>NC_136279.1:22771292-23371292 GCF_964198595.1 Lampetra fluviatilis | reverse complement strand
TGCCACCGTTGGCTTCAACAATTCCTCTCCTATCAGAGCTTCATTTGTTCCCGCCATCTCCCCGTAAGCTTCTTAAAGGCCCTCCTTTGGGAAGAAAAAAATTGATGAGCGCTATTATTAGCGAGCCGTCCTGTCTCCGACGCGCCGAGCAATGCCACGCAGCTGGTGCTACGGCTCAGGAGTTTTTGGGGACGTGCGCTGTGAGTCGGTGGAGGTGCGGTTACTGACGCAAATGAATGGGTGAGGCCCGGTACGTGGGGCGGTGTCTGTGTGCTATGTACAGTATCGTCCGCCCAGTTGCTCGCCGTGCTCAAGCCATCCGACCCCCCCAAGCAAAATTATCTCTTGTGATTCTCATGATATTGGTCGCTAAAAATGGGCCGTTTGTCAATCCACTGCTGTTTGTTGTCCTTCCCCACACCTCCGATGAGCACGGTTGGCTACGTACGGTACGAAAGAAGTTCAACACACACACGTGCATAAGTCTCCCCATGCCGTGTGCGCCGTGAGGGTTATGTGGCTACACCTCACCACGCTGGTCATTGCGGGTCAATGATTGCGGGAGGGGGGGGGTATAGACGGTGGCAGCATGGAGAGGACAAGGAAAGAGTAAGTACAGCACAAAATCCACTCACTGTCCAGGCTCAAATCCCTGCTTAGCTTCTGAGATCTGATGAGATCGGACAAGTATTTGGTGATTTAGTAATAAAATTAGGACAAACAGTTTTACTCGCTCAAGAATAATTTTGCGAATTAAAAAAGGATAATCGAGGCATATTACGTAACTTACTGCTACAGGGTTATTTCCATTCGTGTTTTTTTCAACTCCCATGCACAAATATAACTTTTAAACGTGCAGCAATTAAACATGCTGCTCTAATCAACCGGAGTTAACACTCAGATGTGTAAATTCTGCACTTGCTGTTTAATGCTCCAAATGCATTTGAATTAGGGACTGCTCTTTGATGTTTTTTGGGGGGTGGGGGGCGGAGGGGCGGGGGCGGGAGGTGGAGGGGCGGGGACAGGGGGTGAAGGGGCGGGGGCGGGGGGTATCCACGACTGGTTAGTCGATTTGGAGAGTCCACGCTGGGAAATTTCCGTGGCAGATTTTCGCCGCCGGATAAATCCGACACGACGACGCTGCTGGGATCTCACCCAACTCCTAGACTGAGCTGTCGATCACTCGGAGTGTTCTGCTTTGCCGGAGAGCTACTTGATCATCCTCTCTCTGAGAATAAGGGTTTCCCCTTTTATCTGGCAACAGAACAGGTGTTAAGTTGTTAAAACATCAAACTGAAACCTTTTACAAGGAATCATGTCTGCATTAACCACAATACTTGTGGTCAAAATGCAAATAAAAAACATACTCTGATAATATATGCATCGTCTTGTATGGACCAATCAGTTTTAAGGACAATGCATATATTATCAGAGTATGTTTTTTGTTAGCCTTTTGACCACAAGTATTGTGGTTAATGCAGACATGATTCCTTGTAAAAGGTTTCAGTTTTGTGTTTTAACAGCTTAACACTCGTTTTGTTGCCAGATAAAAGAGAAAAAAACATATTCTCATATTTTGGTACAGGCAAAGGAGGTCCAATGATGTGCATCCTCTCTCTCTCTCGTTTAAACGATCTTGGGCTTGCCTCTTCTTGCCCGCGTGCGTCCATCCACCTCTCAACTCGCCCAGCGGTGACACAGCGGTGGCACAGCCGTAGTGTCTCAGCTGAGACCCAGCAGTGGCCCAACGGTGGTGGCCCAGTGGTGATGGCCTCGTGGTAGCTCAGCGCTCACCGCTTGATGCAGACGTTCGCGGTTCGAAACCAGCAGCCGGCCCGATCATTGCCGCCGGTGTATTCACCATATCACCACGCGCCGACTGCTTCACGGTAGCCCTGAAAGATCCCGTGACGTTATTCCCAAGAGTAGGCCATTGTGCGCCCGGCGTCGGGGCCTACGTTTTGTCAAATTTTCAACATACCAGCATGCTACTTGATTGGGATTATAAATAATAATTGCCCGCTATTGGCAGATTAATGTCTCAGATCACTCTGACAAATGAGATTCATCCCGGTCTCTTGAGTTCTCACCTGGTCAAAACAAAGTAAACTTGAGAACTCTTTTGTCCCTACGCGAATGGACACGATCAGCTGCCCACTGGACGAAATGCCAGGGCGGCATTGCATATCGTGGGGATAGAAAACATCTAGATTTCTACAATGAGGTGCAAATGAGATAACTTTATATTTGTGAGATAGTATGCGGCAGTGGAGAAGAATTACGCCCTTGGTTGAGTCTGAACTTGAACAAGGGCAGGGTTTCAGCAGCGTAGATGGCTGTGGGGAGGGATTTCCAGACAGTGGGGGCAGCAGCAGAGAGGGAGCAATCTCTCACTGAGCGACGGTCAACTGGTGTTTTTTTTCCTTTCCAAAGGCCTTGGGCTGCCATGAAGGAGAACATGTGAAGGGTGCATAGTGATGTTTGCAGGGGGGTTCTTGAAGATGCTGTGAGAGGTCTTTAAGTTGTTTCGGGACTGGGGATGGTAACCGTTGGGGGGATTTGAAAACTGGGGTGATGTGGTTTCATTTCTGGGTGTGTGTGAGGAGTCTTGCGCGTGGGGGTTTGAAAGCGAGATATTTGGGAAGGCCGTAAAGGGAGAGAGTTGCAGCAGCCGTGGCGGGTGACTGGACTTTTTTGTCTGGTGGCTGAGAGAATCCCTCCCAGCGACTGAGATGAAGTCTTTGAAATGGAAAGAGTAGCCTGTTTTGAAATTGAATGCTTCAAAAACACCGCCACTGTAATTTGTTGTGCTTTCCCATCGCTGTGACAGAGCGGCATTCTCGTTTTCAGAGGCGGCAGCGGTGTTGTTATCTTGATAGCAGGCCGAGATGTTTCGTATTTTCTCCTTTGTTTTTTTGTGTCGCAACTCGTACACCGTGATTGTCGACAGGGACAAATTGAGAGTTCAATTGGCAAACGCGAGAGAGTTGTTCTGTTGAACCCTTTCACATCTGGCGGCGAGACACTTGGATGTGTTGCTTGTGCCTTCACGGTCGACCGCGACCTGGTCAGGCGGCGCGGCAATGGAGTGAGGGGCTCGCAGTCCAAATCCTCCTAGGGGGTTGACTTAGCCCATCATCTATCCCTCCGGGGTCAATAAAACGAGCACCACTTCGTCGGGAAGCCCTGTTCACAGGCTCGCTCCTGCCATAGGAATGTGGAATTTCAGCCAATGGCCCAGAGCTGTGAGCGGCGGACGAAGCACCGTCGCCCTGGCGCTCGTTGGAGCCGGAGAGATCTCTGTGCGCGCCGTAATTCCACGCGCTGTACATTTCACTGCACGTCCTACTGCGTCGCAGTTTGTACGAAGTGGAACATTTCCTTAAATTTTTTTTACATTTTTCTATTTTCATGAATTGAACCATCTGTTTCAACAACTCTTTCGAGGATAGCAACTTTAGGCTATGTAGATAATTAACATTTTGGAGGGGCTAGGATAAACAAAACACATTTCACACTATAAGACGTTTGTGGTAAAAATATGAAAGCTCATTATCGAGTAGAAATGGGGAAAATACAAAGACCCATGATGCGACCGTTATTTTTATTTGCTATTAAATTGTTCACGTAACTGCAGGTGGGACACATTTGTGTGCAGCACATTTAAAGTGTCGAGAGAGAGAGACTCTAAAGCTGAACACAATGAAATTTGAAAAATAACCAAATTAGAGGCAATATTTAAATGCCTTATTTCTCAATATACATATCCCCCAACGGCTGTTTCAATTAAGAAAACGACCTTATCTGTAAAATGGTTGATTACTTTTTCAGTTGTTTGAAAGCCAATGTGAAAAAAACAAGAGGTAAAATTAGGAAAAAAATGACAAATGGTCGAATGATTTTTTGGATCTTTTGGTAAAGTCACGTAGATAGAAAAAAATAAAAGTAAATAAAATAAAAAAAATACGAAGTTTCGATCACAACACAAGCGATCGTCATCAGGAGGAAAACGGGGGTAAGACCACTGAAGGCGAGCTGTTTTAAAGGTTAAAATTGTGTCTGTATATATGAATCTTCATGAAGCCATTCATATATACAGACACAATTTCAACTGAGAGGATGGGTACCAACTCAGCAATCATCGAAAAGACTTCATCAACCTCTTTAAGTCATAACTGGTTGTGACGTTTCCTTCTTGTGTAACTGCTCGTGCCCCACCATGGTGCTCTCTGACCCCAGGGCACTTATGCCCCGCCCACTTCGCTCTGATACCAGGACGCTTGTGCCACGCCCAAACATTTCAAACCTTTAAAACAGCTTGCCTTCAGTGCCTTCCCCCCTTTTCCTCCTGATGACGATCGCTTCTGTTGTGATCGAAACTTCGTAATTTTTTTTATTGAATTTTTTTTTTTTTATATCTACGTGACTTTACCGAAAGATACAAAGAACATGAATTCCTGTAGTCACGAAAGTTTTAAGTCAAAATTTGGTCGAATGTTCTTTATTAAAGTGAAATTTCTACATAACTCGCATTTTTCTGAATTGCATATTCGAAATAGTCTTTCTGCAACAAAACTTTTGAAATAGAAAATTGCATGTACCGATTGTAGACTGCCAATATAACATAATAAATGTAATTTTAGATGAAGGAATTCTTATCCCTTCATTGCTAAAATGTTGAAAATGCAAATGTAAAAAAGCCACTGTCCATTCTAAACCTTGGTGTTTTGTTTGCTGGTGTAGACGTGGGCAGGCTCTGTGATTTTTTTTACATTTTTATTTGCGAGTTCAAAAGCTTCCCCCAGCTGAATGGGCAAAAAATATCACGACTTTCACAACCCTCGCCTGTTCTCATGGGAACCATTCTGTGTTGCTGGCATCGCGTCATGAAACAAATAAACCGTTCGGATCTCCCGCGGTGCAGTGTAACCCTCCATGTGAGAGAATCGCCCACGAAAGTGTATGTCACAGAGCTACCTCCGAAATCTCTTCAAGTGACCTCTGGCTCACACGGTAGCGGGCAGCATTTTTATCATCTACTCTGACGGTAATGTTTGCTGCATGACAAATTAAACCATTATTTACATTTTCAGAGTCACATTAGCTGCAGATCCAAATCTATGATTGAGAGGGGTTCTTTGTGTGTGTGTGTATTTAGTGGTCACCGTGCTGAGACCATCAACTGACTTGAGAATCAGACTTATTCTATCTCTGCTCCTCCCCTTCGTGTCCGGAACTCCTTCCCTTCCTGCCTGCTGCTCATCTTGAACTACGCATCTCTTTGTCCATCTTGGGGGCTTGCGTCCCGGGAAAGCTTCCCATTCCTCTCCCGTTTTCAATGCTTTATATCCTTGACTCCACTTCCATTTCCATGGTGTGCGACCGGTAAAAGAATTGTGTAAATTTCTGTTATTAAAAAAGAACCAATACGAATACAGAACCCTCTGTTAATTAACATTTACTGCCGGTGAATGTTTTCCTACGCGCCGTACGTAGCATAGCAACTGCATTTCACAACTGCAAAGTGTGAAAGGCAGCTTAGGTGTGATTATGTTGCAATGTGCAAACCCGCGCTCGCGAGTTAGAGCTGTAAAATATAAATCCTGGGAATATAAATAGCGATGAGAGAGAGAAATAGCAGCGCTCACTAAATCGTGATTCATTACAGCCGGAGATATTGACATATTTTAGTGAACCGCATTAATCAGATGAGGGATTTGACTTGAAACGTGGTCGACCGCAATTTCAGGAATTCCACGTGTCCTATCTGTGTTACATCACATTTAATGGCACGTCTCTCGCAGCAGCAGCCCCCCCCACCCCCCGCGAGGTGCCCACTCGAACAGCGCGTGGCCAATGCGTGAGCCCATTACAGCGGTGTCGGTGGAACTTGCGCTCACGGCCCAATACAGCTAACAACAAATATATACCATCCCAACAAATATATACCATCCCAATAAAGCTAACAACAAATATATGCAAATGTATATACAAATATATGCAATCCACCGATCACGAACTGACAACCTTCGGAAATGAATAATGCATGGGAGTGCTAACGTCCGTGCATTTCTGGGTAAAGCACCGATATGCATGAGGAATTGGCAGGCAAGAGATGGGCACCGGAGGTCCGTGCATCAGGCTCATCCCGTGTTGGTGCCGGGGCAGTGGCCACTGCTCCTGCATGCGAGTGGGCACCAATCTACCAAACGGCAGAATCTCGGCAACGAATCCACGCACTCGCTCCATGAGACCATCATCACAGCTAAGCTGCCTTTCACACTGTGCAGTTGTGAAATGAAGTTATGCTACGTACGGCGCATAGGAAAACATCCACCAGCAGGAAATGTTCATTGATAGAGGGCTCTGTGTTCGTATTGGTTATTTTTTTGTTAAATGAAATGTACAAATACTTGTGTAAATATCGTCATTACCGTCGGTCTCGATGGAGAGGCACCGCCTGGGTCGGTTCGTAGATGACGAGAGGGCACGAGGGTGCATCGATTCATGGACTGGTATCGATTCTTCAGCGTAGGGTATAAGAATAGAAAAGCATTTGCGCAAGAATCAATGGCATACCTTGACCATCACAGCGGGGGGGGGGGGGGGGGGGGGCTTTCTTACAGCGCTGGATTGGTTCGAGGCTGGAAGTGATCACTTTGCTGCTATCCAAGAAGACGACCTTGGTTTCTGTTGTTGTTGGAGTACTGTTCATGTCGCACCGGCTCAACTGCTCGTGCCGTCAATAAAACTCCCAAAGCGTCTCGTGCGATGACATTAATAAATAAGTGTACTTATTAATTAATGAATTCCCTTCCTCTCGCCGAACAGCGTAAACCACCGCGATTGAACCAAACAAACGAGGCACAGTGTGGCAGTGGTGCACAAGCACAACTTAACAAGAGCCCCCAACATCCATATTCGCCTTCGTCGCCTCGTGGCATAAACGCTGCTTCATCGCATCAAACATATCTAGCTGACATTTCGGGCAATGACCCTTTTTCAGGGCAAAAAGATTGACTGAAAGATCAGTTTAGCACGTAGGATATCGCGACCAATATTATTCATAGTAAAGTTTTTGGGTTTAGATCGCGTTATTTATAAATGTGTCGTAACCAGGGGCGGTTTCTTCATTAGGGCGATTGGGCGACGCACCACCAATGTGTGAAAGGGACTTTTTCAATCACATTAACAATCTCATTCAACCACAGAGCTATGCTAACCGTTACTGTGCCTCTGGATATAGTCCAATCAGCGTCATGTCACGTTCTGTGGAGTACCGCCTCTTTTTGGGCGATTTCACTCCGGCTGAGAATCGCCCCGTGTGGTCCCATAGACTTACATTCAAAGATGTTTTTTTTTCGAAGGGCGGGCGCTGCAATGCATCCTCTATGGCTTCCGGGAGGGCTCGCACTAACGTGCTTACGTCATCATACGTAAGCACGTTTCAGTCAACAAAATTATTTGTCGCCACCTAGTGGAATCTTTAATAAAAGAAACTGAGTGGATTGTAATAGTGAGTATAGAAACAAACAAGATGTATTGTAAGAGTCACTTTATTTTTCATTAATATTAAAGAAGTGAAGTTGCCTTTACATGCTTAAGCTGTTAATTTATCCATTGCATGGGTGGACCTTATCCTTATCAATCATCCAGACATTTGCCCCCCCTGAGAGATTTTGCAGGAGCCGCCACTGGTCGTAACCCTCCACCACCCGACACGGCCAATCAGTAAAAAAGTGTCACGTTGATAAAAAAACAAATAGTTCACTACTTTAGCCCACCGGTGTGTTGAAGAGTGAATCTACAACATTCGAGTACGACGTTTCGCTGGTAATTACATCCAGCATCATCGGGCAATTTGCCAGAACAGTGAAGCCGTCACTTGCTCCCGGTCTTAAATCGAGGCCGTGTCGGGTGGTGGAGGGTTACGACACATTTATAAATAACGCGATCTAACTCAAACCCGTGTATCATGACTGAACGACAGCTGTAAGTTGCACTTCACGCTGTTGGGTTTTCTAAGAGCACGAACATGCAAGCCGAGTTCTACAGGGCAACTCTCTGCGTTGAAGAAGCACCATCAGCTCAATTTAAATTGTTCTGTTCTCAACGGCGATTCATTTTAGCCGGAACATTGCAGAAGGCAGTTCGGGGTAAAAGAAATTCTCACACCACATCCATCTCGCCTTATTTTCTCACGCGTCTGTTCACGTGCTTATAGGAATATAAGGGCACTATTAAACGGGCTGATTGCGGATAGTGCCTTACGCCCCCAAAAATCCCTACTCCAAAGCAGCCTCGCAGCGTTCTGGCAACTATATCGAGTGATAAACTACGCATCGGCCATAAGACGGTGGATAGTTGTTGTTGTGTTTGAGGATAAACGCTGGCAGAAGGCCGCCCGCGGTGTTGGTGACGCGGCGATTGTCGCGACGCGTGAGGCTGCACCCCCCCTCCTCCTCCCCTCATCGGTGCAAAAGAAGTTCAACATACTTACATACAATAACACCGCCTTCAAATAAAAAATAATATGTATGTTGAGTTTTGGAGGCAGTGTTGTTGACAAACAAGTTGCGGTTTTGTTTGTTTTTCTAATTGTGCTTGTACGTCACTGCCAAGGCAGCAGCACCAAATGAACGCGGCCATTTTGACACGAAGGCAAGTCCACTGCGTTTTGCGTAACCGTGAGGCGCAGTCTGTTTGGACTTGATTGTAAACGAGGCGAGGCGACGAGGATGGTTTTTTTTTATCGATTGAAGGAAGCACGACAGGCTGCGGCAGTGTTCTCTGCTGCACTTTGACGTTGAACTCCTCTCTGCTGCACTTTGACGTTGAACTCCCCTCTGATGCCACGCGCGCTCTGCTCACAGGTCGCGGCTATGGAGCGGCAGATATTCGACTTCCTGGGATATCAGTGGGCGCCCATCCTCACCAACTTCTTTCACATCCTCGCCGTCATCCTCGGACTCTTCGGCACCATCCAGTACCGGCACCGCTACATCGCTGTGGTGAGTCTCGAGCCCACGCGTTCGCTTCTCGTGCACAGTCGTAGCGAGAGGCACGTTGGAGGTGGTTTGCCGGGCTGGAGGAATATTTTTGTACGTCCCTCCTGGAGTGCTGTAGGCCCATGACCACAAGTCGTAATTAAAAAGGTATACTTGAGGCAGTGTGCCAGTGCTGGAAATCTCTTTCGAGGCTGCAGTAGGTGGCACGAGACTGGTAGCTGTAGCCATAGCGAGACGCATGACGAAATGTGGTGCGCTGGGCATGAAAACATCTCGTGGCTCACCGGTAGACTGCAATAGACACATGACTAGAAGCCACAGCCATAGCGATGGGTATACTAAATGCCGTGTGCCGGGACTGGCTGTAATTAACGGCTGACCGAGGGCGAGCAGACGGACAGATCGCGTCTTCCTTGTTCTCAAAACGCTCATGTCTCACTCGGCAACACGGCTCCCCGCAGCACGATAAACCCAGGATGTGCAGACGCGGGAACGGGGGGGGGGGCACTCGCTCTCGCCGAGTGATTGTGTTTCCATGGCGAGAGGTAGAAGGCAACTTGTCCCAACTGTTATCAGGGTGAGCAACGTCAGTACATTACGATTAATTAACGCGTGCAATTATTTTACCATCAGTATTTTTTACCATTGCCACACAACGTTTTTTTGGCTGTTGGAGCTGGCGTGGTTGGCACGTTTTATTTATTTTAAAACGCAGAACCAGATGCGCGCCACCTGCACGACTAACGCTGATGAGTAATGCATCGCACGTGGCACAAGTTCCATTCAACCCCAGGAACACAATGGGGAATTTGATTGGACGCTTGATTAAGCAATTATGTACTCACCGCTTTGGGATTGCACGTCATGTGCCCATCAAAACCCAGTTATGTCACTGATTAACAGGCGAAATATTCGGGAATTTTCTGGCCAGTTTGCAATCAACTTCACGGCCGAGTCGAAATCATCCAAATCGCGCTCAATCGACGACTTATCACAACATCAGCTTAAATACGCCCAGGCTCGCCACAGAAGCCAACCTTGAAAATGTACGTGCTATGAAAAGGGCCGTTGCCCGAAACGTTACCTATTATATATGTTTCCTTTTAAGGCCACACAGTGTTATTGACGAATGTGCTTTTTGTTGTTGTTGTTGTTGAAGTGTGCTCTTGTGCACCAATGCAGTCACCACATAAAGTGTTTGGTATAAGAATACGTTTTACCCTTTCTTGCAATAAAACAGTTGTTAAGATGTTCAAACACCAAACAGAAACCTTTTGCAAGGAATCATGTCACTGCATTAACCACACATACTTGTAGTGAACATGCAAACAAAAACTTGCTCTGGTAAGGACCCATGTTGTTAAAGTGTTTGGTGTTGAACCTGGCGACTATACTGCCTGGGGATATCAGGTGTTATAGGCAAGGTGTGGCCAGGAGACGACAGCGCTGAGTGTACCCCCCACGAAATCGTGCTGGATTTTCTCTGGGCCGGTTGGTTTCTTCCTGCATGAAGCCACACTCTCATTCATCGAACCGGCCAAACATCATCCCAATGTAACAGGACCCTCGTAAAAAATATATATATATGTAGTTATGAGACTCAGTGAGGCTTGGCATTTCCATTCCTTAAACAACACGCGCACTTACGTGGCTTAAGTGCCCACTTACGTGGCTTAAGTGCCCAAACACAAAGAAAGGTATTTGTATTCATCTGGCTACTGCCCACGATGCGCGTGCCCTGGCTTTGTAGGAAGAGCGCCCTTAGCTGCGCGTTGACGCTGCATGTACCGAGCTCCGAGAGATTTCCTCAACCCTTCCTTTCAAACGATGTCCCTGCGACCGCAAACGATGCTTAGATGCGTTCGTCTGCACGCGTTGGCTACTGGTCGGCCGATGCCGCTCCGCACGTACAGCACAGGTGATCACATTCGTGAAGAAAATGGTTTTCTTCAGCAGTAGCTGCCCACAAACGCACGCACAGACGCACACACACGCAGGCACATCGGTGAAAATGTTTTAAAGCCAGGAGAAATGTTTTGAAAGACGCGAGCTGTTGGTTTGTAACTAAAATAAAAACGTGCGCATAGGTTTACTGCCTGTAGATGAGAGAGTGTCACGTTCTCTAAGGCGTTTTAAAGTTTGTAAACGTGTTGGCAAATGTGCACAACAATCTTTGGCCATGTGCCTGAACCGATGCAAATAGCGTCGCGAAAAGTTGAGGATCATTGCCAAACGAGACCCAGCAAATCCCTTCCCGTGAACCCCCCCGAAATGATTGGACCCTAATAGCACGGACGCTCATCCTGGACACCGTGGTGCTCGAGTCGGACCTTGATCCTCGTTTAATTGCGAGCGGGCTCCGTGTGAATCATCTCGGTGTGGATGCGTTCCGAATTCGTTGTTTGTCTCCTGCAAGGGGACCAGCGTACACAATGGAGATCTGTAAACAATCGGTGAGAGGTTGCGACGACTCTCTCTCGCTCTCTCGCTCTCTGCACGCGGTGTGGATGCGAAGCCCCCCCGAACAATGCGCCACGAGCGTTGTTTGTCTTTTCTTTCAAAGAGTAAAAGACGTGGGTGCTGAAATTACCTGCGGCAAGGCATTTATGCACGGTAACACCCCGGGCTGTAATAGCTTTCACACTTGGCTCGTTTCATTAACCTTAAAAGCCGGCACTCGCCTGCGAAAAAAGTGCTATTACCGAACCAATGTTAATCTCGGCAATTTGTATGTTGGACATCTCTTAACAATTAGCCGGGCCGTACCGTATCTGCACTCCGTGATAATTTTTAGTCGTATTCTTTTTTGTATATTTGAAGGTCAGCTTACATATTTAATCCCTCGATTTAAACTTAAGTATTGGACTTAAACTTGTGCATTATTATGCATGTTATAAAAATTCTTGCCGGTTAAGCATCAACCCAATCACTTGCAGCATTGAGTAACCCACACGTACAAAGTGCAATTGCGCTCGCCCAGGAAGCTCGCTGGTGGAGAGAGCGGCTCACCATCAGGTTTGCAAGTTCGAATCTTGTTTGGGGCGGGGGGGGTAATGAAAATGGGCACCACGTTGCGGGGAAATCACAAAGGGAGGTGTCCTCTGGCGATACTCTCCTCCGCTCTAGGGATGTGGAATTTCCACCAGGTGATGGGAAACCGCCGATTGGAATAGATTATCTTGCTGGGCATTATTCATGCAACGACTGCCATCGATGACTTCGGGCTATTTCACGAGGCCCTGTCAACCTCTAAACATCAACATTGATATTTCATCTCCAAAACAACAGGCGATTCGTATGCAGCCCCCCTGTTAAGGGATGTCAATTTAGTTTTCTTTTCCTTTCGTTTGTTTTGTCAAATATGCAAGCAGAGTGGAGCGGCTACTGCGGGGAAGCCGAGCAGCGTCCCGTGCTCCCCATTAAGTCGTAGAGTCAAAGGCAATTCCAGGTGGGAAGATTCCGCGATATCAGATTATTCAACGGAGCAAAGGAAAAGGCGGGAAGGTGGGATGCAACGGATGCATCTCGCGGACACGGACATCGCGCTAAGCTAGCAGCGTGTGACCTTGAAGAGTGCACAATCACGGGAGGAGCCCGGTTGATGAAGACTCATCGTCCGTGTCTGTCAAACTGACGCCTCTAATAAGTGTTGTGCTACAATGCAGCCGCCACTGCCGCTGATGATGCGGCTAATATTTGCGAAGGCGTCGTGGGCTTCTCGCAGGAACGCCGGGAAGGGGAGGGGGGCATGATCGCGCTGTGATCTTCTTCTGTGGACGGGAACTTGAACGGATCGCCGGGTTTGATGGAGAGCACAGGGCACGCTGAAGGCAGAACTCCGTACGCCTGGGCCGTGTCGTCAAGCCAAGCAGCCGGTCGCTTGTGTACGTTGATTTTGTTTTATTGCAGCTGCTGAGCGCGGGCACCAAAGGTCGACAATGTCAAAGCGGACAGCAGAAAACAGCTGTTGAATAGAGCGAAGTTCTTGTTGTAAGGTCGTGCAGACAGAGACGATATGGGGAGAGAACTTGAAACAGCAGCAGTGCAAGGGAAGGAGCAGAACGCGTAAAGTTGTGACCTGCAGTATGGTGGTTGAGTGGATGAGTGTTGTTGTTGTGGCCTGCAGTGTGGTGGTTGAGTGGTTGAGTGTAGTTGTTGTGACCTGCAGTGTGGTGGTTGAGTGGATGAGTGTAGTTGTTGTGGCCTGCAGTATGGTGGTTGAGTAGATGAGTGTAGTTGTTGTGACTGGCAGTGTGGTGGTTGAGTGGTTGAGTGTAGTTGTTGTGGCCTGCAGTGTGGTGGTTGAGTGGATGAGTGTAGTTGTTGTGACCTGCAGTGTGGTGGTTGAGTGGTTGAGTGTAGTTGTTGTGGCCTGCAGTGTGGTGGTTGAGTGGATGAGTGTAGTTGTTGTGACCTGCAGTGTGGTGGTTGAGTGGGTGAGTGTAGTTGTTGTGACCTGCAGTGTGGTGGTTGAGTGGATGAGTGTAGCTGTTGTGGCCTGCAGTGTGGTGGTTGAGTGGGTGAGTGTAGTTGT
The DNA here is from genome assembly GCF_964198595.1 of Lampetra fluviatilis. Taxonomy (NCBI): domain Eukaryota; kingdom Metazoa; phylum Chordata; class Hyperoartia; order Petromyzontiformes; family Petromyzontidae; genus Lampetra; species Lampetra fluviatilis. The sequence goes on along the minus strand of NC_136279.1, from coordinate 23,357,750 downwards.
TGTGGCCTGCAGTGTGGTGGTTGAGTGGGTGAGTGTAGTTGTTGTGACCTGCAGTGTGGTGGTTGAGTAGATGAGTGTAGTTGTTGTGACCTGCAGTGTGGTGGTTGAGTGGGTGAGTGTAGTTGTTGTGACCTGCAGTGTGGTGGTTGAGTGGGTGAGTGTAGTTGTTGTGACCTGCAGTGTGGTGGTTGAGTGGATGAGTGTAGTTGTTGTGACCTGCAGTGTGGTGGTTGAGTGGGTGAGTGTAGTTGTTGTGACCTGCAGTGTGGTGGTTGAGTGGGTGAGTGTAGTTGTTGTGACCTGCAGTGTGGTGGTTGAGTGGATGAGTGTAGTTGTTGTGACCTGCAGTGTGGTGGTTGAGTGGGTGAGTGTAGTTGTTGTGACTTGCTGTGTGGTGGTTGAGTGGTTGAGTGTATCTGTTGTTGTGACCTGCAGTGTGGTGGTTGAGTGGATGAGTGTAGTTGTTGTGACCTGCAGTGTGGTGGTTGAGTGGTTGAGTGTAGCTGTTGGGACCTGCAGTGTGGTGGTTGAGTGGGTGAGTGTAGTTGTTGTGACCTGCTGTGTGGTGGTTGAGTGGGTGAGTGTAGTTGTTGTTGTGACCTGCAGTGTGGTGGTTGAGTGTAGTTATTGTGACCTGCAGTGTGGATGAGACGAAACGGTCAGTGTGTGATAGTCCGAGGCCTCAGCGTAGGTGGAGGAATTAACAAGTACGGTTCACGGGAAGAGTAACCATGGCAACAGCAGCAGCAGCACCGATAGAAGAGTGATAAGGAGATGACAGACGGTCAGTAAGCGAGTGGCTGCAGTGAATCAATCACGCTGGCTGCTTTATGTGGTATTCTATCGAGTGCAGTGAGAGAGGCATTCTAAGTCTGGCCCAAGGGATACCTTCATGAGTGTGATAAAAAAAACAGTGAGAAATATTATTACCTTTTAATGTATTTATCCAAATATATCCTCATCGGGTCTCAACACTTTCAGGATGGTTCCTCGTTATGACATTCGGCCATTTATATTTGGTACATGCGAGGGGGGAGACACCTAAATGTCCAAAGCAGATGGGTTCATGAGCCCAAGTTGCTGCACTGCCATATGCTGGCCACGTCGCAGCCCAGCGGGTAGCAAGTCAGGAATCTCACAGACCTGTGCGATCCATCGATTCTTGCCTCCAAAGTTCCGGGTCACAGTCATGCACCACCACCACCACCACCACCGCTGCCCCCCGAGTGTTTGCTGTTGTGGCCGCGTGAAGCACCACAGGGGACGTCGCTTGATCAATGCCGCTGCATGGCAATGTGACGGTTTGTGTTTTCACACGAGACATTTTCAAGAGACTCAGCCAAAGTGAGTCAAACCTAGGTCGAGCCCTGGCGTGTCGCGCTCGGTGAGAATGGCGCACCTCGCTTTAATTCCGATGCGGCGAGAGCGACCGGGTTGTGGGGGCCACAACTCCCAAGATAAATCCGTCTGTGATGGCCGCCTTCCTCTCCGCACCGAACGGGGGGGTGGGGGGGGGTACGGAACTCTCATCCGCCATTTGCGGGAAGATCATTTACGTGCAACGATAAAAATCTAACACTTTAATGGGCGCCCGTGAATAGAGCTTTAAAATGTTCTTTTAGAATGTGGCCACCGAATAAGAAATGTACCCTTTGGAAAATTTTAACGGCGGTATCGCGACTTGTTCAGGTGTACACGTGCGGGAGGCTGAATTGAAATTGAACTTTGCCGAGCCTGCACCGTCATCGGGGGTTTGTGGCAAGGCCACCGCAGTCATTGAACCGCCAGCCACCTTGATGGATGAGACGTAATTGGGTGAGAAAAAAAATACTAACAATTGGTATTAACTGTGACATCGAGCCATTGGGGCTGTTTAAAATGCCCGTCAATCCTTCACCGCTATCTCCATCTGCAGTTTCCACACTGCTGGAAGTGTGGATTTGCCACGAGGTTGCCGACATTTATGGTTCACTGGACTTCAGTCCTGGAGTGATTAGGGCTGTTTCAAAGCCTTCCAGAGTCTTAAAAGTCTTAAGGCTGATATTAAAGGCCATGCGATGATGGACTTTTAAGGTCACCCAGGTGGAGAGTTTAAGAATCTCAGCGGGGAATCCCACCGCATTTTTGCGTCAGAATTGAGATGGGAACGGACGAGCGGCGGTGGCGGCGATGACGATGCTGCGATGGCCCTCAAGTCGCTTACGGTGCCGGCGAGCGCTGTGGCGAAGGTGGCAGTGACACTTCCCGTCGAATGCTCGCCGAGTCCATAACGCGCACAGTGTAACAAGGGACCTTGTAACCCGAGCGTTACCACTCGTGTCCCCCTTGCTCCGGATCGATTGCGACCACCGAATCGTCCTGTCGCTGATTTACGAGCGCGTTGCCCTAATGCAGCGCGACACAGTCTCGTGCCGTGCCGAGCCACACAATTAGCCACCCGGTGCAGAATTAACGACAGGGCTCGGGCAGCGTGAATGCGGTCAAAAACCACCTGTGTGCCGCTTGCGTTCCAAAGGTAATTGCCAAGGCCAATGAGACATCTGGGGAAGAGGCTGTATGATTTATACGCAACAGCTCCGTTCAGCGATTTGAGGTTTGAAAATAATAAATAATAAACCACACATCACACCTCGGTTCATTTTGGCACCAGGACAGATGTAATGGCTTGTTTTCCCAAATCTCACATTTTCCGCAATTCAAAATGGAATTAGAAAAAAAAACGAATTCTCGCAAATTCGGATGAGCGCATCCGCGTATTTCCGTCAGCCTCTGTAATTGTCGCGGCACCGCCATCCCCGCGTGATGCGCTCAGGCGGACGCGGTAGAATGCGCCGCGGCCTGATTATCCCTGAAATATGCAAAGTTGGGTTACTTGTGCCCCGAGATGAATAGCCGCGGGTTAGGTTTTACATACTCGGTACACACAAATAGGTAAGCAAATAAATAAGAACGCGCGCTCTGATGATGTCCGCGCCTCGCTGCACCGTTGCATCTCCTGCACTGGCGGCCTCGCCAGCAAGGCCATTAGCGGTGATGTCCCGATGTTTAACGGCTCAAGTGCCCGGTGTCTATCGGCAGTATTTATTGCAAAAGGCCTCCTCCATTGCTTATTAGCCCAAGTTGTATCCCTGGAGGAGGCCATTATAAATACACCCCCCCTCACCCCCCAGCATGGACTTTACAGAGCTGCCGTCAAACAATATGCGGCAGAGCAAGTCTTTGTTTCTCCGTTAACAAGCGTGCGTCCGTTAACGAGCGTGCGTCCGCTAAGTGTTCGCACATCAGGAAGGGGCCGCGAGAGGCGAGGGCAGTGACGTCACGGAGCAATGACGGCACTCGGCGCTTTTCTCGGCTGAGAAGCTGCAGAGTTTTCCCCGCCCCCCCCCCCTTTTTTTGGCGAAGAAGAGGAATTTGAGACGTCGTAAACAGCGCGCGTTTGCCTCTCATCGTGTCTGACTGCCGGAGCTCAGGGCCGTGTGACGCTCAACGCCCCTCCACGCCAGCAGCGGCGGCTCACGAGGAAGGAAATCTGTCACCATTCGCGCGGTGCAGCGTGCTCTCGCGTGGTTATTCATAGGGATGGATGAATGATTCAAACGTAGATTTATAACCAGGCGAGAGCCCGCCGAAGAGCGTCTCTTTTGCACCCGTCAGAATGTATCCTACAACAACAAGGACAAAACTGTTCAAGAAGAATGTTTAACATGAAATCTATGAAGGAAACACGAGGCGTGAAAACTAATTTGACAACAAAAATATCCCATTCCCCCCCCCCCCCGCCCGCCCTCCCCCAAGGCAGTAGTAGTAAATTGCTGTTAGAGAGTGAATTGGGACGTGCGCTAACCCCAATGGAACATGTGGATGTTTACTTAAATGAGAGCGCAGATTGTGTGTGATGTTATAATTGACGATCGTGTTATTTCAGGAACGCCTCCCCTCAGCCTTAGATGTATTTTGCATGGTTCTGGCGGCAGTTGCTCCCCATCAACGTCTTCATCCACTCCTCCGTACTACACAGCGTCTGTGGGCTGTTGAGTATTTTTTGGTTTTTGTTATCGTGTCAGTCATGCAAAGTGCACCTCAAGACACGCAGGCGGCAAGGCAGCCAGGATCGGCGCCAAACCCCCCCCCCCCCCCCCCAAAGAATGCCCAAGCAGCTCTACGGTCCTATATTGTGATGTTTGGCCAACCCATGACGCTCACAGACACCGGGTAATCGCCTCCTACGAGGCTCGCCATGCACACGCGCACCTCTGCGCAGGTGACGCATTTCGCGAGCGACGCCTCGCGCCAGCTCCTCGACCTCTGCCCCGAAGGGAGTGCCGCTCACGGGCGCCGGCGGAGACCGGCGGCTGGGGTCGCCGGTTCACCCGCTCACGCGATCAGCCGGCGGGCACGGTAATGGTTGGACGAGCTTCGGTCTCTCAACAAGGCTTCCGTGGCTTTAAACTAGCGGCAGCACCGACGGCGCGCGGAGACAGTGATTCTCATTAGTGGGGGGTTTTTTCTATTCTTCTCCTGTACTGATTAACAGCAACAAAAATTATTCAAAGGAGCTGATGAAGCCACCGCTGCTCGAATAAGTGGTTGTGCGGGCGGTGGCGCCATAGCCGTGGCAGCGATCGCTCTCACGAATGCAGATTTGCACCTCCGATTAGCACGGTTAGCTACGTACGGTGCGAGAGAAGTACCAACAGACATGCATGCACGTGTCTCGTCTGTGTCTGTTTCCAGTTTTGCAGTGACTCAACCGCGGTGATTGTCGACATGTCAGCATCGATGTGTGTAAATATATATATAATCATGGTTAATTTACGTTGTCATGGCAGTTGCCGGTTTCAATTCCATCTCTCGCTGCTGCAGTTAAAATAATGGCGCAAGTTTCTTAAGCACCACTATCCCCGCTCGCCCGCCCGTCCATCCGCCCGCCCGCCAGCCTCTGTCCACCGAGAAATGTGTGTGTGTGTGGTGGGGTAGAATGTGGCCCATTCCCACCTATACCGAACAACCCTCTATAGATAATGGGATTTCCCCCTTTTTCCTGGCAACAAAACAGGTGTTGAGATGTTAAAACACCCAACGGAAACCTTTTACAATGAATCATGTCTGCGTTGACCACAATGCTTGTGGTCAGAAAGCAAACAACAAACCCGCTCTGATATCGAGTTCGCTGTAGCGGAGGCCCTTCCACCAGAGAATCGGAAGCTTTATTTACCCTGGAGAAATCCGATGACCTATGAAAGAAACTCTTTTTCTCAGATGTCAAGAGGTGATGTGAGCAAGTAATTGCAGGGCTACACCTTTATCTGTTATACTGCTCCGGTGGTATCTTGTACTGTGTCGAGGACAGTGCAATGAGGTAGGGAATTCACAACGCTGTTGAGAATGACCCACTTTAGGAGCACATTTAATGGCAATATATTTTACCTTGTTCAACATTGTTTTACTCATTACAGCAACGGTGTGTTTGTGTATAACACAAAACATCGTTCACGAATACTTGAAGGCGTGTGCGAATTAAATATTCCATTCATAACGGCTCGTTGTATCGGGATTTAGACGCACACACACACGAGTGTTTACACTCGCGCACGTTTATTTTGTAGTAAAAAAAAGGGCAAAACAAACGACAATTACGAACGTCGAAGGCAATGAGTAAATATGTGGAGGAAATGAGGTCGAGCGCTCGGGGGGGCATTATCAAAAAAAGAAAGTGTAAACAACCCGAGGCGCGCGCGTTCCACTGCAGTTTCATTCATCCACCCTTCTCACGCTGCGAGTCTTGGCCACCGGAGACGTTTGCTCTGGTGCGCGTTAAAGCTCCACGTTGAAGCTCCACGTTGAAGCTCCATGTTGAAGCTCCGTGTTGTAGCTCCGAGTTAAAGCGCCGCTGCTGTGCCGTGTCTCCCGCGCGTGCTCCCTCCGCAGTACGCCCTGTGGCTCGTCTTCTGGGTGACTTGGAACATCTTCATCATCTGCTTCTACCTGGAGGTGGGCGGGCTGACCCGGGTAAGAGATTCCACGCCGCGTCACTGCTCACGGCACCACAACCACAACTACCACAAAGACAAAGATCCCCCATATAGCCTTAATAGACTGTAGGGGCAAGTGCTGTTAGCAAGCACCTATGAAGGCCGGAACGGTACACGAGGGGGTGGGTGGCCAGCACCACGCCCAACCGCCTTTGTCTCCCCAGTGGTGGTGTTACACACCGCACCAGGTACTCATTTGAGGCTGAGTCGACCTAGGGGAGGCCCAGGACCGGTTCAGATAATCGTCACTGGTGTTGGCCGTGAGCAGGAATCGAACCTGTGTAACCGGGTTCATAGCGCAGCGCGCTAACCGCTACACTACCACCACAACCACAACTACCACCACAAGCACCACTACAACCACCACAACCATCGCCGCCGTCGTCACGCGTACGGCGAGCGGCGTTCCGATCGTCCCTCTTCCCTATTTTGTGTTTGTGGAGGCAGCGCCCCTGTTGATTGATGTATTCGAGCCACCGCTTGGCGGGTTGAGATGCGGCGACGACTCCTCGCTCGTGCCGCCTCCTGCACGACGGCGGTGCCGCTCCGCGCGTGCCGCTCGCACGACGGAGCGATGGAGCGTGCGACTGCTCGTGTATTCTGGGACTCGTTTCGCGCCGCACGTAGCCGACGGCGCTTAATCGGAGGTGCGGGAAGTGCGCGTCGCAGGCCATCGAGAGGTGCCGGTGGTTTGGGGAGGCCTTCATGCAGCAGCGGATTGACCATGACCCATGATGATGATGAATATTCGAAGTTTGCCGAGACGTGCAGCACATTTTAAACCACACTTGGATCAAATGTGGTTTGCGTGCACATGTTAAGTAGCGCTGTCCATAACACCGTGTTGCCAGCACGTATAGTTAAGGTCATTTATACTCACAATCCATGACAAGTGGCTTTGTGCTACACACTGCGTCACACGCAACGCCGATCTTTTGTGCTGCAAAATATTCAGAATGCACAAAATGCACAATGTCCAAGCGCACCATTATTTTGTTAATGCTTTCAAACGCCTTTTGTCAAAAGTACTTTTTTTCAGTCACTTAAAAGGAAGGAAATTCATTTTGGCTGGACGTGCCCCCAACCCCCCCTCCCCGCTCCCCGGCCGCAAACCCTCCAGTGAAATTGCCGCAGCGATGCCGAGTCACGTCGCTAAACCGCGCATAATCGCGAAGTGTTTGGTCGCTCGTAAATAGCCGCTTTGCCACTTTAATAGAAGCGGCAATAAATCAGGGCGAGCGTCAAGCTGCGTGCCCGACGAGCCGAGCACGAGCAGCTTTCCCACAATGCCGTGAGGCAGGGACAGCTGGCGGAGGGAGAAAAGTTTTTGTAGAAATTCGAGAATTATTTCTCCCCCCCCCCTTCTTTCAAATTTTTTTTTACGTATATATTAAGCACCTGCTTAAAATTTACTTTGTGACAGCTCAAAAGCCCTGGGCTTCTCAAGAGAATGAGAAATATTTCACACATGTGCGAGAGAATGGCAACGTCGTCACGAGCGAGATAAGGATGGCACAGAAGTATGCATTGCCTCTTTTGCAGCTTCTTGATTCCTCGACGATGCAAAAAATATATATTTAACTTTGGCGGCGGATGCATAATGCAACAGAATAACATCTTAAGCAGCTCCGACTCGCCAAATTGCCCGATGCGAAGATACTAACAGTGTCTCACACCGAGAAGGGGGCATGGATGCGAATTCACTTTTCAACAGATGTAACTTTGAAAATTCATTCTTTAAGTTCTGGAATTGCTAAACGTCGCGTGAAATTGTATGTTTTTGTTTTGACTTTAATCTGCCTGAAGCGTAGGCTGAGAAGAATATTAATTGGGAGTGGGCTTCCTGATTAACAACAACAGCGTACTAGTGCAATGCCATTGTGTTAAGTAGGCGTTTTTTTAATGCAGCATATGTATTGAAAAGCCATAAAGCATTGGTGTAAAATCCAACATTATATCCCATGCTAACATTTAAAGTAATCTATGCGTGAATTGTCATTCTCCCCACGCCGTGTCGGTCATGGGGAGGGGGGGAGGTTGTTGACCATACTTCACCATTCTTGACCACATTATTTGGTGATACTCTTTGGTTCTTTCGGTAAAGTCACGTAGGTATAAAATAAATCACTATTTGGTGATACTTCATCAGCAGGGGTGCACAAGCACAAATAATAACCCTGCACAAAATGATAAAAGTCTGCACGTTAATACCCAGATTTACATCTCCCTCGGTGACATCGTTTCGCCGTCACTTTATTATCACCACGACCTGATTTGCGTCGCCTCAACCCCACACCCACGTCGCTGACAGCATCATCGTCCGTCCTCGTTACCCGTCGCCTCTCACCCTTCGACTCCACCGCCACCACCACCGCCGCCGCCACCACCGCCACCGCCACCACCGCCACCGCTGCCTTACCCTGTGCATCGCTTCCATTGACGTCGTTTCGATATTAGTCGTCGCACCTTTCACGAGCGCATCCCCGACGTAAACCGGGTGTCCCTGTTCGGTGACAGGTGATGTTTTTGGACTGTGCCTCTCTTTTTTTGTTTTGCATAGCACAAAGGGAGGCGATTTGGCTGAGTGGTCAGGGCATCGAGCAGGACTCGTTCAGACATTGCTCCCAACGGCGTTAACCGCGGCCACGCGAATAGAAACTCAAACCCACTCTTTCGATAGCCGACAAATACAAACATCGAGCGAGGGTGTTGCTCCTGAGCCGAGTCGCCGTATTGCTTGCCGAGACTCTGCAGACTGCATAATAAGAGGCAGCCTGCATCTCACCAAAATTGCACATCATTAATATTAAAATATTGTGCTGAGCTTGCAGGGAAAATAATGATCGTGCGTGTCAGTCATCGCAGTCATCACAATCATCTCAGTCAATCGTAGCACCTGGGTCTGTGCCGTGACCTCCTGCAAGCAGCCAGCATTCCAAACTCCACGTGGCCTCAAAATGCACCTAGCCTGGCATAAGCACTGTGGTAACGTCACCGCCACTAATTGGCGATTGGTGGCTGTTGTGATTGTTGTTGTTAAATACGTGTTCACGTTCTCAAAAAATAAAGATATGTTTGGTGTGTCTCTTCTGAAGACAGAAAACATTGCCGGCCACTGTTATTTCACAACATGCCCAGTCTCGCATCGTAGCGTATCGCGAACGCGTCCTCTCTCTGAACGATCTTTCGTGTTTGTGTAAGAGTTTAATGTATTGCTATTTATCCCCGTTTAATTTCTTAACTTCGCTCTAAAGTGACCATTGACATCTGTTTCATGAAGGTTATCCTCCTGCTGCACTTTCATTTCAAACGTAGCGCTCGTCGTTGTCAACGCAATCGCATCGCCATCCTTCTTCTTCTGCTTCAACTTCACCCCCCACCTTCCTCCCACCAGCCAAACCCCCCCCCCAGACATAACCACTCCACCCCACTCCACTCTGCTCACCTGGCCTCGTCAACGCACCCGACGTGTGTTCCCGATTTTAAAAAAAACGCTGTCAGGCCCACAGACGGACAGCGGGCAATTATTTTTTCGGAGGTGGGGGGGGGAGACGCGCTCCGATTACATCGCCCCGCTCGCGACGGCGACATCGGGTGAGGTGGGTGGGGTGGATGGGTGGGTGAGGTGGGTGAGGTGGGTGGGTGAGGTGGGTGAGGTGTGTGGGTGGGTGGGTGAGGTGTGTGGGTGGGTGGATGGATGGGTGGGTGAGGTGGGTGGGTGGGTGAGGTGGGTGGGTGGATGGGTGGGTGGGTGAGGTGGGTGGGTGGGTGAGGTGGGTGGATGAGGTGGGTGGGTGGGTGGGTGAGGTGGATGGGTGGGTGGGTGGGTGTGTGGGTGGGTGGGTGAGGTGGGTGGGTGAGGTGAATGGGTGGGTGGGTGAGGTGGATGGGTGGGTGGGTGAGGTGGGTGAGGTGGATGGGTGGCTGCGTGAGGTGGGTGGGTGGGTGGGTGAGGTGGTTGGGTGGTGAGGTGAGTGAGGTGGGTGGGTGGGTGAGGTGGGTGGGTGGGTGAGGTGGATGGGTGTGTGGGTTGATGGATGGGTGGGTGAGGTGGGTGGGTGGGTGGATTAGGTGGGTGAGGTGGATGGGTGGGTGGGTGAGGTGGATGGGTGGGTGGGTGAGGTGGGTGGGTGGATGGATGGGTGGGTGAGGTGGGTGGGTGGGTGGGTGGGTGAGGTGGGTGGATGGGTGAGGTGGGTGGATGGGTGGGTGTGGTGGGTGGATGGGTGGGTGAGGTGGGTGGGTGGGTGGATTAGGTGGGTGAGGTGGATGGGTGGGTGGGTGAGGTGGATGGGTGGATGGATGGGTGGGTGAGGTGGGTGGATGGGTGGGTGGGTGAGGTGGGTGGGTGAGGTGGATGGGTGGGTGGATTAGGTGGGTGAGGTGGATGGGTGGGTGGATGTGTGGGTGGGTGAGGTGGGTGGATGAGGTGGGTGGGTGAGGTGGGTGGCGGGGGCTGCTCAGCGATCCCGCGTGGCTGGTGGGATGCGAGGTGCGGCCCGGAGACAAACGGCGCAGCCTGCAAGTGCGGCCTGAACCACGCGTGGCCTGAACCCCGCGTGGCAGGTCGGCCGCCAACGCCGCCGCTGCCGCCACGTCCCTGTCGCCACGCTGACACTTTAGCAAATTAAAACATCGTCGCGCCTCGGTTTTTTTTTGCCCGTGCTGTCAGCCCGTCGTTCGCCTCTGTTGTTTTTGTTGTCGACGCGGATGTAATGCCATCCCTCTCTCTCTCTCCTCTTGGCTTCTTGGATTCAAAGCCAGCCCCCGTCACCCTCTGTGAGCCCGCTCCGAAACACCCCCCACCCTCACCCCATCCACTGCTGAGCGTGATGGCAACACAACATCGAGTAATTAATGACACGGCCACCAAGGCGTAGAGATTGTGCCTGTGACAGAGTTTCGTGTTGGGCACAGATGCGATACTGTTACCCATCATGGGGATATTGGGCAATGAATCCCCCGCAACCTGCATGGCACGTGGAGGCAGGCCCTCGTCCAGCAATGGATTGAGATGTACGGAGGGGGGGGGGCAGCATGCCCACGTTGGTCTTGCCATGATATGTTGTTCTTTTCTTAAATCTGCAGAAGAAAGGTATGCTCATCAGTAGCAGTCAATAGCCTGCAGTAGTGTGTTGAATCGATATTGCTACGTAGTAATTTGACAAAAAAATTATCACAGCATTTATTTATTGCAAGGAAGACATTAGACAAAGAAGCACACGTGGATCAGAGAGCAGAACGTGAATCGGACGTTTGTTAGCGACTGTTTAGTGAAGTGTGGTAGGGGGGGGCAAGGGGGGGGGGGGGGCCTTCGTGCAGGAGGTGTGGGTTCGATCCCGACCCTGACGATGCCTGCTGTATCTTTGGAGTCTGCGTGTCTCTCGCCCCGGGGTCGCATGGAATTTTTTTCTCCAGGTCCTCTGGCTTTTCCCTCCACATTTAGAAGCATGCACTGAGATTATTTAGATTATTTTGTTGCTATAAATGTCCAAATGATAATGCACTTTGTTGAGCTATCGTTTCTGACCAGGTCGCTTTGTGGCATGATGGGGATGGTTTAGTGTTATTTGTAGGCGTTTGGGTGATTTCTTTTTCTTGTACTGCTATCATGTTTTTGTATTGTTGTTGTAATGTTCTTACCCGCACCTACTGGAAATCTGTTTAAAAGAAAAAGAGCTTTATATCTCATCGGATTCGTCTGGTATATATGAGTCACTGACGTAGACTTTGGGTGCAACGCATTTTATTTAGTTCCAACAACGGGGTAACTTCCCCTTAACAAAATAACAACCTCAGGTGGTAACCACCCGGCTAACTACACTAGTTACTACGTAACTGTTACTATGGACCCGGGACCAACAGCATCTGCCCGGGTCCACGTGTTGGAAGACTCGTTGAACGGGAATCGTAGATGAAGGGTTTCTTCCCCGGGATGAACAACAACCCTGGTCCCTCTCGGGACCCGACTTATATTCTCTGCGGCGTGGCCGGCTCCGCCCTTGGCAACGTCCACCTTCCAGAACCCTCGGGAAGAATCTGGGTCCCAATCACGTGACCCCCCCTAGCCCCCTCTTGGGGCCTCTCTGTCAACTTAACCGGTCACGTCTTCTCCCGGGTCAACCAGAGTGCCATGGCCTCACACAACCCTATCCTTCGGTCGGCACCCACACACCCTGTCCTGTATGGCTGGGACTGCGCTTACAGCGTGGTGCCATCCAACGCTAGTATCCAGCACACACCGTGCCCCTCTAGGGCCGGTACTACACCCACAACATGGTGGTATCCAGCGATGTCGTTACATCACCCCCCCCCCCCCCCCCCCTTTGTAAAACTCAGCCATCCCGGCTGTCAACTCCCCCTCAACAAAACAAATCCCCCTAGCGTGCCTCAACAAATAAATACCCCATCCCATATATACAATATATACAGTGACGAACAGGGGAAGGGAAAAGAGGTACAGAACCTAACAATAGGCAACAACACGATGGAAGAGAGAAGGGGACAGAGAGAGAGAAAATAAAGCGGTAACACAAAACCTCGGGACCTCCTTCAACACCAGCATCACCCACTGTCAACGTGTAACAACACCCGCAAGCACAATAAAGGCCAGGTTCAGCCAATGACCAATACGACATGACGAGTGCAACAACCAACTGACGGCATGGGAGAATGTGTGTATGGGGGTCACGCAAACCGAACAGTATTGGAACAAGTCCTTGTAGCTGGGCCTCCAGGCGAGGTGGGCGTAAGCTCCCTAAGGGTCCCGGGGTGAATTTGAAAATGTGCCAATGAGCCTGGCTCCTCATGAAGAACAGTCAGCCGGGCAGACAGGCTCTCCGCTCCCGAAGCTTTTGGAGACGGCGCAGGTGGCGGATTTGGGGAAGTTAAATGTGCGGAACCTGAGGACGGGATCACGTAACTCCCCTGAGGATCAACCTCAGCGGGTACACACCTCAGCTCGCCCGACACACCCGACACTCGGCCTCTGTGTAGTGGAGATGAGATCGATTCACTCGGCGCGATGAAAGGTATTAAGCGAGAGAGATGTACAAACCAACTCCATCGATCCCAGCGAATTTGAACACACTGAAGCCGAACAGCCCAAATCACATCAACCGGCCCCCTCCAAGGTTTAAACAATTTGGGTGATGTACCCACCGGTACCTGAGGACAGTGCAGCCAGGCTCTGTCACCTGGAGCCCACTTATGTCCGGACAGACGGAGACTTCTCAGCCGTTCATTTGCCAATTGGGGTGAATTCGAATTTTCTCTGGAAGCCTCGCGCGCTTCCGAAAGCCTCTAAAGGGTAAGGCTCATGGGCTCCAAAATTTTAGATTTAGCCCTGTTTGGCTCAGTATGTAATTGGACATCAATCGGGGGTCGTGTTCTCTCCCGTATATAAAAAAAAATGGCGAGTAGCAGTTGGACGTGTGAGGGACCATTCTATAGGCAGCCAGGACCCCGGGAAAATGCAAGCCACAGAGATCTTATTAAGTTTACGGAAGTCAACACAGAAGTGCAAACTACCATCCTGCTTTTTAACAAGAATAATCGGGGCTCCCCAATGACTGTTGGACGGCGAGATAATATCGGCAGCCAACATCTCATCAACCGCCAGCCGTACATTGTCTTTTTCTGTGGGGCTCAGCTGGTAGGGGTTCTGCTGGATTGGAGCGGCATCACCCATATCGATGGGGTGACTCAAAAGGGTAGTGAGACCGATGTCAAATTTGCCTTTGCTAAACACATCGGAGAATTCACGCAAAAGCGCCCTCAACTCCCTCCTCTGAGACTGGGACAATTCAAATTTTTAAGAACAAAGCGCATTCATCCACTTTTCATCGGAAAACTGTTGTGGCTCTGTATTCGACTCGACCCCCACCCCGCCAACAATGTTCCCCTCGCGAAGCACGGGTGATGCATGGGCTTGCACGGCGCCCTGGTGTATGACAGACATGTACAACCCTGCATTGAGGACCTGAATGAACGGTTCTTGGTCTTTGGACACCAGAGTCTGGGCCCCCACTAACGTCAACCCACGAATAGCTTTGTTTGAGGGTCCTAGAAGGATTCCTACCACAGTCGTCTCCCAATCAAGTGGCTTCCTCAATCGTAAGTATCTCGGCCTCGCCGTGCGCTGCGTTGCACCGCTAGTCGAGTAGATAACCATGTGTTCAATAAACCCTCGGAGCCAGGATGACCGTCCAACTCCGATCGTCATTTATTGATTGTAACAGATAAAACTGGTGAGAAAACACAGATACAGCATCTGTTATAATTTGGAAACACCCACACAATGAACACCACAGCATCAGAACATTGTCTCAGATAACAATAGATCCTGGAAGGACCAGGCCCCCACATTACCCCTGAACAACTAGACAAAGGCACAAGCTGGTGCGTTGCATACAGGCACATAGTGTATTCATCCCACTGCACCCCAAATGTACAGCATTACACTTAACACTAAACTGTGGATGAGATACTTCGTCATCACTCTCAGGATCGCAACATAGGCAAAGTCTGACTCGACCTACTAAATCACAAGTAACATCCACAATAAGGAAAGTCACAGGCTTCGTTACTAACTAGGCCTCGTATTTACTACAACAACTTAACGGCACCATAAAGGCATTTACATTGCTATAACGGTCATTCCAACATTTCAACAGCATTTCCAATATTATAGGAATATAAACAACTTACAGATAATGCTTCTTAAGCTCCCACAATGGACAAGTGCGGCTGTGGTCTCACTGAGATGCGATGCGTGCCGCCATCTTGACTTATCTGTGTAATGGCTGACGCCCGCGTGGTACAGTGGAAATCTAACATCGTCACTTCCTGGTCACGTGACCAACATTAGCATCAAAAAACAGGAACTTTCTGTGAACACACGCTCCACATCTGCCGTGAGGCAAGACACTCCCCGTCTGGTATCTAGGAGATACCACCATTTATTTCCTATCTCATAAACAAGTGTATAACAACTTCAACGGGTCGACTTATTTGTCCATATCTTTGCGAGAGAGAAGTAGTACTATCTCGACTATGGGCCTGATGAAAGTTCTTGCGACTCCTTGCTTCGCAATCATAACCTCGACCTTTCGAACTTTTCCATCGGCACTTGGAATCGACTTGAGGATGCGGCCCATTGGCCACTTATTCCGTTTGGCTTGGTTGTCCTTCAGTAGGACGAGGTTGCGTTCTTGGATGTCTGGTCTATTAGACTGCCACTTGTTGCGCACGTGGAGTGTCGTAAGGTACTCGTTTTTCCAGCGACGCCAGAACGTGTTCGCGAAGCTCTGCACTTGTTTCCATTGACGTCTGTAGAGGTCTGCAGTGTTGGCCTCCTCGGTAGGTGCTGTGAGCACATCTGTCTTCTGGGTAAGAAGTGTAGCAGGAGTCAAGATGAATGGTGACTCCGGGTCGGTTGAGACGGGGATCAGGGGTCTTGAGTTAATTATGGCTGAGACCTCGGCCATGAGAGTGGTCAAGACCTCGTGAGAGAGCCGTGTGGACCCGACATCACATAGCATGGAGTCGAGAATGCGTCGAGCAATCCCGATCATGCGTTCCCAGGCTCCACCCATGTGCGAAGAGTGGGGAGGATTGAAGATCCATGTGCAGCCTTGGTCACTAAGGTATTTCCTGACAGAATAATCTTCGACATTCTCCGTATTGATCTTAAGCTCTTTACATGCTCCTATGAAATTGGTTCCATAATCAGAACGGAGTTGTTTGGCTGGCCCTCTGATGGCGAAGAACCTCCGGAGTGCATTTATAAAGCTCGAAGAGTCCATGGACTCGATGACTTCGATGTGCACTGCTCGTGTACTCATACAGGTGAACAGCACTGCCCAACGTTTGCTGTTCGCGAGCCCTCCTCTGGTGCGGCGGGAGATGACTGTCCACGGTCCGAATATGTCAATCCCTACAGAGGTGAAGGGAGGTTCCACACTGAGTCGATCGGCTGGGAGGTCTGCCATTTTCTGTTCTTCCTGTTTTCCACGTAGCTTGCGACACTGGATACACTTGTGGATTGTGCTGGCGATGCACCTCTTTGCTCCAACGATCCACAGCCCTGCAGATCGGATTGCTCCTTCTGTGAAGTGCCGACCTTGGTGCTTGACCTTCTCGTGGTAGTGGCGCACGAGTAAGATTGCGATGTGGCTCTGGCTTGGGATTATGAGGGGGTTTCGTTCATTCTCATCTAATTTTGCATTCCCTAGCCGACCACCGATCCTGAGCAAGTCGTCTTTGTCCATCCCGGGGTTTAGCTTCCTGAGGGTGCTGACCCTAGGAAGGTCTTCTCCCTTGTTAATGGCCTTGATCTCACTTGCATAAGCTGCCTGTTGCACACAGCCGAAGATTGATTTCCTTGCTCTGGAAAGCTCGTCTTCAGTGCGTGGCACTGTGCAGTAATGCCATCCATTGCAGCTACCAGTGGTGCCTCTCATCGGGCGATGGAAGCAGTCTGCGATATGCGTTAAATGTGCTATCGCTCGCACGAGCGTCGTCCATTTCGAGAAATGTTCAAAATGGTGTGGACTCAGTGGACTTCTCGGTCGCACATTTGTTACGAAAGTTGTCACTAGAGGACGAATCTCCTTGTCGGACTCGGGCTCCAAAGGTCTCCTTGGTAGTACATGGGCCAACGTCACGTCGTAACAGGAACGCTGGACCCGTCAGCCAGATGGTTTGATTCAGCAGAGATGCAGGGACGGACCTAGTTGCGAGATCTGCTGGATTCTGGTCAGTTGGAACGTAATTCCATTGCTCCGGCTGCGTCGATCTCCTGATGCGCTCCACCCGGTTGCTGATGTAGGTGTAGAACCTTCTGGTTTGGTTGTTTATGTAGCCTAGTACGACCTTACTGTCCGTGTAGAACTTGACCGCGTCCAGTTTGACGTCAAATTCGTCTAAGATCAGTTCCGCCACCTCTAGCAAGAATGGCTCCACACAGCTCGAGCCTTGAGATGGTATGTTCCGGTTGTGGGGCCTTGCCGTGGAACTCTTTCCAGAATTCCCACTCGGACGATAGCTCCGAGTCGAGGAACGGAGAGGCCACGGTCACAGCGACCACCGCCACGACCACCAGCAGAGCGACGAGCAGCGGCTTCACCTTAGTCTTCTTCCCGTCAGTCAGGACTGGCTTGGAGAAACGTGGAGGAACAAACTCCAACGAAGACGGTGGATGCACAAGCGAAGTCATGGTGGTTTCTTCGTAAGTCTGCACGGTACAGCCTTGACTTCTCTCGCCGAGTTCCTCTTTCAGCGTGAAGTGGTTGGGGCACGGTTTGAAGCGCGACGTGCGTCCATTCGTGAGCACACTCGTTCTGAATGTGCTAATGTGGTCTGGTTTGTGTATTCCCTTCAGACAAACGTCACCTACGATGACCCATCCTAGGTCGAGTCTCTGGGCATAGGGAGCGTCGTGAGGTCCATTGCGTTGGTTACGAACCTTGTGGACTCTCAGCATGTCCCTGCCGAGCAGAAGTAAAATCTGTGCCGCGTGATCCAATGGCGGGATGAACTCTGCTATGGGTTTCAGGTGTGGGTGGTGACGTGCAACTTCGGGCGTGGGAATCTCACTCCTGTCGTCCGGTATCTCGTTGCACTCTGTCACCGTAGGAAGGGCTAGCTTCATGGTGCTATCTATGGTTTCC
Organism: Lampetra fluviatilis; assembly: GCF_964198595.1. Classification (NCBI taxonomy): domain Eukaryota; kingdom Metazoa; phylum Chordata; class Hyperoartia; order Petromyzontiformes; family Petromyzontidae; genus Lampetra; species Lampetra fluviatilis. The sequence goes on along the minus strand of NC_136279.1, from coordinate 23,340,046 downwards.
ACCATGAGGCCGCTCGCTCTTCTTCCCGCTGTCTCCATCAGTCCTGAGCATGTTCTGAGCGTGTATGGAAAGGAATTCCCACCTACACTTAGCTGATCAAAGAACTCTGACCTTGCCAAAGACCTGTTGCTCTGGGCGTCCATTATGGCGTACATCCTTACTGCCCTTTCAGGATGTCCTTTGGGATAGACTCGGACGAGGCATATCTTTGAGCAAGATCTTCCTTTGAAGCCTTCTTCACAGACTTCTGTGCATTTGGTTGTGATTGACGAAGTGAGTGCGGCGGTCTCGCCTTGCTCCCCGCCGTGCTCTGCTTCGGGATCGGAAGCCTTAGTGCTACTGGGTTTCGAGTAAAATGTGTGCAGAGCAGTTGCGTGTTTGTCGCTGCCACATTCCTCGCACTTGATATCTGCCTTGCAATTCCTTGCAAGGTGGTTAGTAGAAGCACAGCATTTGAAGCACACTCCAAATTCTTTCAGCATGTTCTTCCGCTCTTCCAATGGCTTCCTCCTGAACTCACGGCATTTCTGGAGGGAGTGAGGTTTATCATGCAATGGGCATTGCTTCTCTGGATCCTCTATCTTTTTCTTTGTGGTGGTTGCAGGACGGAGTTTGCGAATGTCGCAGGAGAGACCTCAGTCTTGTGTACGGAAATTGGCACTCTCGCTGTTCCTCGTTTCGCCGTTGTCCTTTCCATTTTTGGGAGATCTGGACTGGAAATCCCCGTGGTGCCAAACATGAAACTCGGGTCATTTCTAGTCTTAGCCAGGTTGCGGATAAACTTTGAGAAAAAAGAGAATGGGGGGAATGCAACCTGATGCTCTGACTTGTATCTTGAACCCGCTGTTCTCCATTTTTCCTGCACGTCAAATGGCAATTTCTCTACGATGGGGTTCACGCCATGGTAGGTATTCAAGAAAATGAGACCTGGTAAGTAGGGATCAGCCTGGGCTGATTCAAGCTCCATCAAAAGATCTCCAAGCTCCCGTAACCTTTTATTGTCTCGACCAGAGATTTTTGGAAAGTTCTGCAACTTCTTGAAGAGAGCCTTCTCAATGGTTTCTGGGCTTCCATAGCACTCCTCGAGCCTCTCCCACACCGCATGCAGGCTTGAGGCGGGGTCGTCAATGTTTGCTGACCGGATCCTCTTTGCGTACTCTGCAGATTCATTTCCTAACCATTTCACCAACAGGTCGAGTTCTTCACTTGCAGAGATGTCTGCATTTCGGATTGCATTCCTGAAGGTAGATCTCCAGGCTCGATAGTTCTCAGAGTGGTCATCAAACTTAACGAGTCCTGTGTTGATTAGTTCGCGGTGAGCCAGGTACCTAGCAAAGTCTCCTAGTCCTGCTGATCCAGGGTGTGTCCATACTGGCGCTTGTGAGGCGGCATTATTGGCTGTATTGCCTAGCATGCCGTCATTTGCAATGGCGTTGGACTGTGGGCCCAAAGGGTTTCGATCACGTTGGTTGGATCCCCTTATGTGACTGTCTGGAATGTGGGTCTGACTTGGTGCATCCACGTCTGACCCCACGTGCGCGACGCTGAGTTGGCGACTAACTGCCAGGGCAGGATATGCATTTCCACCATTCCTGTAGACAGCATTCATGTTCATTCGGTGTGGAGATGGCGATGCCTGAACGTCCACCCTTTGTTCAGTATCGTTTGGTGGAGAAGCATTGATGCATTGTTCAGACCAGTCCAAAATATTTTTTCTGGTGAGTTGATCACGGTCCTTGACAGGTATCTGCGTGCAAACTCACTCCAATTCTCTTCCTTATCCAGGTTGGCTGCTGCTTCGAGCACCTCTGCCTGGGCCCTTGCAGCAGCTGCTTCCCTTTTGAGTTGTAGGGTGCTTAACTTAGCATCCAGCTCAATTTTCTTTCGTGTGGCAGTAGCCACTAATATACGCTCTTGCTCTTCAAGCTCTGCTTTCTTCCGTGCGGCAGTAGCCACTAATATACGCTCTTGCTCTTCAAGCTCTGCTTTCTTCCGTGCGGCAGTAGCTGCTAATGTACTCTCTTCTTCTTGTATGCGAGCCTTTTCAATTAGCATGGCTTCCTCTTCAGCCATGTAGGCAATACGGGCGTTTGCTGCTTCTGCTGCTGCGCGTGCCTGAGCTGCTGCCATACTAGTAGATGATGTCTATGAGTGTGCTGAGGCTTTAGATCTTATGGTGGACCTGGATGAGACGGAGTGCTGAGATCCTGTCTCTCTTAAGCCATCCACACGGTCCATTGCATCTTGTATCACTGCCTGCACATTATCATCGAGCAGTTCGAGGAAGTGCTCTTGCGTGCGCACTCCCTCAATGCCCTCATCTGTTTTCATCTTCGTCAGGAGGGATATGTATTTATTTGCCAGGAGCTTGTAGCTTGAGCTGCTCACCTTCACTCGCTGGTTGGCCCGCTGAATTGAGACCACTGTGTCTGAGGCGTTTGAAGCTTCAGATAAATCTGCTTCGACCCGGTCCCATGCCCGTTGTATCCTGGCATCCAGGTCCTGTTTCTCAGCCTCATAGCTTTCCAAGGCCCGTTGCGTCAACCTGATCTCCCTCTGGGGCCTTGAACTCCCTTGGTCCTCTTGAGGCAGGATGGGAGATCCTGGATTGCTTGGTTCACCTTCTTCAGCATCTCTCCCTGCTGAACTGTGGCTTTCCATGCTGCGATGCTTGCAGCACGATTTTAATGTAGACTCGTTGCAGAGCTCCTTGCTTTTTGCAGGCTGACTGCAGGGCTGGCTGCAGATCTGGCTGCAGAGTTGACTGCAGGGCTGGCTGCAGAGCTGGCTGCAGGGCTGGCTGCAGAGCTGGCTGCAGGGCTGGCTGCAAAGCTGACTGCAGAGCTGACTGCAGAGCTGGCTGCAGAGATGGCTGCAGGGCTGGCTGCAGAGCTGGCTGCAGGGCTGGCTGCAGAGCTGGCTGCAGAGCTGGCTGCAGAGCTGGCTGCAGAGCTGGCTGCAGAGCTGTCTGCAGAGCTGGCTGCAGAGCTGGCTGCAGAGCTGGCTGCAGAGCTTGCTGCAGAGCTGGCTGCAGAGCTGGCTGCAGAGCTGGCTGCAGAGCTGGCTGCAGAGCTGGCTGCAGAGCTGGCTGCAGAGCTGGCTGCAGAGCTGGCTGCAGAGCTGGCTGCAGGACTTCTTGGGAGCTTTAAGAAGAGTATATTTTTACTTGGCTGCAGAGAGCTGGCTGCAGCACTGGTTGGGAGCTTCAGGAAGAATATCTTTTTACTATCTCGGCCTCGCCGTGCGCTGCGTTGCACCGCTAGTCGAGTAGATAACCATGTGTTCAATAAACCCTCGGAGCCAGGATGACCGTCCAACTCCGATCGTCATTTATTGATTGTAACAGATAAAACTGGTGAGAAAACACAGATACAGCATCTGTTATAATTCGGAAACACCCACACAATGAACACCACAGCATCAGAACATTGTCTCAGATAACAATAGATCCAAATGGTAGACGGCGCCTGAGGGATGGAATCTCGACAGGCGAACTTGGCGGACGTTCAGACTTGGCGGGCTCTCTGTCCCGCTCCGTGAACAAATGGCGGCCGCATGTGCGGGCTGCGCCACGGAGCTTTCCCGCTGGCGGGAAACAGCGACGGAAGACTCGACCCCGCCCAGCTCCGGTGCTGGCTCTCCACGGTCGAGCTCATCATGGCCACGGCCTCAAGAAGTTCAGCGAGGCGGGCGCGGAACATATGGCGCTCTCTCCCTGCTGGTGGCAAGCTGTCGCTAAGATGGTCGCCTCGTTGCTCCGCCGGCCACGCCTCACTCCCTTTTTCTGAGGTTGCCATCCCCCGGGCTGTCTGGGGAATAATGCCTTCGTCGCCCTCGTCGTCTGACAACGTCCTGGTATGTAGTCTGCGTCGCGTAAGCATAACCTAAGTCGGCCTATCTTCCTGACAAAATAACGTTTGGCCACTTCTGACGCCAGTTGTAATGGGTTCACTTGAGTCGCAGACATAGACTTTGGAAGCAATGCATTTTATTTGGTTCCAACGCACAAGGTAACTTCCCCTTAACAGAATAACAACCTAAGATGGTGACCACCCAGCTAATTACATTAGTTACAACGTAACTGTTACTACAGACCCAGGACCAACAACATCTGCCCGGGTCCATGTGCTGGAAGACTCGTTGAATGGAGATCATAGACGAAGGGTTTCTTCCCCGGGATGCGGCTTATATTCTCTGCGGCGTGACCGACTCTTCCCTTGGCCACGTCCAACTTCCAGCTCCATCTTGGGGCCCCTCTGTCAACTTAACCGGTCACGTGTCCTCCCGGGTCAACCAGAGTGCCATGGCCTCTCACAACCTTACCCTTCAGTCGGCACCCACACACCCTGTTCTGTATGGCCGGCACTGCGCTTACAGCGTGGTGCCATCTAGCGCTATTAACCAGCGCACACCGTGCCCCTCTAGGGCCGGTATTACACCCACGACATGGTGGTATCCAGAATGTCGTTACATCGTGCCCCTCTAGGGCCGGTACTGCACCCACAGCATGGTGACATCCAGCGATGTCACTCCACAAATATGTCAAATATTCTGATAATTTTAGATATAACACGGCCGCAGATGAGGATTGAGGGCGAGGATTGCTTTATCGATTCGAGCGGAGCGCTCGGTCACAGAGCGGACGACGCCTCGGACGTCGTGAGCGTGGCCTCGTTCCTCCGCTTGGCTCATCGGAGTAAAAGGAGCCCGGCTCGCCGCTTCCTTCTGAGTGGACCCGGGGAGTTTAGATTCCCGTGGGTGGTGAGGCGAGGCTGGCCGGCCGGTGGGGGGGGGTGCCAAGGCGGCCGCGATTCAATGCGATCGTTACGTTTTTACGGCGCGGTGGATCAGCCGCTGCCCCGCACCTTGTCCCAATGTCGTCGCCCCTCGTAACGAGTGAGGAGCGAGGCGACGTTAAAAGCACCCCATCGTTTATTTTTCCAGGGAGTTTGATCGATTTGGTGTATATGTGTTCATGTGCGTTTTTATGCGTTTATATGAATTTTTAGTTCAGTGTCCTCACGGTGTGTATATTATTGATGCAGACGTGTTGTGTGTGTGTTTGTTTTAATTAAAATCTCAATCTTTGTTTAGACTGGAGGAGAAAATCCGATGAGCTATGGAGCTCTTTTTCACAGATTTCTAGTTGGGGTGGGTCAGTTAAACACATGCTGAGTACAGGCAAAAAATCGTCAAACTGCCAGCAACAAACAGCACTCTCAAAGTTGTAAAGGATTCGAGTGTAACCCATTTTTATTGAGCGAGGAATTATTGCAAAGTGGAGCAGTGCGAGGGAAGAAGCAGAGAGAGGAGTGGTGTGACATGCAGTGTGGTGAGTGGGTGAGTGCGTTGTTGTGACCTCTTATGTGGTTAGTGGGTGAGTGTGTTGTTGTGACCTCTTGTGTGGTGAGTGGGTGATCGGGTGAGTGGGTAAGTGTGTTGTTGTGGCCTGGAGTGTGGTGAGTGGGTGATTGGGTGAGTGGGTGAGTGTGTTGTTGTGACCTCTTGTGTGGTGAGTGGGTGAGTGGGTGAGTGTGTTGTTGTGACCTCTTGTGTGGTGAGTGGGTGATTGGGTGAGTGTGTTGTGTTGTTGTGACCTCTCGTGTGGTGAGTGGGTGAGTGAGTTTGTTGTTGTGATCTGGAGCGTGTTGGTGAACTCAGTCTGGTGGATGAGACGACACAGTGAGTGTCTGGTAGAGACCGAGTCCTCAAGACGGGTGGCGGAATCAACGGGTGAATTTCACGGGAACGGTAACCATAATAGTGGTAGCGATAGAAGAGTGATAACTTGTTTATGTACTTATCACAATCTTGCAGTACTGATCTGATGGTTAACTTATGTTTAACCTCTTACATTACTTCGCAGTGCGCCGCCGATATGAGCGTGGATATTTTGTAAAACGTGGAAGAAAGTTGTGGATTGATTAACTCATTATTTAGATTTTTTTTCTATTTCAAAACTTTTCAACCACTCCATATCATCCCAAAATTGGCTTTGTATATGAGAAAACACATTATATATATACACATACATATATCTATGTAAAATCACCAAATGTCCCGCTGGAATGTGTGTGGCGTAATATAAAGTTTTCCGACTAAAAAAAGAATAATGCACGCACCATCTCTCAGTTTTGTGCGGACGTTTTTACGGTGGCAATCGGTAAACAAATGCCTGCTGCTGTAATTACACGAGTGATTTACGGAACAGTCTCGTATTAAGTGAGGAATTTGGCATGATATACTTGTGCGCTAACGTGACACACTTTGAAACTGTGATTTGGGACGTTGTTAATTTAGCCTCAGATAGTTAAAACACTGAAGTGGGATTAAGAAGCAGAAGCTAGTTTGGCAATTACCTCCACCGAATTGGATTGTAAATTAAACTGAAAAAAATAATTCCCGCCAAAGTTGTATTTTTTTAGCTGACAGTCATTGGGCACAGTGAGTGTTTTGATGGTCTGGCGATGATTGAAAAAGTTACCTTTGAGTGAAAACGTGGGAGAAGATACGCAACTCAGGGCCCAATCACAGCGAACATCGCTCATCGCACGAAATATAAATGCTGCCGCACGGCCGGTTAATCTCGATCACGTCGTCGTCTCTGACTCGACGGAGCTGTCCAGGCGTGACGATGAATTGACAAACACGCTGCAAATATCAACGGAGCCATGATTGCCACCGCTGCGGAGAGAAGCGGAGACATCACATCGTGCGCCCCCAAAAACACTATTGCGAAAAAAGATAACGACCGGATGTCTGCATGATTGATAATTTTCCAATACACGTGGGGGGGCACGCGCGGCAGTCATTTGCAAATAAAAAGATTCGGGGAGCTGTGACTGACAGTTCAGCGTATGTATATATATTTTTATATTTATATAACTGAAACGTCAGATTAAATAAGAAAGGGCGGCCGCTGCTCTGTTCACACATTGCAGCGTTGTAAATCACACAAAAGTCGCGAGTGCGCCGGACGGATGTAATTCAAGGCGCGTGATTGAAGACGATACAAAGCGGCACTCGATCCATTACGCCGGCAAATGTCTAAAAAAAGCTAACCTTCGTCAGCGCGTAAATCGGAATGTTGAAAAAAGCGAAGAGTTTTGTCAGCGGAAGCAACAACAACGAAAAGCTGCCGTGTTGGAGGCTTATGGTGCTTTGTGTTTCGGGGCGCGTGGCGAGCAAGCGCTGAACCGCTATATACTCTGCCAGCTTCTCTACTGCTAGCCTCTCGCTATATACTCTGCTAGCTTCTCCACGTGCCCGTCGGCATTTGTAGACATTTGGAAAGAATCCCTTCCCCGAGCCGCGGGGGCAAGTGTCGATCGAGGGCGGCTGAGGACGCCGGTAGAGGCATTTAATAAATAGCGACGACAATCAATTATCATTTACAGCCCCCGTTTTTTGTAACTACTGCCGGACAAAGGCCTCCTCGTGTCGGCCATAGAGAGCGTGTGGCCGTACGTCCACAGAGAGATTGGGCCACTCGCCGCATTGAGTCAGTGGAGTAAATGTGTCTGTGCAGAGTTTTTCCGCGTCATCTCCTCCCGAGTTAATTTCAGAATAAAATGCGTCTGAAAATAATGTTGTCCCAGATCACCAATAGAACATCGTCAAACGAACCCATGCCGGTTCAACAGATGCAAGGTAAATAACCCCCCCCCCCCAACGAAGCCCTTGCCTACGAACTTAATTCATCTTTCTGACTGCCCCCTAATGTCACAATACACGTCCACGACTTCAGTCGTGCAACTTGTAGCGAACGCTCGGGCTGAATGATCGTCGTGTGGTGTAGTAACGCGCGTGGGGTTTTGCAAGCAGTGTGCATGCACGTGTGAGCCGCGGACAGTGAAGTCACGCCAGGACAACAAACAGGCGCGGTGAGAGAGCAATCCAGAGAGAGACGACACATTAAGATGCATAGCGGTGATTGGCTAGCTGCAAATGCAGACACGGTGTAGGCGCCTCGGAGTCTGCAGATTGAGGCGATAGCGTCGGAAGCCACGCGCGAGAGGCAACAGGAGGGCGCAAGCTTAATTAGGGCGCTTAATGAGGAGCAGGATAAATACGGCAACGTGTGAGGCAGGGAGGAGGTTGGTTGGAGCAGAGAGAAGAGTTAACACAAGAGAAGTCCAAGGCCCCGCTCGCCACACCTCGTCGTCTCGAGCGGTGATGGCTGAACCCCCGCTGGAGGCAAGGGCGAGGTTGGAGAGGCGAGGGTAGAGAAGCTAGCAGTAGTGAGGCTAGCGGAATCCTTAGTGTGAGTGCGCGAAGACTAGCAGTAGAGAAGCTAGCAGAGTATATAGCGGAAGGCTAGCAGTGGAGAAGCTAAGAGAGTATATAGCGGAAGGCTAGCAGCGGAGAAGCTAGCAGAGTGTATAGTAATAGGTTAACAGTGGAGAGGCTAGCAGAGTGTACGGTGGGAAGCTACCAGAGTGCGTAGTGATAGGCTAGCAGTGGAGAGGCTAGCAGAGTGAGAGAGAGAGCATGCTAGCAGTGGAGAGGCAGGGAGAGAGAACGGAGTTGCGTGGTGTTGAACGCGAGGAGTTCTGTTCGAATAAAAGTGACACAGGAGGAAAAAGAAGAAGTTGTCCGCATGAAATAACGGCACTACAGTTGTATCCCAGGACCAGTGTCCCAACACGGCGCACTCATGCAGAGAGATCACGGCTGAAAGGGTTCAACGCGGGCGACCGGCGGGGCCGTGGCAACCTGCACGCCGGGGGTCACGCGGCAGTTCTGGTGGCATAGGATCAGAGGTGGGCTCGATTGGGACGAGTCCACAGGGAGCCGCTCCGACAGAGGCGGCGCATTGTCCCCGCGCCATTCGGGGTTGCCGGGCCGCGCGGCGGCAGATTCGTCAGAATCTTTATTGGGACTGGAGGAATCCGATGGGCTGCGAGGCTCCTTTTTCGCAGGTGTCCGGATGGGTTTGGAGCGCTGCGTCCGGGGAGCACCGCCACGCGGCGAGTTTTTTGTTATTTTAATGTAATTTATTTATTGCATATCAATTGAGGCCTGGTACAGAACACAAACCGCGACGCGGTGGGGGGTGGTGGGAGAGAACACCTCCACGGACCTCAGTCCCGAACACCGTGCACCTGGGTTGCTACTGCCCCACCGCGGGCAGGGTGTTGAGGTTGAAGAACTTACAACAAGAAAGTGGAGAGAGCAGGGTGGGGCGAGGGGAAGGGAGGAGCACTTTGGAAGGAATAACTTACACCGCCCGCTTATCGACCCATCATAGCCCCTGAGATTGGCGATTGACTCCCGTCCATCCCCGGGCAGGACGCCAGGGCACCACTCCTCGTTCCTGCCTGCCACGCGGCGCGTTTGAGTAGAACACGAGCCCGCGTTGCGGTTCGTCAACGCCGATTTCAAATCGATATCTCGGCTTTCATGTTGGAGCTCGCGATGAATTGGATCCACGGTGGCTGCCTCCGACGCGGCCGCAGCTGTGTCGAGAGCCCCGTTCACAAGTTGAATTGAAGTCGACGCGTTTCACTATCGCGTGATTGGAGTTTGATACGTGCACGTAGTTTATTTTTTATTTTGCGGAGGTGGGACCGGCGCTCGTACCAAAACGACTGTAATCTGTGTGAGCAACCGGGACGGCTCGTGCTGCCAATGAGTTTTCCTGCCGGCGTTTGCCAATTTCAAACCTTCGTTGAAAGTGTAGCCCTATACCTTGCAATAATAAATGGCACCACGAGTGCATATTATGCAATTACGTATTCAGCACTATGCACCGCATACTTTTCACTCAGCGGCATTAGTGTCTGTGTTACTAGTGTGTATATATACGATTCAATTCGATGCATCAAGTATAGCCGTAAACCTTTCTCGTGAACTGATTATAGCTGAAAGCCACCAACGTCACGAGTGCAAATGTTTAATTTGCACCATTCCAGCGGCAGAAAGATTTAACAAATAGACGTAACTTATTGGGGAATGGTGGTCGTTTGATATCACAGTGTTATTTCTCGTATTGAGAAATAATCTAAATTCTTTACACATAAAACAAAAAACACTTTATTTAGAAGCAGGTGAGAACATAAGCATACACATGGCATTTCAGGGTGTAATTACTGTGAATACCTGCTGTTGTAGGCCTATGGCTAGGAAGGGGGCAATAGATGGCAGCATGACAATAGTTGTGGTCCACACATAGATTTGGTCCACTCGCAGTATTGAGTCTGTGGATGATTGACTCTATCCGTGCGTAGCTGTTGGTGTTATCTCCTCGCGTGCGCGATGGGCTTTCTGCAGGCTCGACGGGCTGCTCCCACGTGCCACTCATGGAACCGATCACGTGTTGTAATGCAGGACCCTCCTGGACATGGCCTTGGTACTCAATGAGATTTCTTGGGTAAATCATTGACATCATTATCATTGTCACATGCAGTACTTCCACAATGTATATGTACACAGAGTTTCGGATTTTAAAGTGTGTGCCAAAAAGGGTCATTTTTATCTTTCAAAGTGGTCATGCATTAAGCCAATTTGCACATAAAGTCCGAACTGTGATCTGGAGGCCTCAAATGAACCCTGATGTTGGTTTGGTGGCAACGTTTTATCTTCATCCTTTTTATATTTCTCAGTCCCAAAACTTCTCGGCTGCCACTCATACATTTGTGCAATTTTCCTCATTTCATTTCAACTTTAACCAAATATGCAGAGATTATTGGTGGAGTTTCACGCCACGAATGCCAGTGAAGGCTATCAGAGCTAAAAGCGTGAAGAAAAATGTATGCACTCTTAAGAGTTTGGGAAATTGGTTAATACAAAATGTCAAAGTCAAGCTCTTTCCGGCTTAATAAAGAGCCATAACTTCATAGCATGTACTAGCCGTATAGCGATGCATTGCTCCAAAGATTTATATTGTTTCGTGGTTACGATACATGCACTGAATAATGTGCAAGAATTGATGTCTTTCAATTCCTAATATGTCGGAGAGCAAAGTGTACCTTAAGATGAACAGGAACAAAAAAACACACAACCGTTATGTACAAAAAGTTTTCGGTACAAAATAAAATAACAAATGAAGGGAGGCCTCTTGAAAACTTGGAAGAATATGTGCACCCCAGGGCAGTCATTGAAGGTGGGTTTGGATCAAAACGATTAAATAAAAGAGCAGGGTGGAAGGAGGAGAATGAGTCTGAAGAAAGGTTTCAATCATTTCGTACTGCCAAGTCTGGACATGGATCGTGGCCACCGGCAAAGGAGATGGAATACAATCTGAAACGTGCACAAAGGTGCACGCAGCGACCCATGCTTGCAATTAGACTGAGAGACAAGAACAGATGCGCACGGATCACAGGGAACGAACACAACTGACGGAGACGTCGTATTGACCGTTAAATGGGCTTGGGCATGACACTTCGCTGGCGATGGTGGAGAGCATAGATGTTCGAGCGTAGTGCAGTACAACAGCAGCGTTTGCTGCACTGGCTCCGGTCGACACCGTAGCACCGCAGCAGCAGCAGCCTACAGCACCCACTTCACGACGTGGTGGTCAGCCATCCAAGCACTCTCCAGGCTCAGCCCTGCTGAGCCCTGCTGAGCCTCCGAGTTGTGACGCACTCGTATGCACTCCGGGTGACTTCGTCGTTAGGCCAATTGGCTCTCGCGCGGTTGTCAATAAAGTACTCAGAGGGACGATCGAACGAACGAAAAGAGCGTCGACTCTCCGTCACTGCCCTGCGCTCCCTTGTGCACAGTCTCGCCCCTTGCCCCTCCATCACAACTACACCGTCTACGCTTGCCACCGTGGCGCGGCTGTGACGATGACGATGACTGCCGACGTCATCCTCCACCTCCTCCTCGTGCCCCAGATTGGACTTCGAGCGCCTCTGTGCATGGCTCCTCCGTTCCCCGCGCCGATCGCAGGATCGTGGCTCCCGGCTTTGTCCTCGATGAGTGCGCTCGCTGACGGCACACCGGTTACACCGCGACCTTGATTTGGAACGTAACTGCCCTCTGAAAAAAAAAACACGTAAAAACAAGCGACATCTCTGGGAATAGCCCTCCCCCGGTAAATACGTAACGTTGTTCATAATCAACGATTTTTGGGTTTAGATCGCGTTATTTATAAATGTGTCGTAACCCTCCACCACCCGACACGGCCAATCAGTAAAAAAAGTGTCACGTTGACAAAAGACAAATAGTTCACTGCTTTAGCCCACCGGTGTGTTGAAGCGTGAAACCACAACATTTACAAAAAAGTGACACTTTTTTTACTGATTGGCCGTGTCGGGTGGTGGAGGGTTACGACACATTTATAAATAACGCGATCTAAACCCAAAAATCGTTGATTATGAACAATATTGGTCGCGAAAGCCTACGTGTTAAACTGACGTAACGTTGGGCGAACGTTATTGGCACGTGGTTTGAACCGTTGGACCAACGTTGTTGGAGCGACGTTCGCCCAACGCGCCATGTTTACTGGGTCTTTATAGCATGAAGAAGGCCCCTTGTATGCTTTTCCTTTGAAGTCCGCAGCATTATTATTGACACACGTGCTGCGTTTGTGTTGTAGATGTTGTTCATTGCGCTTGGGCACCACTGCCAATGCAGCAGCATCGCCAAATAGCGTGTTTGCCTTTTGACAGAGTCTCATAACGCCGGGTCTTACGGCTCAAAAGGGTGTCAGGTTTTCGCAACATAGACGCGACACAGTTCTCCGAAGACAGATCGCGGAGGCGAAGCTAATTTCCTGCGCTCGCATGCTCAATAGCGCAAAAAACAAATGTTTTCAATTTGCACCGGGCGGTCGAACGCGCCATCGTTAACCATCCGTCACGGTGACACGGCGCGTGCCGTGTCCCCCGGCCGCACGCCGCGTCGCGCTGCCACCGTCCCCGCCGTCGCCACGGGTTGGACGCGAGCGGCGTCGCCGCCACACCGATGGCAAAATCGCCGGTGAGCCCCCAGACCCCCCCCAACCGCCCACCCACCCAGCCCGCCAAGACGCCTTGCAAACTTTTTAGAGGAATGGGAAAAAAAATTACAAGCGACCGGCGTTATAAAAAAAATACTTTTTCATTTTCGCAGCCACGCGTGGCACTCCGTTTATATTAATAACCGCGGTAGCTTAGCCGCGATGTCTGCACTTCCCCGTCCGAACCGTTGACCATCCATCTCGTTTAGAATATCCCACTCAAGCAGAGCTCTCCCCCCCCCGGCCTGGGGAGGAGCGACCATCGTAAATTACACTCGGAGGGCCTCGTGGCCCGGGCGGTGCTCGTGTGATGAAGCAGTCGAGAACGGCTAATCACCCGGGTCGATGACGTCACGCAGAGGTCACCAGCGCATGCCTGGAATATCTAGTGTGGCGGAGAGAGAATGGTGTCCCTGTGTGTGCGCGTGTGTTTGAGGAGATTGGTAGGAAATGTAAATAAAAAACGATCCTGAATGGCCAGGTGGCTCAGCGGTAGAGCAGGCGGCTCACCGGTTGGTTGTTAACTCGGCCCATCATCCCTCTGGGGTTTATAAAATTGGTACCACTTCGTGGTTGTCTTATGGATGAACTTGGCACCGCCATTGGAATGTGCTACCACCGCCACTGGCTCTGGGCTGTAAATGGGGAATATATTGATAATAGGGTTTTCCCCTTTTTTATGGCAACAAAACAGGTGTTAAGATGTTAAAACACCAAACTGAAACCTTTTACAAAGAGTCATGTCTGCATTAACCTCAATGCTTGTGATCCTTGTAACTGATTAGTCCACACCAGAGACAGCTTTCTTTTGAGCCTCGTCTCAAACGGTGTTAGACCAGAGGACGCCAAAAGGCGTACAGCCAGCTGTATGCCTTTTGACGGACATGATTCCTTGTAAAAGGTTTCAGTTTGGTGTTTTAACATCTTAACACCTGTTTTGTTGGTAGAAAAAAGGGTAAAAATCTATTATCATATTTTGGTACTGGCAAAGGAGGTCCCATGATGGGGAATATATTGTTCAAGACATCGCCGACTTTATGAAGCAACTGTGAGTATAAATATTGTAGAGTGGCAAACTTGGCCGGCAGAGTTGTTCCAATTAGGGTCATTGATGGAAGAATGATTTTTCTACAGCAGGTATTCATTTAGCGCATGGGCACTCGTGTGATTAATGGTCCGTGTGTGCATACACACATTTGTTTTGTGGAAGGACATTACCATGCTGATCGCCAGCCACCAAATAAATTGAAATAAAATCATGGTCGGGTTTTTACAGTCAAAAATCTGTCCCCTGCAAACACCCAAAAAACCTGCCTCTATCTGTTGGCCATTTGAACCGGGCTCGCCACGCAGAAGGAGCTGTATAACGCTCCACGAGCAGTAACAACTGATGCCACTTCTCCCATTATCAAGGTGGGAGCAAAGAGAGTTGACGCAGCGGGTCTGGTCTCTGGCACACAACACAAAACGATCCCACATTGGCCTTTGTCGGACTGTTGGAGCAAGTGCTGGTACCGTACACGACGAGGTAGTGTTGTGGCCAATGGGCACCATGCCTGGTCCCCTTCTCTCTTTCCGGTGTTGAAATATACTGGGGAGATCCTGGACCGGTTCAGATATTACTCGCCAGTGATGTTTCGCGGTGGCTGGAAATCAACACTCAGATGAGCAGGTTTGCAGGGCTGTTTGCGAACTACTGTGCCAACACTCATCAGAATGGCGATCAATTTGTCCTCTCAAAATTGAATGCGCGCACACCGCGCACACACACACTGCGCTTGTACACGACGGAGATGACTTCCTGCGTGAGCAAACAACAATAAATAAACCTTTCTTTAGCCAGGTGGCAGTCCCCCGAGACAATACATCATCACTTTTTCAAGAGACGCCTGAGAAGAATTAAATGAAGTGAAATAACGAGCGCGGGCAAAAAAAACAGCAAGATAAACCGTGCAATTTTGCGCTGGGAATTTAAAATAAAATTGGCCTTGATCAAGGGCCAAGGTACAAGGCAAATAATGAAATGTGCACACAACTAGAAAACAGATGGCATTTTTTTGTGACTGGGGAATACAAATAAAAAGATTTAAAAATTGACGGTTTAAAAGTTACAATTACAGATCAGAATTGAAATACCTTGACGTTCCACATTGCTCAGCACAAAGATAAATTGTGCATAAATGTGCTGTTTAAACGATGTTCATGACTCTGCCTTGTTTATTCTAAAGTAAATTATTACGCTCTTTGTACGCACACAGAATCCGTAGACAGCCCAATAAATCTGGGTTCCTGAGTTCGATTCCCGGCCACTGCTCACATCACCAGCGAGTCCTGGGCCTCCCCTCGGTCGGCTCGGTCTTACATGAGAACCTGGTGCAGTGCATAATAACAACAAGAAATCATCGCACTGGCCGTGGTGCTGACCACACCACCCCCTCTTGCACCGTGTCGGCCTTCATCGGGGCTCAATAAAATCGATTCACGATACACGTGTACGAAGCGATGGCAGTCTTTCCGATGTGTGATGTGTGTGGTACGTTAACAAGTTCACGTGCCACGTGCAGTCAGCCACTGGAGGAACTGTCGTGGCACGGCGCTGCAAAAATGATGATCATAATCGGCTCTTGAATAGAATCTCATTACAGGCTGTATGTACCAAATTATCATAACACTTTAGAATGGACTCTGGTCGCAAGTGCTAAGTAGATGATTACATTGAGGATATCAAAGAGGGAGCAGCAGTGGCTTGGGGAGGCCTTCATTCAGCAGTGGATCGACCATGGCTGATGATGATTTGCTGACTGAAAATTGAGCACAATGAATGTCAATTATTATTATTGTCACAACATCGATTTCTCACCATACCTTGAACATCAATAACTCCCTAACTGAAATATCATCCTCAGCCATTGGTGACGACTTACCTCTTGGCTGCCTTCCAGTTTGCCTCTGGTTCCTCGGCCATTGTGAGATGCAGTTTGTCCGAACGACGCGATACGAAACTCAACGGCATTATTATTATTACGAAGACTTATCTAAACGGAGGCCCCCAAATCCCCGGGACTAACAGTGTAGCGGCAGGGTGGCAGAAGGCGAGGGAGCTTGCAGGATACAAGCAGGGAGCGGCAGACGCGGTGGTGGAATCCATTCACATCACGGACGCGCGGGATCGCATCACATGCAGGGCAGTGCCGTTTCCATTCCGTCTCCTGGGTGGAAGGAGGGGAAATTGAAGCCGGTGGCCATGCGCAAGTCATCATCTGCGACATGAACGACGACAAATATGCAATCGACGGCACAGCTTGAGGACTCGGGACACCTGCTCGGGGGGGGGGGGCGACTCGCAGACTCCTCATTGCACAATCGCCCCAGCCCATAGCAGGCGGTTGAGCATCATCTCGCCGCCTCTGCTGTTGCCACCGCTCGCCACCGTCTGGCTCTGTCTGCCAAGGTGTGGCACGGTCTAACTCTGTCTTGCGCAGTCTCACTCTCCCTCTCTCTGTCTCGCTCCGTCTCACTTGTTTCGCATCCAGATTGAAGGCACATTTCTTTAGAACTGCTTTTTTTGTTACTAGTGCGTTGTCCTTCCCCCGCACCTCCGATTAGCAACGGTTAGTGACGTACGGCTCGAAAGAAGTTCAACGTGCAATGCGCACGTACAATCGATCACGTCAGTGGCGCGCACGCGCTCAGCGGGCTCCGTCACTGCGATGCGAACGCGCGGCCCGCACCGCGCCACTCGTGCCGACTGAATGCGCCGCGATGGGGCACGAGCGCACGCGATGGCCGTCAATCAGAAATTCGTTGTTCACTGCCCAATTGTAAAAGGACACGGCGCATTCCTTTAGTTATTTTTTTAACTGTCGTCGTTTTTGTTTTTACATCCAACGGCGGCGGATGTTGGAGTTGCAAGAGAAAGGGAACAGATTCAGAGCCACGATTGTTCCACGGCGCTCGTTGAGGGGCAGATTAAACCGTTCGCGCATTTGCCTTTTAGAGATCTCGAGTGCTTCCCTTTAGATGAAGCTGCTGTCATCCCACGTTCTTCGTCTAATCAATTAACTCCAGTAACCTCAGCCCTCAGAAGCAACGTGCTGTTCTTGGGGCGCCTGCAAAGTCCTACGTCACACAGAGCGGAACGCCGCTGGGTAATACAGAAAGGCTCGAGTCATTCCCGCACGAGATCATCAGCAGCTCAATTCCCATTAGCGGCTCGTTGGGGCAGGTAAACAGGGTTCATTATCCAAGCGCCACGGCTCAGAAACTCCCAGGAGGAGATTTGGTCGCTTGGCACGGTGGACTTTAGACCCACGGGACATCCATTCACCAAAATCCAGCATTTGAATCACGGTATAATGCTATTCAGGAGAAAAGTCACACGCGGCAGAGAAATAGTGCAAGCAAAAAGAAGGTGCGAGCTGTTTATTCTTCTTCGCCGTGGTTATTTATGTATTTCTTCCCTCGAACTGGGCCACTTAACCGTAGAGGTTAATTGAATAATAGCTACATGTTCTTGACAATATGAATGTAATATATATTTGTACTTTTAGAGTTTATATTCACATCCTCTTGCCTATTAATGATGAGATGTACGAAGCGATTTAAGGGCCCGTGATTAATAATGCACAGTGTGTCCGCAAGGCAGTGGCGAGACACGCGGGGGGGGAGGTGGCGAATCGCAGCAGAGCAATTGGTGGCGCGGCACCAGCTACCCTGGCTGTCCTTTGCCGCTCACGAATCCCATGATAATTCATTCATTTATGCAGAATCATCATTTAGGTTTGTTGCCATTTTTACCGTTTTTCCCGGCCACTCTTATTTTTGTGTAAATGCCAGTTGCGACCGACGGGAAGTTTTAGACTGCACGGACGTAACATTGTGGCATTTAAACGTTTTTTTTTCGTATTTTCAGTGTTGCCATAATTGCAAGTTGGTCTTGCGTCGAGGCAGACATTTGTTTTGCGTGAGTCAACGTTTCCGTGATCTCTGGTGAGCGTTGAGATGGTGGTCATCTCACATCTACAGCCCTGAACTCGTGGTGGAAATTCCACATTCCTATGGTGGTGAATCTATCCATAGAGCCAATGATGACTTTCCCACAAAGTAGTACTCACTTTTGCGACACCTATAAGGATGATGGGCCGAGTCAACCCCCAGCCAAGATTTGAACTCGAAATCTTCCGATGGCGCGCCACTGAGCGACTGGGTCGGTTGCGTTGATTTTGTGATAAGAGTTTTAGATGTATTTACTGATAGAAAATCACGGAACAGCGTACGTTTTGCTACTTTTTAAACAACTCGCAAAAAAAAAATCTGAAAATGAATTTGAAACAAGCCAGGAATGCAAAGAACCTTTCCAGCCCGACCAATTTATTCCAGGCATGTCATGCTGGCACGTTTCAAATGGTAAAGGTTGTTTTAGTGCATGATTACTTTTTTCTTTACTTGTATAACTGACATCTTATCAACTGGGCACAACAAAGTAAAGTTTTGGAGTTTAGGCATTTATTAATTTTAATCATAGAACATCAAGTGCTGTACATTGTTCCCGTTGATAAGTAAACGGTGCATCTCACGTGTATTGAATGCAGTGTCCACCAGGCAGTCCTCTCGTGCCAATATAAACTAAAACGTTTTGTTCATGAAAAATTACCGCATGGGCTCAGGACAGAGCAGTGCCTATAAAACAATACAATCATGACAGATTTCCTCGAACATAGCTTAAATTACCGAAAGAACCAAAGAGTATAGCTTAAATTATATTAACAAAGTAAAGCGCTCTTAGCTTGTGAGGAGGAGCGGAAGGCCTTCTTTAGCCGTCAAGGTGCCTGTGAAAAATACCAGCTCATCGTTTTTCTCCAGGGTAAATAAAATATTCTGATTCTAACTGCAATGCGAATAACGATCGTTACCCCGCAGCGATTTTGAAAGTTACCCACCGTCGTCACCGTCGTCACCGTCGCTATCAGGAGAACGCCGCGGTTTGTCGACCCCGTGAATTCTTGCCATTGTTTTGACCGAGAGATTTTTTTTTTCCACGGCTCAAGAAATAAATCCCGTTGCATAATGAGTTTAATATTTAAAGCTGGTGTGGCTCCCTGTTTTTTTTTACGCGTGTCAGATTAAAATCTGGGCCCGGCGCATAATTTTAGCGATGAACAAAAGCCGTTCTTTCGAGTGCACGCTGCGATCAAATGATGGCGTGATCATCTTGTCTCGTCTTGCGCAGTCTGTGAGCGAAAGTAATTAAATTTCAGCGGAAACAATAGCAGCGGAGCGAACGGAAGAGCCCGGCGCGCGGTCTTGTCTGAAACGAATCTTCAGATACGCATATCGTCTTTGGGGAATGCAGAGAAGCAGGCAGCACAAATTAAAATAGGATTGATAGATTATTTTTTTTGGCACGAAATGTAACAGATTTGCTGAGGAGAGAGGGCCCAAGTGTTGAGTACAGGTTGTTTGTGGATTTTGCACTGGGTGTGTAAACAGTGGGCAGAAATTTCGATTTAAAGCTTTCGTGACTGCAGGGATTCATCTTCTTGGTTCTTTCGGTAAAGTCACGTAGAAGGGAAGTAATAAAATAATAAAAATAAAACATAATAAAACAATTCTCACGACGTTTCGGCCACAACGCAAGCAGCCGTCCTCAGATGAAAACCAGGTCTGTCGAGGCGACAGCGTCTGAAAGAAACAGCACACGTGCTTGGAGCATATATATAAGCTGGGTTGGAAGGGGGGAAAAGGGCGCCTTGACAAAAGAATATGCATATCAAGAGTAATTTAGCATATTTATGGGAAATGCAGGTATGTGATTAGTACTACTTATGACCGTGCATTATGCAGGATTAGCAGCATCAAAGGGAAGGGATATGGGAAATGCAGGTATGTGATTAGTACTACTTATGCCTGTGCATTATGCAGGATTAGCAGCATCAAAGGGAGGGGATATGGGAAATGCAGGTATGTGAATAGTACTACTTATGTCCGTGCATTATGCAGGATTAGCAGCATCAAAGGGAGGGGATAGGGGTAGCATTAATAAAGGGAAGGAGTGTTAATAGTATGTAGCTGCAGTAACTAAAACCACCACGTAAACAACTAAAGTATAAACAACATAGTATCATCAGTATAATAAATATACTCTACAATAAGCTGAGTTACTAACAGTAAGTAATACATTACAATTCTACGTCGTAAAAAATATATAATATGCTTCCATCTAAACATTATTCTCTTACAACACACGAGTCTACACCGTACTATATACTGCCATAGACAAACCCAACATTAAATTATATACTGTATTGCTATAAACCACCCTATACCTTATACATTGTAATATTACACTATGTATTATTCTACCCACCCTAATGTATATCACACTGCTGTATATTGACTATACAATTACAATACTATATATTACTTTGTACATTGTATTAAGCATATAAATATTATACTATTTGTTACTAT
The DNA here is from genome assembly GCF_964198595.1 of Lampetra fluviatilis. Lineage (NCBI taxonomy): Eukaryota > Metazoa > Chordata > Hyperoartia > Petromyzontiformes > Petromyzontidae > Lampetra > Lampetra fluviatilis. The sequence continues at coordinate 23,319,633 of NC_136279.1, read as the reverse complement.
ACACTGTACCATTGACCGTCGTGTGAAAGATACTAAGAGGAAGCAACGAAATATGTCAATGGGAAACTTGCAGCGGAGCAAAGAATCCATTCCCTGCGGAGAATACAATTCCAGTGAGCGGAACGCGGTCTGAAAGTCACCGTAAACGTGAACACACTCAGTTAAGATCCGAAATGGTTTATTACGTCCTTCCAATGATTGCTAAGCCAGAATCCATCTTCTCGGTTGAAATTGTCTCTGTGTTTGTATATGTGGATCGCCTCATGAACGAATCTCTCATGGTAGCCAGATGGCTTGGAGAAGTCAATATCATGTGAGCCCACTGAATTGTAACAGTGATCTGCCACGGCTGAGGTGTTTGTCCTACCGTGTTTCAAGTCTGCTTTATGTTCAAGGATGCGGTCCGAGACATGTCGTTTGGTTTCTCCAATGTAACTGCTACCACAGAGGCAACTTAGTTTGTAGACGCCAGGGTACTGTATGTCTGGAACCACATCTTTTACAGACGGGACCAGATCACGGATTTTATGTACTGTGTTGAATCGGACCTGGATCTTGTGTTTAATCAGGATTTTGGAGATCTTTTTTGAGACCCCAGCAATGTAGGGTAAGGTGATGGTCTTGAAAGGCTCCTCAACAGGATCCTTCTTGATGGTTGGAGTGATGGCTTTGCGGATTTTGTAGTCAGAGTAACCATTAGCCTTAAGAGCTTGGCGTACGTGTTTGAGTTCACTGGCAATGTGTCCCTGGTCGGATATGCATTGGGCTCTATGGTATAGAGTCCCACCACCATCCATCCCAGAAGAATTCCCTCATCAGCAATACAGTATATAATTTTATGTTGGGTTTGTCTATGGCAATATATAGTACGGTGTAGACTCGTGTGATGTAAGAGAATAAAGTTTAGATGGAAGCATATTATATATTTTTACGACGTAGAATTGTAATGTATTACTTACTGTTAGTAACTCAGCTTATTGTAGAGTATATTTAGTATACTGATGATACTATGTAGTTTATACTTTAGTTGTTTACGTGGTGGTTTTAGTTACTGCAGCTACATACTATTAACACTCTTTCCCTTTATTAATGCTACCCCTATCCCCTCCCTTTGATGCTGCTAATCCTGCATAATGCACAGACATAAGTAGTGCTATTCACATACCTGCATTTACCATATCCCCTCCCTTTGATGCTGCTAATCCTGCAGAATGCACGGGCATAAGTAGTACTAATCACATACCTGCATTTCCCATATCCCTTCCCTTTGATGCTGCTAATCCTGCATAATGCACGGTCATAAGTAGTACTAATCACATACCTGCATTTCCCATAAATATGCTAAATTCCTCTTGATATGCATATTTTTTTGTCAAGGCGCCCTTTTCCCCCCTTCCAACCCAGCTTACGTATATATGCTCCAAGCACGTGTGCTGTTTCATTCAGACGCTGTCGCCTCGACAGACCGGGTTTTCACCTAAATGCACCCCGTGTTGTGGATTGTGGGAGACATGCCATGTTATTACACTAGGATATGTGGGGGTTCTTTGGCATCTAACGAAGGTGAACAATTATCCAAAGTGATAACAATATGGTTTCCATGAAGCCCATACTGCTGTGAGATGTCGTGGGTTTTCTGTGGTATTTTACTGCACCAGCAGTTTCATTGGAGGAGTGAATGTGCTCGTCGGTAGAAAAACCTTTCCTAAAATCAGATCGCTCGTGTGGTGTGTTCACGTTTAAATGTACAGCCCCTTGTCATTCTACTGCTGGATGAAGGCCTGACGTTGTGTCGGTCATGGGAGTTGTTTGACCATTCTTCACTGCGCTGGTCAGTGCGGGTTTGTAAAGCAGAGCATCCGAGACTAATTCAGTTATCGATCAGCACTGATGCTAGCTGTGGCAAGAAATCGAACTCGGGGTATACTCTGGGCTCATCGTCCATGAGCCCAGAGTAAATAGCTCGCTCGTCGGTAACCTCCGCGGATGGCGTCAGCTGTTGCGGTTCCAACTTCTTTACGTGGCCGATAATAGTGAACGGCGTGATGACCGTTAGCAACGAGAAGGCTATCAAATAATTCACTCGTTTGAGCTGTGTAAATACATTGGAGGCACTAAAGTTATGCTGCAAGAAAAGTGGTGCCACTTTCTGCTCAGGACTACCACTGAACAAATGCACGTACAGTGGTATCGATTTCTAAATAAAAACCCAGTTATATTCCACCGACAGCCTCGGCGCATCATTGTGAATTGTGATATTCATGTTTGACCTTTCCCCCCTCCCCACCTCTGCCCACCCAACTTCATAAAACAAAACAAAATGCATTCGCAGGTGAGAGATGGCGTTCGTGAAGTGTCGCAGAAAATAGTGTGGAGATTGGAGGTATGGTTTAGGAGAGGTCATGAAGAGAGGATGGATGAATTTTGATTTAAAGCTTTCGTGACTGCAGGGATTCATCTTCTTGGTTCTTTCGGTAAAGTCACGTAGAAGGGAAGTAATAAAATAATAAAAATAATGTTTTATTTTTATTATTTTATTACTTCCCTTCTACGTGACTTTACCGAAAGAACCAAGAAGAAGAGGATGGATGGTTTCTCACTCCGCTTAGACTCTGCTGGCGAGGAGCACGAATGGATTTTAATGGACGGGCCAATTCTCTTCACGGTGACATAGGTACAGCCATAAAACAACAACAGCCGTCCACTCAAGCGAGGCGCCGAGTTAACATTTTAAAATGATCCACAGGGGGAGCGCTGGAGTGAAACGGCCTTGTTTGGTTCCCTGAGCGGCGCGTCATTAGAAGCCAGATGGATATGCAGCCGTCACGACCCTGGTGGTGACAGCGACCCTCTGTGAAGCGTTCCCGGCGCTTCGCGGTGACTCGGCTGCGTCATTCATAGAGGGAGGGGGGGGTGCGGCAGCCACTTATCGACGTGCGATCGTACAACCGAACGAGCGAGCACAGTTTGTTTTCAATCAATGTGACACGAAATGATTTGCGAGCCCTTTGTCAGTCTTCCGTCGGACAAAGGCCTCCCCGTGCTTTGTGTCGTTCATCGGAGTTTGTATGACCATACGTCGCCACGCTGGTCCGTGCGGGTGCCCAGCACCGGTTCGGACGTCGCTCGGCATTGATGTTAGCCGTGCCCGGGAGCGAACTCGGCTCGCTGGGTTCACGGCGCAGTGTGCTAACTACTTTCTACACGGCTCCATCGGCCGTGTTCATTGTTCTGGTGGATGTGTACGAGTGTTAGAAGCCATGAGTCGTTAAATAATTTAGGGCGCCCAACAGGGAACTGGCTGCAGATGGGAGATATTATGTAGGATGAGCGCGTGCGCATATTTGCGTGCGGTTCATTTCTATCGCGGATGTATATGAATATCACGAGCAGGGCTGACATTAAGAGGCATTTAACGGGAATAATATGAAGAGCTTTTCACCGTAATTAATGCATTACGCGAGACTGCCGCGTGCGTTGGCCGCGAGTGTGAATATCCCCTTCGAGGCGGTGTTGCCTGCTGCTACTGCTGCGTGGCCAGACGAATTGCGCCGCGTTTGTCCTCATCGCGTTGCCATCGTCCGGATGCGCGGGAACGCATACACGTGCGTGCGTGCGATCCAACATCAACACCGTTCCGCGTGCGAGATTATCCATGCGCCCGCCACGAGGTCCAACGCTCGCGACCGGCCGCTGCCGCGGCGGCGAACGGCGATCGCGACGTTCGTTTTTGGTGTCTGCAATTTTCGGAAACGCCGACGAAATTAACCCCCCCCCCCCCCACCGGAATTCGCGAATTTCCTCCGCAGGACAGCGACCTGCTCACGTTCAACATCTCGTACCACCGCTCATGGTGGCGGGACTACGGCTCGGCGTGCCCCCCCGCGCCACCCACGGCGCTGCCGGGCCCCTCGGTGGCGGGCGACACGGTGTCTGACGGCTTGACGGGGCCCGTGGCGGTGGGCGTCGTGGAATGTCCGCTCGAGTTCCAGTTCGTCGAGGTCATCCACAGCGCCTGCCAAATTGTGCTCGCGGTACGTCGTCTCCCCCCCCGCCCCCCGCGAATGATGCGGGCGTGTGTGTGTGCGTGTGTGCGTGCGTGTGTGCGTGTGTTCGTGCGTGTGTATGTGTGTACGTGCGTGTGTATGTCTGTGTGTACGTGTGTGCGTGTGTGTGTATGTCCGTGCAGTCGCTATATTGCCATTGTCGTGCTTTTAAACTCTCATTATCAGTGGCAGGGGAGGGAAGACCGGGGAGAATAATTGGCGATTATTGAACAAAGGCATGCTGTGCCTTCTTCTACGAGCGTGAATATCTCGAGAAAGAACAGTCGGATCTCCACGGATTTTTTTTTGTATTCAGAAGTCCTTCGCAGGGGATGTGAAAATGATTGCGGGGTTTTTTGTTTGTTAGGTTAACAACGTACAGACTGCCATCTGCTTCCTTATCGCTCCATTAGTACGAGCTCATTAGGGGGTCTTATTTATTTCGGGCTCGGATGAAGCCCTCCAACCCGCTGGCTGCCGGCGCCGCTTAAAGGGGAAAAAAATGAAGATAAAGGCGTAAGGGCAGGGCAAGAGCAGTTTGTCGTGTCGAGCCTCCGACCATCCCCAACAGCGACCCGGCGTGGAGCCGGGAATGGGAATTATTGCCGGGATTTGGAGGCTCCAATCAACCCCGTGGCTGGCAGCTGCAGCAGCGGCTGCTAGCGGCAGATCCCGTCTTGCCGGTGTAACCCTTGCACAGCAGCGGCAGCCGGAGAATTGGGAGCGCGGGGCATCGGCTGATATCAATGGGAGTGTGTGCACATGGCCGCAGTTTGTATTAAAAAAATCCCTTCTGGATGAACAGAGAAAAAAATATAAATCCAATTTATTAAGAGTGAATGTGAAGTGCAAACACTGGATTTTATTGGGATAAAGGACAGGTTAGCCAGAGAAATCCACGTTACTATACAAAAGGAGGCTGTAAGAAAACTGAAATAGATTTTATTTGCACTTTACACCGATAAGAAATGATCCGGTCCAGTTTTTAAATTAATAATTTACCAATGATCCGTATACGGTCCCTTGAGGCCAAAAAATAAATAAAACAAGGAAACTGAATCTGATCCCTTTCTGTTGACAGAACTTCAAAGTCAAAGCATTTCCTCTACAAGGAATGTCATTAAAATGCGGGGCGCAATAATTTATTACATTTTTTGTGCTTGGCTCGAATCAGAGCTGTGTGGCGTCAGGCGACGATTCCACCTCCGCGGATGCCCGCTCATGACCGCCCCGCAGAGTGTGCAAAGAAAAAAAATATTTTAAAAAAATTGCGCAGCCTATAAATTAAATCCATTACTCATTTTACATTCAGGTGAAACCGTGGCCAAGTTGGGGTGTAACCTTTAGCGTTACCGCGTGTAATGGGACCCTCAGAATGCCAAATCATTTTTTACCGTCACAGGCGAGTGGGGGTTGGAGTCTGCGTGGCTTTCTCGCGATGGTCGCGTCTCAAATCTGTCTGTTAATATTTACACGCCCAAGTGAACGGTCGGGATAATTATTTCCCCCCGCCCCCTCCGGCTTGGCGTTGTTTATTTAGGCGGTGATTTCTGAATGCACCGAGGGCTTCTTGGGTTAATTGGCCATTTTTCATTTGTAGCCAGCTAATTTAATGTCCGCGTCGTTAGAATCCACGCGAGATAGGAATTAGTCGATCTAATGGGAAGCGATTACCAGGGACTGTAATCAGATGGTCACAATTTGCCCGTAATGGTTCCTTAATGGAACGGTAGCGGGCAGAAGCTTTCTTATTTCGCAGGTACACGGGCGAATTGAGCAGAGTCGTTCCGAAGGGGGAAATCTCACTTTGAAATGGTGCAATTGAAACAAATGTCAGTACTTGGCCAATGTTGTGTTTGACAGAGATTAAGGTAATTGTTCACAATGAGGATTACAAGTATGAAATCCCAAACCGAGGGCCCGTTTCAGATTCTAAGTTCGCCTGCACAGGCATGCAAGCGATGTATACGGAAATGTTTCTTTATTAAATATTTAAAACGTGAAGAATTCCACACCCCTGACTCACACTTTTTAACTATTTATAAAGAAGGGAACAAATGTATTTGTGTTTGGTGTTGTTGTTGTTGTTGACATTTAATTGCGATGCGGTGGAAAAGGAAATATTTACCACTGCAAGGTGGTGGGGGGATGGGGGGGAGGCCTTCTGTTGTTTGCCATTCTGATGTGGCGCTCTCTCTCCCGCTTTGCACAGCGTCGAGACAAAGTAGTAAGGAACTCACGTTTTCTTGTTCTCTTTGTACGTGTCGCCAGCTGGTGTGTTTTGTCTGCGCCTGCTATGTCATCAGCGTGTTCACGGAGGAAGAGGACAGCTGTGAGTCCCGCGTGCACATCGCTTCCCCCAACGCGCTCGCTGTTGTTTTTGCAAATGGGTGGAGCACACGAGCGCGCAACGCCGCTTTGTATTTGCCTCGCGCCTCTATGCGACCGTCCACCGCTGCGATATACGGCATCGGCTCGAGAATCAAACGATTACAAAAAAAACTGATGAAACCTAAGGCTGAGTGGGATCAAAATGACATTCAAGCTACATACTTATGACTCATCGTTTTTTTTTAATTTCCCCCCACAATTTCATCCCGATTGGGCCATCCGTTGGGATCTCGAGCAGCAGCGCAACAGTTGACAAGCACGGGCCCCTCTCCTTACCGTGCCAAAACCAAACACCACCGCCTGCAGTACCTGCGTTAATATGCATCACCAAGACTTGTCTTGTTTTGCTTTCTCCCCCTTCACCCCGTGCCATCACCTGGCGAGCGCGATTACCTTGTGTGTGGCTTCACGCCCGTGCCGCGTGTGTCTCCGTGGCCACAGTTGATTTCATCGGTGGATTTGACTCGTACGCGGCGTACCGGGGCTCGCAGAAGATGTCATACCTACAGCTGCAGCCGCTCTATCTGTGAGTATATGCCTGGGCAGCTGGACTGCCGCTCATTATAATGTCTCTGCAGGTGGCCAGGGTAGCCTCGAAATGTTTTACTGAGTCGGCCAATTTAAAGTGAAGCTACCGAATGTCTGGGAGGCTCAACTGGGACATAGGGCGAGCTGGATGCCCCCACCCCACCCACCCTTCTGTAAGCCCCACCCACTTTTACATATCCACGCCCACTCACCCACTCGCCCTTGCTCACTACTCAGGTAGCGCCGCCCTTTATCCTGATGGGGTTGAGCATGAAGCCATAACATGAAGCGAGAAAAACAAACTGGGGGCAAAATCCTAGTTTAAAAAAAAAATCTTCAGGCCACCTGGACAGTTTTGGCCAAACCAGGAGATTTGATAGCCTTACATGTAAAGGTCACGTCGTGATATCGTGATGTCGGAACATTATCGGATACTTACATGGCTTTCGTAAGAAGTACACATTTTTCCAGTTAATTAGCGGAATAAAATATCCAATTACATTCTGCACGTGAGAAGTGGCTCCTTATTTGCAAGTGTGACAGACACGTTTGTGGAGAGGATCATCCACCAAGATCGCAATAGCCCGCTAAAGGCCAACGGGCCTTCTTTGTATGCGAGCCCTGGTTGCTTGCAGGACGGTGATGCCGTGCCGCATATAAAAACCCGCCCACTCGCTTGATTTCATTTTATTCTTTTCGCATCCGAGGTGCGCTGGTTATGAGCCCTGTCCCAGTACCCTCTGGTAATGTGCTGCAGGCACAATGTATCAAATGGCCCCGCGACGTTTCATTTCAAGAACAAAATATATCCCCCGGCACTTTCCACCAGTCGGCCACTGTGTGCGCTGGTTCAACGCCAAGGCGGGTGCCTCCCTTGGGAGGAGACGCACGGGCCTCGTGGGCCAACTTCCTTTGCACCACGCAAAACAAGAGTGCGCTGTTGACCCCTGCGGCTTAGGTTCCATTCCCAGCAGTGGCAAACGTCGGTGGTGAGTGATGTGTGAACCGGTCCTGGGCTCACCCCTTCATCAACTTGCATTGGCCAGTCAGGTGATATTTGGTCAAACAAACCCCATGACCAACACTGTGGGGAGGCCTTCATCTAGTCGTGGATCGACAGAGGTTAAATTACTTTAAAACAATATTAAATTACTTTAAACTATAATGCTTCGATTAATTTCCTGGATTATTTTATGAAAGTGAAATGGTTAAGTATTGTTAAAAAAAAGTTAAAATGCTCAAATGAGCGTAGGGGTAGCGTTGCTCTTTTCTTATGGCACTGAACGAGTGGTGGAAATTCCACATTCCCGTGGCAGGGACCAGTCTATCCAAAGGATGATCACTGTTGACTTCCCACAAAGTGGTACTTAATTTACAAACTCTCGAGGGACGAGAGGCTGAATCTATCCCTGAGTACAATTAGAATTTGCAGGCTTTGGGTGATGCATGAAGCACACCTGGCCAACTGAGTAAAGTATGCGGTGAATTCCACACTCTAATTAATTGACCCACAGGTCAGGGTTTAACTATTTTCCACGAACCGGCATCAGCGTAAATTGTGCTCATGTCATGATAACCTTAAAGGTCCCGGACGGCGTGAAAGCATGAGGCAGCGCCATATGCTGACCATTAACAATAGGAACACAAATGGAAGTCAACAACGTTTACTCAATCAAAAAATTACACAGAGCAGAGTCTGGTGGATACAGTTCTGCACGTGTGTGCGCGCACGTGTGTGAATGTGTGTGTACGTGTGCCTATGGGGAGTGGTAGTGTAGCGGTTAGCGCGCTGCGCTACGAACCCGGCTTCCAGAGTTCAATTCCCACTTACAGTCAACACCAGCGATGGTTATCTGAACCGGCCCTGGGCCACCCCTAGGTCGATTCAGCCTTAAATGTGATCCTAGTGCGGTGTGTAAACATCGCCACTTGGAAGACAAAGACGGCCTGGCGTGGTGCTGGCCACCCACCCCCTCATATGCCGTGCTGGCCTTCATAGGTGCCCGCTAGCAGCACTTGCCCCAAAAGTGTATTAAGGCTACACGGGGGATCTTTGTCTTGTTGCGTGCGTGTGTCGACCTGCAGGCCTAAATAGGCATCTGCGGAGACCTCTGGGTTCTCCTTCCGCGGCGCTGGCTCGGCATGGGGGAGGAGAGGGGTCACAGCGGGAGGTCACAGCGGGGGCCCACGACCAACCTCGCCCGGCGAAGAGCGACACAAAGCGGCACGGCGCGGTGCGCGCGGGCGGCTCCGAAGTCGTCACTCCTCAAGCCGTCCGAGGCGGGCGGTGGGGCGCTCGCTTGCTCGCTCCTCCCCGCCGGTGGTCACCCGGCCGCCGTCACCCTCCTCGCGCTCCCAGGCCTCGCGCCGTTGTGATGTCCACGACACAGGAATTGTAATTTGCATGTCACAAAAAGAAAGTGTCACCTGCGAGTTCAAGTCCTTGTTGGTGTTGTTTTTAACGATAATTTTTTTTTGGGGGGAGGGGGTGGTGGTGGTGGGTTTGTTCTCTGACCTATTTGGCAAAAAAAAATGCCTTTGAGAAGTATGGCAATAAATCTGTGCTCAGCTTCAATCGTGTCCCACTTTAATTAGCTCTTCTTTTAATGAAGATCCTGACACGAATGCCATGTGCTCGCTACCTGTGGTGGTGCCTCTGCTGTCTCTCGTCCCACAGAGGCTCGTGTTGTGAGTCACCCTCAGTGGGGAATTTCTACATTCCACAGCTCGCTGTGGAGAGAGTTAAATGAAGATGAATGGGATCATCTTTCTACCTCTGTATATTTTCCAGTCTTGATTTAACTCTACTTCACCACTGGGAAAGGATCGCAGTATAATTGAACGGCAGTGCTGTCATTGACCGGAAGATTCTCTCACGTAGTCCACAGAGATCCCACGTTGTCATCGGCCTCCAGCCGTGGTGCGCAACGATTCAATCCACCTTTGTATCTGGCTCGTTCGTCCGTCGCTCGGCGCTATCCGATCTCTTCTGCCGCCACAGCCATATTTTACGACTAAGCTGCGGTGTTTTTTTGTTGTTGTTGTTGTCAAACCCTTTAATTGCATTGGCACGTGTGAATATTTCTTTAATTTCCTGACCACGAACTGGAATTGTGCCCGAGCGCGCGCCGTTGGTCCCTCGAGTGATCCGATTGGTGGAACTGTGACGTCTCAACGAACCCCAGAATGCCATTGCAATGAACAAATTGAGCAGCAGCCCCCCCCCCCCCTGCACTCCGCCACTTGCGTGTGGGCTGAGCGCAGCGTTTGGGGGCGATGTATAATTCATTATTTTTTTCACACGGATGTTTCGCTCCGACCACCAGAGCATTTCTAATTTCACAGCGCGGAGTGCATCGTCGTAATTTCACAGTGGAGCTGCGGCGGCGATTCACTATGCATACATATGTGAATACATCACCCTCGCGAGAAGTCAAACACTTGTAAATTCAGAGATGAGAGAGATTTAAAAGGACTCATGGATCAGTGGCCATGTTGAAATGTGCTTCTATTGCTGATTCATTCACTGCCAGATTTCTTAAATGGGAAATTAACAGAGAAAAAAGGGCCATTTCTGGCATGCAATCGTATTCACTGCTGGGTTGCATGTCCATGCTCTCAGCAAAGCTCAAGAGAAACTCGTCGCGCAGCAGTTTTTTGCTGTGTGGCTGGAGTTGTGTTAAATACAGCGGCTTGCAATGAAGATACTGGGGTGTGCTGGAGATAGAAACGTGCGTTTGTCTATTACCGCACTCTGTGTACATTCCGCACATGTAAACTCGGCGCGTCGTACGTCAAATACCGGCTACTTGTCCTACCCGTTGCAAATATGTAATAACAGCCTACTGTGACAAAATAACTAATCGTACATTTTTGTATTGCTCACGCCTTCATGGCAAATCTGATTAGAGTGTGACTAAAAACGTTTTTATGGCGTATGGAAGCAGTATTGTGCATATGGATCTGTCATTAACGTATACATAATGGAGAAGTGGGGGGCTGTTGACGTATAACCACTTTAGTTGGTTGACCTTTTTTAACTCGGATGTAGATATATACATGTGTTATTGGACGTTTTGCTGATTTTACACGTTCGTTCTTATGGTGTATTTTTGGTCGCGCAATATCAGCGATGAATTCCGTGGCGCGGCGTTGTCCCTGTAATTTGACAGCATAGCGGAACCCCCATTGCCTTAGGCCCAGTTACCGTCTGCTTCAGGATCATCCGTGCGGTTGTCACCATGAGCCCAGTTCATGAGTCTTGTTTCGGCGACAAAAATTGCCCGACGATTATTTTGTCCCTGGAAATGTTTCAACATGTTGCGGTTATTTTTTTCTTTACTCCTCCTCCTCCTCCTTGCATCGATGTGATTGCAATGCGCTGTTATGAATACATTTTAAAAAGTCGAGGTTTTTTTTGTATTGAAGTGCATCGTCGTGCCGAGACGGACGTGGCGCAGTTTGCGAAGTTGCGACGCGCGCCGTGGCGCACGCTGCCCACTTGCAGCCACTATAAATACAGATAATGATTCTGAATAAAAGCGTTTGTTACAGCCTCCGCAGTTCGGCTGCATTCTTCCGTCCCCGCTGAGCCACCGAGACGCATTGCTTTTCTGTGCACCGTGCCTTCATCAACGCACAGTGACCATCGCGGTGAAAATGGTCAAACAACCTCCAGAGCCCAGCCACCAGGGGACTTACACGAGAGAGCTGTACCTGTACAGTGCAGGCCACACGACATTCACTGAACAGAATCTCTTTCCCATCTCAATGGCAGCATTTGCAAAAAAATCTACGGAATTACTTCGCACTTCCTGTGATTGCAAGAGTGGTTTTTGAATTAACTAAATTATGTGATGGTATGATGGTTTACATTTTTTTATCTGAATTCGGTGACGTCAATGTGTGACCTCTGGGGTCAGTAAATAACCTATTTTGGGCCAATTTTAAATAATTTGTCTCTCGGCCAACTGCTTCCCACTCAGCGCTGCACTCGGAGACGAAGCCGCAACAACATCCACGGGAAAGGAGCCAAAACAAAACATCAAACAACACTGCCGGTGGAGGGCTTTAGAGAAACGCATTTCGACATAAACACTCCCCCTCGAAATGATAATAATAATCATAAAACAAAAACAGAACAATGATGTCAAAAGTTCTCCTCGCCATCCTATTGCAACGTGCTTCAAGGGGGAGCGATGAGAAAATACCTCATTGTTAGCTACGAACCTCACGACCTGGGTTCGATTCCTGGCCACGGCTAACATCAGCGGTGATAGGTTCCTGATCTCACCCTTGACTGATCCGCACTGACCACAGTGCGGTGAAGGACGGTCAAATGGCCCCCATGACCGCGACGGCGTGGGGAGGCCTTCATCGAGCAGTGAATTGGCAAAGGGTTGTGAATTATTATTATGATGCTCAAGTGAGCTATCGACTGCTCCCACAATATGCGTTGTGTACGCTTTGTGAAATGCGGACTGGGATATTAGTTTTTGATTGCAGATTGCTTCCCTGCTGTACCGTGATCTTGACATAATTTGGCTTTCATCCTCCATATCCTGGGAGTAGGAGATCAAAGGGCTGCCCAGGTTGGAACTCTTGCAAAGTTGAAATTTATGTAAATGAGGCCGGGCGGGATGCTAGCTAAGTGGATGTGTGTAGTGCAGATGGGGGCGGTCGTGGGTGGTTACGAGAACACTGCAGGCAGGGCTCGATTGAAGACCACTCGCCTTGTTTCACAAGCACCGTGTGTCGCACACGGACGGAGGCCTGCCGCGATAAGACGGCGACACCCTGCGCCTCCACCGTTTGCCTTCCCGCACCTGATGAACGGAACGCGTCCGAGAGGACGTCCACCTGAGTGATGGAGTTTGATGCACGGGTGCCGGGAGGATTCCTGACATCGCAGGATCGTGAGAGGTGGCGGCGGCTGCAGCTTGGGGCCAACTTCATCCAGCAGTGGATTGACCACGGCTGGTGAAGATGGCCGATCACGGTCAACAGTCGCCGATGTTGGGATGTAGAGGTGGCGCAGCGCATGCTTAGAGCACCACGTGCTGAACCCGGTGACTTGTTGATGATTCCCAGCCACAGCTGACATTGTTGGCGAGCGATAACTGGGCCGTTCATGGGCTCCCCCCCTCCTTTAACAACCTGAAATGACAAAAGTGGTGAGGTATGATCACAAACCTCCATGGCCAACACAGTGGGCTGACAAGGACCTTAAAGTTGCTATTAGAATTTGGACACAATTTCTATCCATCTGTAATATCTCCAATAATGGCGGGAGACGAGTTGACGGGGCAGCACTCTTTATTCACAACGGTTGCACACGTAACAGTCCCAACCGAGATAACACCTATGGCACACGTGCCTGACTCGGCCACGCACTCCGTCTTCCCCGTGGGGTACGCGCACCTAACTCTGCCTCGACTCAGGCTCTCCGGCTACGCTCTCCCCACGGGGAGCTATCAGACCCCTACGCGCACTCGGCTCGGGCCGCACTCAGTCTCTCCCGTAGGGTACGCGTGCCTATCTCTGCCTTGACTCAGGATCTCCGGCTACGCTCTCCCCACGGGGAGCTATCAGACCCCTCTTGTCAGACTACGGGTCTCGACCACTGGGCTACACAGCCCGAGCCCTTACAAGGGCGTCGGACCGTGAATCCCAAGGCCTCGCCTCTGAGCCTCTCAGAACCCCGGCCCTTACAAGGGCAGCGGGGCTAGGGGTCCCAGGGCCTATCTCTTCCTCCGTCTTCTGTCTTCACCGGTTACCAACTCCCCGAGTGCCCGCGCGCATCGCCTTACATAGCCCTCCGCTCCCGAGGGGGCGGAGCCTATGCGGACCGCGATGTGAGCACCCACTCGATGTAACCAATCACCACGCGCTGCCTCACGATCCCTCCTGCCAGCGCGTATCACCACTACACATCCATGTAATTGATTACAATGTCTAGCAGATTCATATAGGCAGAGGGAACTGTGAGATGCAATCGCATGTAAGCACCCGTTGAGTGGTAAATCCTTACGAGTCGGACATCAATTATATGCACATTTTCAACCGAAGCAGAGCGCGTCACTTGTCTCGCTCAGCATATCCGCGGCCGTGCAGACGTCACAATGCGCGCGGTGAGAGCGATCCGGTCTCGAGTAAAAGTCACGCGCGCAAAATAATAACCATCGAGGCGGTGCCTCAGCAGCAGTTCACAGCCCTAGGCCACCCGAGACAATACCACATTCCTAAGGCAGGTGGGCGAGTCTTTCCATCGAATAACGGCTGTCAGCGGTGGCCATGAACGTGTGCGTTGTTTATTGTTTGTTTTGTGCGTGCTCGAATACCAGCAGTGTTGCACGTGTGGTGGTGATGGTGATGCGTGTTGCTGCTGTTACTGCGCACACACATACACAGTGTATCTGCGTGTACTGCCGTGTGTGCTAGGGGAGAGCGTTTCACCCCGCCCCCCACCCCCCGTGACGCTCCCCAACCCCCGTCTCTCTGTCCGCGTCACCTGCTAATTGGCGCGTGCCGCCTGCTAAGGATGGCAATGTTCCTGGCAGCACTTCCCTATCCCATCCCGGCGCGTTCCTCATTGCCGCTGTCAGCCGCACAGGCAGAAACCTGTGCGCTCGAGGGTAGGGGGTGGAGGAGTTGGGGGGGGCAGGAGGGGGGGCTCAGTGGCTTGTGGCTAAAGGAGCCCCTAGGGATTCCAAAGAAATGGATTAAGCCATTGATGAGGCATTCAACAAAAGCCTTAAAGAGCCTCATTGGAGACTCTCTTACTAAATGAGCTCAGTGTTTCAACCGAGTGAAGCAATGATGCCGATACAGGCGCTCCTAATTAATTAATCACATACGCTGATGCAAAAATAAACTTCAGTACGTATACTGTGCACAGAATAACCGCCATTGAATTATTTTCCAAAACAATTCATCATAATTACCAGCCATGATCCATCCACTGCTGGATGAATGACCCTGTTAATGTCTACTAAACACGATGTGATTGTATTTTTTAAACGCGATGGCTTTCATATATCACGAAGGAACAGAGAAGGCAGGGGCAGCATGGATGGGCGATGCGCAGATATTCGGCACGCACAGCACACGCGACAGCTATTTCAGAAGATATTTGGGTTACAAATTATCACGACGATTGCGTGGTACGGTCGGAGTTCCAGGAACATATTTCACAAAATAAAAGATCGAGCAAAAAGGGCCGGCAGGAATGTGCTGCGTGCGTATAGGATGGCGTGGTTAGCAGCTCTCAATCACGCACTATCCTTGTGCAACGTCTCCCAATTATGCGAGTGCGGTACCGATAAGCGGATCGCCTTGCATGCTCTCCGTCCGGGGCGACGGAGAGCTTTACGCCTCGAGCTCAACAAGGCGCGGCCCTGCAAGCCCTCGCTCGGGCCACTGCTGGCGGAAGAACCTTCGGAGGGTGCTCGCTCCACTCTTCCACCTTGCGCAGACCTTCTGGATGAGGTGGGCGTTACTCACCCACACTTTACCCCACCACACGCGGACTGCCGATCGACGAAACTGTGTGGTGGTGTCCACGTACGCGTAGCGCTGGGTGGCCAGAGGGGGTTGGAGGGAAGGATTTGAGTTAGAAACTTGCGCTATTGGTGCAGCTGCCGTGCTGGAAGATGAGATCGAGCCGGTAACCTCTGGACCAGAGCTGGATCTACAAATACAAAGACGCCCGACCCCCTGTTTCGCCTTGAACAGACTGTTGGGACAAGTGTTGTTAGCGATCACCTCTTGAAGGCCGGTGGAGCACGCGAGGGGGTGGGTGGCCAGCATCACACCCGGCCGTCTTCGTCTCTCTCCCCAAGCGCTAATGTTTACCGGACCATGAGGTAGTCGTTTATAAAGGCTGAGTCGACCTAGGGGAGGTCCAGGGCGGGTTCAAATAATTCGCCACCGTTATCGGTCGTGAGCAGGAATCGAATACACACATAGACATACATACGCAACACAACTCAAAAACCCTCGCTGCCTGATGTCGGTTGGGAAAATGGAGGGTCACATTAACACTGGGCCAAAAACAGCAATTAATCAAGGTAGCATTGATTATATTGCTGATAGTGAAACGATAATTATCTTTTTTCTTTTCCTCCGCGGGTCCCTCTGGATTTATGGGCCCTGGGCAAATGTTCTGCTTGCCTCCCCCCCTAAAAAAAAAATCTGATCCTGGGAGTCTAGGAAGGATCTTCACTATCGCGTGAGCATTCAGCCCCTTGGGGAGAAATTTCAGGGATGTCGATCGGTCAGATCAACTGATAGCTCTCGTTTTGGGTTGTGTTTTGGCTGTGAAAGCAAAATGCGGAATTAGAGACAGATTTCCTCAAATGGATACTTACCGCTCGTCGACTGAGCTGCGCCAAGAAATGGGCTATGAATGGTTTTCACAATAGATATAAATAAATAACTTGAGAAGACACAATGCGTCTGCACGGAAAAACACGAAAGCCCAGAGTGCACATCATCATTAGTGGATCATTGTAGCTTTTCTGAGACAAAGAGGGATGACTGTGACGATGGCGAGAGTGGTTTGTGCTGTAGACTGCGTCCCACTTGCTTCCCGTCATCACCTGGGAAGCATCGACTCTGTGGTTCCTTGCTCACGAGAGCAATGATGCAGTGCTCATTTCCGACTTACATCCCTGAGCCATCGCTGTTAATTCCACGTTGCCATGGCAGGGGTCAACCGTCGTTGACTTTTCCAAAAAGTGCTACCTATTGTATCGACCCTAGGGGGATGATGGGTTGAGTCAACCCCCAACCAAGATTTGAACTCGGCGACCTTCTGATTGTGAGCCGCACATTCTACCGCCTAGCCACCCGGCCAGGTGCATTGTCCAATCATGGAATGAAATGCAATACCTCATATAAGCATCTCACAAAAACACGTGGACAAAACGATAACCTGCATTCATGTGTAGTGTCGTTGGTATGAGTACAGCTGTGTAGAGACAGTACCGTGTAGGTGGTACTGTAGGGGCGGAGCCTCTCCCCGGACACCGGATGGGCATACCAGGGGAGGCTGGATAAACAAGAAGGGGCACGTGACTGGAGGTGGTGTGGACGGGGGTTGCCAGGGTTGAGGAACACGTGAGGTGGGCCCCGGGGGGGGGGGGGGGACCGGGGTCGATGTTGCTGGAAGAAACCTTCGTCGTCGGCGGGTCTTCGGGTGTCCGGGTCTCCGGGTATCGCGCACGCACGTGGACCAGGCAACGCGTTGGCTGACCTGGTCCGGTTTGTAGTTGCCCATCCAGAATGTAAATATCCATCTACTCCAAGTGTATACAGCTAAGTGTAGGAACGGTGGGTTACCAACTTGTGTTGTTATTCCGTTCAGGGTTACGTGATGTTAGTTAATAAACCGTGTTGCCTCCAAGTTCTAGTGTGCGCCTGATTGGACCCACTACACATGTGCAGTGACACAGCGCTGACTGCTGTACAGCAGCTGCAACTGCAGGTAGACACTTGGCGCACACGCCGTTGAGCATATCCACGGGTGTGCCGGCAGGGCGGAGGAATTGGGGCAATGGTCACGGTAGACCTCGTGGGGAGGCCCCTGGAACCCTCTGGTGGGTTCGAGAGGAGAGGCACGGCTAGGGCGGAGCCAAGCGTGGCTAGGGTGGAGCCAAGCCGCGCCGAGGGGAATAAAAGCAGCGTAGAGCGCGAGCTCCGGGCTGCTGATTCTGGGAGTGGACTCGTCTTGTCGTCGCTGCCGTCGTCGCCCTCGTCGCCAGACAGTAGTTGGCTGTCTCGGTCGACGCCGTCGGTGCAACGCGGACAGGGTCGTGTCTGGGCCGGGTCGTGCGGCAGCGTGGTCGTGAGAGAGAGAGGGGGGGCCGGAGTTGGTGGCGTGAACGAGAGATAATAAAGAGAAGGACGGTGGCCCCTGCGACTACCTCGCCTCCGGCTGAGTTTGTGTGCGCCGCACGCCACCCGCACACACACAGAAGCCTACGACACTACACATGTATAATATCTAAATTAACATTACGCATATTGATAATCATCGCAATTTTAATTGTTGTTCCAGCATGATTTCAAACATTTGGATTTTGACAATACCGTATGGATCTCAGGTACTACTCGTGGTAGTCAGTCTGGTATCACAAACGAAATTGGGAGTACTCAATAAACAGGACTGCTCACGTTTCAAGGGTACCTGACAAAGCCTTATTTCATGTTGTAAGCATCGTGCCAGATATGGCCTCCTGTGGTTTTATTAGAATGTACTCAGTGGCCTCTACACCTTCACCATTCAACCGAAGCCCCACTGACCATCACACATTGAGGTTACATGTCTGTTTATAATTCAAGGATAATCATTTGCAGCCTGTCACTCCGATGCTGGATGAAGACCTCGACATGCCGAGTTGTTGGGATTTTGTATTTACTATATCTCACCACAATGGTCAGTGAGGGTTGACGAAGGGAGGGCTAGGACTGGTTCAGATATCACTCGCCAATAATGTTAGCCATAGCTAGGATTCAAACTCAGGTTAACGGGTTCTTAGAAAAGTAAGCTAACCACCGTGCTACCGCTCCCCTCTTGGGGAGTAAACGCCCTGGGACATGTAAACATCTTCTCAGGTACTTGATCGAGTATATCTGTCAATACAAAACAGTTGTCTGTTGCCATGAACACATCATCATCAAGACGTGCATAAAGTGTCTTTACCTTGTTTAATGCTGAACGCCACTTCGTTGGCCCACAACTGGCCAGACCTTATATAAATGGCACTCGCTGACCCAGAACTCAGTGACGTAAATGACCACCTACGACGTGGCAGTGTTATCTTCACGCAGCCTGAAGTGGACATGCACAAGCACCTGCGTATCGCGCGAAAGCGTCTGATATTCACTCTTGGGCTGAACCAACATAAATTCATCATCGGCTTGTTTTTTATGAGGCCAGACTGCAAGCTCCAATTATTATAGAACATGGTTTTTTTTCCCGCCAAAAAATTATACGGAGGGCTTCGCAGCTTCTAACCCTCCCTTAACCCACCCACCCACAACTCTCCTCACCTCGCGCTGCCCCCTGACCCCACCACTCCTATTAACACATCATGTGAAATGAAGCAATGCCTGATAAATGAGATTATGTGTCCGATAGAAATTAGCTTACTATATGTGTGCAATGGTTTTGTTTTGCCCGTGAGAAAAACACAACGCTTAATTGTATTGCCAGCATGCTCTATTTCACACGTGCTTCAGTTCCTCTGAATGCGCAGTGAAATCATTTATATCTGTGGCCCTGTTACCCATGACTCCAGGATCCCGATCGATCTGTGAAAAATCCCGTTATCCGTGGATGGAGCCTTCCTATTCGCATGTTCGGGATAAGAGGAGTGATCCAGAAGCGGCAGCTTATTAATCATATTGTCCACATTCATCTGCACACAAGTGAACCTGGTGACCTGATTTCTATTCCCAGCCACGGGAAACATCAGCCGATCCTGAGCCACCCCCTCATCCCCCCCCTCACCAACACACTCACCAACATGGAGAAGTATGGTCGAACAACCCCTATAACTGACATGGCGTGGGGAGGGCCTCATCCAGCAACGGATTGGGATCTACAGATGAAATGCGCCTTACAACTGTAAATTACTATCATTACACGATGTAACACGATTTTTGTTCCTGGGTAGTAAGTGTTATTTTCTAATTGCTTATGCCTAAAAAGTATAGAAAATGGCTATTATTCCCCACACACTTGGCTTTTGTGACCAGGACTTTGTGTGAAGGAATGATACAAATGCACACCACGTTTTCTCATTGACAATAGGTACATTTCAAAATATCACTGTCCTGGTCACAAAATAAAAGTTTGTGGGGAATAATAGCCATTTTTTGTACTTTTGAGGCATAAGCAATTAGGAAATAACACTTACTACCCAGGAACAAAAAGATATGGATTTGCTACACAGTTAATTATTATTAAAATGGAACTGTTGTTACTATATACTGTGTGCATATTTGTGTATTTACATGCAGGTCTGCTCTCTTATCCCGAGTATATTTTTACTTCTGTTTATGTTAAGGACTGATTTTCGACAATTAATGAAAATTATTACGGTTGTCGCTTGGTTACCTGTAAATACCGTATTCACCCGAATATCCATCCGTCTCTTCGCCGACTGGATGTCACCCAGTAATGGTGGACGATTCTCCCTATTGTAATAATTCGCGTTCATCCCAAGATAACAATGCGAGGTTATGTTCACGAATAATATGATCGACCACCAGTGACCCCCGTATGAATGTGGCTAATCGGAGTTTCACTGGACCAGACAGTACTAATGTAGTAAGTACTCAGGAGGCTTGACGACGGGATCGGAGGCACACTTATTTATTAACACAACTTGTATACAGTTAGCGAGTATACACAGGACCTAAGGGGTAACGTCCCCTTACTCGGCTAACAGGGAGACACAACATCTAAGCCCCGCTAACCTAAGCCCAAGTCCTCCACTAGGGAGCTAAGGGAGGCTACCTGTCCCAGCCCTGGTCAAGCTGGGATCCGGCCCCCTGAGTCCCCAGACCTGCTCGTCAGTCTGGGTTCTCGGGGCCACGCCACCGGCTTGCCCTGGTCAGCCCTTACAAGGACAGTGAGCCAGGGAAGCTCCGGGGCCTATTCTAGCTGGTCTTCCGTCTTCGCTGGTTAAAGCTGATACTCGACCTCGAGCCCTCCGGCTCACCACCTTTTATAGTACTCGGCCCCCCGGGAGGGGCCCGTGGGGGATGCAGGTGCGGACGTCGGTGCGAGCACCTCCTATGTGTACGGCCCTAACCACGCCCCTTGTGTTTGTTGGCCATCCGCTCCCATACACAATTACACCTCTACACTAATATCGAGTCATCGTCACATAAGCATTAACATGCGACTACTCACGTGGTAAATGTGTACCAAATGCCGCTGCCGTGTTAACACTGCATATTAGTGCCAATAACAACACACAGATCCCTGTGATTGACAAGCCACTCGTTCTCGTGTGCTGCTCTCAGAGTGCGGATCTCCCATCCCCCCTCAGCCGTTCGTGCTCTCAACTCCCTGCCCCTGATTCAAGTCCAGACTCGAGACATCCTGGTTGTCTCTGCCGATAAAACCGATTGCTGCTCCCTCTGTAAATAAAAAAACAGTCCTACTGGTTCTACACAGTATATTGAGATGCGGTCACATTTATATGCGCGAAAAAAATTCCTAACTGTATTTTATTGCATTGTCAGTGCATCTAAGACACGATAGAAAACCCGGTGAGCGGTGTGATCGTTAAATGACCGTTGTAAATATGGATTTCTACCGAGCTCAATGCTGAAGTGCACAGGAATTCATAAGCGAGTGAACTGCCAATTGATTTCAAAACAGTTATACAGATTGATTCCAAGCGATTAGAGTCAATTGTAATTGTGTGGCTTTGTGCGTCACGCGTCTCTCCGTCGTGGCGAAACTGCGTGTTAGGATTTGATTGCTGCCCATCAGCTGGCCATCGGCAGCAAAGCCACTTGAAATTGATTGTAATAATTTGGCATCGACCGGGGAGCGCATTTGGGAAAAATTCCACGCTATAAATGCGAAGCACACTGGGTTCTTCGGTTTGCCTCTCAGTTGACTCCCCCCCGAGAATCTAAAGTATAAAGATCCCCCGTACAGCCTTAACAAACTGTCGGGGCAAGTGCTGCTCGAGGGGGTGGGTGGTCAACACCATGCCCGGCAGCCTTTATCTCCCCAGTGGCGATGCTTACACACCGCACCGGGTACTCATTTGAGACCGAGTCGACCTAGGGGAGGACCATGACCGGATCAGATAATCGTCACCGGTGTTGGTCGTGAGCGGGAATTGAACTCGGGTCACGCCGGGTTCGTAGCGCAGCGCCCTGACCGCTCTGAGTGTTGTCATGCCCTCGGAAATGTGAATTACCAAGCCCACGGGATGCCTCTTGTGCTTCGTGGCTTTGCAATTGTGGCCTCCATTTTGCAAGATGTTTATAACCTTCATCACATTTTGGTGGGGAAGACATCGCCGTTGACAAGACGAGCACAATTGTATGTTATTTTCACGTTTCGTGAGAGACAATGAGGGGGGGGGAGGGAAATGAGTTGTCTGTGGAGAGCTCTCACAGGATGCGACTATATAACAGTGTTTTAATTGGGGTTTGTGTGGAAGGGAAAAATATCTCACTTCAATGTTGTAATGCCTCGGTGAAGGATTGTGTCACTGTGTGTATTTTTTTCGCCCCCAGCTGGTCACATGTTGTTGCTGCAGTATACCGCAATCGTTTACTCACCTACAGATGCAGGAGTGCTTAATGTAGCGTGAAATGTGAAACTGCGCGGGGTATTATGGAAATATTGACCATAATGGAAGTGTTGATGAAGCGCCGACAAACGGCATTTTCAATTTAAAGCAAATAATCCAAGAAACCCTTCCAGTTATTGCTTCATTGTCCCTGCCATTATTATCGATCGACATTTTAAATGCGCATTTTTCCCACCCTCGTCAACGGAGAGGATATTAATCTGGTTTTAGTAAAGCGTTTAATGGGGAATACCAGCCCCGTGTGAGATGCAACCTTTCATTTCCTCGACTCGGCTGAGAAAGATTCACAGAATAGCCGCAGCTGGAATATGCACGACCGGACTGCACTCTGCATTTCAACGAGGCGTTGGTGTCAACGTAAATGTTGCTTTCATCATGGGCTATCTTTGTTCAATAAAATGTTCATTGATAAGAAAATACAAATCCCCACACAATAACACAATTCATGAAGCTTCAATAACGCAACCGCATTTCAAGACACTCTGCATAAACATAAAGACTTGCTTATATTTCGAGGTTGCAAGGTAGAGAAGTAAATGTATGTATTTATTGTAATAACATTTATTTCGCATTTCCCAAATTGCATTCCAGTTGTGCTACAGACGAGCAAATGTACTATCAGGACTCTGCCGATGGTAGTGCATCACCGGGTGTCACCGAGCACCTCCGACAAGATGATCACACGGAGCTGCTGCTGACTAACTCAATCGGCCTCTTAAGCCGCCATTCTGTAGACCCTCCAGAGAGCATTCATCGCATGTCAAAAGGAAACTTTACCCTCTCCGAGCTGGAGGGCGGGGGTGTTGCAGTCATTGGTGACCAAGCTGAGACCATCAACTTGCTACAATTGAGAACTCTGCTTAGTCATGGACCATCATCAGCCAAACTCTCGCAAATCCTACGATGCATTATTAATCATGGATGTTTGCACGGATTCGAACCCAGGCTCCCATCGGTACCAACTCAGTGCTGTCGCCCCTGAACCACCCGGCCAGTTTGAGAGGTGTTCTTTTAAAGGGGAAGATGTTGGGGGGAGGAGGATATTCGGGAAGGTAGGACTTCTCCAAATAAGACATTTAATGGATGGAAACAGTTGGTCACCAAAAGAGAAGCAGGTCTATAAGCCTGACCTTGAATGCAGTCAGACATGACAGCCAGGGGAGTTCCAGATCCTGAGGGCAGCACTGGAGAAAAAGAGACCTCCAATAGAGAACACGTCGACTGCACAGTGGTGCGTGTGTGCAGTCGGGAATCCAGTTTTCCCTCCAAACTAACTGCAGGTTGTTCAGTATGAAAGCTAACTGCTGAAACATTCCATTGGTACCTCATTTGCCAGTAAAAAATATGATAATTGGTTTTTTACCCTTTTATCTGCCAACAAAACTGACACCTTTTTTTACGAGGAGTCATGTTTGCATCTGGTCCAACCCATGTGAGACTAGGCTCTAAGGAAAGCTGTCTCGGGTGTGGACCAATCAACTTCAAGGACAGTGCATACATTATCAGAGTTATGTTTTCTGTTTGCATTATGACTGCAGCAGTGGCGGCTCCTGCAAAATCTCTCAGGGGGGCAAATGTCTGGATGATTGATAAGGATAAGGTCCACCCATGCAATGGATAAATTAACAGCTTAAGCATGTAAAGGCAACTTCACTTCTTTAATATTAATGAAAAATAAAGTGACTCTTACAATATATCTTGTTTGTTTCTATACTCACTATTAATACAATCCACTCAAGTTTCTTTCATTAAAGATTCCACTAGGTGGCGACAAATTATATTGTTGGATGAAACGTGCTTACGTATGATGACGTAAGCACGTTAGGGCGAGCCCTCCCGGAAGCCATAGAGAATGCATTGCAGCGCCCGCCCTTCGAAAAAAAACATCTTTGAATGTAAGTCTATGGGGCCACTCGGGGCGATTCTCAGCCGGAGTGAAATCGCCCAAAAAGAGGCGGTACTCCACAGAACGTGACATGACGCTGATTGGACTATATCCAGAGGCACAGTGACGGCTAGCGTGACTCTGTGGTTGAATGACATTGGTGGTGCGTCGCCCAATCGCCCTAATGAAGAAACCGCCCCTGGACTGCAGGTATTGTGGTCTATGCAAACATGACTCCTCGTAAAAATGGTATCAGTTTTGTTGCCAGATAAAAGGGTAAAAAACCAATTAACATACTTGCTGAAACATTAATTTGCAATTGACATTACAATATATTCCAAACCATACTGAAATATCACGTACTTTTAGACCAATTATTAATATTTCAAACCACTAAAAACATGCAAGTGCTATTGATAATACATTAGACATATCGTGTTGGTGCAAATGAGAAAAGTTTTGATTGTTCTAAATAAGAGATCCGTAGAACCTTGAGAAAATATATATGTTTAAACACTTACATTTACCTCGGCAGGGTTGTTGTTTATAGTTAACCTGTGGGCCAAGCATTACGGCCTCGAAGATGACCTCAGAGCAGGCCTCTCCGGGCTCGCGTGGCTCAGTGAAACAATGATGATATCCACAGCGTGATAATGAGGCATTCCTACCTATTGACAACTTGCTGCTGTCAGCCGTTGGTGAGATCCAGGGGCTTGTCACGAGGCGCCATTCAAAGGGGATGCAAAGAAAGCCTTGACCCGATATAAAGTGCATTCGAGATGAGTTGCTGTCGACAGGTGCTGAGCAGTGACCTCAAGTGAAAAACCCTCAAGGGACCCGAGCCGAATCTGGGCAACGCTGCGAAGATCCCTGCTTTGGCTTGTCACGTGGATGAAATGTGTGGTTTGTCCTTGTTCCACCATCTCAATCGTATCTCTAAACCGTAGCGATTTATTTCCGATGCAATTATCCTCAAAGTTACATTTAAAGGGTTGGGGGCACTTTTTCTGGAATTATTAATGTATATAAAGTTCAACCAGTCAACTGCCTGGGACATGCAATTACACATCACTGGGTGTTATTTTACAAATACATTTCAGCAATGAATCTTTGAAAAATGAAATTGGAAAAAGTACAAGCATTGTACCAAGGTGGTACCCAAGATCATATCTCATGTCGCACCGACTTTCTTTGATACCCAGTATACCAATTCAAAATAATGTCTTGGCTTTTTATTCATGAAGTTTAAAGCTGTCTGACCTGTTTACATTTGATAAAAAAAATTTGTATTGCAAAAGCGTTTGAGCTGGGTGGCATTGACCGATGCAGTTAATGAGTGGCTGGTATCTAATAAGAAAGAATGCTCAAAGCCGATGTACATCAGTGGACCACGCACATTGATCTACAAGGACACAACGTTAAAACATTCATGATTTTTTTTATAAAGATTGTTCCGTATATGGCATGCTCAGAAACTATGATCACTCACGTATTGGTGATTGCGTAGACTGCTTGTGAGTAGCTATGTACACCATTGTATACAGAGTGCTGTATCGTGTATGTGGTAATGAGCAGTTTGCACACTGCACTATGAGCCTGACTGATATTTGAGCCGCCGCTAGGTCCCCACTACACCGACCTGCACTGAAGTATGATCAATCCCCCATATAATTGACACGGTGTGGGGAGGCCTTAATCTAGCAGTGGATTTACAATGGCTGTGACTGTATGTAGATGTCTGCATGTATGTACAGGATTAATTAATCTCCATTACTGAGGTTAACTGTACTCCTTTTATTTAAAAGTATGGCTTATAGTCTCCTTAAAATGGAAATGAATATATTTACTCATCAATATGTATCGATTTTATTGATTAGTACAAATGTAGTGGATTCAACTGAGTCGCAGACTTACTTCTTGGAGGCAACACATATTTATTAACACCAACACGTAACACAAATGGGGTTATAACCTTTGGTGGTGGACCACCAGGCTAACTACGCTTGTTACTGGGAGTAGCTACAACGGACAGGACCCTAGCTGGGGTCCTCGTCCACGTGTTGGTGACTTCTTCTTGGACGTAGATCGTAGATCTTCAGATGACGACAGCAACGCTGAGCCCCGGTCCCTGTGGGGACCCGGTTTATATGCTCCCGGGTCGTGGCTGGCCCCGCTCTTGGCCACGGCCACCTTCGAGAAACCTCTTGTCGTTTCTCGACCCTTCCTGTAGGATCTCACCCTGACACGTGACCACCCCAAGCCCTCACCTGGGGCCCTTGTGTAGATCTTACTGGTCACGTGTCTTCCAGTGTCAACCAGAGTGCCATGGCCTCGGGTAACCTCATCCCATGGCTGACACACACTCCCTCCTGTCGGAGTCAGCACTGCACGCCACGCGTGGTGCCACTGAGCGCTATCCCAGCACTCACCAAGCCCTCACTAGGGCTGGTACCACACCCACCAGGGGGGTGTCCGCGATGGCAACGCATCGCACGCCGTGCCTCGCTAGAGCCGGCATAACACAGTGACATTCACGATGTCGCTACACACGTGATGTGAGTACATCGCACACATGCCTCGCTCGAGCCGGCATTACCCAGTGACATCCACGATGTCGTTACATCCGTGATGTCTGCGATGTGAGTACATCGTACGCCGTGCCCCTCTAGGGCCGGCACCACACAGTGACATCTGCGATGTCACTACACATATTCACAATATGCATGTATAATTAGCGTCTGTGTGTATACGTATTTGTGTGTGAGGAGCGGTGGCGCACTGGTTAGCGACTGCGTAACGATCCCAGTGAACTGAGTTTGATTTGCGCTCACGGCCAACTACAGCAAAGATTATCTGAGCAAATCCTGGGCCTCCCCTAGGTGAACTTAACCTTAAATGAGTACCTGGTGCTGTGTGGAATGGGTGTGATGTTGGCTACCCACTCCATAGTGTAACATGCTAGCCTTCATCGGTGCTTGCTAATAACACTTGTCCCAACAGTCTGTTAAAGACTATAATGGGGATCTTTTTCTCTGTGTATGCCGAGACTTTAATCTGTGATCAAATTTTGACTTGGAGAAGTATATTAATATATTTATTCCTCCATAATTTGTTTCAGAATTTAAAATACGCACATAAAATGTCCTGAATAATTTCGACGTCTTTGAGTGCTGCAATTTCCGGCAGTAAAAATACTTAAATAAATGCCCACTTAGAAGTCCAATTGTTATTTTTTGTCACTTTTTTACATTTAATTAAATTCAGAAGGAGCATTTTTTTCAAAACATTTCTTCTTAGATTTTAACAATTTATCTGTGATCTAGAGTCCTACCTTTCATGCAGTAAAACGTTCGATTGAGCAAATACATAGCCCAATTCCCCTCTGTTCCAACTGGCCAATGCACATGTAGTGGTGGTATTGACGTGCGCCGACTGTGACAGTGATGGATCACGGGGCGGCGCGGGGTGCGGGGTTGGGCACGCGTTGTGGGCGTGGTGTGGACGCGCGCGCCGGGAGTGACAGATGACGGGGCGGCGCGGAGTGAGTGGTGAGGCACGATGAGATGTGGGAAAAGAGGATCGTAGCCAGCGCCCGGCGATTGGTCGAATAAGTGGGTGCTCGCAGCGACGTCCGCAGGTGGGGTATAAAGGGGGACGCGCGAGAGCACTCGGGGAGAGTTACCCAGTTGAAGACCCGAAGACGGAGCTGAAGACCTAATGCTCCGAGTAGCTCAGTGGCGTTAGTCGCCGAGTAGCTAAGTGGATGTTGGTCATCCGAGTAGCTCAGTGGCGTTAGTCGCCGAGTAGCTAAGTGGATGTTGGTCATCCGAGTAGCTCAGTGGGCGTTAGTCGCCAAGTAGCTAAGTGGGTGTTTGTCACCCGAGTACTAAGTGGATGTTGGTCATCCGAGTAGCTCAGTGGGCGTTAGTCGCCAAGTAGCTAAGTGGGTGTTTGTCACCCGAGTACTAAGTGGATGTTGGTCATCCGAGTAGCTCAGTGGGCGTTAGTCGCCAAGTAGCTAAGTGGGTGTTTGTCACCCGAGATACAAAGTAGGTGTTAGTCACCTGTAAACGAGTTTGATAAAATAAAGAGTGTGTTACCCGTGAAGTCGTCTCCCGCCGAGTTACTACATTACAACTGGCGTCAGAAGTAAACCTGTCTTCAAGAAGTATGGACACAAGGAAGACTACCCGTACCCACGAGCGAGGTCGGGATGACGACGGCGTACCGGGGACACCGACCTCGGGAGTAGAGGACGAGGAGTTGCCGCCGATGCAGCACTTCGCGGTGATGGCCGACGCTCCGCTTGCCTCCGACACCAGCCTCCAGGACGCGCACTCCCGGTTGGCGGAGTTGCTACTCGCCGCCGCCGCTGTCTTGGCCGACATCTCCGTTCCGGCGAGCGGAAAAACGGCTGCGGGGGTCGTGGAGGAAGCGACGTTGGAGGATTCCCGCCAAAAGGCGCTTCGCGCCAAAAGTCTGGAAGTTGCCGCCGTTTTTGGGGGGCCGCCACCGATTGGCGGGAAAGACGGACGCCACGTGGCTGGACACCTCCGCGCAGCGCAGCCCACGTCATCAGCGCGCGCCGGAGCCCTCCATTTTGCGCCTGACAACCGAGCCGACATTTTACACAACTCCAGCGGAGCGCGGGAAAATCTCTCCGACGTCGACGACGATCGGGTCCTCCAGCAAAGATTGCCCGCGCTGTCGGCGTTCAAGGCGGATGGGGGCGACTGGGGAGCCTTCCAACGAAGGTTCCTCGCTCATCAGGAGATGTCGGGGTGGTCCGACACCACTGCCCTGCGTGCGTTGCCAGCGATGCTTGACGACGACGCGCTTGCAGCCTTCACATCTGCTGCAAGGTCGTCCCGCTCTACGCTCCAGGCCGCACTACACCTGATGGCGAAGGTGTTCGGGCCGCCCTCCACGTGTCGCCACCAGTTCTACGATCGGCGGAAGGTGGCTGGGGAAACGACGCTAGCCTACCGCACGGCACAACTCGCCTTGGCGGACGCAGCTTTTCCCCGCATGGATAAGGAGGGGAAGGACGCCATGGTGACGGAGCAGCTGCTGGTGTTGGCCCACGAGTTGGGGGTCCCCATCAACGTGGCAGACGAGATGGAGATCTGCTCCCTGGCGATCGCCACGAGCATTCACGCGTACGAGGTCCTCAAACGCAAGCCGGGGGTCGTCTGAAAATGGCCGGGGAACGCGGCACTGGCCGCCACGATCGCCGAACCTCAGCCAGCTGCGGTGCAGGAGCAGGCCTTCGCTGCATCGCGTCCGGGGGAGTGGAGAACGGGAGGTCGTTCGCCCACACGTTCGCCCCGCAAGCTGGAGCAACCGAAACCTACGACGTCCGTCGTCTGCTACAACTGCGGCCTTCGGGGTCACGTCGCAGCCGGGTGCCGGGCCCCGCGTCAGCGCGCCGCAGGACCACGTCGGGACGACGACCAGGGCCACAAGTCATCCCAACAAAACCCGGCAAGTCGCGGCACCTCACACGTTCGGTCCACAAACACGGCACATTCGGGTCGCCGCTTCGCGGTGGGGGGTTCGCGGCTGGGTGCCGGGGGTTCAATTCAGCGAGGGGGGTCCGTACGCGGCCCGCAAGCAGTCGAGTGGTCCGAATTGGCCCACAGGATCGTGGCTGCGTCAGCCGGGTCGTCCGTGGTAACGGGGTTCATTGACGGGGTTGAGGTCCGGGTGCTTGTTGACACGGGTGCGTCGGCCACCATCATCTCGGACCTTATTTATAACATTCTTCCCGTCCAAAGTAGACCCCTTCTGCCAGTAGACGTGCCATTTTATGCGGCGAATGGGGGATCCCTGGGGATCATCGGCCAGATTCGGGCGACTATTTGCATTGGTGACATTAAATTAGCGGGCCCTATTTTTGTATCATCATCGCTGGCCGTTCCCTGTTTGCTAGGTACGGACTTTTTGTCAAAAATGCCCATCAAAATTCTTATAGATCAGGCCTGCATAGAGCTTCCGTCAGGTCGGCGGGTTGCCTTCTTGTCGAGCCCTACCAAAGTGCGCACGGTTTGTGCGACGGTGCAGGCGCTGGCGACTCACACTGTACGGGTGCCCCCGGGATCGCAAATGTTAGTACCCCTTCGGTTCAGGAAGCCACTCGAGGTGGGTGCGGAGGCACAGGGGGTGCTGTTGGGGCCGTCAAACAGAGCCAGTAAGGGCCTCGATTTAGCGGTTGCTCAAACCATGGTGAGAGGGGACAGTGAGCCGTTCGTAATGGTCCTGAATACGGGGTCGCGGCCGGCCGTAATTGCGCAGGGAACGGTGCTGGCTCACGCCGCGCCGCTACCCGTTGAGGAACGGCTCGTGGCTCAAGCAGATTTCACTGTCGAGTCGCATCCTCAAAGTGATGAGGGGACTGAGTGGTTGGACTCGCTGTGTGCGGGTTCTGCTAACTTGTCCGGGGTGCAATTGGGAGCATTGAGGGGTTTGCTCATCGAGTTTGCTGACGTGTTCAGCAAACATAAGTACGATATCGGCTGCACTGACCTGTTGCGCCACCACATAGCTACAGGGGACGCGGCCCCTATTCGTCAGAATCCCTTCCGGCTCAGCCCGGCCGAGAAGGAACATGTGCAATCGGCGGTTAATGATATGTTGGCGGCCGATATCATTTCGCCCTCTTCTAGTCCGTGGGGTGCTCCTATTGTCCTAGTAAAGAAACAGGACGGGTCCTTGCGGTTTTGTGTCGATTTCCGCCGCTTAAACAAAATCTCGATGGCGGATGCGTATCCGCTCCCCAGGATGGATGAGTCGCTGGATGCCTTGGCGGGAGCGCAGTTTTTTTTCCACACTCGATCTGCTTTCTGGATTTTGGCAATTGCCACTCGATAACGAGTCAAAACCTAAAACTGCTTTCCGGACACCTGGGGGCCTATTTGAATTCAACCGTTTGCCCATGGGCTTACATTCCGCTCCCGCCACGTTCCAGAGACTCATGGAATTGGTTTTGTCGGGCCTCCAATGGGATACCTGTTTGATTTATCTTGACGATATTATCGTCTTTAGTCGGACTTTCGAGGAGCACCTCCAGCGACTGAGAGCGGTGTTCCTCAGGATGCGTTCCGCTAAGCTTAAATTTAAACCGGCTAAATGTTTTCTGCTTCGGGAATCGGTCAGGTATTTGGGCCATATCGTGAGTCGTTCAGGGATCTCGACGGACCCTGCTAAGACGCATTGCGTCAGCTCATGGCCAACGCCAACCTCGGTCACGGAGGTTCGTAGTTTCATTGGTTTTGCCTCCTATTACCGTCGTTTTGTCAAGCAATTTGCCACCATAGCCAAGCCCCTGCACGCTTTGACGGCTAAGGGTGTGAGGTTTCACTGGGGGGCGGAAGAGGAGGCTGCGTTCTGCTCCCTCCGTGACGCTTTGGTGCAGGCTCCCCCCTTGTGTTACCCCGATTTCACACAACCGTTTTTGCTTGACACGGACGCCAGCAATACGGGTATCGGGGGGGTGCTCTCACAGGTGGTCGGGGGGGTTGAACGGGTGGTCGCCTACGGTAGTAGGGTTCTTTCCCCCGCAGAACAACGCTATTGCGTAACTCGTCGTGAATTGTTAGCCATTGTGTTTTTTACACAGCAATTCAGGCCGTATCTTTACGGCCGTCATTTTACGGTCCGGACGGACCATGCGGCTCTACAATACGCTATGCGCGTGGCACAGCCATCGGGCCAATTGTCCCGATGGTTGGAGGTCCTTCAAGACTACCAATTCACGACGATTTACCGCAAGGGGTTGCGGCACTCAAACGCGGACGCCTTGTCGCGGTTGCCGCCGTGCACGGACTGCACATGTTTGTTGGGATCAGCGCGGTGCAAACCCCCGGTCGCCGGCACCCCGGGAGTTGCGCTCGCCGCCACTGACACCCCGGGAGAGGACGCCCCCACGGGGAGGGATTCGCTGTTGTCGTTGCCCCTCATTGAGTGGGGCCGCCTCCAGATGTCCGACAGCTCCCTACTTACGCTGCGTCGGAAAGTTGGCGCTCCCGAAGAAGGGGAGGCGCGGGTCGGTTCCTGGGTGTGCAGACAGGGCCTTTTGATGAGGTGGGACAACATGTCCCGGCGTCACGTGCTCGTTGTGCCTGTTGCTATGCGGGGTAGGGTTGTTCTGGCAGCTCATGAACGGCTCATGCATCTGGGTTTTCACAAAACGCTCGCCCTAATCCAGCGAGACTATTATTGGCCGGGGATGGGTAACGACGTGGCGAATATTCTTAAGGGATGCGTAGAGTGCGCCAAAAGGAAACCGCCACCATTGGCAGCTAATCCACCGCTGCAATCCATTCAGGTTTCGCGTATAAACGAATTGGTAGCGTTGGACATCTTGGGGCCCTTTCCGGTTACACCAAGGGGAAATAGGTTCCTGCTGGTTGGCGTGGAATACTTCACCCGATGGCCTATGGCATGGCCGCTCGCCAACCAGTCGGCTGCGGCGGTGGCGGACGCCTTTGTCCAGGGTTATGTGTTGGACAAGGGCGCCCCCGAACGCTTGCTGACGGATCAAGGGAAGAATTTTTCGAGCGTTTTGTTGCGCGAGGTGTGCGACCTGTTGGGTACAAAGAAAGTGCGTACTTCCCCCTACCACCCGCAGACTGACGGGATGGTTGAGCGTCTGAACAGGACGATTACGTCTATGTTGTGCCAACAGGTCTGCGACGATCAGGTTGATTGGGACTTACAGGTGCCGGGGGTACTCGCGGCCTATCGAATGGCCCCTCATGCGGCGACGGGGTTTTCCCCATTTTTTCTTATGTACGGGCGGGAGGCCGATCCGGCCGTGGACGTCCAACTGGGGATTTCCCAGCCACGGGCAAAATCTAAATTGGCAGACCACATCAAATTTAATATCGCCAAATTGACTGAAGCGCGCGAGGCGGCAAGGTTGAATTCGCGGTCGCGGCAAATTGCAAACGAGAAATTGCATGAGCGGAGGGTGCATACGCATGATTGGAAACCAGGCGATAAGGCCTGGCTGCATTGTCCACATGCACCGTTGGCTACGTCCCCCAAGTTGTTGAGACCTTGGAGGGGACCGGTGGAAATTGTGCGGGTTGCACGACCCCAGAGTATACAGATTAAATGGGGGAAACGCCGTTGGTATGTGCACCCCTCCCGACTGAAGCCCTATGCGGCACCGTGTGACCCCGTTCTGTGCCGTGACGACCGGGCGTGTGATGTGACCGTCGACTCGGGGAGGGAGGTGTCGCAGGCTGATCCTCACGTGTCTCCACCTGACCCACCCCCAGGTGCCTCGGGCTTGACGGCTGCTGACCGTCGAGAGCCTGAACCCCGGGGCACGCACGAGTCCTCGATGCCTGGCCGATGTCTTCCTGAACCGCCGGCACCACCGGACGTTCAACCGCGTCTGGTGCCGTACGACGGACCGGCAAGGCGGACTCGGGCTAGGTCTCAACAATTTTCATGAAGACGGTTTTTTTGCTCTACACCGAGCTCGCCCGGTGTTCCCCTCTGCCGGGGTAATGTCCCATTGTAGGGACGCTCGGAAGAAAAGGGGACACTGCACGAGTCGAAAGAAAAAAAAAAAAATTTCCATTTATTTTTTTTTGCATACACATTGCTATTGTCACTCGCCGGTTTGTATATATTGTTCTATTGTCGCGGTGGCATTGGTTGAGGGTTGCGGATGGTAGTGTTCGCGTCGTGTTGTGTTGTTAGCTTAGTTGTTGTTCTTGTTGTTGTGTTGTGTTACGGGGCACACAGGGGGGGTTTGTATATTTTTATAGCAGCCGGGGCGGCTGCGAGCTATGTGGTAGGGGGTGATGTAGTGGTGGTATTGACGTGCGCCGACTGTGACAGTGATGGATCACGGGGCGGCGCGGGGTGCGGGGTTGGGCACGCGTTGTGGGCGTGGTGTGGACGCGCGCGCCGGGAGTGACAGATGACGGGGCGGCGCGGAGTGAGTGGTGAGGCACGATGAGATGTGGGAAAAGAGGATCGTAGCCAGCGCCCGGCGATTGGTCGAATAAGTGGGTGCTCGCAGCGACGTCCGCAGGTGGGGTATAAAGGGGGACGCGCGAGAGCACTCGGGGAGAGTTACCCAGTTGAAGACCCGAAGACGGAGCTGAAGACCTAATGCTCCGAGTAGCTCAGTGGCGTTAGTCGCCGAGTAGCTAAGTGGATGTTGGTCATCCGAGTAGCTCAGTGGCGTTAGTCGCCGAGTAGCTAAGTGGATGTTGGTCATCCGAGTAGCTCAGTGGGCGTTAGTCGCCAAGTAGCTAAGTGGGTGTTTGTCACCCGAGTACTAAGTGGATGTTGGTCATCCGAGTAGCTCAGTGGGCGTTAGTCGCCAAGTAGCTAAGTGGGTGTTTGTCACCCGAGTACTAAGTGGATGTTGGTCATCCGAGTAGCTCAGTGGGCGTTAGTCGCCAAGTAGCTAAGTGGGTGTTTGTCACCCGAGATACAAAGTAGGTGTTAGTCACCTGTAAACGAGTTTGATAAAATAAAGAGTGTGTTACCCGTGAAGTCGTCTCCCGCCGAGTTACTACATTACACACATATAAATAATTGCAAGATTACATTCAATTGCCGTGTGGACTGTAAGCTCCAGCCATTCTTGTTAATCCACTGCTGCATGAAGCCCTCCCACGTCATGTAGGTTGTGGGGGTTATTTGATCAAAATTCACCCCGTCGATCAGAGCGGGTTGGTTAAGGCATTGAGAACAGTCGTAAGGTGCATAGCGGTACAACAGTGGAACGTGCTGCACGGCTTTCTGCTGCCCACCACGCAGCCGCAAAGCAGCCAATGCAACATGCTTGTTCATGGCGGTGGTTAACCCTCCAAGCACTATCCAACCCCGCTTAATTTAAGAAATTTGATGAGATCGGGTGCATCCCAGGTGATTTGTTCCAGCTGACTTGTACAGAGCGGACAGCGACTAGCTTCTTAATATTATGGCCAAGCTGGAATGTAGAATTCCATTTAATCCACAAAAAAACTGTTGCAGAATCCCAACCCTTAGCCCGAAAATCTCTAACCCCAAAAACACTATCCTCCTTCAAGCCACGCGTATGTCTGGCCTGCTAATGCATGTTGTAAATTCAAGACGCTGCACACTTAAGATTTATGCTCCACAAGATATTGCCCTTTCTGCGGAGCTGTTGCACAAGGTTTCAATGCAAGAGCAATCACTCCTCCGGGGATTTGTCACATACAGTTACAAAGCCAAACAAATTGAATGTTTAGTCACAAAAAGCGTCCGGCTTGGTGTGCTGTCCTCCAAATGTCAGAGGCTTTCTATCAACTGGAATATTACTTTAAAGGGTATATAGGCAGACGTGTATGTGAGAGACTGAAAATATATCCCCAAACGAATACAACGAAATAAGTGCCGATAAATGTGTGAGTTTTCGTGAATTGCAGAGGTTATATAAGTGAGTGATTACGGTGTCATTGTGTTTCTGCTGGGTCTCTGTTGGTTTGTGCATTTTTTTTCGTTATACTCTGTTTGCACCCTGTATTTTCCTCGATTCCCTGATGCAAAATTGCCACCCTGTGTCATCAGGACCTCGCCTGCCTTTCAGGGTTTTGAAAGCACACCTACCACATAAATTACTGTGCTTGCTCTTACACACCACAAGCGATAAAAAGCCAACAGTATGCTGTTATAATTAATTGGTCCAGGCCACTCATCGGGTAATGGGACCAAAATGTTGTTTTCTTTTATTGGTGGTAAAAACAGACCCTTGTCCGTGTTAATGTATATTGTATTACAGCGGTATTCTCTTCAGCGGGGCGCTGCCGTGACATGACGAAGCTCAGGGCTCCAGAAGACTTGAGGAGCTACACTGGATAGCGTCACCTACGCCAGTCACACTCATTATGTTAACTACCTCGCCTGGTATACAGGAGGTCGTGGGATCGATCCCGATCCTGACGCCTGCTGTATATTTGGAGTTTGCGTGTCTCTCTCTCCGGTGGTCGGCTTTTCTCCAGATCCTCCGGTTTTTCCCTCCACCTTTAGAATCAACATGCGTTTAGCGTATTTGGCTGCTATAAATGTCCACGTGATAAGCCACTTCGTTGAGCTGTGAAAAAAGCTATATAGCTCAGGGGGCCTTGTCTGGTACATTTTTTTTAAAGATTAGTTTCGATCAAATGTGCTCCCAGCACCAACCCAAACTGACCAGGCTGGTGAAGTATGGTCAACCCCCATGAACGCCACACGCCTAAACCAGCACGAGCAATTGCTCCCCAGCATGCTGGATGGCGTGGTGAGGACATCAGTAGTGAATGTGGTGATGAAAGCAGTGCTCGTGGAGTTGTTTAGGGTTTTTTTGAGGAACAAATGATTGTGTAGTAGAACACACGCGGGGACATTTGTGCAGGGCCCAAAACTTAATAGGGTCCCACGAACATATAAAACATGACATATGCAAACCCGTCAACCCCTTACCAGTGCCTGCCTTATTATAGACCAATTCAGACATTAGTCACCCCGTGCCCTTAGAAATATCATCGTTCATCCTACAATGCCCCATTGCCCGTATTGAAACGCCTTTACGCCGTATGGACCTGACAACTCAATTTCCCTGTACAAGAATATAGGTTGACAGCAATGGATATGTGTTGGAATTGTTTTATTCTCAGTGTCCCGGGCTCCAGATACTTGTCCTGCCAAGATCACAGTAAGCGGTGTCAGAATCTGTCCACACAGAGGAAATCAACCTATCGACGTGACTTTACCGAAAGACCCAAAGAATATGAATAGGACATCAATCGTTGATTCTTGAATCACTATTGAATCGTGATGCCAAAAATGAGAATGTTTTTTTTTGTATTTGCATCATTTGATTTGCATCGATTCTGCGTTAGTTGATGGTCAGGTGGTTCATTGGTCGAGCGAGCGGTGCACGATTGAAGGTTACGAGTTCTAACGCTGGGGATGAATCAGCCCATCATCCCTGCGGGAACGATAAAACGAGCACCACTTTGTGGGAAAGTCAACAGCGGCTGTCCTGTGGAGAGACTCGCCCGCCACCATAGGAATGGGGAATTTCCACCACTGGCTCACGGAGTGTAAGTAGATGGGCACCGCCTCAATGCGCATTTGAGCAACAACAAAATCACATTTGAGTTGTAAATAATCGACTCGTCGCTAGTTTCCTGCGATAATCGATTTTCTGCCGCTCATATTCCACCCCTCCTTTCCCTCGAATCGTGTGCCGTGAAGAAGGGCCATTGCCCAAAACGTTGTCTCTCATGTAAATATTAAGTCCCGCTGACTGGGTGACGACGACTGTGGCACGCCACCCTGCCCTGCGCGTGGACGTGGAGGCGTCAAACGCGGCCATCTTACTCGGGGGGGGAGGGGGTAGAGCCGCCGCCGCCGTCCCAGCGGCTCGCAGCGACCCCTCAAGCCTCCACCCCCTCCACCACCTCCCACCCCCTCCACCCCCCCACCGCTCCACCCCCCCACTCCCTCCACCCCCTACCCCCCCACCCCCTCCACCCCCTCAACCCCCCCACCTCTCCACCCCTCTACCCCCCACCCCTCCACTCCCCACCTCTCCACCCCCCACCGCTCCACCCCTCCACTCCCTCCACCCCCTCCACCCCTCAAATCCCCCCACCCCTCCACCCCCTCCACCCCCCCCACCCCCTCCACCCCCCACCCCTCCACCCCTCCACCCCCCACCCCTCCACCCCCTCCACCCCTCAACTCCCCACCCCTCCACTCCCCACCCCTCCACCCCCTCCACCCCTCCACGCCCCACCCCCTCCATCCCCCCACCCCCTCCATCCCCCCACCCCTCCACCCCCTCCACCCACCCCCCACCCCTCCACGGCGGCGGCGCCGTCTCAGCACAGCCGCCCAAGACACGCAGCATCCAGGTGGGGTGGGGGGATAGAGGGGTGGGGGGATGGAGGGGGGGTGGAGGGGGGATAGGGGGGGGATGGGGGGGGTAGGGGGGGGAGGGGGGGGTAGGGGGGGGAGGGGGGGGTAGGGGGGGGGATGGGGGGGGTAGGGGGGGGATGGGGGGGGTAGGGGGGGGTGGGGGGGGTAGGGGGGGGGTGGGGGGGGTAGGGGGGGGGGTGGGGGGGGTAGGGGGGGGGTGGGGGGGTAGGGGGGGGGATGGGGGGGTAGGGGGGGGGATGGGGGGGTAGGGGGGGGGATGGGGGGGTAGGGGGGGGGGATGGGGGGGTAGGGGGGGGTAGGGGGGGGATGGGGGGGGTAGGGGGGGGTGGGGGGGGTAGGGGGGGGTGGGGGGGGTAGGGGGGGGGGTGGGGGGGGTAGGGGGGGGGATGGGGGGGGGGTAGGGGGGGGATGGGGGGGTAGGGGGGGATAGGGGGGGATAGGGGGGGGTAGGGAGGGGATAGGGGGGGGTAGGGAGGGGATAGGGGGGGTAGGGAGGGGGTAGGGGGGTAGGGAGGGGATAGGGGGGGGTAGGGAGGGGATAGGGGGGGGTAGGGGGGGA
Source organism: Lampetra fluviatilis (assembly GCF_964198595.1). NCBI lineage: Eukaryota > Metazoa > Chordata > Hyperoartia > Petromyzontiformes > Petromyzontidae > Lampetra > Lampetra fluviatilis. The sequence continues at coordinate 23,280,957 of NC_136279.1, read as the reverse complement.
TGGGGGGGTAGGGGGGGCTTCCTTACCTAACATGGCCGCCACTTGCACCGTGTCTCCTTTATAGACGCGGCATCCCACGGCGTGCAGTGAAGCGACCTTGCGTGCTCGCTTGTTGGTGGTGGTGGTTGATTTGTGGCGCTCGCTAACAGCGCTTTCCCCTCACAGGTATCTGTTAAGCCGGCGGCGATGTCGATGTCTGCGGTGATAGGGATGAGGATGATGTCTGTGGCGGCGGGGAAGGCGGCTCCGCGCTGGGCGTGCGGCGCCGGGGCGAGGTTGAGGCAGCCCCGCGGTCTCCCCGGGCCCGGGGCGAGGCGCCGAGAGAGCGGCCTGGCGGCTAGCGGAGGAGACGAGGCGGCAGCAGCAGGGGCAGCAGCAGGGGCCGTGCAGCCTGGCTTCGCGGCGGCGTGGGACAGACACTCGCGGCAGACCCCCGGCAAGGACAAGGTGACTCGCAAGTTCACGCTCAGACCCCGCTTCGAAATCAATCTGCTGGATGACGGCCCCCGTCTGTACGTTGGTCGCGGGGGTTGTTTGACCATACTTCACCACGCTGGTCCAGGGGGAGCGCATACTCGCAGGGGGCATCTAAATGCGGTGTCGATCATACAATGTTGGTGTACTGCCCACACCACGCTGCCCTCACCACGCTGCCCCTCGGCCACCTGCTCGGCGGTCACTCACCCGGGGCCCGGCCTCTGCTGAGCTTTTTCGAGTTCTGGGGAGACTTTTAATTCACCAGATAATCATTCGCGTCGCTGTGGTAAAATACGAGTAACAAATATAATACTCTTTGTTTCTTTCGGTAAAGTCACGTAGGTTTTTATGTTTTTATTTTATTTTCTACCTACGTGGCTTTACCGAAAGAACCAAAGAGTATGGATTCCTGCAGTCACGAAAGCCCCAAGTTAACAAAAATAAGTTGGAAGAAACATACAATTAATTTGCACGGCGACCACACGGCCTAATGAGAGTGCGTCATTTCAGCAGCATTGGTTCAACACAAGCAAGCTCTTGGCGCAGGTTTCATAGCTGTCATCCCCTTATCAGTGCCCTACCTCGTTACAGACAAATTCAGACCTTATTGGTCACCCCGTGGCCCTCGTGAATCTCAGCGTTCATCCTACAAAGTCCGATCACACGGGAGAAACACAAACAGACAACACAAACTTGTGCCCGTATTGAAACTGCTGTACGCCGTATGGACCTGAAAGCTCTATTTTCCTGTACAAGAATACGGGTAGACCGTATGGGTTGACAGGTATGACTGGTTTCGACATTCAACGTCTCATCAGCAAAGTCGGGCTTTATTGAGATCCAATGCTGGTGAAGGGCACGAGGTTGCTTTGCGATGAGATCTGTGCATAGTGACTGCGTGGGTTCGCGCATACTGAAAGATTGAATGAAGTTCAAGATACCGAGGTCACTTCCCAATACGTACCGGTGTAAACTTTACGAAGCAGTAGATGGCACTGTCTTCACCAATAAGACTTATTGCATTTTCAAATTGGTACCTGCAGGGGGTGGAGTGGTTAGCGCACTGCGCTCTACACAATATTGGCGTTCGATTTCTGTTCGCTTAACATGAGTGCAGCGATGCCTGAACTGGTCTGAGACATCCATTCACCAAGCCGCATTGACCATTGTGGTGATGTATGGTCATACAATCCCCATGCCTGACACGCCAGAGAAGGCCCTCATGCAGCGGTGGATCGACTAATCCCTGTAAAATATTATAATTATTATAATACACAGGGAAATTCCGAGGCTTTAAAGTGACTAATCTACATTTAACGGATCACATGAACACTATTCTAGAAATGTTTTTGTTTAAACCCTCAAATTTGTATTGTCCTACATCGAATAATGTTTTGATAATGTGGATATTCCCTTTACTATACCTCTAAAGTGCACAGTAAATTATACCGTTGCTGCTGTCTGCTTATGTAAAATATATTTTCCAGAAAGTCACGACTTGGTTATATTTCCAGCCACAATAACATGTTACTTAAAGTAATTTCTGTTAATGTAACATGAGCTGCACTGAGCTTTCTTGTGAGTAAATTAATGTAAAATAGAAATTACATTCAACATTGGTTTCATTAAGTTCGCTGTTGGCAATGTTTAATGTCTGGGCGACAGGATGTTATTAATTCACGCTGTTTATGCTGGAAACACATTCTCTTTTCAATGCTTCCTAATTAGTTTAGGTTTATTAATATTTAGTTGTGTTTCTATGTTACAGCTTGGGTTGGTAACTGGAAAATAATGAATACAAATTATTTTAGAATACATTTGTGTACTAATATGGTATTTGCTGAGAGAGCCAAATTAATAAAGCCATATTTCTGTTTGCAATTTGAACATAGATGTGCGGGTGTAACGCAACGTTTTTTCCATTTACTTTCACGAACTGCGCGTCGGGCGAGTGCAGGAGACGTTTGCCGAGATGCTGCGCAAGTCCCCGCTCATGCAGCTCGGCCCTGCCAAGGACAAGTTCGTTCTGGGACGCATCTTCCACGTGGTGGAGAATGAGCTGTACATCGACTTTGGGGGGAAGTTCCACTGCGTGTGTCAGCGCCCCGCCGTGGACGGAGAGTGAGTCCCATGCTGCTGCTCGGAGCACAACCCCGGGCATTTCATAAACAAGTGCATGTAGCAAGAGCGTGTAACTATTCCCCCAATAATTGATTCTTCAAACCGCAACCCCAACACTGTTGGGTGTGGGGGTTGCGGTTTGAAGAATCGGTTATTTTTTGGCCACTTTAATTTGCACTGTCTCAGGCATACAGTTCCATTTGTTCCATTAAGCCTAATTGGAGCATATGCACATCGTTTTCATAAATCACAAATAATTGGCTGCCACATGCACGATTTGACACGTGTATTGGAAGTGCAAATATATGTTTTAATTGATAAATTGTTACGTGCCCAATTAATAGTGTTTTAGTTTTATGCTGGTTGAGATATAACCGGTACTTAGTTGAAATCAAGAGTGAATACAATGGCAGCCTTTGTTAACAATACACGCTGTTCTTTCTGGAAGTAGAGAGATAACACTGAAGTGTCTCAGTTGCCTTGATTTATATAACTTAATTGTACTCATTTTCCCGGGCATGCCACTGTATTGATTTATCACAGCAGGCATTTAAAGCATAGAGATTATTAGTTCTATTGCCTGTAAAACTACAATTGGCCAGTGCTCGTTAGATTCGTATGATTTGGAATATTTTTGTTGAGTTCAATGTTTTGGCTAATCTTAAATATGAATTGAGTCACTGCTGCCTTTTACACTTATAATCGCACGACTGGATAACACAAAGTTGGTTACATTTTGTACACATGCCCAACCATTGAGTTTACAGATAGTTTGCAGTAAAAATGTTTTATCGTACCTTGTGTTTTAGAGGTCAAAGATGTCCCTGAAGGACAGATGAATGATGGTACTGTAATCATATTTTATTAATCAGAGTAGGGTGAGAGGTGGTAAATTTGGTGGGTGGGTGCTATAATTTGATGTAAATATGTAACATGTAAATATGCATAGAATAAGGAACAGCAAAAATAATTATTTAATTTAAAAAGAGTTGGAAAGGCTCTGTAAGGTTTCTGAGGAGTGCAATATGTAATAGAGGTGAAACGATGCATTGCCTCATTATCGATTCTTTATTTCACAATTATGCCCATTGAATCATGTGTGCAATAATTATTCATTTATTTTCATGTATGTTGCATATAATGGGTTCATGTCATGGCTATACTCATGAGGGGATCTACCATCCGATGCAGTTTCCAAAATTATTATCAAGTCTGGGAACTCAATTGTTGCACCCTCAGTACACAACTGTATTTTTTCTGTGCCTCTCATGTGAGAGAATTTGGCTGTTGGTGAGGCCTTACAGGCTTCACGTCTGAGCAGGATGCAGACGCTTGCTACCGAATGACGCCCTCTACCCGCAAGAAGTGTGGCGGTTTGAAGCTCCGATCAAGAGGGGTCCTTGTTTTTAACGCGATCACGCCCGGCGCTACGAACAGAGCGTGTTTTGACTTGTTCCTCCTGAAGCAGTAGCATTGGTCCGTTTTAGATCTTAGGGAGGCAGAGAATAAAAGAAAAGAGGTCTCGGACCTCACTGGAATGATACCCTTGTGTTCCCGTCTTGGCTTTGATCATGGTGTCTTTGGGTAGTTGCAGGTGAGAAAACAAAGGTCTGCCTCCTAGCTGTTCTGATATAAGGGTGGGTTTTTTTCTTTCAGAAAGGCTAGGTTTTTTTTTACATGATGAATGGGGGAAGGCATGCACGAAGTTTTTTTTAATGTATTAATTAACAACCATTTCTCAATCTATTGCTGAATGAAGACCTTCTGACGCTGTGTGGGTCCTATGGCTTGTTTGACCGTATTTCACCACGCTGCTTATTGAGGATTGGTTAAGAGGGCTCAGGACTGGTTAGGAAATCACTCGCCCTTTGATGTTGGCCGTGGCTAGGAGTAAAACACAGTTTTGTCGGGTGCAAAGTGCATTGCGCTAACTTCTGCGATACACTCCTAGTCAACCAGCCAGTATTTTCCCTACCGACAAAGATATCATGTTTCTGGAATTTGATAATTATGGCATGCATGTTTAGGAAATAAAATGACAGAACCCATGCAGTTTCAGGTGGTGACTTGCCTCACACTGTGTGTAATCGCATGAATATATTTTGTCTACTCAAAATGAATCTTTGCTAATTAGAGAAATCGTCTTTATTTGCTTTATGTTTGTGCGTACTAGGCCTGTGGGTTATTATAAAAGCTTCCACATCACACTTACCCCTGTAATTGTTTGTAATTATCCTTAATTAAGTTTTAATATAAAAAAAATACTTTTAAGATATCGTCAAACTCTGTCACTTTCAATCCTCGAGTCCCAAATTCCGTAGCATGATAAATTTAAATTACACTTGAATAATTTGGACGTGTAGTATACGTTAAATAGCGTTAAAATATTTTGACGTTTATTGCTATCCAGTAAGTGTATAAATAGGATTTCAGATGTAGATGTTTCTATTATACATTCATCGTCGGTAATTAACATTTTTGTAATGTATGAAAAATACATTCCACTCTAGCAGAATTGGTTGGTTTAATTAAAGCATGAAAATGCACATTGTGTGTTACACTGCAGTTGGGGTTGATTTTTTATGAGTCTTTTGTACAAAATGAGTCAATGGTTTTTTTTATCTATAATTATCCCAGCCTTCCTGCCTGCGACTGTGCGCACACAACGCTGGCTCTGTACCACCTCCACATTTCCCACACTGCGCCCGCTCTTAGCGCACGCCTGGCAGCTTTGTTCGGCGCGGAGAGTGCAGCCGGCACATTGAGTCGTGAAAGAACAGAAACAAAGAGGTAGCCAAGGTTTTTGGCGTGGAGTGGGCGGCCGGGGCTGCGTGACGTCCGTGCCCGACTGCAGCTTCCATGGGATCAAAGCGCCTCGTCCAAAGCACATTAGCCTTGGGTGAACTTTTACCCTTGCCAGGCATTTTAATATCAAAGTGTTTAAGGGGGCCCATTCACATTCATCATCATTTTCGCGTCCGCGTTAAGTGCGTGCGTACTTGCTTGGTAAAGTTAGACCCCGTGAAGCGCTTTTACATTTATTAAGTGGCATATTTTTTTTTTAATATTCAAATTATTTTAAGTGGAAATGCCGTTGTATGCAGCAAAATCACAGCAGTCTGGTTGAGGAGCGTTATAAATGTTTCATCTTCAGAGTTTCTCTGAACGGTTTTACATGATAATTGTTTTTTTACCCTTTTATCTGGCAACAAAACTGACACCTTTTTTACAAGGAGTCATGTTTGCATAGACCACAATACCTGCAGTCATAATGCAAACAAAAAACATAACGCTGATAATGTATGCACTGTCCTTGAAGTTGATTGGTCCACACCCGATACAGCTTTCCTTAGAGCCTAGTCTCACATGGTGTTGGACCAGATGACGCCAAAAGGCGCACAACTCAAAGACAATGCACCATCAGAGTATGAGAGCTCGGGGTGAAGCATTTACACCATTGGAACCTCATTTGCCAGTAAAAAATATGATAATTGGTTTTTTACCCTTTTATCTGGCAACAAAACTGACACCTTTTTTACATGATGAGCCACTTCGTTGAGCTATCATTAGTGGCCAGATCGCTTCTGAGAAAGAAGCTAATAGCTCAGTGGGCTTTGGTAAAATAAAAACACATTTTGTGTGTGTTTGCTTTTCTTTTCTATACTTCGCATTCCTATGGTGTTTTGTATTATTTGTTGTAGTAGCTTTCTGACCGGCCCCTACTGGATATATGCGAAAAAGAGCTTTATAGCCTATCGGATTCCTCCAGTATATATAAATATTCTGATTCTAATATTTTAACGGGCGCTGTGAGTGGTCCTCGGCCAGGTATATTTTATCGCCTTAATGCCAGAGTTCGAACTCCACCCTGCCAGCCTGGAAACACGATCGTGACAATCACGGGTGTTCGAGTGAGCACCTGTCACTTGCGCTAGTGCGGGGCTGCTGCTGCTGCTTCCCCACGATAACACTGGGAGAGAACCATCGGTAGCATTTAGCTGGATACTGGGGCAGACCTGATCAGACTGCGAATGAGCGGAACAGAGAGTTGTGCAGCGTCAGGTGATTGAGAGTCGACGTACGCGGTGTTAAATTAATTCTGCTCAGGAGGCCATCGGTATATCTACCCACATGCATCATACCCGACGGGATTTTATTGTCAGGGCTTAAGTTTGCCATTTGCTGGAAAGTATGGGATGGATTGTAAATCCCAATTGATATGGTTTAATGAAAATTTAAATCATTCTTTATGCAGCTTTAGCTTGGGGAACTCAGCGGACCGTGTCTGTGCATTGTGAAACTTAAAATAAATAAAAAATCTTTGTGTGGTGGTCATCATTGTACAGAAACAAAACACCATGGCATGCAATTAATAATCACCTCGGTCTGGATTGCTAATAAATTATAAGTGTGTTCGAATAGTTTGTAATATTTCCAAACAGCAATAGATTGAAAATGCTATAATTTATACATAACATTTGCCCTGAATTCTAATAAAATAACAATTGCCCCTGGGTGACTTGGATGAATCGGTTCTCCAATGCAAATTTAGGCGTTGAATAATTCGCTCCTTAAACAAATCGAGGGTCGGGATTCTATTCAAATTTGTATCATCTCGTTTACATTTTCTCTTTTTTTCTGCCTCGTTTGTACACTTTTGTTCATGCCATTAACCTAGGATACATTTTACATTGATCGTCGTTTCTCGCTACGGTTCTATGCGTGCCCCTTGAGCGTACGAATCAACTTTTAATGGATTAACCGATGCATCATTGCGCGCCCATTAATTTCATCGGGCGTTCCCTCTGTGTCTCAGGAAATACCAACGTGGCGCGCGGGTCCGTCTCCGGCTCATCGACCTGGAGATGACGGCACGGTTCCTCGGTGCCAAGACGGACACGACGCTCCTGGAAGCCGACGCCGCATTGCTGGGGCTCGTTGAGTCCCGCGACCCGCAAGAGAGCAAGGGGGAGGCGGCGTGATCAGCCGTGCGTGCGTCTGTCCGTCCATCCGTCCGTCCATCCATCCGTCCGTGCGTGTGTCTGTACGTCTGCTGACCCTGGGGGCTGTCGAGGTAGCCTGCAGAGTGGGGGGGGGACTCGCTGCCCACCTGCCTGGCGCGCTGCTTGCCTCACCCACGGAGATGTTGAGAAGACCGTACCGAAGACACAAATGGACCTTGTCGATGGACTGAATATTTTCTGTTTTTTACAGTTATAGATTTTGTACAGCTGCAACATATTAGACAAAGAAATGTCATTGTTATTGAGTTGTTTTGAAGCAACATGTGTTGAAGGTCAGTTCCAATTGCAAAATAAAACTTTAAGTAAAGTCATCTCTATGTAATAGTGTACTGCACAGTCTTCATATTTGTGTGTAAACCAAAGCATGATGCGAACAGCTGGTGATGTAGACAAAAGCTCCCTTACATTCAAGAATGATGGCGTTTTCACTAAAGCATTCTAAAAGATTAGCTACCTTTATGCAGTAGGTTATACCTGTCCATATTTAAGTAATTGTATCCAGCTTTGCATGAACTGGTTAATCAAATAGATTGCATTAAACTGGTTCATTCTACTTGTAAAAGTGGCATTGGAATTGTTATGCAATCAACAGAGTCACATGCACAGCTTCATCTAAAATAAGCAGCGGTGAAATTCTGAGGTTTTTTATTAAAACGTGTAAATGTATCGTATACCCAGCTCCATCTGACACAGCCAATCGGTAAGGTTTGTCACTTGAACAGAACCTGCCAGTATGTTACTACTTCAGCATGTCGGTGTGTGCCGGAGAGCAAACCCATAACATTTACAATTGGGTATGACATTTCGCTTAGTGATCACAACCAGCATCGCAAGGCTTGATGTTGCTGGTTGAATTATATTGTCTGCGAAAGCCTACGGGTTAATTTCGAGTCTACTTAAGTGCTGTTGTAAGCAAAAATAAAAATGACTTGTTTAACAAAAAAAAACTATTATGCTGTGTATGTACGGTGCTTGGAGATTCAGCGCTTTTGTCTGTCCACTGCTGCTGCTGGGTGAGTGCCTCCCTAGGCCACGCTGTGTGTTCAGTTTATTTGACCGTACTTCACGATTGGTGATCGCCCATCCCAAGACCCTGTCCAGGCTCAAATCTGCTTAGCTTCTGATACCTGTTTAGATCACACACACATCCAGGCTGATTTGCTCATTGGCTCTAAAAGTGACGTAAATATTAATTATCTTTTTTTTGTACTAAGTCTAATATAAATTGCACATTGTCAACGTGAAAATACATTTGGGTGATTGCGTTTGTATTTCAATCTGGTGTACTGCTGTTTGCAGCTATGCTGCCGGGGGTAGTAGCATGCGTCAGCCACTGCTTGGCTATGCTGGCGATTGGGAACATCCGCATAATACATGCTGGAACCGCCTCTCTTCCCTCCCTCTGTGTGCACGACGATTATTCAGAATTGTCCCAGGGGGTGGGCTGGAGCCCACCCAAAAACCGTGAAAAAAGTTATGTTAGGTGCAGGAGCGTGATTTAACGCCACACACACCCGCGCGCGCGCGCTGGCAGGGCGGAGCAGGCAGGAGAGCAGAGAGACGCGCATTCTGTAAGATTGTTCGTGAAGTTTGGGAGCCGGGAGCATGAAGGCAGTGTATGAAGCGGGTCGCTGCCCTGTGGATTGTCAGCTCAAAGGGGGGGCTGCCCACAGGAGCAGTGGCAGCATGAGGAGCAGGTAAGCGTCACACCTCCACATAGCCCTGTAGCGTGACCTTGTTTAAAGGGGAGGGGGGGGAAGGTGACAAATGCCAATGTTATTCAACACTAAACCGAATGATTAACGATGTGGAATGATTTTGTCATTATTCTGCTCCAGCTCTCAACCCACGTGTGAGTAGAGGCTGTACCAACGTTTTAAGAAGAAAATACCTTCGGATGGCTTAGCCTTCAGCTGGGGGGGGGGGGGGGGGTTGGGGGGGTACTGACCCCCCCCCCGCGACATTGCTTAACCCACGCTTCTCAAGCGGAGTTGGACATGCACAGTCCTTGATGGGTGATGTTTGCTGCGTGCATCGTTGCCTGTGACCACTGGTCGGAGTGCGTCCGACCTCATCACATGTCGGAGGCGAAGCAGGCTCCAACCTGCTTAGCGGTTGCATGGGAGCCTGCATGGGATAGGTATTATAGGCTGCTGCTGCTGCTGCTGAGTGACGTCGCGCACAGCGGAGGGCAATGCAGCAACATGTTGTACTTCTATGCTGCCAATTTCACGGCCCCCTCTCTCCACCTTCATCACCGCTCTGACTGGTGTGGTGAAGTATGGTGATATAACCCCGCCGACCCGCACTGCCATACAATGCTTCTAATCCAGCAGTGGATTGTGCATGGCTTTGTCATTGTCAAATAGGCTCCGCGTCTCGTTATATGTAACTTTGCTCCGGATTAGAAGGCGCACTTTCCTCGCCTGTGTTTCAAATCCAACGTTAGAGATGCGTCATATAATCCGGTATGTGTGTGTGAGCAGAGTGTAAACATCGCCATTGGGGAGACAAAGGCCGCCGGGCGTGGTGCTTAGCCACCCACTCCCTCTTGTGTAGTGTCGGCATTAATAGGTGCTCGCTAACAGCACTTGTGCTCGGGCAATGTTAAAAGGCTATGCGGGGGATCTTTAATGTGTGGCAGGAGTTATGGTCAATGTCAGAAGGTTGGCGATACTCATAGAGGCCCGCATGGCGGCGTGCTATCCATCCGAATCGGAATCAGAATGTTGTATTTATTACCGGAGGAATCCGATGAGCTGTAAAGCTCTTTCTCTCACAGACGAGACGTTGGATGTCGAAACCTGTCCAGAGTGTTGCCGGTTTTGAGTGAAACATTCCTGCTGAAAATGATGCACTCCCATAAGGCCGTGTGGTTCAATGAGATATAAAAAATTGCTTTGATTTGTTTTTATCTGGAGGGACAGATATGGGAATGATGAGAATTATTTATTTATTTTTCTCACAATCAAAATTTACATTACAAACCAAAAAAACACAAAGAGTATGATTCCTTGCAGTCACGAAAGCTTCAAATCTAGAAACAATTTACTTTTTATTTGTTTTACAGATCCCATCAGCTACATAGCATTCTGGGGGGGCGGGAGGTTTCAGCATCATTGGTTTGATACAAGCAAACTCGGGGCCGGTTTCGACATTAGCTGTCTCATCAGCAGTACGGATTAACCAAATAAGCATTGTCTTGTAATAACATCTGTAACCCATAGCGGAAAAATATATATACCTACAGCCCCTTTGTCAATCCACTCCTGGATGGATGCCTTTCCAAGTCCTATCGGTGACAGGGATTGGCCACGCTTCACCACCACGCTGGACAATGCGTGCGGACGAAGAGCGCCGTTGCTGCTGGGATCTTCAGTGAGCGGCTGGTCACACCGCCGCCTCTGTCGAGTGCCTTGCCCCTGCGGTGTGCGGCCGACTAACCAGGGCGCCCTCTTGCCCTTCGTGCCTCTCTCCCTGTGCTGCAGGGCAGGCCACCCGCAGTCGCGGTGCCTCTCTCCCAGCGCCGCCTTCCAAGCGATAGCTCGCAAGCAGCGGCGTGGGGTGAGCGCGTAGGACGGGTGCGGAGGGGGTCGTTCGGGGATGGAGGGTGGAGAGAAGTTGTCCCAATAATATAGTGGTTCTTCACTCATTTTCAGAGGGGGCTGGGGGGGGGGCACTTTCGCCGATAAGACATTATCAGTGTGAGGGCGCGCACACACATTTTAAACCACTGACGTTTGACAGCACGATGATGATGTGGGGGGGGGGGTGGTTTTACATTTGTGTATTGTCGGGGGCCGCACGTCAGGGGCCGGGCTAAAGGCCGTCGGGGTCCACCAGTGGCCCGCGGGCCTTGCAATAACACGACATGTGGCATATGGTCACCCGGAATGTGTCCAATCTCATTGGATATTGAAAAGTAAGCAGGATTGAGTCTGGACGGTGCTTGGATTGGTCGACCACCATGCATGAAACTGGTGACATCGGCAACTGTGGAGGCTTTGTTATGGGCAGCAGAGGGCAGTGCAACAAAAGCCACAATACCACTCTGTTCCTATGCTCCCTCGCCTTAGCCCCCCCCCCCGCACTGACCAGCATGGTGAAGGCCAAAAATCGCATGGTGCGGAGATGCCCTTGTCCAGCAGTGGATTGACACAAGGGCTGTGCGTGCACATGCGTAAGAGTTGATGTCACGAGTTGCCACACTCAAGGTGTGAGCGGACAACCGGAGGGGCGAAATGTTGAGGCGCTCCCAACGTCTCACGGTGGTGTCAGTACTTTCCCTCTCCGAGCATCTCGGTCGGAGCAAAAACAAATGTTTTTCTTGGGGCCGTCCATAAATGACGTCACGCACCTAGGGGGGGGGGAGGTCAGATATTTGTGACGATGTGTGACGATGTGTGACAAGGGGGAGGGGGGGTTGAGAAATGTGACGTCACATCAAAATGCGCAACTTTAAATAAATATAGACAACACGTTCTACTTAATTAAATTTACTTTTTAATATATGTTTTCTCCTACAACATCAGAGTGCAGCGCCACATTAAATACGCACTACAATGACAATAGTTTAAAGCGATTTGAAGCATGTTTTATTTGGGGGGGGGGCAGAGCTTTGTGACGTCATATTTTAGGGGAGGGTCTGACTTTTTGTCACTCCGTGTGACGACGGGGGGGGGGTCAAAAATCGTCCAAAATCGCGTGACGTCATTTATGGACGCCCCCTTGGGGTGTAGCTGCGGTTTGCTGCTGGATACATAACAGGACAAGTAAATGACCTGGCGAGTTAAACAATCGCCACGAGCCATGCGGCGGGGGGGGGGGTTGGGGAAGGCCCTCATCCAGCAGTGGATGGTCTAAGAGGGCGGCCCGTTCGGAGCCCGTGAGACGTGGCGCGTGTTCCCCGGCAGGTCATCGAGAAACGCCGCCGGGATCGCATCAACAACTGCCTGTCGGAGCTGCACCATCTCCTGCAGCCCACGGCCTTCCTACAGCAGCAACAGCAGGTGCTGTGAACCAAGGCCGTAACTATGGAGTCAACATTGGGGTGGGACCAAATCCTCCAGGGGGTTCTGGGGGTCCCCCCCCAGAAAAAAAATAATCGAAATTTGAAAACGAATTTCCTGCCATTTCCTGCCAAAATATTACAAATTTCACTAACACATGGGATGGACTTTTTATTTATTTTTTACAATAATGTCGAATAGTTTATTGTATTACATTGCTCTGTTTTTCTCTTTTTTTTACCTTTTCTTGTTTCATTGTATGTAATGGCAGAGATTAGGGATTAATAAAGTACAACCATCACCACAATCATATAAACAGAAATCTATTTTATAGCAATATATTTGGGGGGACATTAAGAGCATATTTATAATTACGGCCTTGCTGTGAACAACAACAACTCAAGATTAATAATAAATACAGGGCGATCCATTTATTGATACCCCACTGATTTATATTGCCCCCCCCCTCCTCTGATTGAATGGTGCACTCATGCCATGCCAGTCCTACGCATGATGGCAGCAGCGATACGTTCAGGGGCTAGATATTAATGTGGAGGTCTGCTAGCCACGACTAGAGGGCTTCAAGGAGAGAGTTTGTCTTGTATCGCGATTCTTCCTTTGAAGGAGCGCAGTCAGTAGCGGTTCGCGATATGGTCCACGATATAATGTACTGTACAGCGTGGCCCAGATGTCTTGTGACCCGCCCAATTAATTGACCCCTAACTTGTTTTTCCTTTGCACATTCGTCGTTTCTGTTTTAAAGAAACATTGTTTGCTAAAATAATACGTGTTAGAGAATTCAATGGGAGGGGGTCACAAAACATCCGGACCAGCCAGGTTAAATAACTAGAGGAGATTCTAGATTTGAAGCTTTCGTGACTGCAAGGATTGATACTCTTATGTTTTTCGATGAAGTCACGTAGGTAAAAAATAGAAGTAAAATAATAATAAATGAAAATAAATCAATTAAATCAGGACGTTTCGGAGGCAACACAGGTGGGACCGTCACAGCCAAATTTACTGTATCGAGTAAAGGGAAGTCCAAGAGACAAGATCTTATATAACTAGAGGAGAGTTTCTTGAGGCAACACGGAATTTATTTAACAATAAATCCTTAACACAGAGGGGTAACGGCCCCTCACACCCGATACACTAAGGAGGGAGCCCCTCTGGACTAACACGCCTCTCACTGGCTAACCTCACTCCGTCTTGGATGAAGCTTGGGTCTTCACGGGTATAAGCTCGAGCCGACCCTAGCCAGGGGTACGGCTCTGCCCTTGGGCTCTTCTCTTCTGGAGGCTCTTCAATCTTCGGGTGAACGACGACTGCCGGGACCGTTCAGGGTTCCGGCTTTTATGCAGGGCCGTGGCTCGCTCCGCCCCAGTCACACCTTCCTTCATGAACCTTCCAGAAGGACCTGGGGATGATGTCATCCCCCAGCTCCCTCCTGGGGTCTGGGGTCTGTACCTCTGGACATGCCGTTCCATAGGGGTAACCGTTGGGCCCTATGGACCATCGTCTCTTAGCACTGGGGCCCAGCCCCTCTTCTGCCCCCTATTGGCATGTGGCCGGTACTACCGGCTAACTGCATGGGAATGGCGCATCTTCGCCCAAAAACACCTTTACACACGCGCAAAACCTTTGTCGGTCGATGCGATGCGGGGTTACAGAGCAAAGCCGCCGACAGTGGGGGAAGGGGGCCGTCTGCTTCACATTGGACATTAAAGGTGCCACGGCTATAATTAGCAAGATTCGGCCATTGCGTGCCGGTGCAGTCCACATTTTTAGCCAAATGTGGACATCTACTTGTAAATGACTCAATCGTGATTACTGTGTACATAGCAACCATCGTATTCTATTGCGAAAGCGTGGCAGGACCCTCCTGAAGAAGAGCCATGAGACTCAGTGGGATGTTCCCGGGTAAAACCCGAGGTTAACGCACAGGGCGATCCGTTTATAGACACCCCAGTAAAATAACAGTGAGAAATCACAAACACGAATTAATTTCAAAACCTCTACACGCCTCCCAACAATCCCAACGTGAGTTCCTCTACGAATAGTGCGTATCCGTCCTGCTGTTTGATGTACTCAGTGTATCACAGGTCTTCCTCTAACAAACAAAAAACTAAGAGAGAGAGAGACGTGCGATAAAACGGGGATCTCAACAAGTTTAAACGATTGCAATCAATCGACCAAAAAAATATCGGCCAACTCCTCGTGTGCCACAGGCGTCCGGTGCCGGGGTAACGACGCAGGAGCGCGGCAAGCTGGAGAAAGCCGAAATCCTGCAGATGACTGTGGACCACCTCAAGGAACTGCACTCGTGCGGGGCAGCAGCCGGTAAACACTGCCCCTCTAGGGGCTTCGCTCGGGCCGCCTCCATCCGGGACGGCGGCACGGGAAATATTTTTGTCGCCCGGCGCACCCATCCAGTATTATTACAGCGTTCTTCACTAATGATCGGAGCCTGGCCACTGTCGCCGATAAGATGTCAGCAGTGTGAGGGCTGCCCACACATTTGAAACCATTGTTGGGTTTGACATCGGCACGGTGATGATGATGATGGTGGGGGATGTTTTCACCATTTGTGTATTGTCGGCGGGCCAGGGTGCACGCTAAAGGCCATCACGGGCCGCCAGTGGCCCGCAGTGAGAAACTGAGGCCTGCGGTTAATCTATTCTCGCACTGCATGGGTCATTTACTTGGGTGATTGGGCTTTTGCCAGTGCAGCTTCCAGACTATTGGATGCTTTGCCTTTGGTGATGAGACAATCAGAGTCGTTAGAGATGTTTAAGTTGTGTTTTGAAAACTCGCCGCTTTAAATTGGCCTGCACTCCCTCGTTCTGGTCCTTGACCCTGGTTCTGTTTATTTCCTGATTTCTATACGCGGCGTGCGTTGGGATGTATGGATGATATGCGCCTTACAGATGTAAATTATTATGGCGACAATTTCACCAGAGACGTACATACAATCTGCAAACAAATTAGAGTAATAATTATAATACACACAATGCTCATTTACAAAACAGAATTTGCTATAATTGTGGACCATGAGCATGGTTTTCCCAGCATGCCACAAGACGTCACAAAAGTGCATGGATAATGGGCACATCCTTGTTATAGTCCACCAGGTGTCAAACTTGTGGCCATATTTCGATTTAAAGCTTTCGTGACTGCAGGGATTCATCTTCTTGGTTCTTTCGGTAAAGTCACGTAGAACTTCTACGTGACTTTACCGAAAGAACCAAGAAGATTGTGGCCATATTATTTTCGACAGCAATAGGACGATGCAACGATTGTATACTGGGTTTATCCTTGTTAGATATCATCAGTAGAGTAAAGCCATATTTACCTCCAGTGCGTGCGATGAGTTCAATATCCACGATTCGCCCCTCATGCAGAACTCGGCATGGATTTGCCAGAAAAGTGTTGGAATTGTGATATTTTGTTCAATTTCGTAGAATTTTCAAATATTACTTTACGTAAAGAAAAACTCGAAAGTGCATAAAGATTCACGGAGAAATGCATGCTTGGAATTCGATTTGCAAGGCAATACTTCCAAGACTTGCGTTCGTGAATTTATTAATCGGCCGTTACAGGCGGTTACCTGCACGACACTTCCCTGGCCTTGGACTTCTACCGCAGCATGGGCTTCAGGGAGTGCCTGGGCGAGGTGGCGCGCTACCTGAGCATGACCAGCCCCGCGAGTGGAGGAGACCCGGCCTGCGAGCACCCCCTGCGGAGCCGCCTCATCGCCCACCTGCACGGCCTCGCGTCGCGCCTGCCCTGCGCCGGGCCCGCCGGGCCTCCCCGCATGAGCGGCACGCCCTCCTCATCCACCTCCTCCTTCCCGTCCTCCTGCGTGCACTCATCGTCGTCGTCGACGCCATCGTCGTCGTCATCCATGGCGCCACCCTTGCACTGCTGGGGCCTCATGCTGCTCCCCCAGGGGCTGCCGTGGGTGTCGCCGGCGGCCCCCACGGAGTTGCACCCCCACACCGCGCCCCACGGCCCCGTGCCCACGTTGCCGCAGCAGCAGCAGCTGCTGCTGCTGCCCGGCGAAGCGGCGCTCAAACACTTCGCGTCCTGAGCCAAGACGCCGTGGGAGGGCGGGAGGCCGGCAAGTTCGACCCACTGCAAGCAAAGACAGGACTGCACCTTCACCTTGTGGTTTTACAGCCGCATGGCAATGCGGGGCCAGATTCACGCGGTGAATGGTTAGGCGCGGTCGTGCGTACTCCTAGTCCCAGCGCTTTGGAGGTGAGCCGCAAGTGGTTCAAGTAGATAAAGCATTTCTCACGCTTTCTGTAAATGATGACAAACCCAAGTCACTGCCCTGCTGGTGATGCTGCTGCTGTTATCGCTGCTGATGTCCAAAATAGTATAGCAGTGATTTTGACTATTTCGAGTCGGTGGTTTCAAACAAGGCTGTGCGCATTATCCACGCAGCACGGTGATTTCACGTGACATGCAGGGCATGATGGGAGGACGGATCCAATGGGCATGACTGGACTGTGTTTTTCTGTCTAAAACTCATATTGGGCATATGTTATTAACTCTTGTGGAGCCAAAGGTGGATCGATCAAGTAGATGTATGAGACTTTAAAATATGCGAGGCTTCAAGATGCTCAGAATATAGCGGTAAAGCAAGTGTGTTGGTCAACCCATTTGTGCAGATATTTGAGCATTACATCCTCATGCACGTGGGAAAGGGCTTTCTACCAGCACATTCACCAGCTCTGCTCATTTTTTAGTGTCTTTTGTTGTTTGTTTTAAGTGGTTTTAGGGCCACCTTGGGTAAACTGGCCTCAGTTGGAATAAGGGATATCCAATGGTTAGGTATTATTCCATTGTGTCGTAGTTTTCTTTTTTACTGTTTCTGTACAGCGTCTTGAGATGGGGTGGCATTTAGAGACACGATATAAATCCACATTGTAATTATAATAATTTTTTAAAAAGTATATCATCGCAAGCATTTGAAATGCATTCACATGACTAATAGTGACGTTTGCCTTGTGTATTAACTAAAATGTATAGTCATATAAATGTCCTACAATGCTTGTATTGACGCCTACCGGGTTCCTATAGCTGATTGTGTATATGACAAAAACAGCCCACAAATCTCTACGTTAAATCGTCAATGTGTATTGAAAGCTTATATGCAATATTGTTGTTAGAACATTTCATTTTACATGATCGAGTATCGAGGAATGTTGCCGTGGTGTAATGGTGAGCCCACTGGAGTTGCAACCCAGAGGTGGCTGGTGCAACACAATCTCAGGGCGAGGGAAGTTGAAACAACGGGAAAGGTCTCTAAAATCCCTCCCCCCACCCCCGCTTCTGAGCACCCAACAGCATGAATGGGCTCATCACAATTATTCGACCGGCAGGTCGCCACGTGTGGTGGGGTAAAATGTGGGTACCCCCACCTCTTCCAAGAGGTCTGGCCAGCGTGGAAGAATAGGCCAAATACCCTCTCTATTGGCTCTCGAGAGCTCATTCTGGTGTTGGTTCTTGCGCCAGAAGCGGTGTCAGCAACAAACTGTTGGAGGGCTGCATCCCTTCCCTGTGGCTCATTGCACCGTAATTCAAAATTTCCACTGTCAGTATTTTAGTCCACAGTTTTTCAAACATGTGTGCTGTTGTGAGCGGTTGCGTGTTTTGTGCTTGTGGCCAACAGTGAATAATTTACATGAACAAGTGTACGTATTTATCTCCTCGGCATATATTGGCGTATATTATTATTGTACATAAGTGAAATAAAGATATAAGGCCTTCCATATCTGCACATCTGAATTCTGTACGTGGTTTAGTGGATCCGGTCACAATCGAGTTTCAAGTTTATTTTGTATAACCAGGTGAAAATCTCACAAGCACAATCTTAATTTAACTTTTATCAGTTTTGTGCAAGTGGATAAACCGCTGAGGTGCTGCGGCTCTGTGTGAGATTGAGCTGCATGCACAGTTCACGGAGTTCATTCCATGAACCCAGTCGGCCACTGCCTGTCCCACCATTGCGTTCAAAGAGGGCTTTAATGATTGCCTACGTGCGCCCTCTGCTGACAGTATAATGCTGCTCGCTCGCACATCGGAGGGCATTGCTGGGTTAAAGTAATATTTATATTCACGTATTAAATTACCAAGCGTTATCTTCTATAGTTTACATAGCAATTTAACGCTGTATCTTCATATATTTTAATTAAGAAAACGTGGGGTGGAGAGATGACGCAGCGAATTAAGCATCCTGCAGGCTACAAACGCAGCGCGTTCGATTTTCGACCACTGCCACCTTCAGTAGCAAGGGATATACAGTATCTGCACTTCTTATGCACTGTACATAGCCAATCGTGTTAATCGAGCAGGTTCTGGGCCCGAAACTCCACCAATCCTTACTGACCGGCGTGGTGAAGTATGGTCAACAACACCCAGTGACCGAGACGAAGTGGGGAGGCCTTCATCCAGCAGTGAAATCGACACAGACCTGTCACGTACATCACACATAATAGATACAACGCGCTCATACAAAACATTCGTTATTTTGACTTTGAAAATGATTATCTTAAACACATGTACATAAAGAGCAAATTGTGACATTTATTGTGGCTTTTTTTATTTGAATGTAGACTGAACGTCTTCATGAGTTATCTGTCCAAGGGCAGGTCCCCACGTGTCACCATGCTTGCTCCATCTCACCGACTCCCCCGATTCACCGCGCCGCCCACACTGGGAGCCTGGAGTCATACCTCTGGAGGCACTGCCCTCAGCGTTTGTTTGAACTGACGCGTCTTAATGAGAACGAGTGCCGCCCACGTCGAGGGAGACACGTGTACACAGCCACGCGCGCGCTCGAGACCTCAAATGTTTATTTGAATCGGCATTCGATAGACCACGTGGGACATATTTTTCAATCGTCAGGGTGCGTGGAGCGTGAGCCCATTTAATATTTGGACGGAGAGGACGGCTAAACGTGGGAAGGTGTTACGTGATGGGTCGCGACAACTGCAGTTGTAGAAACCACGCGGTTATAGGGATCAGTGCCCTTACACATTCATCGCCGTGTTCTCCGCATTATCAGGCACACTCTTTCCCCCTGTATATGCGTCTTACAATCCGGTTAGGTGAGTGCGACCAGATTATATATATACACAGTTATTGACACCGGGCACACGTTTGGGGTGCATCTTACTTTCCGGAGCGTCTCATTATCAGGACACAACGGCAATCGCCGTGCATTGAATCGCATGCACAGGCGAGAGCGTGAAGCTAGCTGGCTTGTAATTGGATATGCAGTCGGGCTGATCCGCGTTAATTCGGTAATTAAATATATGCAAGAGCCACACGTGCCCTTTCGCGTTCACACTTAGCTAGCAGTAAGTGACAATTTGAAAAAAAAATACCGTCCTGTTTTAGAATCAACCCTAAGCCCCGGAGAGCCCCGCGGTTGTGTGGGTCGTGGGGGGTGGGGTAGTGAATAATGGGACCTTCAGGTCTGATTATATTGTCGTGGGGGGTGGAGCGGTGGCGCAGTGGTTACTGCACTGTGTATATAAATCCGACAAGATTTCCATTCCTGGCCATGACCAACATCAGTGGCGAGTGATGTTTGCGCCTTTCTTTGATAAAATATTAAGTATTTAAGCTGTCTATTGGGGTGGATCAGCGGTACCGGCCATGGCTTCTCGCCTACCCATCCTTCACACCAACCTGTACTGCCCGGCGTGGTGAAGTATGGTCAAAACAACTCGTATGACCGACACGGCGTGGCGATTTCTTCATCCAGCAGTGTATTGGCCAAACGCTGTGAGTTATCAGGGCCGCCCGGAGCTTTGTGGAGGCCGCGGGCTGGAGTCCACGTCGGGTCCCCTATAGTCATTGGTGGCCAAAGAAGTAGGCTGTCTTTGAGAGTTCCCTCCTTGAAGGGACCTCGAGTCCCACTCCATGGAGGGCAGCACTTCCTTAACCCTCTACACACTAGAGCGTCATTTTGTCGCATGACAGTCAACCCGGTATTTAACGATCAGAGCTGGAATGGTAACCAATGATAGTGCATAACCACATTCTATGTTGTATATATGATAATTGTTTTTTTACTCTTTTGTCTGGCAACAAAACTGACACCTTTTTTACAAGGAGTCATGTTTTGTTGCCAGATAAAAGGGTAAAAAACAAAAAAACAATTATCATATTTTGCTACTGGCAAATGAGGTTACAATGGTGTTGTATATATATTGGCAATTTTGAAAACATTACATTTGTGATCTAGGGTAAAAACATGGTTTAATTTACCGAAGCACAAAGTCACATGGTCGTCATTCAGCGTGTGCGTAATCGCCGAGCCATGCGGTAGCGTCCTCCGTGGCCATGTGGTGTTCTCGTAGAGCTCCGCCAAACTCAGTCGGTGGACATTCGTCAACAATACGCGACTCTGTTTGTAGATAGCCACACTTGTAGTTGTGGGTTGTCGTGAAGACGGCGGAGGTTGACTACACAGAGACCTCACCCTGTCCGGAACCTGTTCAGCAATTGTGGGGGCCGATGTCCACCCCACCGCCCTCGCCGGGCAGGTGGGGCGCGACGTCCACCCCTTCCACTACCTCTTCCACCGCGTCGGTCGGCTCCCGCCGGGCCCCCGCCGACCGCGTGACCGGGCCCCCCGCGCTAGCGCCCCCTCTGAGGGACATGCTCATGCTGCTGGCTCACAGCCGCACGGAGTTAACCCGCACACGCCCGCGTACACCACAGCTACCGCAAACGCAGGGGCGCGAATGCGCGCGCCCCTGCGGGCGATTATATGCTAACACGCGCACACACCGCTGCTAACGTTAACGCAGTCCGCAGCGGCACACTAGCGGCCACACCTGCGAGCGATTACCTCAACTAAAGCTCGTGCTGCGGCTCCGCCCTCACTCTCGCCGCGCGTCCGCCCACACAGCCGCTCCACACAGGAGTCACAGAGACACCACACCGATGCTCTGTGCTAACTTTTATTCGCGGCGCAAACCCCGCACTACCCGGAGGGAATATTCTACGAGCAGAGCCGAGCCTACTGCTACCCAAGTCCCCAAATATCACGTACCTCGCAGCTGTACTCAGGGCGTCGCACAGAGGCTGTGAGAGTCGGAAGGATGACGAAAAAACCTTTCCTATCACTGCCTCGTAGCAGCACACACTGGCAGTGGCTGGATGAGGCAGGACGGCAGGGGAGGGTCTTGGTGACGAAGATGTTGAAGAAGAGTTCTCATCTGAACGGTTTCAGGCTCCCCTTTGTATGCCCCCTGACTTCAAAAATCCAGGGTTCCGTTATCCCGCGCAGGCAATCGTGCGCTTACCTGTGACCCTCGCTCATTTCTCTCCACTTACATGGAGCGTTGCGACAGCTACTTCGGCAGCCTATTGTCTATTAACTCGCACTCATTCATTTCTGACTCATCCCGTTTAATCGGGAAAGAAGTCCAGCTGGCAGATGCACACCCTGCTAGTGTGTACTCGGTCTGGGGCCAGTGGAGGTCGTGGCGCTGCGATGCCCTGACCTCATAGTCTGCTCTGCTCGCTTAAAATTTCGCTCCAGCTCCCTCCCCCCGATGTCGTGTATGACTCTTTGCGGCAATCCCGGTGAAACTTTGTGTGCCGAGACAATTTTAAGCCAACTCAGGGGCACCGCGATGTGACTTCTCCTGCGAGGGTCGGCCAATCTCCTGGCACCGGGAAACCGCGGGACTTTCCTCCTCGGGACCCTTCGGATTAAAACCCGATGTGCCAGGCGATCCCCCGCCAGGACACTACTGCGTGTGTGCACTGCGTGTGTGTGCTCAGGGTGGGGGCCAGCGGGGAGTCGCAGCGCTTGCAGAGTTGCTCCGCGGCCGTGGCACCACACAATGCCCACTGGCGGCGTGGCAGGGTTGAAGCCAAGTAGACGTAAATTACTGTAAGATGTGTTTCAACATCACCTTGAAGGGGGGGGGTGAACTTCCACGGACAATCCTTGCTGCTCGTTCAGTACCAGCCCATGAGGGTGGTGCCCGTGCCCACGCCGCTCATCTACGTGTTTGCGGCCGTGTGTGTAGCGCGAACCCGGTGACCCGAATTCGATTCTGGCTCACGGCCAACACCAGAGACGATTATCTGAACCGGTCCTGGGCCTCCCCTAGATCGACTCAGCCTCACATGAGGACCTGGTGTGGTGTGTAAACATCGCCACTGGGGAAACAAAGGCGGCCGGTTGTGATGTTGGCCACCCACCCCCCTCGTGTGCCGTTCCGGCCTTCATGTGTGCTCGCTAACAGCACTTGCCTCAACAGTTTGTTAATGCTATACGGGGTATCTTTGTCGTTGTACGTCTCATGCACGTCGCTTCATCACGCGTATATTGAGAGAGGGGATGGGGAGGCTCTGGAAATGGGGCGAATATTCCATGGCCTCCCCCACCCCTCCTCTCCCCAGGCACCCCGAGTAATGAAAATAGAGCCGGTGTATTAATTGGATACGACTCGGTTGCAATTACATCCCTCTGGCTAATTGGAAACGCCGAAAGCGTCCTTATCCCACACTTTATCCGCAGCCTTGTCATCCGCAGAGCAAGACGGGAGAGAGAGTATTTTGTGAGCGCGCGCCTGGTCACAGGGATGAGAGATGAAACGGCAGCTACGCGCACTTGGTTTTTAAATCAATAACTGCTTCTTCCGGTGATCAATTAATCGATGAGTTTGTTTATTGTCGTCATCATCATCATCGTCGGCCATGATCAATCCACTGCAAAATAGATCTCCCACACCGCAAGCCGTCGCCATATTTCACACGGTCCTGGAATGTAACAATCCACCCAGCAGCTGTACGTTGAGATGATTTCATCGCTCCACCACCTCGGCGGTGGTGGAGACCTCTCAGGCGCGTTCCATCTCTTGGTTAGCACTCCGTGGTGGGTCTCGACCATAGGCCATCCGTTATTTATTCTAGCCACGACGCGCCCTGCTCTTGTTTACCTGCGGTGCTGTTTCTTTACAGTCAAAATTAGATTATTTGCGTTGCGTATGCTATCGAATTCTTCTGATCGTCCTTCTGCCCCTCGATTTCATTCCAAGAATGTGTCCCCCTCCATGTTTCGTGCGAATTTTGCAGCTTTTGTTCAAAGCTTCCTTTAGGGCGAACGCTGTACAGTACATACGGAACTCGCAAAAAATAGGTCTTCAACACCAAGGCATAACAGGAATACATTGAACGCAAAGGAGATCCCAAGATTTTTTGCATTCCGGGAAGACATCACCATTCCTGACCTTGTTCTGCACACATCCTCGTGGTGGTCAAAGGCACAAAATGGCCCAAGTGAGTGTAGAGTGAGACCTGAATTCCAGGCTTGCGTGCCTCCAAGGAGTGTCATAATACTAAAAGCTATTCGATAAAGGTGCAATCCTACAATTACTCGCTTACGTCACTGCTGAATGAAGGAGCTCCACTACGAGTAACTCAACAAAGTCTTCCTGTAGAAGTAATTTGGCCTACTCTTTCACACTGGCCCACCTGTCCTGCACCCACGCTTTACCTCACCACACGCAGCTTGCCGATGGGACTGGCTGTGGTGTGCGCGTGTACACTGCTGCTGCTGCTGGGTGGACAGAGACGGAGGAGGGTTTAACTGGTAGGAACCTCCTGGTTACACCAGCCCACAGGGGATTATTGTGTCCGTCCGTCCGTCGTGCAGGGAGGGGCTGGGTGGGGAGGGATGGGCTGGGTGGGGAGGGTAGGGCTGGGTGGAAAGGGGGGGGGCTGGGTGGGGAGAGTGGGGAGGGGCTGGGTAGAGAGGGTGGGGCTGGGTGGGGGGTGGGAGGGAAGGGTGGGGCTGGGTGGGGAGGGGCTGGTCACCCCGTGGTGCCCTTATAAAACTCAACGTTTAACCTACTCACGCCGGCTTGTGCCCGCCCTCACAGTCGGTCATATTTGCGGAATACACCACGCCGCCGTTGACCCTGGCCATTGACCGAGCAACCCAACGTTCCTACCAGCTCCCTCCGCAGGAATTTGTGTCTAAGCAACACGCACCGTTGTTTCAACAACTGCCGGTGCCAGGAGATCGACTCGAACCGGCCACCACCACAGCATCGCAAGTCCAATGTGCGAACACCTATCACGATAGGCGTGTCTGTACTTGTGACAAACCGGCAACCGAGCAGTGTTCTACTAAGGGGGTTGGCTTTTTGTGGGGTTCATGCGGTTAATTGGTTATGCAATTCTTTTTTTTAACAACCATCGTGTTGAGCCGATACGATTCCAAAGAATTCACGCAGAACGCATCCGATTTCAGAAGCCAAGCAGGGTTTAAGCCTGGTTCGTGCTGGAGAATGGAGCATACCTGGACATACCAGATGGAGGCATGGGCTGCGAGGATGCCATAACGACAGCAGTGCGACAATGGATTATAGCTTTAATCGATTTGTCCATCGGTGGTGAATGCAATCTATTTGTGCGGAGTTTTGGTTTAAGCCAGGTACTCGGGTTTTCTTCTGCTGCGTTGGCGGTGATGCACAAGCACAATGAACATAAACTCGACACAGTCGTCAATTATACTGTGGCCTTAAAATAAAATATATATAATCGGCGACGTTTCAGGCAATGACCCATATATAACGTAAATCATAGCCATTGCCTGAAAAGTCGGAAATTATGTATACAGTACACTGTAGTATATTTATAAATGCAGTGTCAATGAAGAATGTGTTCAGGCTTTCATGTAAATACAAAATATTGTCCTGCAGTAAATATTACCGATGCAGGGATCATTTGAAAATAGTCTAGAGACGCTTTGAGACTCCTGGGAAAATACTTGGCATGATCATTATAATAACAATAATCCTTTGCATGTCCTTGTTTACTTTAGGCTTTGGCGAACAGCAACATAGAGGCACTGTACATGTCGCAGTGGGTGCGTGTCAGGCTGTGTCAAACACACGTGGAGAGCGGTGGTGCCGCGGTTAGCGCGCTGCGCTATGAACCCGGCGACCCGGGTTCGATTCCCGCTCACGGCCAACACCAGTGACGATTATCTGAATCGGTCCCGGGCCTCCCCTAGGTCGACTCAGCCTCAAATGAGTACCTGGTGCGGTGTGTAAGCATCGCCACTAGGGAGACAAAGGCGGTCGGGCGTGGTGCTGGCCACCCAACCCCCTCGTGTACCGTTCCGGCCTTCATAGGTGCCCGCTAACAGCACTTGCCCCTACAGTCTGTTGAGGCTATATGGGGGATCTTTATCTTTGTATAACAGCTGAGTCATACACGATCAACAGGTGAGGCAGACCTCTAATTAAACGGTGCATCACGAACGACCCTTTTAGAATCATCATCATCAGCGGCGGCGGCGAGGCTGGGTGGTGCCGAGATGCGTGACCACCGTGCATGCATCTCGGTTGCCACGGGATACCGTGAACTGTGGTCAGTGCAGAAAATAATAACATTGCACTGTGCGTCATATAGTCTTGCTCCCTACATAGCGGTCCAGATGTCTTGTGACCCCCCCACCACCCCCATTATTCCTCTATGGTAAGATTTATTTTAAAAAATAAAGTCAGGTTTATTTGAAACAGAAATGAATATGCGAAAGGAAAAAAAATAACACGGTGAGGGTTTGCGCCGTCTTCGCATTCGGTAGCTCCCTGGTGCCTCTTGCCCCTCTTCAATTGCCGGGCACGATTCGACGTTTGGAGGCAGCGCCTTTGTTGCATCGGCCCCAGCGCAGCATCCACCACGGGCACGACGGCGGCGACACAGAACGCGCGCGTGCGATGGGACACCAACGCGCCCCTTGCGTGCGGGCAGACGTGTTCACGGACGTGTTCACGGACGTGTTCATGAACGAAAATTCCAAATAACCGCGTGCACGAAACATCGCGTATGCAATGCGCATGCGGGGCTGCGGGCAATGTGTGAGCAGGGGTGGGGAGGTGGTGGTTGTGATGATGCCTGCACCAACACACGCGTTATCTCCCCCGTCACCATCAGCCGGTGGCCCGGGTCACGCCCGGATGCCACTGAGGGTATTTGATAACAAAAATCGAGGACATTTAAAAACGGTGTTTTTTTGTTGGTGGTTGAAAAGTCGAAATTCTAAGGAATTCGCAAGCAACAAATATCACGCCATCCGTGGGGCGGTGACTGGGTCACGTGCAAGCGATTGGCGAGAGAGGAAGGGGCCAGGATGGATGGTGGTGGCGGTGCCTCCTCCTCCGCTGCTGCTGCCCGCTCTGACGTGGGGAGGCCCCCTCGAGCGATCCCGTGGCCGCACGGGGTATAAATACGGTGCGGTGGGGGGGGTTGTTCGACTCCCGTCGCCCTACGCAGCACACAAATCCACGAGCAGGGCGTTTTCCACGCTCACAATTGCCACCATCTTCTCCAGACGACAGCATCGCCATCGCAGCAGTGATGGATCTCGCAGAAGGTAGGAAATGTTGTCAATCATTGTGGTGGTGGTGGTGACGGTGATGATTAAGATATTCAATTTTTCTTCAGTTGTACGCTATTATTAAAATGTTATGGAAAATCATTATGTTATTAAACGCGACGTGCGTGTATTGCGGTGGTGATGATAATCGTCCCCAGTTGAGCGAAATTATACCCGCAGCATTTGGCCTTGGGTAAGGATGACGCCAATTAGGAACACCCGGGAGAGGAATGGATGCTGCCGTGTGACGCAGTGAGTTTCGGCCCCCTTCGGCCGTGGCGCAAGGGATGAATCCCCGCCCCCCTGACCAATTTCTACCCCCTTTCGTATCCCTGTGCTCGGGGGGGACCCCCTTCGGCCCCGTTGGGACCCCTGTGCATTTGCACCGACTGCGCACTTTGGGAGGAGTAGCACCTCCACCTGCCCCCCCCACATGCGCCATTCGATGAAGTCACGATTCACGGTGGCAACTCCATTCATTGTTGATGCAGCGGCCTCTAGCGGCTGCAGTGGTCACGTAACCCGAGTGAAATGTACGCGAATCGAAATATAGATTACTACGCAGGCGATACCATATAAATATGAATGTCGTGAGCGTAAGAAGCAATATTTAATTGATGCATCGCCACAATGCAAATATGTGATTTTAAATGCAAGTTTTCTTAAATTGTATAATGTGACTTATTAACAATTCCTGTTAAATGGCATATCCCCTTCTAAATCCTTGAGGAATTTCCATAAGCCGTTGATATTGCAGTCGAGAAAGTGCCTCGCATCTAGGGCTCATAATACCTCCTGAGTCGGGTCGATAAAATTGCTACCATTTTGTCGAAGTCTACAATGTTTGTCCAATGGATAGTCTCACCCCAGAAATGGCAATGTGGAATTTCCACCACTGGCTCCAGACTTTAAATGGGAGATAACCACCGCCCCAATGTCCATTTAAGCAATAAATCACTGACTTTTGACTGTTGTAGCTGAGATGCATCTCTGGTAAGTATTGCTCACCTGATGAGCCTGATAAGACAATGCTCTTACCCATTGCCCTTCATTGTGAATCAATGTTGATCGATGAGAGGTCCTGTGGCTTGACAGCTCTGCCCTGCAAGGAGGACGAAGGGTCCAAATGTCACCCTCAACCCAAGGGCGGCGAACATAAGCACAAGGAAGGGAAGAAGGTGAAGAGAGCACCTTGGGCTGTGGGAGGGATGCATTGCTGCTCCCAATATGCATACATGCGTAGACATGCAGTACACGTGGCGGGTTGTTGGACCAGACTTCACCACGCTGGTCATTTATGGGTTGGCGGGCATATATTGTCGGGAGCATAGAAGCACAGTACAACAATGGATTTTGCTGCACACGCCATCTGACGCCCACCACACATTTCTGGAGCCCTATAGCAACCCGCCAATGAATTGCAACAATAAATAAGCCAACAATATGTCTCCTTCCCATATCTGTCGCTCCACATACAAAAAGAATAATTCACCCAATACATGAGCCGCATGGACTTCTGGAAGTGCATAAATAAATGCAACATCATTGGTTCAATGCAACCCTTGATCGCTTTCAGCATTCTCTGTCCATCAAAGCAATAGGCTTAAGCCATTATTCCTTCTGAGATCTGATGAAAATGGGCACACCCCAGGTGATGTGGCCATGTATGCACATGCATACACACACACACTTTGTACGATTTGAGAACCCATTCAGACCAAAAGTCTCTTGTGCACGAGAGGCCCAAGAGTCGAACGGCAAGACTGTAAACATGTCAACAAACGGTTCAAACACCTAACAAGCCGGACTTAACACAAATATTAAACAACGAACAGTAAACAATGAGCAAAACATTTACAAAATACAACAGAATAAACCGTGAAGCGGTGTAAAAAATGTTAGATGTCGTAATTTATGATATAGCTGTAATGCTCACATTTAGAATCAAATGTTCCACAAAAATTTGACTGGGAAGGAAAATTCATTTATATTAATAGAGCAAAGGGCTTTTGCCCAAAGATATTTGCTTGTTCTGCAGTCCACATATTTAGAGTACGTATATTTCAATGATAATGATGGCAGTCATGTTTTTGCGTATTTATCATTAAATATTTACTTGCAAAAGCATTGTCTGACACCGTAAACTGCTTCATGTTTACAAACGCGGGGAACAATACGTGGAAAATGATCGTCGTGGGTGGGAGATTTTACATTGGGGGGGAGGGGGGAATGGTTTATTCTCCTGTGCGTGAGGTCCCCTGTTTTTTACCCTTGAGATTTGCTGTGCTTTTGTTTATTTCCCAGTGCGAAGGAGATGGTGACTCGAGCTCCTCCTCCGATGACAACCACGAGGGGAAGGTGGGCATGGGGGCGTTGTGAGGAGGAGTGTTTGTCGTCAGCTGGGCCCTGCGTGTGCAATGTGTTGCCTCTGTGTTGGAATAAAAACAACAAGCCCCATTGCTCTACCCACTGCACTGTGATTCACACGTCTGGCTTCTGGTGTTCTCCCTTGTGCACAGCACCAGTGACACGTGGGTATCTGAAACAAGCCTAGGCCTCCCCTAGGTTTACTTCGACCTTGACATTGTTTGTAAACACCTGCGCCTGGAATACAAAGGTGTGCCAGATGCGATGCTGCAGGTTATAACCCTCATTGACTCATCTATACCCGACCTTATTCTATCCAATGCTCATGGAAAGTTCGCAAAAGAACTCGCGTCATTAAATTTTTGGTATTAGAAATTCTAAAATGCAAGATTTACCCCCACAAAATAATCTGTGAGTGTTCCTGAATGTGTTTTCACCCCAAGGCCTACCACCACGAGGTTGCCTACTCTGCTTTGTCCACCATTGGCAAAATTCCAGTTTTGGCCACAGGGTGGTCTTATTTAAAAAGAGTGTTCAACCATCTTGTGGATAGAACACGCCCCTCTGAAAAAAGTTCAAAGTGAAAGGTAGACAGCCCCCCACCACCCCTAGTTCAGCCACAAAATCGCCCAGCTCATCCAATCTAGAAATGCTGCCTGGAAATTGGCCGAGCATACGAACCTCGATTTAAATTGGACCAATTACAGAATTTTAAGGAACCACTGCACTAAGCTGATTCGGTATTCCAAACATTGCTACTTCCCAGACATCCTCTTAGATTCCCATTACGATCGGAAGCTATTCTGGAAAGCTATGAAGACTGTTGACGGCTAACATGTTGACTATGGAGTTCCACCGAAGCTTAAAATTGCTGGTAAATGCCTCTGACCCTAAATAAGTCGTAGATGGCCTATATTCCAATTTTGCCTCTGCAGGCTGTATCTTTTCGTAATTTTTACCAACTTGACCCCATATCTGCTATGCAGTCTCCTGGCCTTCTTCATTGACAAACCTTGCAGCAGGCATTCAAACTCATCCCTATCTCTGAGTTGAACATATTTAACCGAGTCCCCTCCCTTAACACCTCTTCTGCTGTCGCTGCCGATGAAGTCCAGCCTTTTCCCCTCTGTATTGTGGAAAACCACATTTCAGGGAGGCATAGTTCCCTAAGAATAGACAACTTGATTGTGTTCGCCCTCTCCACGAAAGATACACCTCTAATCCACTCGAAAATAAACATAATTGCTGATGGCACAGCCCTCGAGGTCTCTAGCAAATATCTGGATGATCTTTATAATTGGCTACCCCTAAGACTTGTCCTCAATACAAATTAAACAGATTAATGTTGTTTTCGAATCATCACGAGCCTGCCCCTTTTCCACTTATTGTTTCTCTAGACTCTCAGCAAATTGAACCTGTTCTTGCACACGTGGTTAGCCAACCCCCGCCTGATTTGGCGTTATATTTGTTGATTCGCGCTACATCCCTGCACACGTGGCTAACGGACTCGACCTGGCGCTTCAGTGCTGATGATGCGGATGACATGCCAGTGTCACTTCAATGGTGCAGGACTTGAATGTTGTTTCCCTCGAGATGTGTTTGCTACTCGGGGTCTGCAATGTTATGATTTATTCCCTGTAACTTTTTCTATTTTTCACCAAGGTCCTCCATCGGTCATTTTAGTAAAACGGCTTACGGCGAAATGTTTGTTGAACACTTAGGCTTTTGCGACCAATATCCATAATAGAGGTTTTTGGGTTCGATCGCGTAAATATATAAATGTGTCGTTAAAACCCTCCACCACCCGACACAGCCAACTAGTAAGGGTTGTCTCGTAAACAGAACGTGGCCAATTCGTCACTAGCACAGCACACCGGTGTGTTGGAGAGCCAAGCCACAACATTGACAATCTGAGTACGACGTTTCGCCAGTAAAACCTCCATTATGGCTAAATGTTTGTTACGCAAGTAAACAAATAATTGCGTTTCATGCTGGCCTTAATAGGCATTTGCAAACATCAATGTCCCCTGTGATACAAAAAGTCTCACGAGGGAGCCTTCATCTTGTTTTCAGATGCCGCATGCACTGCGCTCGCTCGCGTGTGTGTGTGTGTGCGCCGGTTGGGGTTATCTGGGTCCGGGGTGGTGACCGGGGCCCATTCCAAGCGAGGGTGTGCCCTACAACGTTCCCAGCGAACATCGCATGTTTAATGAGCTGAAGTTAACATCGATTTGCGGTGGTGGATGCTGCACGATACGTGTGCCCCCCCCCCCACTGTGCGTGGTGTCTTGAGAATCTCGGTACACGGACATAGTCCTGTGGAGCAGTGATCTCATACAGCTTTACTGGCATGCAGGTAATGAAACAAGAAATTATACCGTGCATATGGCAACATCTGCGATATGGTATTTTCATGCACTAATTGTAAACCACCGTGAACTTTCTATTGGCCATGGGTGCTTGAAACAAATTTCAGTACGCATGCGCTGGTATAATAATAATTGGCTGCTCCTCCCTTGTCGTGCTTCAGCAAGCAAACCAATTACTGCACTTTAAGAAACAAAAAACAAACCAGAGGACGCATTCTATGCAGGTTAAAATAAATTGTGGGGTTTTATTGATCATTAATGTATGTTTTTCATTTTCTACGTAGTTTTTTTTTTTACCTAGGCCATCCCTCTCCTCTGGCTGTGGGTAATTGAGATTTGGCTGTGGGTAATTGAGATATGACCGTAGGTAATTGAGATTTGGCTGTGGGTAATTGAGATTTGGCTGTGGGTAATTGAGATTTGGCTGTGGGTAATTGAGATTTGGCCGTGGGTAATTGAGATATGACCGTGCATAAGTGAACGGCCACTCCTGCACAGTGAACCCATACCGCTGTTGATAACCTATTTTGACCCCACCACAAAAAGCAAAACAGCCCCCCAATGACATGAGATGTATAAATTGGACTCGCCTTCTTTTTTCCCACCATTGAAGTGCCACGGCAAAACGAATCGCGGCGCAGCCAAGCGAAGTCCCCACCCTTGCGGAGGTCACTAAGGGAAGCCGACTCGGTGAAACGACGCCACCGCCGCCGATGCCGCCAGCGTGGGCGGCGTCTCGCGTGTGGTGGTGGGGGGTCACCCTACCAAATCTTTAAAGGGCGGGACGATGTCCAATGTTGACCCGGGTGCCTCTGTCTCTCCCCGTGTCTGGTCGCCTTGACCCTGCAGGGTGGTCACGGCAAAGGCCACAAGCATGGACAGGGCGCTTGTGGAGACCACAAGAAGCATAAGGAGCATAAGGATCACAAGGAGCACAAAGATCACAAGGAACACAAGGATCACAAGGATCACAAGGAGCACAAGGAGCACAAGGAGCACAAGGAGCACAAGGGCAAAGGTTGCAAGGATAAGGAACAGAAGGAGAAGTGTAAGCACTAAGAGTGCCTACTGAGCGGCTCGTTGCAAATTGGCTTCGGAGTGGGCATGCCGTGAGCAGAAAGTACAGGCTGAACGATGAATGTGGCTCCTGCCAGTTCCATTTCGTCCTCGCCTTATCGTTAAGGCAAACGCCGTTGTGATTCCTGCAGGATTATTATTACGTTTGACAGATTCGAAGGCCCCCTTTATAACTGCCGGCAGTCGCGTAACTACAGGACACAAATAACTTTTTTTTATCAGTGATCGTATTATCCCGCGCTCGAATACCATCCCGAACGCTGCCAGCTTCTTTGTGCTGCCTTGCGCCTTCACTAGAGCTCTTAACCGGGTGTACAGTTGGAGCGTTTCTTTAAACCTTGTGCAGGTAACAAATGAATTAAAAACTCATGCAGCGTGAGCTCCACTTAATAAAACAAAAGCAGCTGTTAGTCTAGATGCCACTCGTAGCTGTGTTGCAGGAATTCTATAACCACTGTTCAGTTTGTAAGGTCTGTTCAAAACATGTTTGACTCTTGCTAATTTGCAATTTAGCCCAAAGCTCTACTCCCATCATGGGCATGACAGAAGCATTGCTTCTTGATATTCTGCTGTAGGCTCCTCCAAGACGTATCTGTAATGTAGACCCAAGCTGTCATTTCCCCCCCCACCTCCCCTGCATGCATGTTCCCGATGGGTCTTATGTTTGATATTGGTGATTGTAAAAGTGTCTCGCAAAAATAAAAAAGCACCTGTAGTTTCATTTTTAGCATTCTCCGTACACTTCTGTAGGATTTTAATTTTGAATTATTTTGATGGTAAAATAAAGGTCGCTTCCAACATTTTGTGAGTTCACGATTAACTGGTTTGCTTAATTTATGCACGTGGCATACCAATGGTTCATTGGACCTTCACGGTTTACTTCTGAATCGTAATGTGAACCTTGATTTGTCACGCAGTGGAAGGGATTGCAGTAGCGTGTTATTGGGCGATTGGGCGAGGTGCATGTTTGTGAGATTTGACACGAATGCATATATTTACATGCCCATGAGAGAATTAACATCAAACCCGGCAATTAACACAAATGAAGTCGATGCCAAACAAGGCACCAACAATTCGAGTTTACACACAACCTCTCTTTACAGCATCTCCACCCAGCCGCACAATTTATAAAGAAACCTTGAATTATTGTTAATCAGCCCTCGGCCACGTCTCAGTTTGTGTGGCGCTATGATGGGTGTGCAGACAGGATGGAGATGTTTTTCTTGTGTGTCCTAGAGAGAGCAGGAGTGCCAATGGCCATTTTTCTAACAGGGGTGCCTCAGAGTCCTATCACATGGCCTGACACACCCAGCGACCCGCAATTTAAACTAAAACAATTTGAACTTTGTTTTATTTTACCAGGTAATGCCCATTACTGAGCTAAATAGCTCTTTTCAGAAGTGACCATGGCCATCACAAATGATAGCTCAACGAAGTGGCTTATTGCGTGTAAATTTATAACAGCCAAATACTCTGTAAACGCACGTTGACTCTAAATGTGTAGGGAAAAGCCGGGGGACCCGGACAAAAATCTACGCAACCACGTGGAGAACATGCAAACTCCAAATATACAGCAGGTGTCGGGGTCAAACCCACAACCTCCTGTATATCATACAAGGTCGTTTACATCTCGCCACCGTGGCACCCGTCAGCCGAATTGCAAACGCATCCACTTTCTCCTCGGCCATCTCACTGATTTCAGCCCCAAATATCAACGACATTCTTGAGATATGACCATGCGTCTCTCCAAATGGTTCCAACTCAAACCGGTGTGATCTTGATGCAGTCTTCTCTCCTCGTGACTGCGCAAATCAGGGTCATACCATTCTATGGGTTTTCACAATAGCATTAAAGGAGTGGTGGTGCAGTGGTTGGCACACTGAACTATGAACCTGATCACCTGAGTTTGATACCCAGCCACAGCTGAAATCGATGGCGAACGGTGTGTGAACCGGTCCTGTCGTCTCTTCCCCCGTACAACCCGCACTGACCAGTATGGTGATGTATGGTCAAATACTCCCCATGACGGCCACAACTTCAGGAATACCTTTTTTTACAGAAGTGGATTGATAAAGGAATTAATTACACACTCAATATGCGTTGCCATGGAGCATCGTGGGCAAACGCGAACATGAGAGCCGAATTCCGTTCTGTAACTCCGCATAAACACGTTCTGTCGTCCACAGCCTATTTATTGGCTTTGCAGCCAAATAATCAGAATCTGACAGGAGTCTTGAGACTAAGCTTTTCCTGACTAATCTAGCATAATAAAATAATAATCAGTTAACAAAATGCAAACTCGGGACCTCCATGATTTTTTTGACCCCCCTCCCGTTTTTATATGCCCCCCTTAAACAAGGTCACTCTCCAGCATAGCGCACACGTACTATGTGAAAGGCTGCCAGGGGCTGTGACATTCACAGCAGTGTAAAAATTTAAATACAGTGAAAGGTGGAAAAAAAACGTGGTTCATGACACTGCAAAATCTAATACCGCGGGGGATTTGCAAGTCATGTCCCCGTCCCCCCCAATAAAACAAACACGTGTCGAGTGGCCAATGTTGGTGGCGGTGAAGTATGGCAGCAGTCAGCCCTCACCCCCCGGGCTGTTGGGCAAACAGACACGGAGACACCACGCAGACACCACGGAGACACGGAGACACCACGCAGACACCACGCAGACACCACGCAGACACCACGGAAACACCACGGAGACGACACGCAGACACCACGGAGACACCACGGAGACACCACGCAGACACCACGGAGACACCACGCAGACACCACGGAGACACCACGCAGACACCACGGAGACACCACGCAGACGACACGCAGACACCACGGAGACACCACGCAGACACCACGCAGACACCACGCAGACACCACGCAGACACCACGCAGACACCACGGAGACACCACGCAGACACCACGGAGACACCACGCAGACACCACGCAGACACCACGCAGACACCACGCAGACACCACGGAGACACCACGCAGACACCACGCAGACACCACGCAGACACCACGGAGACACCACGCAGACACCACGCAGACACCACGGAGACACCACGCAGACACCACGCAGACACCACGCAGACACCACGGAGACACCACGGAGACACCACGCAGACACCACGGAGACACCACGGAGACACCACGCAGACACCACGCAGACACCACGCAGACACCACGGAGACACCACGCAGACACCACGCAGACACCACGCAGACACCACGGAGACACCACGGAGACACCACGCAGACACCACGCAGACACCACGGAGACACCACGCAGACACCACGCAGACACCACGGAGACACCACGCAGACACCACGGAGACACCACGCAGACACCACGCAGACGACACGCAGACACCACGGAGACACCATGGAGACACCACGCAGACACCACGCAGACGACACGCAGACACCACGCAGACACCACGCAGACACCACGGAGACACCACGCAGACACCACGCAGACACCACGCAGACGACACGCAGACACCACGGAGACACCACGGAGACACCACGCAGACACCACGGAGACACCACGCAGACACCACGGAGACACCACGGAGACACCACGGAGACACCACGCAGACACCACGGAGACACCACGCAGACACCACGCAGACACCACGGAGACACCACGCAGACACCACGGAGACACCACGCAGACACCACGCAGACACCACGCAGACACCACGGAGACACCACGCAGACACCACGCAGACACCACGGAGACACCACGCAGACACCACGCAGACACCACGGAGACACCACGCAGACACCACGCAGACACCACGCAGACACCACGCAGACGACACGCAGACACCACGGAGACACCACGCAGACACCACGCAGACACCACGGAGACACCACGCAGACACCACGCAGACACCACGCAGACACCACGGAGACACCACGCAGACACCACGCAGACACCACGCAGACACCACGGAGACACCACGCAGACACCACGCAGACACCACGGAGACACCACGGAGACACCACGCAGACACCACGCAGACACCACGCAGACACCACGGAGACACCACGCAGACACCACGCAGACACCACGCAGACACCACGGAGACACCACGCAGACACCACGCAGACACCACGGAGACACCACGGAGACACCACGCAGACACCACGCAGACACCACGGAGACACCACGGAGACACCACGCAGACACCACGGAGACGACACGCAGACACCACGCAGACACCACGGAGACACCACGGAGACACCACGCAGACACCACGGAGACACCACGGAGACACCACGGAGACACCACGCAGACACCACGGAGACACCACGGAGACACCACGTAGACACCACGGAGACACCACGGAGACACCACGCAGACACCACGCAGACACCACGGAGACACCACGGAGACACCACGGAGACACCACGCAGACACCACGCAGACACCACGGAGACACCACGGAGACACCACGGAGACGACACGCAGACACCACGCAGACACCACGGAGACACCACGCAGACACCACGGAGACGACACGCAGACACCACGCAGACACCACGGAGACACCACGGAGACACCACGCAGACACCACGGAGACACCACGGAGACACCACGGAGACACCACGCAAACACCACGGAGACACCACGGAGACACCACGCAGACACCACGGAGACACCACGGAGACACCACGCAGACACCACGCAGACACCACGGAGACACCACGGAGACACCACGCAGACACCACGCAGACACCACGGAGACACCACGGAGACACCACGGAGACGACACGCAGACACCACGCAGACACCACGCAGACACCACGCAGACACCACGGAGACACGGAGACACCACGGAGACACCACGCAGACACCACGCAGACACCACGGAGACACCACGCAGACACCACGCAGACACCACGGAGACACCACGGAGACACCACGCAGACACCACGCAGACACCACGGAGACACCACGCAGACACCACGGAGACACCACGCAGACACCACGCAGACACCACGCAGACACCACGGAGACACAACGGAGACACCACGGAGACACCACGCAGACACCACGGAGACGACACGCAGACACCACGGAGACACCACGGAGACACCACGCAGACACCACGGAGACACAACGGAGACACCACGCAGACACCACGGAGACACGGAGACACCACGGAGACACCACGGAGACGACACGCAGACACCACGCAGACACCACGCAGACACCACGCAGACACCACGCAGACACCACGGAGACACGGAGACACCACGGAGACACCACGCAGACACCACGGAGACACGGAGACACCACGGAGACACCACGGAGACACGGAGACACCACGCAGACACAGAGACACGGAGACACGAAGTCACGTATTTTTCAACACGATGTGGGCGTTATTAATTCCTCCCGACGCCCGTGTTATAACGGGCGTTCCACTGTACAGTTTATATATAGATTCTTGAATAGAATTACGACTGATTTGTGGCAATTCGTTGAATCGCGTTGGGGAGGTAGGGGGAACCTCAATGATGGGAACTCATGCTGCGTACCACGCTGATCGACACGTAAACAATGTTCACGTTACTGGGTGGCCTCCATCAATCACCACGAACGCGGTGTGCAGTACTGGAGCGATGAAAGAGGAGTGACATTGGCGTGGACGACATGAAAGGTCACTAAAGTAATTACGGGCCATTAAAGTGGACGCACCCCAACCTCATTAGCTCGCCTGGGAAGCTGCTGACGTTCTCGACGACGTGGCAAGTTGTGTGCATGATTTTAATAATGCATTTGAGCGTGCGGGGTTATTTACGTCTCTCTGTCAGCAGCAAATTAAGAGTTACACCCAGAACACACTTTGGCTCGTGACTGAGTTGTTCTGAGGGTATGAAGCATTGGGAGGGAGTCTCGTTCTTCCCCCCCCCCCGTCCGTTGTCCCACTCACACTTGGCGTGTGTGAAAATATTACAAGTTATTAAT
The DNA here is from genome assembly GCF_964198595.1 of Lampetra fluviatilis. Classification (NCBI taxonomy): domain Eukaryota; kingdom Metazoa; phylum Chordata; class Hyperoartia; order Petromyzontiformes; family Petromyzontidae; genus Lampetra; species Lampetra fluviatilis. Next base: position 23,242,098 of record NC_136279.1, on the reverse strand, counting down.
GTATTTACAGCCCCTTGTCAACCCACTGCTGGGTTAAAAGGCCCCGCACGCCATTGCGGTATGTGACCACGCTTCTCCGATACTGGTCAGTGCGGATTGATGAACGGTGGTGGTGGGGTTCGGGACCAGTTTATATTTCACTCGCCACTGATATTAATCATGGCAGGGAATTCATGTCGGGTTGTCGGGTTCACAGCGCGGAGTGTTAACCCCTCAATTGTTGTGTAAACCGCCTGAGGAAGCTCAGAGGAGTTTGAGCGACACGATCGCCTGTGGATGTGACGACGTCCAGTCCATGAAAACGTCTTAGCCCACCGGTGACCTTTATTGGTCAAAATCTGATCAATACTTTGGCGCTTTGAAATAATATGTCTGTAAGCGTGACAATCTAGTCAGAGGGTGGAGGGTTAATGACAAGCATTTCGGCATAAAACGACCACGTGGCCAAACCCAAAACAGATACGGATCAGAGCGCGAACCATTATACCACAATACACAACCCCCACTCCAACGTAAATCTCAAGAGGAGAATTAATGATGCCGATAAAACAGAAAGGGATGGCTGTGGATTGAGAGGCTTTGAGCATTCACACCAGAGGTCTGTTCGAAAAGCTATGCACAAAGTTGGTGATATTTAGGATTGTCGTTTTCAAGGTAACTGGCAACGTTGGGGATGCAATGGGTGGAATAAGAAAAGGGGGAACGGGAATGGGAACAGAGAAGAGATGAAAATGGGAAATAGGTAAAAAATATATACACGGAACGGAGAACGGCAGCAATGGGTCAGTTAAGGCGTGGATATGTACGTATGTCTGTATGTGTGTTGAACTTCTTTCGCACTGCATCTAGCCAATCGTGCGGGACAGGGAGGGAGAGGCTACAATAAGGTCATCAGCGCTGCCGCACGGATCAGCGCGCGTCTCCGTGTTTACACGGGGAGAGGGGGAGGGAGTCACAGTCGGGGAGGCCACACACAGAAGTAGTGGGATTTACGGGAGAGATGATCTGATTTAGATGTGTAGACCCTCAGAGCACTTGGCATGAGTACCGTCGTAATTTTAGGAAACGAACGGGGTATTTTGTGCACTCAATGCATTCCAATGTGTCGCGTTGGCTTTTTGCGGAGGTTATTCTTTATCATAACAGAACCACGCTGTATTATTTACTTCGGGTGGAATGATGCAATAATTCATCGGTTCATATGTATTCTTAAGACGACGAGGCGAGCATGAAATCGCGTTGAACGTTTCCCCCTTCCCCCGATTTGTAGACATGTCGTGATGGGTTCACGTGAACTCAATAATGCGTTACAAATATTTGTTATAATGGCACGCTGCATTAATGGTTCTGTGCAAATATGACACTCAGTTATTAAGGGAGGCACTGGGGTGGGGGCCCTGCACCACCGAATGTCCGTGAGGCCCCATCCATGTTCACTTTCCTTAGGGGGCATTACATCCCTGCTATGTGAGTAGCCCCACACACACACACACACCATTTACACCCCCCCCCCTTCTGTCCGAGAGGAGTTGGGCCTGGTCAGTGTGCAGTATGCTAAATCTCTCGGGTGACTGCATTCACCTCGATGAGAGCTGAAGCCACCTCATTGCGCCGTGTGAGTCACCTTGCCGCCACGTTCAATATTGAAGTGTCTGCGGCAAATGGAGCCTCGGTCACTCGACGCTGCTGCTCGCCGCACGGCCAATCTTGTCGGAAGCATCTCGACGATTTCACCACGATGGCGTGTGCGTTTTAGCAGAGCCGCTGAGCCACGGCGATGGGCTAAACGCTCAACATTTATCTCGCAAAAAGCGCGCGAGCGTGATTCGACCAAATACGCCGTCATACCAGTGGCGGCTCCTGCAAAATCTCTCAGGGGGGGCAAATGTCTGGATGATTGATAAGGATAAGGTCCACCCATGCAATGGATAAATGAACAGCTTAAGCATGTAAAGGCAACTTCACTTCTTTAATATTAATGAAAAATAAAGTGACTCTTACAATACATCTTGTTTGTTTCTATACTCACTATTAATACAATCCACTCATGTTTCTTTTATTAAAGATTCCACTAGGTGGCGACAAATAATTTTGTTGGATGAAACGTGCTTACGTATGATGACGTAAGCACGTTAGTGCGAGCCCTCCCGGAAGCCATAGAGAATGAATTGCAGCGCCCCCCGTTCGAAAAAAAACATATTTGAATGTAAGTCTATGGGACCACTCGGGGCGATTCTCAGCCGGAGGGAAATCGCCCAAAAAGAGGCGGTACTCCACAGAACGTAGCATGACGCTGATTGGACTATATCCAGAGGCACAGTGACGGCTAGCGTGACTCTGTGGTTGAATGATATTGGTGGTGCGTCGCCCAATCGCCCTAATGAAGAAACCGCCCCTGCAATAAACCCTCACCAAAGTGAACCGAAGACTGCGCGAATGCTCAGCAGCCCAGCCACAGGGCTACTCCGGCTACCGCTGATACTGTCCGTATATCAGGCGCTTTGTCTTGTAGGAGTGAATGTATGAATATCAACGTTAAAACCTCAGGCAACAAAAAAAACGTGTCATCATGCAGTATAAAAAACAGCACGCGGACCAAATCACCATGACTTTGCCTGATCTCGCCACATTTCCGAAGCTGTGCAGGGTTGAGCCTGGTTTGTCGTGGGATGGGTTACAACCAGGCCTTGCCAGGTGTTGTAGGTGTGGGGATGCCTGGTGGCCAAGTGATGGCAGTGCTGAGTGTCGCCCCCTTGTATACTGGTGAGGGTTCTACCAATGCAGCGGCACCCTGATGAGAATCGACATTAAAGCCTCAGACTTTCCTGGGCAAATAATTGGTATTATTCGTCTCTTAAGATTCGCATGCCTCATGGTGGGCAATTTAAAATCATTATTTAAAAAAACACACGTTGTATAAGGTCTGAGTCATGATCACACGGTCACATATAGCCTCATCACATGAGCCTTATGGATACAATGTACAATTGTGTTGACATAATGCTTGGGGCCACCCCTGCACGCTGTGATGTGTCTTGAGAACACTTGACAAGACAATCCCATGACTTGCGCGCGGTGTAGCTATTGAGTGTGCAGGCCGTGTAAATGCACCAGTGCCTGCGAGACGGAGGGAGAACCCCAGGCGCAAGACGACGAAGAGAGAGGGAGGGGGGGGAAGGTGTGAGTGAGCGCTGGACGCGGAGTCCCATTTCATTCCGCCAGAGCCCCATGCCAACGAGGGCCCCATTCCCTACCATCAGGGCCCATACCAACCGCGCTACGCCACTGTCAGCGGTATTGTTCGTGTGTCAGGGTCGTCATTCACAAATAACAACACGCAGTGAAGGTTAGTGGGCAACTTTGGCTCTGCCAGAGAGCCACTGTTCACATTGGACGGTTGGCTGGGTAGCCTCGCAGTTAGCGCACACCCACTGAGTTTGTTCACATAGAGATGACTTTTCAATTTCCACAGCGAGTCAGACATTGCTTCTGGGGAATTGCCAAGGCACACTGTACTGTTAAGATAATGCTTAAGACCCTGTGACACTCTTTGAAGACAGCGTTGAAGCAATGCGCTAACAATGTGCCACGCCTGCCCTCATACCTGAGGAAATGACAGCGGCAGTGGTCGAGGTTGAACTGACATCACTCCGGTTACCGATGTCTGCGGTTGTGCCTACTTTTACTGGATTCCTTTTCCCGTGCATTTTACATAAGAAAGCGAAACAATTTTTTAAACTAAACTATTTTCTATTTTACTAGGTGAGGCCCAATAAGCTATATAGGTCGTTTTCAGAAGCGACCTGGTCAACAAAGTAGTTTATCACGTGGAAATTTATAGCAGCCAAATACTCTAAACGCGTGTTTCTAAATGTGGAGGGAAAACCCGGAGGACCCAGAAAAAAAATCCACGAGACCACGAGGAGAACATATAAACCCGAATATACCACAGGATCTGGATCGAACTCACGACCTCCTGCATACCAGGCGAGGTAGTTAACACCTTGCCACCGTGGCACCCATTTTAACATGCATGTACCTCATCAGCAGGCAACGATACTCTCCAATGCCTCTCCGGCAGGTGTTCGTCTGTTCGTAAAGTAATGCCCCAACTGTGCTGACACATTCGGGCTCGCGCTCGGTAGACAATGCGCCCATTCGCGTGTGTGTGCTCGGTGAACACAATGCAAACGGGTCACGGGGAAAGCGCCGCGCTCCGCAAAATGGGAATTCATCGACTCCAAAAAGGGCTTTGCTTCATCCGTCTAAATGACCGCATCACAGACCAGGACAGAAGTGGAAAACATTGGGCAAGGATTTGCGAAGTGCTCATCGGTGCACACGTGTTCATGCAATCGCACAAAGAGCTCCCAGGTGGAATCAGAAGAAGAGGGAATTCGCGCAGATATCTTGTACAGCCTCGAGGGTTGATTGCATTCCGCGTGGCTTGTGGTATTGATTTAATATGAACATGTTTCCAATGTCAAGCGAATTTGTTTCTCTTTCATACTTCTACTTGTGGAATTAAATTGAAAATACAGCCGCTTCATTGTAACTGGAACATGACCCATACGCTGGGTGCATAAGATAGCAGTTTTGCCGTTACCTGATCTTGTGCAGAATAACACGGGGCGTAACATAATAAGAGTGAAGCTACTCTCGTTCGCAGCGCTGTGTGGGGAGTGGGCAGTTATTGGCTGACGCTTTTACCCGTGCCGACCGGCGAAAACACGTCCATTATATCCACGTGGGTACGTGCAGATAAACAGTTGGATAAGAAAAGTGACACATCCGGGTCACCCATTATCATCATTTATCAACCACGGTCAATCCACTGCCGTCTCCACCTCTCACAATTCTACGATGGAAGTATCCATCCAGCACCTGCATATAAACCGATTTCATCGTTCCATCTCCTCAGGAAAAAAACCCGTTACGGATTATAGGACGGTTCGCAATTCCAGGACACCACTTGCGTGTGAATGTTTTACTGTGCATGTCAATCCACTGCTGCATGAGGGCCTCGCATGCCACAGAGGTCATGGGGGTTAATTGACCGTACTTTACCACGCTGACTCTTATTCATGGATAAATGGGAATAATATACTTTCGGCTTACCCATATTTATCTGAAAAGAATGTGTTTAAAGCAGCACTGCATTTTTTATATTTACAACCACAAGTACTGTCTTGATATCCTGGTTAATATCTCCATTACTGAGACGTAGCACCAACGTTGGGCACACGTCAACGCCAGTGCCGGATTATCCTAGTGTAGTGACTGACTTGGAGACGTAACTTCTTGGAAGTGATTCTTTCATTAAACACAGAGCACACTTTGTACAATTTATACAATACACACCCTACACTGTTACACACTCTCTGTCACTTGCTTATACGCAACTCTACACTTGTTGCTAGCCTACACACAACGCTAGCCGTCTGACACTGACGGCGCTGAACTAACACAGCCAACGACGTCTAGCAGCGCAATTATCAAGTGGAAACGACAGCGACGATGGCACGAGACGACAGCGATGATGGTGACGATCTTCAGCAACAACGACGAGGATGACGACCAGGATCCCACTCCAAACGACAGCCCCGAGCTCCTGCTGGGGGTTTCCTTTTATCCTGTTAGCGTGGCCTCGCTCTGCCCCGGCCACGTCCCCCTTCTGGAACCTACTAGTGGGCTCTCGACGTCTCCCTACCGTAACCTTTACCCGAGATTCCTCTCGGGTATATCACGTGGCCTGCTGTCAGTCAGGGCTGCTACAAGCTGCAGATCCCCTTCCCTGCCAGCAGCCAGTGCTATGCTAATTAGGACCAATTCTATGTCACTACACTAGTAACAAAACTAGCATATGCTACGGGCCCCGCACTTTCAATATAGTATTATACTGCCTTCAACTTTTATGAACGGCTGCGTGTTTAAGGTTAGCGATTTGTCGTATTATCTGGCTGTATAGCAAATGAAAAAATACAATTACTTTACTATGCACGTTAAATATTTACGTGTTTTAATATTTACGTGTTTTTTTTTCAATTTAGGGCCCCTTCATAACATATGCTACAGGCCCCGCACTAGCTTAATCCGGCACTGGTCAACGCTGCATGTTTACTGGATAGCAATATATCGATTCACCCCGATTACGAAAGCCCACAGTACATGCATCCATTGTCGTGTAAAATAGTCACATTTTCTTGATGCATATATTGGTCAAGAATAATGACAGAGCGGGTGAGAGCCAAGGACTGGAACGCACCCGATAGGACGAACGTCTGCAGAGGAGACGGAGTGATGAATTCAGTTCTTGTGCAGATGCTGGTGCTTTGGGGAGGCCTTCATCCACCAGTGGATTGACCATGGCTGCTGAAAATGATTATATGGAGTGTAATGTGATTCACCTGATCCCAATAGCCACTAGAGGTGCTGCCATTCAACGCAGTATTCAAGGCAATTTATTTTGTAATCAAAGCGCCAGCACAAATCATGGCAATTCCTCGAATCGGAAGGAAGTTGAATCGCCACAGGCTCCGCTTAGAAACTCTACTTGATCATCTAGCCCGGCAGTGGTGAACTATGCACACCTGTAATGAACTCTGTGGTCGCGAAACCTCCTTCCCGTGGGCGGTAGAGCAAAACAATGAAATTCTCCCGGGTTCGCCAGGAGAAGGCGGTAGAGCAGATGTGGACCCCGCCTGTTTGGTCTCTATGGGATGCAATGTTACCCCCTCGCACGCGTGCATTCGGTATCCTCCCTCATGTAAACACTCATTAATTGGCGGATAATCCCTTAACATATACAGGACCGCAGAGCTTGGGCGGGGTGCGGGGGGATTTGGCACAGGTTAACTGTCTGCCTGGCTGCTGCTGCCTTCCTGCTCGCAAGCGGTTTCTCCTCCTCGCGCCTCTAAGTTCAAGAGCGACCAATAATGCTGTTACAAGTTGAAATCCCTGTTTTCTTGATGCCATGATTTGAAAAAAAAGGACTCTGCAAAAGTCTTGATGAGTGCTGCCACCTAGAGGCATTGTGTACGATAGGACAAATTGTTCTTTACTTCATGGGACCTCCTTTGCTAGTACCAAAAAATGATAATAGGTTTTCCCATTGACAAGGCTCAAAAGAACGCTGTCTCTGGCGTGGACCAATCAGTTTCAAGGACAATGCATATATTATCACAGTATGTTTTTTTTGTTTGCATTCTGACCACAAGCATTGTGGTTAATGCAGACATGATTCCTTGTTGCCAGACAAAAGGGAGAACACCTATTATCATGTTCTTTACTTGCTTATGCGGGATCTAATCCATTTATTATAATTAAGAAGACAATCCGGTTCTTTCACAAGATGTCCCTCAACATAATAAAATAAAAGTATGCTTATGCCCCCCCCCCACCAGCCTGCTTGGCTGACTCGATGTGAAAACATTTTCATTTGTTGCGTCGAGGGATAGATATTGGAAGAGGAGCGGATCGGCTTCTCATTTTGCTACTCATATTCTCACATTTCAAACATATTGTTTTGTAATCTGTTTCAAACAGATTGTTTTATAATACGTTTGAAATGGGGGTGGCAAGAGGCACCTACCCGCGTACTGGTGATTCGATAATTTGCCACGAATCACGATAGCAATGCGTTGAGTGATTACATTTTTTTGGAACATTGGTGTGGTTGTCAGCAACAGCATGGGTGACGACCTCATTCCCAACAACGTTATACCAATCGAAAAACAGTGATGCTTGGACATGTAATTCGACTTATCCGTCGTGAGATTAAGAATCACTGTCCATCAATGAATTAGCACGCCCAATTTACGCCATGTTTAACTGTAGCACTCCCCCCTCCACCCCCGTCAACCATGTAACGTTGAGGAAACGTTGAGATAACGTTGCTCCAACGTTGATTCAACTTTAAAAGTTTACTCGGAGAGCATATTCTGCTAAATAAAAGTATGCCGTAAATGCAGATATACTAGGGTTCACATTCCAGTAAAATCAACGCTAAGCATATTACATTGCAAATGAGGTTGTGTTGGCTAATCCCTTTCAAAATAGTTTTTGCAAAACATTGTGGAACATTAGAATGACGATCACACACACACGAAGCGAACACAGGCGCAATAAACCACGAACGATTTTATCAAGACCCATAAAAACAAACTAATTGACAACATTGTTGAGATTTGTTTCGATCTGTCTACACTCCGCGATTCCAACTGCAGGCTTGCCAAACCCTACAAGTTGCTTATCATTAATTTCTCGGCTGTAGAGATTTAATTTTATTACAATCAATATCGCCCTTGAGGCCCTAGACATTGTTCCCATTCTTGCAAGTACAAAGTCACCGTAAGGCGTGCTGAGCTGCCGTAGGGTAACTGTGGGCACACTGGACTTGCCATCCAGAAGTCCGCCAGTTCGATTCTATTTCCTGGAGCGGCAGTTGAAACGGTGAGATACGTTTTTTTTTAATTTGATAGTTGATTTTCATATTCTTGGTTCGTTCGGTAAAGTCACGTAGAAAGGAAATAATAAAATAATAATAAAACAATTCAATTCTCACGACGTTTCGATTGCTTGTGATGCAATCGAAACGTCGTGAGAATTTTATTGTATTTACCCACACACAGTATTATTTCATATTAAGCCTAACACCATGCGGTGTATACGTTCGCACATGCCAATCAGTGCGCATTCATTGCTCAACTTACACTGGATTCTCCGGCGCTTGGTTTAATGATACCGTCAGTTTCGGAGTCAACATTTAAACTCTCGGACTGTTGCCATTCAGCTGAAAGGTTTTCGTACATTCACGTGGCATAGGATTATTTTGACTTAAGGAAAGCATATTTTGGCATCGATTTGTGTTTTTATAATGAAATTACCTCTTCTGAGTGGTTTAATCCAATAATTTTACGTGCAGTGCCCTCGTCATGAGATTTGTTTCCCCTCTGGCTATGAAAGACTTATCAATATTTCCTAAAAAAAAACTAAAATAACTTTTGAGTTGTTTAATGAACATTTTTAAAACACCCCTCCTCTTGGTATGAAACGAAAAGCCATCAATAATACAACTTAAAGATTTACTCCGAAAATAAACTAAATTAGGTTAAATGAATTTCTACAAATTAATCATATGGACATTATTTATGAAACCCTTTAGACAATACCGTACAATGCAGTATTGAAATGTGAATTCGACAGAACTCATTTAACAAGTAAATGAAAGTCCTTGGAAAAAGACTCCATGTTATACATTGCAATTAAAAATAATGAAATTAATTGCACTTTTCCTACTTAAAAAAAACATTTATTCCAAACGTCTGCGATCATGGATAGGCTAATTCTACAAGCCGAAAAGTAACAACTTGTTGTCGGCTTTGCTTTCACAAATTAATGTGAAAAAGGCCGCATGTAAGATAAAAATAGTAATGGTCAGCAGTTTGCCTTAATTGCTATAACTTTTGCTCTGAACATGGTTAGAATTTATAAAAACAAATGATATAGCGTACAGTATTGTTGTCACCAGCACGCTATCGAAATATACTGCATCGAAAGTCAATAAATAGAATGAAGTCAACGATATAATGCCAAATCATGAGTGGCAGTTGCATCACTTTGGTTAAAGTTGTGAGCAGAGGCGGTGTTGAATATCAAGCAAAATACAATTTGTCATGGAATTTGTAAAGCACCAACTTCCATAACACCCTCATCCTATTATTCCAGACGTCTATACAATCAGATTCCCACCCTAACACTCGTCACGCCTCACCTCACCTCCACTATCCCCATCTCCTGCCAAAATCACCCCCCACATTGTTTTAACATCGGTCACCCTAAACCCTCATCCCACTACTCACCATTCCTGCCCCTCCTCAAAACCCATAACGGAGGAATCAAATCTGGCTGTCACCTGATGAAGCTAGTTGTAATCACTGGCGAAACGTCGTACTCAGATTGTAAATGTTGTGGCTTGGCTCTCCAACACACCGGTGTGCTGCACTAGTGACGAATTGGCCACGTTCTGTTTACGTGACAACCCTTACTCGTTGGCTGTGTCGGGTGGTGGCGGGTTTAACGACACATTTATATATTTACGCGATCTAACCCCCCCCCCCTCCATTATGGACGAATCACGTGCAGCCCTTTGTCAGTCCAGTTTGACTAGGGCCTCGCCACGCTGTGAGGTTTGTGGGGGTTATTTGACCATACTTCACCATGCTGGTCAGTGTGGGTCGCTGAAGATGGGGAGTATAGACTCCGCAAAAACCCTCACCCAGAGCCTCACGTCTCCCATCAACTCACCCATTCACCATTACGCTCATTCTGCACGCACCTTACACAGAGCCTTCACAGTGACACTCACCGCTCACCCATATGCTCACTGTAAGAGATGTATTAGATGTAGAATCACCAGTTATCCAAGCAATGGTTGAGCGATTAATTAATGGAACTGTAAGTGATGTGATGAGACATTCGCAGTTTCACGCACCAAAGATCCCCAGAATAGCCTTAACAGACTATAGGGGAAAGTGCTGTTAGCAAACACCTATGAAGGCCGGAACGGTACACGAGGGGGTGGATGGCCAGCACCACGCCCGACCGCCTTTGTCTCCCCAGTGGCGATGTTTACACACCGCACCAGGTACTCATTTGAGGGCGAGTCGACCTAGCGGAGGCCCAGGACCGCTTCAGATAATCGTCACCGGTGTTGACCGTGAATCAAACCTGGGACGCCAGGTTCATAGCGCAGCGCGCTAACCGCTACGCCACCGCTACCCACTCCCCCGACGCACACACAGACACACAACAACAACCGCCATTCGCCACTAAGTGACGGTGACGTCTCCAGAACGCTTGTGCCAGGCCATGTGCACCTTGAGGCCACGTGAAGTGTCGAACGCCCGCTGGCAGGAGGTCACGGGGCAGACCCAGATTCCACAGGTCGACTGACTGAGATGACCGAGATGACTGGCTGATGCACCACCTGTGCCCCCTACTGTGCCAACTTGCTGTGCTTTAGACACCCGGCGCTCCGCTCGTTGTTGTGAGCGTCGCTCCTTCGCCCTCCGTTGTTGTTGGAGGGCGACTGCCTCCAACCGCCCAGTAGCGTCCTTCACGAGCCTCCTCCACAGAGGCCGATCTTGACACCACTGGTACGTCATCGGCAAGTCCACTCAGCTCCACGTCCTCCTGTACCACATCACTCCATCTCTTCTCTAGCCCGTGCCGTGCCCGTTTAGCCCCCTCGATCCGGCCGAACAAAAACTGCTTGGCCATGCGGTGGCTGGGTATGCGGGCTACATGACCCAGCCAACGCAGCCTTGTCTGCCGGAGGAGCTCACCGATGGGACTTTGTCCACATCTTTCAAGTATTTGTGAGCTCCTCACACAATCCAGCCTGTTTAACCCCAGGATGGATCGTAGGCAGGCCAGCCTAAATGTTTCTAACCGGTGAAGATGTTCCATTAGGGGTGTCCACGTTTCGCAAGCATAGAGAAGGGAGGGAATGACCGTGGCCGAGAAGACCTGAAGCTTCGTGCGGAGTGATAGACCAGGTAGCTTTCACACAGCATTACGCAACCGATGAAAAGATAATGCCACTCGACTGATTCTGAGTGAGACCTCTGCTGTTAAACCAGAGCCGGTCATGAGAACACTGTCCAGGTATGGGAAACTCTCCACTCTCTCCACAACTGCCCCATCACCAATTGGGAGTTGTGGGGGTGGAGTGCCCGGTGGTCCAAAGACCCAGGCAGGTGCTTCGTTTTGGTGGGGCTGATGGTAAGGCCCCACCTCTTAGTGGCACACTCCAGTGTTAGCAGCAGCGCCTCCAACTCCTCCTTTGAGTGAGCCGCAATTACCAGGTCATTGGCATACATAACGTGGTTGAGCAATGGGGAGCCATCCCTTGACTGCACCCGGGCATCGATCAGCCTCCCATTGTATCTGTACCATATGGAAATTCCCCCGGTACAGCTATTGAAGGCTTCACGAACTACGTGGTCAAAATAGATGTTAAATAATGTTGGAGCCAGAGGACATCCCTGTCGCACCCCAAGGTGAACAGGGAATAGCTCCGACTCCCGCCACGTAGTTTTACCTGGGCCTGCTCACCATCATGAAGGTCCTTAATGATCGTGAACAGCGGGTCAGGGACTCCGAAAGCACGATGAATAACCCAGAGCCCAGGCCTACTGATGGTATCATAGGCATTGACCAGGTCAATAAAGCAGAGATGTAAGTCTTGTTGGAATTCCCTACACCTCTGCTGTAGCAGACGGACAGAAAATATGGCATCTGTGCAGGACCGCCCTTTCCTGAAACCACATTGGGGCTCCGCAAGCCTCTCCTCAGCGTGCCTAGCAAGGCGATGTTGAATAATCATTGCCAGGACCTTTCCCGGCACACAGACACACACACAGACACACACACAGACACAGCCCATCCTCATCTTAGCCCCCCCCTCCCCCCGAATTCCTCCCCGCTCCAGCACAGCTCCAGGATCGGCGAAGTTGGCTGCTCTCCGCGTGGTGAATGTAAACAAACACCCCCCCCCCCACGCACACACACCTCAGCAGATCTGTGACCTTAGGCACGAGTATTCACGTTTGTCGTTGAATCGACGTTTTGGCGTTCTACCGTCTCGTTGGCTTTATTTCTGGACGTTTTGTGTGGAGATTTGAAGTTTTCGTTACTGCAGGGACCCATACTCTTTGGTTCTTTCGGTAAAGTCACGTAGGTAGAAAATAAGTCTGAGTGTAACTCCCGCCAGAGGTGTGCCGTGAACGGTTTCTCATACGCTTGAATCGCCACGATGATCGATTTTCATCGATAGTTGACAATAGTGGATACATTTCGATTTAAAGCTTTCGTGACTGCAGGGATTCATCTTCTTGGTTCTTTCGGTAAAGTCACGTAGAAGGGAAGTAATAAAATAATAAAAATAAAACATAATAATAGTGGATACACCCGCGTAAATAACACAATCATTGATTACACAACCCATCGGAAGGGAGACCTCTGTTATTTTATTCGCATTCTGTACGACGCGAATGGCGAGGTGTGAACTCGCTCGCCACGGTGTGCGAGGTGGTCGTGGGCTCGATGCCGACCCTGACTGCTGACACCTGCTGTATATGAGAATAGGTTTTCCCCTTTTTCCTGGCAACAAAACAGGTGTTAAGATGTTAAAACACCAAACTGAAACCTTTTGCAAGGCATCATGTCTGCATTAACCACAATACTTGTGGTCAGAATGCAAACAAAACACGTACTCTGATAATATATGCATTGTCTTTGAAACCGATTGGTCCACATCAGAGGCAGCTTTCTTTTGAGCCTCATCTCAAACGGTGTTTGACCAGAGGACGCCAAAAGGCGTACAGCCCAAAGACAATGCACTATCAGAGTAATGAGAGTTCGGGGTGAGCAGCTACATCATGGGAACTCCTTTGCCAGTGCCAAAATATGAGAATAGGTTTTCCCCTTTTTTCAGTTTGGTGTTTTAACATCATAACACCTGTTTTGTTTCCAGAAAAAAGGGGAAAACCTATTCTCATATTTTGGTACTGGTAAAGGAGTTCCCATGATCTGCTGTATATTTGGAGTTTGCGTCTCTCTCTTTTCCCCCCTTTGTCGCATTGATTTCAAATCGCATTGATTTCAAATCAATGCGACACCACGCCTTTGAGAGTATTTGGGCCGCAAGACATGTCTGCGTGATGACAAGCCACATATTGAGCTGGCATTTCATGATGGCCAGATCACCTCCGAAAAAATTGCTTGTTAACGGCTCGTTGGGGCCTTAAGTGGTAAAATAAAAGCGAATCGGTAATTGTTGGTGCGAATTTCTGCAGGTAAAAACTTAGAATCTGCCAAGGCTTTGCGTGGGTGGGGGGTAATCACTCCTTGGGAGAGACGGTCTTCTACCAGAGGTGTGGACTCGAGTCATGTGACTTGGACTCGAGTCAGACTCGAGTCATGAATTTGATGACTTGCGACTCGACTTGGACTTGCATAACAATGACTTTGTCCCACCTATGAGATGTGGACTCGAGTCATGTGACTTGGACTCGAGTCAGACTCGAGTCATGAATTTGATGACTTGCGACTCGACTTGGACTTGCATAACAATGACTTTGTCCCACCTCTGTCTTCTACTACCTGTGTGAGGGTCTGGGCTGAGAATTTATCTCCTAATTAGATTTTAAAATGGTCATTTAGCCCAGTAAACTCGCTGCCGTATGATTGGAACCATTGGGATAAACGTTGCCTCGGCGTTCTACGTCATCACTGGAAAGGCGAGGTTTCGGGACATTACCATTCCTGATAGCGCTTGACGAGAAGGGCCATCGCCCGAAACGTCGCTTTTCTTCTGTGGCGGCGTGCTGCTTCGGGGTCACGTGGCGGGGTTCACGTTGGGGGTGCAATTTGAACCTCAACGCCTCGCGAGGTCGCGCGCACGAGCTCCGCGGTGACGTCATCGCCTCGGTGTTTACAGCGAAAAACTTCCCCCCCCGTGACGTCACCCGCGAGTTTTTAGTGTTTTAGCCCTCGCGTGACGTCAACCCGCGAGTGTTTTTTTATCCCGCGCGTGGCGTCACCCGCGAGTGTTTTTATTCCGCGCGTGACGTCATCCGCGAGAGTTTTTTTAATAATCCCGCGCGTGACGTCACCCGCGCGGGTGTTTGTTATTCCGCGCGTGACGTCACCGCGAAGTCGCGTCGTGACGCGCGAGCTCCTTAGGCTTCTTCCGCGGCGATCTGCGTCTCGTTGAGGGCCGATGTCGACGATGCGGTGAATTTTAACGCGGACGTCCAATAAACTTTCTCTCGCTCTCTCGCCTTCGTACACTACGGGGCCACCGAGGTCTCCGCGCTCCTTACGTCGAGCAATATCGACGGGCGCGGACTGTAATCATTCGCATGCCTCTTTACACTTTGACGACGGCTAACAAAAGTATTGTATCACAACATCGTCTGCTTCCCACGACGGCCTTCTGGGAGTGCGCGCAGATTCGCCGCTATTCTTTTCTATTTTCCGCAACCACGCTCATGATGCCGTGTTTAATGTTGTTGTTTGTCATCATAACGGGTGTCCATGTACATGGTGTGGTAATACATGGGATGTATCGTGCTGACGAATGTGTTGTTTAGTAGCGTGGCTACTTGGGGGCTTAATAGTTGTACCTCGTAAACACTGCGATCGGGTACTTGATGTACAGGGTGGTCCAGATGTCTTGTAACCCCCAATTTAAGGACCCCTAACAATTATCCCCTTATATTTAATGTCTGTTTTAAATAAACCCTGCTTAAAAAAATATATAGTACCTTTTTAGAAAGTTAGATGGGGGTCAATACATGTGGACGACGCTGTACAGTTGGTGTGCGTTGATTCAGGCTTTGTTGACCCGGTTTGAGCCCTCACTCAGATGCTAATTTTCATTGCCCTCTGTGCTGTTTCAAATGCCGCGCTTTGACGAATCTTTTCATTATCTTCTCAACTGGTGTCCTCCCCCCCGCCCACCAACGCGGAATATTCACATATCTTTGCATTTAAATTCTCCTCAGTGGCTAATTGAATGCTCTTTTATTGGTGAGGTTGTGGTTTTGCAGGGACGATTAACGCATGTAAAGACAGGCCGAGTACGAAGGGAGGTGGCTCGTGACACCAGAGCACAAAGTTACCTGAATACAGGTGGAGCAGAAAACGAAGGCCCAGGTGAGTGTGGCTACTGCAGTTCTTCGTGGCACGGTGTACCAATCTGCATTGCCCAATAGATGTGTACAGCTTGAGCCATTTCAGAGAGGAGAGAAAGCTAAAACGCCTAAAGAGAGAGATACATTTGAGCACATTATCGCTGTACCGTGTTCACCCTCACGACGGAAGCTGCTCAAAGTTGTGACGTTGATTTAAATGTTTGTTTCTAAAGATATTCGTATAACACGAGGTTATTACAGAAGGGACGTTTCATAAAATATGTTTAAAGTGACATCAAAATGAAAAATGTGCGGCCTTTATCAGTTCTGCAGCTTTGTCAAAACTTCCGTTTACACACCTCAATGGTTTAGAATTATGCAGAAAAATAAATGAGATCTTTTAAGATGTATTTTATATTGCAGTCGACAATATTAAGTGTCTATTTTTTTCCCAAAGGCAGTCTGTTCTAGCATAAAACATTGCTTAATGACATTGTTGTTATATGCGAGCAATTCGATTTATGTTGGTAGGGATCTCTAATAAAATCTCAAGGTGAAATTATGCAAACAAGTAGATGGGGTAAACCTGCAAGTGACCTGCTGTTTGTGATTTACTAAACGAAATAGAAGCATTAACAAGTGTGTGGAGAGATTTGAGATTTTTAGTTTGACATACTGTTTCCTAAAGTGTAAAGTTTGTATGATGTGCATTGGAGATTGTAATTCAGTCTCATCAGCAGCAGCAGGTGATGAATGTCAATGGTAGATTTAAAAACAAAAAGCATGAAAAATGAGTGTTTCTCTCCGTCAGATGTGAAGATGCCACAGGCTGTGGTGCTGCTTGGGACATTCTGCGACATCAGTGGAGAGCAGCGGTTGCTCTCACCACTCAAATCCCCGGCGCGTCAACCTACTGCACTGGAGACCACTCGGGGTCAACAACAGCCCAAGTATTCCTCTCCCCAGCTCTCCACCCTGCCCACTGCAAATTTCTGGCCTAAATTACTCGGTGCCAAATCTCCCAGCCCCAAGTTGCCAATTACTGATTCTCGCGGCCTCAAATCGGACAGCCCCCATGGTGGACAAGAAGCAGCAGGCATGCCCAAGGAGACCACTCGTGGGTTGTCTGTGGTTCTGCACAGACTTGAGTTAAATACAGGTAAGGAACTCATTATACGTTGCCCCTTTGCAGTCTGGAAATGTGCTTTGCAGTGCCGTACTGAAAGTGGAATAGTATTGGAATAACATTAATTTCACACTTTTCCTGTGAACTTAAAGTTATCTTAATACGGTGCAGCTAAATGAAATTGCTGCGCTAAAATTGCAGCATTGTTAACATTTTTATGACTGCATGCAACATAGCTGTGTTATGTTGGCAGGGCATGTTTTGATGTAATGTTCAACTAAAACATATCACACTCTTTGCCCTTTATTGTGAAAACTTGACAGCAACCACCTGAAAAAGTGTCCTGAGGCTCTGAGGCTTTCCTAATTAAACAAGCGAATTCACTAATAAATAGTATGAAGTGTTTCTCGTAATTATATATGTTTACATATATTCAACTAATATATGTACATTATTTGGCCGTGCATTAACTTTAAAACAATTAAGTTACATTTAAATCAAATACAAAATATTGGTAACTTATTCTTTTGCTAATGGTACATTAGAAAAACCTGAATTTAAATATTAGTTCCTCACACAATGTGCTCACATATAACAGTTCCTTTTCATTGTTGAAGTGAATGCAGGTTACTGTTTGTACAAGGGCAGCTCAGGAGAAAAACATCCATCCTCTGGAAACCTATGGCAGGGTTTGAATACGAACAAGGCCAGTTTGAAATCGGATGACCATCGTCTGCTGCGTTACTGGGAGAGCAAAGAAGATGACAAGGACTCTGAGTTCAACAGCCTCGTGACTTCTCTCCAGAATGCCAACCTTCGCTCGCTCATGAGCCACGAATCATTTAGGAAACTTCCGACCGCGTGCCAACAACGTCTTCTGTTGCTGCTGCCAGAGCCGGACCGTCAGGTGTGTACAATATTACAACTATTAACGAGTGTTACAAGACTCAAAACTGGCCACTTGCTTGAAAATACCTGATGTGGTATTTCCCATAGCTTGTGACGATTTTTTGGTTGCAAAATATCTCCAGTGGCTGACACGGACGGATATAGTTGGTCTGATCTTAGCATGATGTTGAGAGAGAGAATTCGAAAAATGTTATACATCTGAATTGCCCCCTTCATATTTGATACATTTTGAAGCCAGGATTTTCATTTAAAATCTATTGTCTCGGTGACATAATCAAAGTACACTGTCGTGTGCATGCATCTTGGCTAAATTAGGAAAATGCTAGGCGTCTCGTAATTATACTAGGTATGAAACAGTGATAACTTTAAAATACTTTACGGTGTGTAGAATTTCTTAATTTACCTGGTGATGTTGATGGGGTATTTCATCAGATTGCAAGGTGCATTAATTCTGAATTTTAAATCTTAATATACGCTTCTATTCTTTTACACTGCATATTAATAGACAACTTAATATTTTCACGTCTAAATGTGAAATTGTCAGCAATAAAACAATGCGATATGAAATTCAGAGCAGTGTCAAGAGAACTGGTTACATTTTGTACCTTTTCTCTTTTAAATGTTTATTAGCAAAGCACATTTGTTTTTGTGGTCATTTTGTAAAAGAGCTATTCAGGGTATGTCCAATGCAGGAAGCTACATGGCAATGCCTTATAGCTGCAAGGGATTTCATAATTTCCCTTTATCCCAACATGTTTATGAAATCAAATGTTAGCCCCCTGAAATACAAAACTGCTGCAGTGGTAAGCACTGTTGTATGGTGTAAACCATAAAGCATGCCTTCCCTTAGTTTACACCAGTCCCCCACTGCAGCATTCATGCTAACCAAGGAAGTAAGTCACGCAGCAGCACTCTCCAATGCAACACTGCAATCAATAATGCATACTGCTATGGCTGCAGGCTGTTGATTTCTGCACGCTTCGCACCACCGGTTTGTTTCACAGCTTGTACCTTTTTTTCTTGCTGCCTTCCCGACAGCTTGGGGACGATGGGAGTTTACAGCTCGGCAGTTCTGCTCTATGCAATGAGTTTTTCTCGTATGCGGCACTGGACTGGCAAGAACGTCTGGCAGAGGGTAAGGAAACCGTAATCTCAAGAACTTGAGACGACAACACCTTGCTTCACTATTCATGAGCGGTTGATTTATTCTCTCAAGAAATTCGGTTATCTTTTTGGTGTGACTCAACTGTGACTGTACACCCTAGAATACGATAGTTTTCAAATAACCGTAAGTTGTGCAGTAGAGTTGGCATTCTAGTTCTTTCGGTGAAGTCACGTAGGTATAAAATAAATTAAATAATAGAGTACGACGTTTCGATTGCAACACAAGCAACCGTCATCAGGTAGGACTAAATTTGAGAGAGAGACGAAACACAGACACGGAGACACAGACAGACACACAAGCAGAGAGAGACAACACAGACACACAGACAGACACACAACATAGACACACAGAAACCCAATGCCTCTGTGTCGAGGCCTTAAATAGAGAGAGGGGGGTGGGTTGGGCAAATAGAGAGGTGGGTCTGCTGGAGCAGCTGCTGGAGCAGAGAAATTAGCATGTCAATGAATCCACCCCGAAGCGACCGAGGGAAAGAAGGTGGAATGGCCCTACATTTTGTTTTCTCAAACTTTCTCTCTCTAAAATTTTACCAGGCTATCATTCGTTCTTCTTTCCCTTGGTCGCTTCGGGGTGGATTCATTGACATGCTAATTTCTCTGCTCCAGCAGCTGCCCCAGCAGACCCACCTCGTTCTCTGCCTACCCCGCCCTCTCTTTTAAGGCCTCGACACAGAGGCATTGGGTTTCTGTGTGTCTATGTTGTGTCTCTCTGTTTGTCTCTGTGTTGTGTCTCTCTGCTTGTGTGTCTGTCTGTGTGTCTCCATGTCTGTGTTTTGTCTCTCTCTCAAATTTAGTTCCACCTGATGACGGTTGCTTGTGTTGCAATCGAAACGTCGTTTTCTATTATTTAATTTATTTTCTTTCTACGTGACTTTACCGAAATAACCAAAGAGTAATTCCTGCAGTCACGAAAGCTTCAAATCAAGTTTGGCATTCTAGCTTAGTGTATTTGTAGCGTATATTTGTCTTGTTTGGATAATATTTTCTAACTTGTTCCATCAGAGAGGGTATGTTGTTTACAAGGTATTTTGTATTTTTTCAGTCATTTCATTGATCTCATAATATGTATTTACATATAAATATCTATATCTCAGTCCAAGCTAACTCTGTGACTCCACAATGTATCGTTTTTTTTACTGTAGTCTTGAATAAAAAAAAAATTTTGAGCAGGTAAATTGTCTTGTGAGAAAAAAAAATCTTAATTTGCAGGTTAAATATAGGTTGCTAACAAAATACACAAAATTGCTCCCTCCCTGTTTGTTGTTTTTTTTCCCCATTCTGATAAAAGAGCATTTTAAACTCATGTACTCTTTGGTTTTCTTTTAGTTGCATTATTAAAATATCCTTTTCGTGTTTCTTTGCCTTTGTAATTACTGCATTTGATTTTTACCTGTTCACAGGAGAAGAATCGAATGCGCAGCAGTGCATCAGGAATGGACTGGCGAAGAAGGCGCGCTTGTCTGTACATGAGGCACATGCTCAGGACTCGCTGCACAGAAAGTACGTTTATCTGACCGTTATGGAAACGCTTGTACATCATTGATTGCGTGTAGTAGCGCTGGTGGTCAGTGTTGGGAAAAGGAGAGTAACATGCTTGAATGCATCGATTCATAGATCGGACCTCGCTGTTAAACACAGGAATCGTAGAGTTGTGATTTCCGTTATACCTGAGCAGCTTCAATTGGAATAATTGAGAAACTTTTTAACAAACAAAACATGTTTTTTTATATAAATATAATTATCGGTCGTGGATGTTGGTAGTTGCAGTGTATGCATTGTTGAGCAATGCTTGGTAACAATGTGTTGCAAAAATGTAGTAAATCTTAGAAAGTGGGACATGTTGGAGGAGCATCTATACATTTATAGATTCGTGCAACATAATTTTCACGGGTATTTCACAAGAAAAATTATGCATTTTAAATTGATATGATTATTTGTTGAAAAGGACAAAAAAAATACCTCCAGTTTTTTTTCTCGTGTCTGATTTACAGCGTTGGAGAGTTTGTCGGTGGAGATGCACTATCTACCTCTCGGTGTAAATCAGGTACAAGAGGTGCTTTTTCAGTCGTTAGAGACGAAGTGAAGAAGGTCCTCAGCACCCAGCACAACCGTACAGTTTCTGGAAACTGCAAGGATGCAGTGTTGAGCCTACCACCTTGCACTGTGAGGTTGGAAAATTGTCTGCCACTGAAAGTGGTGGGCAGTGGCAAGTGGCGAAAGGAAATACAGCCAATAAAGAATGGTTGCCTCCACAAAAGGTCCTCCAAAAATGTAAAAAGGAATGAGATGGCACGACTTGTGAAGAGCATGCATATAGACATGTCTCGCTCAGACATGTCTCGCGCACGCACATCTCGCGCACGCACGTCTCGTGCCACAGCAGGTGGTCTCCACATTCCTTTGCAAGTTACTGACAAATCTGAAGAACTTGAGGACTGGAGAGAAAAGCTTGGAGAGAGCTCTTGGTCAGGAATGTGGAAAAACTCAAAATCGCAACGCCCGTTGTCGAAAGAAAAAAGTCCGTTGATGAATAAAAAGGCGTTGAAGGCCGCTGCCAGAAGTTTGTGCGAGGAGGAAAGCTTCACCTTGCCAACGCCCTCTCGGCCAGCAAAGAGGGTGCTGCCTGTGAGGCATCGTGACAAGCGATTGAAGACTGATGCCTGCCTGTCTGTGAGCACCAATGAACCCAAGTCATCTGTTAACATCAGACCTGTCACTGTAAGTAAGCACGCTCCAGCTTTTCTGACTAGTGTATAATTAAATAAGGAGATGAGAAAAAAAAGTGATCGATTCTGTATTCTGTAATTTTACCCTGAAGTTACATTTTGTGTTTAAAAGCCATTTTTAATATGGTTTGCTGTAGAATTGATGTTTTGTATGTTAAAACTTCTCAGTCAATATTTCATAAGGTCTTTGTTGTAATTTAGGTTTTGTGTTGTTTTACACAGTCAATATGAAAAAACACGTTTCCAAAAACAAAACTTTAATACCGCACGATTGTAATATTGCTAAAAGCATACGCAAATATGTTCTCTGTTTCAGGTTACAATTGTTCGCCTCCCTGTTCAAGTTTTTTCTGAAGCATCCACAATTTACAAAGTTAACAAGTTGTCAAATTCCCGAGAAGGTCAAAGTATTGTTCTCTGTGATGAATCGAATACTCGATCCAAAGCAAGTTGTGACTTGAAAATGCAGAAAAATGTCAGGAAGCAACGTAGAAAAAAGTTTACTACAAAATTCACACACAGAAAGCAACGGAGCGCAACCCGATCAGCAGTTCACGTAGATGCATTATTGCACAATGCATTTCCAAAAAAGGGAGGTGAAAATGGACGTATTGTAGCAAAGAAGCATCTGAATGAGAATTTAAACTTCCCCAAGATCACACGTGAGCTGTTGGTGTGCAAGGGAACCGCAGAAAAAGGTTTTGATGAAAGCCCAACGAAAGGCGGCATATCTGACAATGTCGAAGAACAAAGAGTGAAAACGCACAGCGAGCCCATGACCCCGACCCCACTCTCGCAGAGTTCTGCCCTGACACCAAAGCAAGCCGCAAAGTCTGCTCTCCCGCTGCCTCACTCGAAGAGGAACTCCATCGATTGGATGTGTTTGTCTGCAACCTCGCGCAAGCGTCTGTACCCAAATTACCCCCTGCTGGGAGATGAACCGGAGCTCCCTCAGATCAGCCTCCTGCTCTTGCCTTCTGTCAGGCTCGCCCTTGTCAAGGTAAAAGTGGCAATGTAGTCATCGATTCTTCTTAAGAGTCATGTAATTTCATGTTACGATGCTTTTAAATACCTTAAAATATATGGAATATTTGTTTCAATGGTCATATTGCTCGGTTGTTTTTCAATTTTCAGCCTCAAGGTGCATCCACTGCACACACTGCGGATGTTCCAGTGTCTATGGAGTCTAAAAGAATGCACTTGGAGCCTGGGCATCTCGCGAACAGCGGACTGTCAGGCTTTGGCGTGGCTGCGCACACAGCGCCTTGGCGCTCTGAGAACATTCCCTTCCACTTGCCATCTACTCTGCTGCCGACGCCTCCCAATCGTTTACTACACGGCCACCGAGCCAGCTGTAAGAATGTTGAAGGGGACCAGATAGTTTTGCGGGAGATAGCCAATTCGCCATTGCCAGCGAGAAGCCATGCAGACGAGCCAATGCAATAGAGGCAACGATTGCCTGCACGCCTGATGGAAGCCCACGCACCTGCAGATTCTGCCCTCCTGGCGCACCCTCACTCATGCCCCTTGCCTTTACATACATGCAAGAGTGTGCCGGCCGTGCAGTGTGCTAGTAGTGTGGCACTTCCGCAGGTAGTTCTTGAGCGCCTGGCCACAAAGATCTTCTGGAATCTGCAGAGCCTCAGTTGGCTGGCAAGAAGTGTAGAAATTCAGGTGTGTTTGTTGAGGTGCCTTCTCAGAAGAGGTTCAAGGAAGCAATGCTTTTGTAAAGGTCCTACATTGGTGTGATGTGAACCAAAATTAATTTGAGAAATGAGACAAGCCTCTTTAAGTTATATCTTAAATTTAAACCTATTCCTTTGTTTAAAAAAAAAAGCAATTCCCCCCCCCCCATGTATTACAAAGTGTGTGATTGGTGCAATGTCAAGAGATGATGACTCAGTTCGTAAATCTCAGAGTGGTGTGCCCAGTGTCTGACAATATCCCATGGAAGTTATTTTTCACAGGACTTCTGAAACATGCATCGAGTGGCCTTTTACACATTACACAGTAGGTGAGAACTTTACACAGTAGGGTGAGAAGTCTGCTATGAGATGTACATTACCATCAAACCGATATATTTTTGTATTTCTCACAGCTGAAATTTAGCAAGATTTAATGTAGGCAATTTGTGTAGGCGTTGGTAACTGGATTGAAACCATCAACCCTCTCAAAGGTTGCCAGCTCAGTATTTTATCTTCCAAGTCACCGGCCATCTCAGATGTCTTGGACAAGTAAAACAAAGCAAAGGAAGTCCCATGATGTCAAAAAAATTATGAAAAAAGTAACATTTTGTTTAACACGAGTTTCTCTTTCAAGTGTTATTTAAAACCTGTTAATATTAAAGGATAAGTATCCTTCGATTTTATGAACATTGGGTTTACGAAAATTCACGTCAACGCAATTGGCAAATTATGTACACTTTTGATTCACGAAATCGAATTTCCACGTGAACGAACTTTCCCATGGCATCAAACAAGAGCCGCCCGGGCAGCTGTCATCCATCTGCTACAGCGTCCACATCACCTTTCCAGGCATTCCAACATGGACATCTTTTGGCGATTTCCCCAAAAAGGTGAATTGTTGATTTAAAATTCATTTTGATTCAATCTTAAAATTTGTTCATTATTAGTTTTATATTGTAAAAAGTGATATAGGTGTATTTTTATACGTTAGGAGTAGAGTTGGAATGATTGTCCTTAACACGTCCCTAATGTTTTTGTATTAAATTAATGGGAAAGGATTTCTGATTAAGGAAATTGCGTTACAAGTGTTCTTTTTCAAGAACACCGTGTCCCTTTTGTAAACCGGGGAACACCTGTATTGGGACAAAAACCTTAACATGTAAATAAAAGTAACATTTTAAGTCTGTAATATTACATTAAGTTTAAGTAACATGCCTAATGTGTTCATGAGGGCATGATTAAGGAGACGGGAGTGAAACGTCCCACTTCTCTGGCGATGTTTTTGGCAGCTGGAACGTGACAGCTTCCCAAATTGCTATCCAGTCGACATCTGACAGGATGCTTGCACAGCTGTCTATAAGTACAGTTAATGGCCAGTCAAATAATATTTGCTCATGAATTACGGTGCATGGATAAGTGACCACCATACGTCATGGGGTTTGAACGAGTCCTCTAATTTGGAGACGAGAGATTGTTATAGGGCTGCGAGGCTTCGTGATGGGCAGTAGAGGGCAGAGCAGCAAAATCAATTGTTTTATACTTTGACTAGCAGGAAGTACCCGGCGTTGCCCGGGTTTTAAAAATATTTCAAAACTACTCTTAATAATGTAACTGCAGTGCGTACTGACTGGTGGTACCTGCTTTCACTGCAGCAGTACATGCTGACTCTATAGCAGTATTTATGGACTGTATAGCACAAAGTACTCACCTGACAGAGTGGCGTGGTGAGGCCTAGTCCCGTGCAGAGCCTCCGGCCTCGCCTAGATTACCCAGCCGGCCAAGGTGTCACCTTGGCAGGCTGGGGTTGGGCTGCTACCCCTGCCCCCCCCCAGCCACGATCTCCTCGGCCGCTCTGCAGTAAGAAATAATAAATATAACCCGTAAAAACAAAGTTTTTCACTATAAATTCTTTATATGCGTGGCAGCGAACTTAATATAAAGGATTAAAAAATATATTCGCCTGTGAAGGACGCGGGGATCGACCTTTGGCTCGGGAAGCGAGGGCGCTACCAACTGCGCTACTCCGCCACGCCCTCGATGAACGTGCCAATCGCAGCGCTATGAAAACCAAACGGACCAATCGTGTCTCGCAAATCCCTCACATTTCGTCCAATGAAACTGCGTATGGTCCGGCCACACACAGACAGACAGATTTGCGATTTGATATATATAGATGCTCTGAGACGTGTCACCCTCAGACGTGTAACGCTTGCCAGCTTGGCGAAGTGCGGTCAAATAACCATCGCGACTCAAAGGTGTAAGAGGCCGTCCTCGGGAAATGTAGTGTTCACTACATTTGCAGTACAAAACGAAGAACCTAATATATAATGTGCGAAGGTGCTATCTTTGATAGCCAGGTCTCGGAATGTTATTTGACAAGATGTGACTAGTTCAATAAACAATTTGATTCTGCTGCTTGACATTGCTAGATTTGCCACTTCACAATTACATCATTAGGTCACTTTAATATGGCCTAATAATCGCGATGTATATATAAATATTTTTTATCAATTGAATGTATACACTTTTTCAACACGCCATTCAAGAAGCAGTATTTCAATTACAGGCTGGATAGGGTAGGATTATCTGGTATTGATTTTTTTTTGCTTAATCTTTAATTCTTCATGTTGTGGACCATGCTTGTGCTTTACAATTTCTACATTTCAATTTACAAGCGCAGTGAACGTTTAAGGTGACTGTACATGGACAGAGCTGCCAGGTTGTGATGGTTAGCACGAGACAATCCGGAGGGTGTCGGTCCGATTTTATCTCCCGGCACGGCAGCTGAAACGATGAAAGTTTCTCAAATCTTACTACCTCTGTCCGCAGAGCATTGTAGACCGCAGTCAATCGTCAGTTCGCGTGTAATGAAGAGTGGGTGTACGCCCGTCTCTTCCAACACGTTTGTTCAACGTGGAAGAGTAGACCAAATAACCTTTAAGAGTTTGCTCGGCAATGGCGTGATCAACACAATTGACATTTGCATTCCTCTTGCAGTAATACTGTACGTTTCAAAGGTGGCGCCATATCAGCTGTTGATGCATTGGTAAGGGATGCAGGGCAAGGCGGGGGTGGGGGGGACAGCGCGCCACGCAGAGCAATCAGTGGCATTGAGGGTGCTCGTGCAATTGCCGGCGTCACTTCTCTGTTGAGGTTGCGTCTCAGTATGGGGTTTCTCGGCTTTGAATTGCAATTTGCGACATGTTTATATGGGTTTTTTTGTTGCAAATCGTTTGCATTGGCAAGATCCCCCGAGTATGGGATGAATGGAAGTCTGTGTGCGGCATGTCCACGTGTGCATTTGTGTTCACATGGCTCTGCCGTGCTTTGAAAGCGGCCTCGTTACAATCAGTTCTGAAAATTGGCTGTCCTGCCACGCTGCGTGGAAGCCTTTAGTCGGTAAACGTGGACACTTGAAGGGGTTGCAATGCACTTCCCCCAGCTAACTCAGGCTCTCAGTTGCAGCACTCAATGGAGAGTGCTTTATCGATTGGTGTTGTGCATCTATAACCACATGACCGTACGACTTTTATATGTGCAGGAGAGCCCCGGTGAATGGTATTACGATGGTTTGTGTACATCTCTCGTTTGGTGAATAAGACTAAAAGGAAGTTTAAGGTAATAAACACTGTCATAGTCTCAAGGAAAACAAGTTGTAAATCCCTTTTCTTGTACGTGGAGACAATTCCACCCAATAAATGATCAGCTGATCAATCCACTGCTGGACGAAGCCCTCCCCGTGAACTGCCACCTCTCGACTCTTGCGATGCAACGACCAATCCAACACATGTACAATACTGACGGTGTTGGATGGATGGTTGCATCGCGAGGTCGATCACGTATTCACATCCATTACAAGATGTTTACACGTGAAGTCCGTTAATTATTAGTGTTGTGCAACTACTCCCATTTGCCAAAGTCTTTTAATTGTATTTTCCTGTATCGTCTACGTGTATATTGAACTTGTCAAGGAAGGTGTTCATAGCCAATGTGATTCCGAATAGATATTTGGATTTGGCTGCAACATGATCGAACCAAATCTGTGTCGTTAGGAACCCCCCAGCATTGGGCACAGCCATACAAATTGTTAAGTGTACAAGTGTTTAATCTTTCAGGGGGTCCGAGCCAACTGAATTCCTGGATTGTTATAGCTCTTGTGCTGAAGATGTTTTATGCAGTTTCAAATTAAAAGTCATATCTAATCTTGATTTGAAGCTTTCGTGACTGCAGGAATCCATACTCTTTGGTTCTTTCGGTAAAGTCACATAGGTATGAAATAAAATAAATCACGACGTTTCAGGCACATCTGGTGGGAAAGCATGGTCTGCTGCTGAGGCAGACTGTTTAAAAAGATTTGAAATGGGTCATAAAGAAGTGGCCGGGGCTAGTGATATTAATGTGAGAAATTAGCATGTAACTGTAAGATAGGAGAGCGGCCTCCTCGACGAGGGCTAAGTTTGGTTGCTAGGGTATTTCTTCAACTTATAGAGGTGAATCAATTGGCACGTTAAACGCTTGCACTCATGACAATCTATTTGGCTGTGGGGGGGGGGGGTCCCAATGACACAAGATTGAGTCCGATCGTCACATGGCCCAGCCCAAATCAGTTATGAATAATGTGCGTTTTGTTACCTTGTGCAGTATCTTGAGATGTACATGCATGTATATGCTTTGTAAACCAGATTATATATTATCATCCATAAAAATAATATGGTCTGCATTTCGTTAGAGGTGATATGACCAATGACATTAATATATCTAATGTAATACCAGTACTGGTGGTGTGTCAAAATCATGTAGTTGACTTGTAACTTGAATGAGTACATCTTAAAGTAGCATTGGTGTTCCTGCATAGCATAGCAGCATTATTCCACGTTGTGTGTTTGTCCAGCAGGCCTGTGTGCTTGGTGGACACATTGGTTGATGGGTGCACTGTGAACACAAATCACATCCTCTTACATAGTACTTGCGTGTAAGGAATATACATTTAAATAGGCTATTCTGCAGTATGCAGAAAACACATTTATAAAGCCATACAGTGTATATATATGCGTTGTGAAAATCTATGCAGAATTAGATGAATAAAGTGCCAAAATATATAGGTATTGTGGTAAAGAAGTACATTTCCATGGGAGTCTGGACACTTATTTTTGGCTTTTAAGATGTAAACACCATGCATTTATCCATAGGCAAAGCAATGAGGATGCATGCACCACTCTCTGTGAAATGGTGTTCAACATGCAGCCATTTGAACGTTGAATATTAAGGATATTTCACACAAAATAACTGAATGGCATGGGT
This sequence comes from Lampetra fluviatilis, assembly GCF_964198595.1. Classification (NCBI taxonomy): domain Eukaryota; kingdom Metazoa; phylum Chordata; class Hyperoartia; order Petromyzontiformes; family Petromyzontidae; genus Lampetra; species Lampetra fluviatilis. The sequence goes on along the minus strand of NC_136279.1, from coordinate 23,213,468 downwards.
CTTGCACTGACGTAGCTTGACCCGATTCTCAATAGCCTTATCACACCTGTGCCTGGTATGCCGGACAAAAGATGTTTATTCAAATTTCATTTAGGTTTACACCAAGGAAAAAGCAACCGCGGTACAATGTACAAAAATTTATATTGAACATCTATCAAATGCACTAGTATCTGTAGGCGAACCACTATGATTGCGTGTGCGCAATACATCCCAGCACAGCTTGCAAATATACAAAAAAATCCAAACATCCAACAACCATTATCATACACACCGCCGACGTATGTGATTCAAAACAGTCATGTAACCTTCGTTTAAATACTTAATAGAATGCAAATAAATTTAGCAAAGCAATCGGGCTCTGCGGTAGTATAGCAATGGAAATATTCTTTTTTTTCACTTGTAAAACAAATTAAACGCACACACAGTCCATATATAAACAATAAGCGTCTGGCGGGGCACATGCTTTGGGTCACTCGCAGTCTAAAGAGTTGGACAGTTACCAGCTTTTTACTTAAACACATTGCACAAGAGTAACGTTGATACAAATAAAACCTTGCATGATCGCAGCTCGTTTTCTATCGAAAGACAGTATTGTAGTTTGGATTATTTTTAAGACTAACTCAAGGACTCTCTAGCACTTACATTGGCTGCCATTTTGCAGAATAGAAGCAAATTGGTAATGAAGTGAAATGCAATTTGAATGCCACGCTGTGCGCACTAACGTTAGAATGATGTTGAGACTTTGTGTTTTTGTTCCAATATTGCCGCAGTAGGCAGACCAAAGTTGTGGTTTTGGTTGTATGGACCAGATACTCATTCTTCTGCATGTTTAAAAATCTCCCCAGTATTTGCATGTACAGGTTATGAGAACCGGCATGGTAATGAAGTCCAACTTTTGACGTGTACATATTTACGTACTCACTGTTAAATACAGCTTTCTTGCAAAATCTTGTGCTTTCAATGAAGGCTTAGTTCCATGAACAGTTGGTGTCCCTAAGTTAAATATTGGTCCTCTGGGTAAAAGGTTACTGATGGCCACGTTGTAACGCGAGTCAGAACTCTGTGTTGATACTTCGATTTGGTCATGCCTGGGAGCCCTTGGGGGGGGGGGAAGTCTGGGCATGAACTCCATAACACTCCTCCATTCTACCTGGCAATGTTACTTGAGACATTGCCAGCTGTAATGCAAGAGATATTAGGTCCACTTGCTTTCAATTGTCGGGTTTTGTTCCGTAGCACTGGTGTGGATATATTTCAAATGCCCTTTTTTGGGCGTGAGGTGGCAGTTTTAATGTGGCCTCAGGGCTGTGACCCATCGTGTGTTTTACAAGCCAAGTCTTTCACATCCCCAAATCGAGAAATAAATAAAATAAAACCCTTCGATATTAATATATATTTATCAAATATACATAAGGCTGTCATGTACAAAGTCACACATTTAAGGGCATTAAAAGCAATACAGTGCCACATTCACCATGAAAATGAAACACAACGTGGGGAGTCTTGTATGCAAAATCGACCATGCTGTTACACTGCTGTCCAACACTGGTTCGACCTGGGAGGCTTTGTTGAACCTTTGGGATGTACGGTACGGTACTCTATATCCCTGTTTTGGAATCATTAAACGTCACAGCCATTTCATCGCAGCCTGCGCATTGTACAAAAACTTCGTTCCACTTTTTTTTTTACAATGGGTATATTTAAAGTGTTTTTATATCATACAAAAGCCAACGATTTTCTTTCAGTAAACTTATAGATACCAAGGGCTAATATTGTCGCCCACGCTTTTTTTCCTTCCCCTCTTCAAATCTGTACACGCTATAATTGTAAACTTATAACATTGTAAAGCAGCAACGACTTCTCAAGGGGGACATTCTTGTTGTTGTTGCGAAGCAGGTACTCTGTGAACACAGCACGCATTCGGGTTGCGATGGCTTCACGCACCGTAGCGCGTAGAACAACTCTCAATACGGAACTCGGGGGGCTTTCTGAGTGGCTTGTGCCTAGCTCCGTTCATCACTACAAGCGTTGCCGTGCCTGGTTATCCCCGTCTTGTTCCCTCAACTCCTCGCCATCGCTTAGCTTTCTCCTGTTGTATACGGATTAGCACCTTGGCCCTTTTTCTTGGTGGCACTGCCTTGCTGACGTATGTCCCCATGACGTTAAAACTACTGTAATATTGCACATGCACTAGTTTGGTTGCCTTCAGCTTAAATAGAGCCGCACAGAATCCGCGTGTAGACCTGCAATGGTATAGTTTTGATTGTGCACTGCGGAAATATTTTTCTTCATTTTATGCAACCCCCTTTTAACCTCTCCGATATGTAACACATCTTTGAGCGAACAGCAGCATGACAGTGCGATGTTAGAACATATTCACAGTCGCGTGAAAGTTTGGGGAGCCCCTTGGTTTTTTTTGTTGTTGTTGTAAAGCCTTGGTCCTTTTTGCTGGCAAAGGGGAGAAACGTAATTCGGATAAAACCTTGGTGCGTTACAAGCCTGGGCCGCTGCTGCCCCCGCGGTTTGCACGCAGGCAATTTGTAAGACGAGTTTAAATTTGTTGATTTTTTTTTAATGGAATGATTGTCCAACCTATTGCACAGAGGACTGTGTGTTTGATACGCAGTCAATCCTGACCCCCATTTCCCCCCTCTTGCAGGAAAACGCTCCAACCATTCAATAGTTATGCTGACAAAGCCTGCTCGGGGCTTGGTGCAAGCGACGAGTCCGTAATCCCCTCTGCTTCCAGTCCGTAGCACTGTCCACATAATGAAGTGCTGCCTTACTATTCGATGAAGCGTTCACAAAATGTCGTTGAAAATTAGCAAATTTTAAGAAAATATTGTGATTCTATTGTGTATTTCTCAGGCAAGTAGGTTTTTTTTCTTCATAGTGGCTGTTTTTTTTTGTAATCAGCGCGTCCCCCCCCTCCCCCCGTCTTGGCGAGTGTCCCAATTTAGCGTGGTTGTGATTGTCTAAGAAGATCTACAGTTGTAACGAGTCGCTGCGGGGGGAGGGGGGGTGGTGGAAAATGCTGCACGTACGCCGCAACTTGTGCTCGAGGCAGGCGTGACCGTGGTGCCGTGTCAAATAGCAGGCCGAGGGCTTCGTGCGGAGATTCCAGGTTTGTTGGCAGTATTTCCGACGCTTTCCAAGCAGTTCTCAATTTTTGTATAGCACTTTTAATTACGCACGCTTTCAAATGCCATCTTGGTTTTTTTTTTCCACAGCTTGTTGGCTTGGATGGATGGCTGGCTTTCTTTGAATGGAAGGTATAAATAGAGGACCCATTTACCAAACTGGTAATCCATAAAGAATGTTTTCTTTTTTTTTGCATTGATTACATTAATCACTTTGAACATTATGACAAAATAAAAATGTTCAAGTCATTGGGCCATTTTATTTTAAGATGTTTTCTTCTATGCAGCTGTAAACCATACACTCAGAATTCAGTTCTAACAAATCCATTTTGAATCAGGCTGATGAGTTGCATGGGAATTTTGACAGGCAAATGGCACAGGCATTGTGAAGTTGATTTATGGATTGATGGATGAATGTCAAATGGATTTGTAGTCGGATGAATTGATCACGGAATTATAAGATTGATTAGGAGGATGCATCATTAGTTGTAACATCTGATAGATGGATTGTCACGTGAATCAATTGTTGATGAACATTGGTTTCATGTTGGCGAGGTGAACATTCAACAGGCGCATGGGCACATCGGATGAGCAGATGGACATTTGCACTGAGCATAATCAAGGGACAAATCCCCGTGATGATGATGTTCATGATGATGATAATGATCATCATTAACATGATGACGTGTCGCCAGTGTGACTAATTGCCATGCAGTAGCTCATTGCCGTAGCGTTATTGGCACAGGCCCCCGTGCGTAGAATGAAATGGCCGCCTCCTGTCCAAATTCCCTCCTCTACGTAACTTCGCGCTTTGGGGGGAGGCCCGGGCTGGCCCAGTTGATCGACGTCGCAGTTGCACCGCCTGCGCACTCTGGAGCTACGCCCGCCAGGATGGGCGGACATCGGAATGACTCGCCCCGCGGCGATGGATTGGGGGGGAGGGGCGATGGCGCCCGCTCAGTTGTGCTGCAGGATGAGATGCTCGAGCTCGTCGGCCGACCGGAGCAGGAAGGCGGCGGACTCGCGGTACCCCGAGATGAGCTGGCGCACGGCGCCGATCTCCGTGGGGCTGAGCTGCGCGGGGCACCCGCCGGCCCCCCCGCCGGCCCCCCCTCCGGCCCCCCCGCCGCTCGCCTTGCAGCACGTGGGCCCCGCCCCTCCGGCCTGCACCTGGCCCGGGGGGCTGGGGCTGCTGCTGCCCGAGCTGCTGTTACTGCCGCTGGTGTTGCTGCAGGTGCTGGGGGGTTTCTTCATGCTGAGGTCGGTGGGGCCTGTTTCGACGGGAGGAGGAGGAGCAGCAGCAGCAGGGGGATGGCGTGGTAGGAGAAGGGGTTTCGCAGATACACGGGCACGCGGGTTAGGGCAGGGTACCACTGGTGGCCCATGTGGCCCCACAAATGCTCTTGGGAGTGGCCCATCGAGACGTGAGAGATGCAGGTCGGTGAGATGAAATCGAAATAAAGAGCTGGAAATGAGGGCTGTAGACCAGGGGCTGCACTCTATTGATGAGCCCTGATGACATCACGACCCCTCATGACATCATAACGTCTACGCGTGACGCCCGTCGACACGCTCAATGCGTCATTCGCCAGAAAATATAGTTAAAGAGAACGGCTTGCTTGGAGAATTTGTATACGTGGTGAAAGCAACTGTCATGATTTTGAGGTCGTGATATTATTGAAGGATGGATATTTTTTGGTCTCGTTTAATCACTCGTTTACGCGGCCTCTAGTGGCGTAGCAAGCGTCAAGTGAACTCGTACGTCGGTTTGTGAATCAAAAACAAATTATTCCTATCCGCACATTTCGGCGCTCGTAACGTAAAGGTACGAATCAATTTTATTTGATGATTGAGCCATCAATCCGCCCCTCGTGTCTGGGAAACATCCTACTCTGGGTCTGTGCATGGGGTTTCTGAATGAATGACTCTGTTGGTAGTTATTGTGCACACACCGCCAGCGCAGCCTCACCAAATAAGAAAAATTTGAATGAATGGCGCTGTCCAGCTGGGAGGTAGGGGGAAGCACGCAAGGTGAGGAACTTCTGTATCTCGCATCGCAAAGCCACGGGGCTTGAAGGTGGTTTAGCACTGTCCACTGTGCCCTATCGATCACGCGGCACATGAGCCGCGCGTTGACGGAATATCGCGGCCACTGAAGCGTCGGCATAACTACTACATTGTCAGGATAATTGAGGGCGTTAATTGTCGACACGTGTCCGAATGCGCTGGGTGCGTGAGTGGGGGATGTGGGCGATGGTGATGAACGGTGGCTCGCTGCCGCGTAAGCGCACAGACGCGACGCACTGATGCCTTCATCCAGCAGTGGATTGACAAAAAGGTCTGCACCTGTAATATGGATAGTGAGGTGAGTGCAGTAAGGGTTTTGGTGAAGGTCGGCAACAATGGGGGCGGTCGTGGTTGAGGGTTATGGTGGCTGGTCTGTGACGATGGGGGTGGAATGTGCTTGTGAGACACAGCACGTGTGGAGTATCGGTGGGGCACGCGATGATTGACACTGGCCCGCACGGCGGTGCTTCTGAGCGCCACACTGTGGAGGCGGCGGCGGCGGCAGAGGCGGAGGCCTCACCGTTGCTGATGTTGGCGAGGTGCAGGGCGGGTGGCGGGGGCGGTGCTGGGGGGTTGTGGTGAGCGGACAGCGCCGGGTGCTGAATCCCCCCGCCCAGCCCGCCGAAGCCGTGGTGAGCGTAGCGCATGCTCCCGTTGACGTACGGCGGCGCGTCCCCCGCAAAAGCCAGCGGCATCGGGGCGGGCGGCGGGGGCGGCGGGAACGAAGGGGGCGGCTGCTGCTGCTGCAGGTGCTGGTGCTGATGCGAGGTTCGCACGAGGTCGTGGGGCAAATGCGCCGGCCTTTCCAGAGGCATGGGCTCGTCCTGTGGACGACAGCGGAATGGTTTAGCGAAGGAGTAAGTTAATAATAAACGTGTGCGAGAACGACCCTCGGCGTTTAACCACTGAGAGCGTCCAACTGGCAATCGGTGTCGCACGTGCTCCCAAACACCGGGATTAAGCGTCGTGATCGGCCGACGCGGGATAGGGGACCAGGAGCTATGCTCACACGCTCCTCCAGGGAACGCATTGGGCAAGATTTTTCTGTGGCGTGTCGAACACGCCAATTAATCAAAGACACTTTAATTAGTTGTGAACATAAACCATGTACATGCGATTGCAGTTCACGCGCACTTCTTGACAAAGTGCTAGACTTTGTGAAGTATTATTCCATGTTGATGCATTTGCGTTTGTTATTTTTTTTATGATCAATATCTACGAAGTTTGCAAGAGCAAGGAGGTAACTAGACATTCCAGTGATTGGTATTCATTGGACCACGAAGTTACCGTGAACACAAACATCTTCGGTCAGTAAAGGCATTCGATATTTAAGCAATTATAATGCATTTTACCTTATCCCTCTCCCTTTGTAACACATATCCCTTTGATATAATAGAGACGTTTTATTCTGAATGGGACCTCATCTGGCTTAACAACAAATGGTCTGTCTCATTTGTCATTAACTTTTGATACCAATTATTTTTTCCCCAAGAACATCAACTAATTCTCATTCACAAACAAAAAAAGCAACAACTACATTATATACGGCGGCCTCTTCCAAAGGCCAATGTGGAAGAGTAGACCAACATATCCTCCGGAGGGGCTCTCCAGAGCGCCCTCTTTTGAAGGCATTTTGCGCCAGGAGTATCGTGAGCGAGTAATTGCGGGGCTGCGCGTTTATCCCGCCCTCCATAAAGGAAGGGGATCAGCAGACGGCCACTAACGTGCATCTTAATTGTGCTGCTACAATAGAAGCACGTGATTTCATTGACACATCGTCAAGTAAACCTCCTGCCCTCAATAGCGGAGCACTCCCCCACCGCCATTGCCAATGTCAATTCAGGCCGTGGGATTGGAAATCACTCGCAAATTTGCCGGGGCCAGAGGAGCCACCTCCGGGGTGCCGCTCGTGCGGGTCCCACGCTCCGGGCGAGTCGAATGGAGTGTGTCAGTGGCCGTGCCTTCTGCTCCATCTGCATGAACGACGGAACGGCGATGACCGCCGCAGCCCTCCCCCCCCACCAGTCACTCCGGCGATTCGAGCGGCAGTTTTGGTTTTGCGCGACGCATAAACAACAACGAAACATCCTTGCATGGACGTGTGGGGCCAGGGGAGCGGAGGGAAGGAGGGCGCGATTCCACGGAGGCTGCGCCGAAGCACCGGGTGGGACCCGAGACGTCATGCAGAGAGAAGACGCAGGGCGCGCGTGGGAGTTGTGGGGACGGTGGCGGCGGTGGTTTTGGCCGGGTGTGGATCGCGCGTGCGTGGGTGTGAGCTTGCCGAGGATGGGCGGGCGCAGGGGGGCAGGGGAATGGATGGTAGAGGGCGCTGCGCTGGGAAGGAGAGGGTGGGAGGAGGGGGGGCTTTTCTTGAGCCTGTGCACCGTGGGGTCGCTCGTTCGCTCCCGTAGCTGCCGGGCTCGCTGGTGAAGGCTTCGCTGTCATTAAATCGATTTCGCGGCCCCGGCGCTTTGCTTCCGAGAACACGCGGCGAGCAAACCAAATGCATGATCGTGTTGTATTATTATTATTCTTTTGGACGTGGTGGGTGTCGGGGGAGCGGGTGGCTTTTTGTACGTCTTTTTCCTTCGCAGGAATGTCTTCACTTTGCCACCCGCTTTGCATTTTTGCTTCACGACTCTCGCCCGCACTCGCTCACTCGCCCGCACTCGCTCACTCGCGCTCACTCGGTCACTCGCTCACTCGCCCGCGCTCGCTCTCCCGCTCACTCGCTCACTCGCCCGCGCTCGCTCTCTCGCTCACTCGCCCGCGCTCGCTCGCTCACTCGCTTACTCGCGCTCCCTCGCCCGCACTCGCTCACTCGCCCGCACTCGCTCACTCGCCCGCACTCGCTCACTCGCCCGCACTCGCTCACTCGCTCACTCGCCCGCGCTCGCTCTCTCGCTCACTCGCTTACTCACGCTCACTCGCCCGCGCTCGCTCTCTCGCTCACTCGCTTACTCACGCTCACTCGCCCGCACTCGCTCTCTCGCGCTCCATCGCCCGCACTCGCTCACTCGCCCGCACTCGCCCGCACTCGATCACTCGCTCACTCGCCCGCGCTCGCTCTCTCGCTCACTCGCTTACTCGCGCTCACTCGCCCGCACTCGCTCTCTCGCGCTCTCTCACGGTCCCTCACCCACACTCGCTCTCTCGCTCACTCACCCGCACTCGCTCACTCGCCCGCACTCGCTCACTCGCCCACGCTCGCTCTCTCGCTCACTCGCTTACTCGCGCTCACTCGCCCGCACTCGCTCTCTCGCGCTCCCTCGCGCTCCCTCGCCCGCACTCGGTCACTCGCCCGCACTCGCTCTCTCGCTCACTCGCCTGCACTCGCTCTCTCGCCCGCACTCGCTCACTCGCCCACGCTCGCTCTCTCGCTCACTCGCTTACTCGCGCTCACTCGCCCGCACTCGCTCTCTCGTGCTCCCTCGCCCGCACTTGGTCACTCGCCCGCACTCGCTCACTCGTGCTCACTCGCCCGCACTCGCGCTCACTCGCGCTCACTCGCCCGCACTCTCGCTCACTCGCGCTCACTCGCCCGCTCGCTCGCCCGCACTCGCTCACTCGCGCTCGCCCGCACTCACTCACTCGCCCACGCTCGCTCACTCGCCCGCGCTCGCTCACTCGCTCACTCGCGCTCGCCCGCACTCGCTCACTTGCCCACGCTCGCTCACTCGCCCGCGCTCGCTCACTCGCCCACGTTCGCCGGCGCTCGCTCACTCGCCCTCTCGCGCTCCCTCGCCCGCACTCGCCCTCTCGCGCTCACTCGCCCTCTCGCCCTCGCTCGCCCGCGCTGCCGTGGCCGGGGTTTTAAGCCGAGTGAACGGCCCGTGGGGCACTCGGCTCATGAGCCGGGGATTTACGGATTCATGGAAACGTTTTCCACCAAAAAAAAACCCACGTGGAGGCAGCGGCCGAAGAGAGCGGGCAGAAATAAAAAAAAACGAGTTAAACTATATACACACACAAGAAAGAAATCAAACGGGAAGAATAAGTGTGTTTGGGACCGCAAGCGCTGAGCAAAGAAATAAATAATAAATGCTGTTGGGGCGGTAGCGGCGTGGGGTGGGTGGATTTGGGGGGAGCCGAAGCATCGAGGGATGGAGCAGGGCTGGGCAGGCGGGAGGTAAAAACAGACGGACAGGCAGCGTCCGCATTCAGCATGAATTATACACGAGCTCATTAGAGCTCCCCACCGAGGCTCAGCGATTCCGCGGGCTTGACGGCCGTTAATCAGCCAGTCTGGGGTGTCTGCGCGTTCGTGCTTCTGTGTTTGGGGCTACGCAGCGAGGGGGGGGGGGATGGAGGGGGGGGCGACTGCCTTGGGGCGAGGGCCATCCTACGCACGCTGCTGGGCTGCTGTCACCACGGAAACGGTTTCTGCGGAGACGCGAGCTCCCCCTCGTCCCCTTCCCTGCTCGGGTCCAGGGCTCTCTGCTCGCACGCCCGACCCCCCCGAGCCCCGAGCGCTCCTTTCCCGCGGCCGTGAGCAGCACCTGGCTGTCCCCAGCTGTCCCGACCGCCCGGCCGCCCACGCTACATTCCCGCACACACTTCACCCCCACACCCCCCCACCCCCCCCAGTCGCTACTCCCGCATGCCAAGCCGCCGTCAATTAAAACGCGATCGTGACTCTTCACCCCGCATGGTTTAGCCCTCGATCCACCCCTCCACCATGTCCGGTGATAAAAAAAAACTTTACGGTGCCGCGGTGGTGGTGGTGGTTGGGGGGGGGGATAAAAAAAAGAACCCAAGCATCGCCGTCTTTCCCATTTATACTCAGCCCGACGTCAACCGTGGCACGTGTTTACGATTTCCACTCGAGCGCCGGCAACAACGACGGCGTCGGCGTGCGCACTGCGAGAACAAATTTGTTTTATGAGAGGCGCGCGGACGGGCGGGCAGCCCCAACCCTCGCTCCGCGCGAGCCTCTCCCTCAAATCCCCCACCTCCCTGCCACCCGCTGCTGCAGGGCATCCGAGATCGAAACAAAAATACGCGGACCCCTCTACGGAGAACTGAAGGATTTCACGAGCCGGCATAGCGGCCGTGCCGCTATTTCACTTTGCTGGGTTGAGATAACAACTCGCTCCGCGTTTCTTTTTTTTGTTATTCGATTGCGTTGTCGTCCCGCTATGGCGGCTCGTCGCCTCGCGCTCTGTTTCACGCCACAGGTCTCGCTTGCAAAAGCATCGCACGAAAAAACGAGACGCGTCCTTCTCGCCCGGTTCCGAGTCGATTTCGTTGCTCTGATTGATTAAACCCCTCAAGAGGTCTCGTGCACGATGGCAAACGTCTGCTGCACGGCGCTGGAACACGCCAAAAGAAAAAAATGCGCCCCAGCGCTGCAAAGATGCAGAGCGAGGGAGGAGGGCGTTAGAATTTAATTCCTCCCCATAATTGAGAGGATTCTCGGTTAATGGGTTAAAGGTGCTTTTCTTTCAGGTGCCATGCACAGCCCATTAGCGCATTGGGCGCTTTGTGCCATGCAAATTATGTAGCTTCGGCTTAACTAGCACCACTCAGTTTGCCGCACAACTTGCCCCGTGACCCCCGTGTGATTGTTCCCATGTGCTCGCCGTTAATTTCCCCCCCTCGGTTTCCTCCATCAAACATTCACCCCCCACCGCTTCTGCCGGAGCTGAACGCCCCCCGCGACCCTCGTTCTCTCCCCTCCCCTTTGGATGTCGTTGGACGTATCCCTTATAGATGTTTTTTTGTTCGCGTGTTCAGCGGCGAATTTTGACGGCGCTGCGATCCGTGCCAAATATTCTTTTTTTTGTAACTAAAACTCCTCAACGGCCGTTGCATCGCCACCGCCGTTTCTTATTCCGGCTCCAGCCCGCATCCCAGTTTGTATTCCTGGACTCGCCTCGCCTGGAACTGTCTGCTTCATGATCATCATCACCATCATCACGCGGGCTCTTGCCGTGGTATTTATTCGAGTTCACTTGCAAGCGCGGACCGCCACTGCACAGTGTGCGCCATTTGCATATTTTGGTTCGCACTGAGCATTCTCTTTCGAGCACCACTCGGGTACAATTTGGTTTAACCTTAAATGCACTCAGTTAATGACGTTGCGTGGCTTGAAACCTTGTAATTTAGATCACGTTTATACATCATGTTTTCCTTTTTTGGCAATGTTTTCCAAACCGTGATATCGGCGTCACGTTACGAGACGGATGGGATGGGGGGGGGGGGGTATTCGTGTGGAAACTCTTGCCCCGTTTTAGAAGACGACCCACAGAAGGAGACATCGCAGAACTGCTTCCGAAATCTCTTAACGTGACCTCAATTCGCACTAGGGGGCGGCACCTCCCCACCCGCCTGCCTACAGAGAGAACGGCGCTTGAAGAACGACGAATACACGTCACGCTCCGAGGTCGAATTGTTTTGCCAATTTTCATTCCAAACCGAAATGTAATACGACACCACCAACTCACGATGCTATAAAACCTGGCTTCGTCGAGGGCGAGGAGATTGGGGCACTGCAAGACGCCACCGCTCCAAACAAAGACACGGAGGACCTCTCGTGCAGCCGTGCGGACCGCCGGGGCAAAGTGCAGGTCACCGAGCGGCACTGACGAGGAGTCGCGGCGCCCAACGTGCACGGCAGGCGCGCACTGTACAGCAGGCGCGCACTGTACAGGTTACGGGACACGAGGCTCGAGCCGCTGGCGGTGCTGGGAGGGACGGAGAAATCGGAGCAGGAAGACGAGGGCGGCGAGGGGGCAGCAGGCAGCAGCCGGAGGGATTCCAAGCGCCTTCATCCCGCGCTAATTACCGCGCGGCCCCGCTCGGCGCGGCGCGTTAAGTCCGAGCTCGTTAATTACTCCGCACTCGCCTCACCCGTGCCCACGGTTGCTACCCCGCATCGTCGCTCGCCATCGCCCTCCTCACCCACCGCCCACTCCGCCCTCCTCGCACGCCCCCTTTGCTCTACCCCCCCCCGCGCACCGCAGCCGGTTAAATTCTCCCTTCGATCCGTCACAGATCTCTGCTCGTTATTCCGCGCCTTATTTGCGGCACACGGAACCACGGGGCGGACAACGATCGCCCCGGGGCGGCGCCCCAGCGGAGCTCGCTCGGCCCCGGCCGCTGCCGCCCCCTCGGCCATTAGCGGGCGGCGAACGTCCGGAGCTTCGTCGTTTGTCGCTTGAATTTAACCCCCCCCCCTATCCGGCTTATTTATTTATTTTGTTCGCCGCAGCGCAGCGGACGGAGAACGTGGCGCGCTCGTTAACGGCTTGCGCGGTGCCGCGACCGGGCGCAACCCGGCGCCTCGACGAGCGGGAGCCGCAGCACGCGCGCGGAATGCTCGCTGCAAAACGTCGTCGTCAAATTCATTAAACGGAGAGGGGAAAAAAATCCTCATTTTCAAAATGAGGATGTAACCCGCCGCTTCGGCGGTCCCTGCCGTGATGTTCGTATGGCCGTTACGTAAAGACGGCGGCCGGAGCTGCGGTTACATTTCGACATCGCCATGTAAATCCATTGGCGTTGTCGTAAGTAAAAGGAAACGTAAGACGCGAAGCTCGCAGCAACCTACTCAATTGAGGATTGCCTGAGACGCGTCGTTGCGATGAGGCACACTCGCGCCCTGGCGTCCGCAAGGGCCATGACTCAGATGCCGTGCCACCATTACGAGGGTGAGCCGTTGCGTTGAAGCGTCATGGTAAAGTCGACTAATACGAACTTGCCTGTGACTACATTGCTAAATCATAGTATCGTCGTCGTCGTCATCATCACGGAATGTTTCGTGAACAAATGTCTTAAAACTCATTCTCATGTTCACGCTAGAGGCATCGAATCGCGCGAGTAAGAATCTGTTATTTTGACTTTGTCGATGTGGCATGGGATTGGGTCACCTGACCCGAGCGTTGATTGTAAATTTCGATACTCGCGACAGCAGAATTCATAATCGATCCTCGAATCGTGACAATTTATTAGATCACGTTACGGGCCCTGCAAATGTTTGTTTTTTACGAAACAATGCAGCCCGAATTCCCTACCACTCAATAACCAAACATGCACCTGGTATCCTCAAACCAGTTTATTTCTGAAAGCTAAGCAGGCCTGAGTCTGGTTAGTACTTGGCTTGGCACAGGTGCTGTAGGCGTGGGTCTGCGAGGCGCGGCGGTGCCGCGTGTCACCCCCTCGTGGACAGCCCGGTCCGGGGTACGTTCCAGGGTTCTCCGGGTTCCTCGCACATAAAGCCCAATACCGATCAATGGAATTTGTATTCTTCGTTCTTTCGGTAAAATCGCGTAGAAGGGACTTTACCGAAAGAACCAATAATATGAATCCCTGCAGTCACGAAAGCTTTAAATCGAAATTCTATGGAATTTGGTCAAACGTCCGAATGTGGCAGGGCCCTTCAAAAAAAAAAGTCTCGAGACTTGGTTGAAGTAAAGGCCATGATTAGTATTATTAGCATCATCATCATTACTCTTAAATATTAATAATCTTAATAATATGAGGAGTCGTATAGCTGCAGACCCCCCCCCCGCCCTGGCAAAGCAATGTGCTCATGGAGCCTGACTGCTGTTGCTGCTGCCCCCTCTCCTCCTGCTAGCAGACCGCCAACCGCGCGCCCTCTGCTCCCCCCAGGGCTCACTGTGACATTTTTACCGTGTAAAGGTCACGCCCTGTCAGGGCTCAATGTTCCACTAATACGGCTGCTGCTTCTAGCTTCTAGCAGCAGCAGCAGCAGCGCCGCTGCAGACGGAAGGGGCATCGACGAATTCTGAGAGAAGCGGCCATCATCGCGGCATTCGGAGCCGCCCTTGTGGATCACACGTAGAGTGACCCAGGTGGGCTCTCCAAACCTCCATCAGCGACTCCAATTTGTAAACAGGAGTGCGTGGCCACTAATAAAATTGGTCGGGAAAGTATTAATCATTGGGTCTGCTTTGCCGGTCTCTTGATAAAAGTAGACGCAAAAAAATGAGGATAAAGCCCGTAGTGATTTTTATAAATTGCACATCACATGTCAGCCCTTTTACAACATTTGACATTTTTTATTTCAAAGGTTCCGAAGGCCTCTGGCTGGGACACATGACTCATAAAACATTATAGTCACACTGGTGGAGCGCTGTTAGCTATACAACAAATCACCCTGGCGGAGGACTTTTTGGCAAAAGATAATCTCACGGATGCATTTCTTTCTTTAACTAATACGTCCATCATGAGAAAGTGTAACTGCAGTAACTCGGCGAGTTTCAGCGAGGTGAAACGGAGGCCCTGGCGAACCAGGGGATGTCCATTAATGAGCCACATCGATGTTCCTCGTCCCGCTCCAGGCTCGCATGACCCCCCGCCCCCTCCGCTCCTGTTATCGCTTGCTACTCGACAGGCAGTCAAGGTTCGTGCAAAGAAAAAAGCAAAGCTGTTGGAACGTTTTGAAGAACGGGGGGAGGTGGAAAAAAAATATTCAGCAGAAATTATTATTTAAAAGATTTTGCTGTGGCCAGTAAAGGTGGGACATTCGCAGGTTTGTGAGAAGTGGCTGCGGCCTGGGGAAGCATTCATCCAGCAGTGGACTGACCGCGGCTGCTGATGAGTAACGGTGGGACATGGCAAGGGTTCGGTCGAGGGAGACCCGAGCTGCTCAGATTCACGGGAAGCTGTGCCGCCTCCACCGCCGCCACCGCCGCCGCCGGGCGAGCGTGTGGCGCCGCGTGCGGTATTAATCACCGGTCTCCGCCGGGCTTCACGAGCCTCGCGTGTGTGGGTGGTGGTGGTGGGTGGGTGTGTGGGGGGGGAGGAGGATGAGGAGAAGGCACGTCCCGGGCAAGTCTGCCGCCCACCCCGGTTGTCATGGCGTCCGTATCCAGCCCGGCACACGAAGGACACTCAGAGAGAGAAAAAAAAGCGCGGTTGGGGGAAGAGGAGAAAAGAATTCGGCAAAAAATAGAATAAAGCAATGGAGGGGGGCTGCTGCGGAGGCCGGGGTTTATTTTTTGGGGGGGGGAGAGGCAGAGGAGAGGAGCGCGGGAAGGGGCGGTAACGGGCGCCGTTGCTAAGCAGCTGCGCCCTTAATGAGTCGTCCTCGCCGATACCGCCACCGCTGCCGCCGCCGCCGTGGCTCGTTTGATGGACATGAAAGCGAGCGGGGAGCAGGGAGCGGGGAGCGGGGAGGAGTCCCGCGCAGCGCCACCCGAGCGGCGAGCGGGACGGCCGCGCTGCGACCCGCTCCGTGAGTGCGGGGGTCAGCGTACAGGTCACATGATGCCCCCCCTTCCCCTTGCCCAACTCCACATTGCCATGAAGCGCCTGAAGGCATTGTGACCAGAATTCATGTAAAAAGAATGAGGCTACATTCGAGAGACTTGAACTTATCCGTGCGGCGCGTGAACGCACGAGTAAATAAGGAAAGAAATTGCTCGTTCAAAAGATGAAATAACGAGCCTCGTTTTTTTTTCAAGACCGTACGAGATAACCCCAATTAACGCAAGAAAATAAAAATAAAATCACATTGGCTTCACTTGCCGAGACTTTTTTTCTTTTACAAGTAATAGTAATAGTTTATAACGCATCTTTATTTAGCCAGGAAATCTTCAATTAGGCGGCAAGTAAAACAAAACTAGTGTGGTTCGTGGTGGGGGAATGGTGGCACAGCGGTTAGCGCACTGCGCTATGAATCCGGCCACTTGAGTGGAGAATTGTATCTGAACCGGTCTTGACCAGTGTGAAGTATGGTCAAACAACCACCATGACCACCACAGCATGGGGATGCATTCATCCAGCAGTAGATTAACAAAGGGCTGTGCAGCATATTCATTTGTAGACATTTTTTCAATAATTGATCGCAGGGAAGTTAAAACAGGCACGAGTGCTGCGGACCCCTGTTGTCTTGCGGGAGGAGTTGGACTCCCGTGGTCAGTGCGGTGACAGCGAGGCCGAGCGGCGAGGCGGCCGTCACCCTCACTTGCCACCACCATGCCACACGTCCCGGCTCCCACAAACCCGCACCATAGGGCCCACGGTGCCCACTGTAGTGCGGGCACCACTGTGGTGCGGGCACCATTGCCTGTGGTGTCCACTCACTGGACGTGTTCCAGCCTCGTGACACAATCCGCGCGGACGCCTCCCCTCTCCCTCACCGCAGGACCCCGACCCAGGACACTTTCGCCCTTCAGCAGCATTCGAACCTCTCTCCTCCTCCTCCCTCTCTCCTCTCCCCCTCTCTCCCCACGTTCTCCATCACCCCTCACTCCCCTCTCCCACCTTCCCTCTCCCTGCACTCTCCTCCATCTCCCTTCCCTCTCCCCATGCTGCCCTCCATCTCCCTCCCCTCGCACGCTCCGTCCCCAAGTCACCCCGTGATCTCTCTTCTCCGACCCCCCCAAGGCTGCCGTCCCTCCCTCCCTGTTGGGGGGGGGGCCCACCTCAACCCAACAAGCGGCGAGTAACGATCAATCGAACAAAACCGATTCTCATGCTGACGATGCACGCGTCGAACCGTGGCGTGCGCAAACAGATTACACGATTTATAATCCCTCCAAATCGAACCTACATTATGTCACCTGGAATGTACCCATGTGTCACATCAGATCTTGGAAACTAAGCAGGTTTGAGCCTGGATAATGCTCGGATGGGCGACCTGCAACCGCTGGCGTGTAGGTGGGGGTGGCGGGGCAAGGGTGGGATGAAGGTTCTGTGCGTCACTCACCGCCTGCAGGTCGAGGCGGATGCGCTTGGCGGCGTTCCTGCTCTCGCTCTCGCACGCCATAGCCAGGATGTTTTCGGCGACGGCCGACGTGAGGTGCGGGGGCGTCGTCCTTGACTGCTGCTGTTGGTGACAGCGTGGTGGAGGATTAGCAACGGCAGCGGCGGCGGGGACGGCAACAACAACAACAGCAGCAGCAACAATACGAGCGAGAGAGGCATTCGTAAATCAAAATAAGCATTCAGCCTTTAAAAAAAAAATCTAAATTAAAGCCATGGTAGTTATTTTTTTCATTCAGAGCACGGTGGCTGCTGGGTGGCTTATGGGATTAACGGGCCCTGTCTGCATTCTTAGGGCTCTCTTTGAGCCCTGTGGCACTCAGGGTAGAAACTGAGATTAGCTCCCCCAGGGCAGGAAGCTTCTGATATTTTACAGCAGTGAAGCCGATGACGATCGTGCATACAGACTCCCGCTCCGCAATTCGTATTTGCATCTGGAGCCGGCTCCTCCTGTTGCGCTGCAGGGGCTGTCGGCGCTGCAGCGGCCAAGGCGCAGATTTAGGTTTCATTCCGCCTCGCGTGCCAAAACGTTATCACGCTTATTGATTCGCGCGGCGGTGATCTGGGTCCAAGAGGTCACTAGGTGGGTGCTGTCGCGATGTCATTCGCCGTGGGACCCGCACCCCGGCGCAGCGATGGAAAAAAATCGGAATGCTGAAAAAATGAACGCATCCTCCCGTGGTGATGCAAACGAGTCCAGGGACAATCAAACCCGACTGATTGTTCTTGTTAAACCGCAGTCTCAGCACAATCGGACAGGACACGGAGTGAACCTCAAAACCCCACCATCAGTTAGGCCAACGGCACGGGCCACCCCGACACTCGGCCTCCACTGCGGCCCAACCACACGCCGATGCCTATCTTGACGAAGTCAACTGAACGTGTGTACATGCGCTCATGGATTAGCAGCAGCAGCAGCAGCCATGCTCTATTCTCTGCTGGATGAAGGCCTCCCCACATCATTGTCATGCATTGTGGCGCTGCGACGCCACAACCCATCTCTCCCACTCCTGCGCGTGAGCTCATCTCATCGCTCCCTCTCCGCAGTGGCCATCGTTTGGCTGCCATTCCATCACCAGTCTTGCCCGTCGGCAATCATCCCTTTTGGCCACTCTGTGTCCTGCCCAAGGCCCACTCACTGTTCTCCACATGCAGTAAGATGCCTGTCTATTCATCAGCGTGTGTTCTCTGATCCACGCGTTCCTCCCTCCATCTCTCGGTGTCATTCCAAGCAACGCATCTCTCCACGCTTCTTTGCACACTCCTCAGGTTTTGTTTAATTTTCTTTGTCAGTCTCTGCATGTCACAGCAAGTAATATGCACCGGTTAAAAACTTTCTTCGCGAGGCACATTGCTACGTTGCTTTCATGTTTCTTTTTTCATTTCTATATTATTATTAAGGTCTGGTTTTGTATGAGGTTCACTGAAACAGTTTCCAACAAGACAAATGCCTTCTATTAGTCGACAAAACCAGGCGCGATGATATTTGATAATTATCATTTGATCTTTTGAGAATCTGGTCGATGGCACGCATGTCGTCCATGGGATAGAACTATTTTGCGAACCCAGCGTGCTCGTGTGGCTGGTCGGCCTCTGAATTGTGCACTCTTCGATCGTTGTGAACGATTCAGACGCGATTTAGACGGAAGCGGGAACAAGAGTCAGCTGGCAGAGGTGTCAATCCACGACCGAGGCACAGCATTTAATTACCACGTAAAACATTCCGGAACTTTGTACGCTCATTTTGATCCAGCAGCTGGTAAGTCAATACAACACTCCACGGTTATATGGCCGGGCCAGTCTATCCTCGGCACAGCTATTGTCAACTCATAGTAAGTGGTACTTATGTAACCTGCAGGTGATGATGGGCTGAGTCGGGTCTTTGCCTAGGATTGGAATTCGCAAACTTCCAGTTGTGAGTCAAAGCCTTCTGCCAGTGTCACCCGGCGAGAAAAATACAGTTTTATCAACACAACAATTCGGAAGCGGGGAAAAAAAAAAAAAACAATATTTTTAGAACAAATTAATTCCGGCTCCCTGGTTGCGATTGCCCGCGAACCCAAGCAGGTGGACATTGCGGGCATTACGAGGAGGGCAGGTGGTCACAGAGCGTCCTGCCCCTCTCCTGCCTCGCTGGCCCTCCCTCCCTCCCGCTTGAGTCCTGCAGGACGCACCTCCCCGCGGTGCGGCTAATGTCCTCGCAGCTTCGCGCTACGCGGCCCCGAGGGGGCCCTCGACGCGCGACTACGGCCTGACGGACCTTTGCCCCGGGAAATGAAGCGACGCTCCACGGCCACGCGGCGCCAGGGCGGCCACTCGCCCACACGCCCGCTCGAGGAGCGACGTCGGAGCAGCCGCGTTTTGCGGCCGCGCGAGCGCCGGGCGGATGAAAAGCCGCCGCGATTCGCCGCGATCCGCCGCGATCCGCCGCGATCCGCCGTGGCGAACGCACTCACGGCCGAGAGAGATCGTACCATTGAAAATTCACTGGTGGTAGCCGCAGACACGTGAGCAATAACTGATTGTGAGCTTTAAATAACCTGAAGGACCTTATACCCAGCGTGGTGCTTTAGGGCATTAAAAAATATATATATGGCCCTTTCTCCAGTGGGTGTCCACAATCGGCACGAGGCACCGGCGCAATTACTGGGGCGAGTTCCCTTTCAGTGCCGCCGCGCACTCAATTCCGTGGCAATTTACCGGGGAAATGTGCACGGGCCAAGCCATAGCCACCACCACCACTGTCTCCACGACCGCCACTGCCACCACCACCACCACCACCGCCATCACCATCACCACCACCGCCACCAACATCACCATCAGCAACACTGCCAACACCACCGCCATCATATAAAAGGGGACGTGGGGTGGCGATAAAAATCGTGATATTTCTCTCCGGCCTCGCCCACCCAACAATGAGCGCGTACACTCGGTATTCTGCTCCCCGTTGTGTTTTATTATTCCAAAACGAGTTCGTGTTTGAGAGACCGCCCGCCCGCCCGGCTGGCCGGGGTGAATGCTGCCCAGCTCACCCCACGCCCTCCGCCCCCCATCATCCGTGGCTCACAAGCAAGCTGAGTCCACTCGTAATCACACCAAACGCTTTGTGTGTGCGTGGCCCGTGGTACTGGCCGGGTTGCTGTGAGGCGAATATCACGAGCAGGCAGCAGGCACACAGGCAGCCACCCCCCACCCCAGCATGCCACACTTCATTATTAATGCCACAGAATACCGCCAGGTAAGCTCCAAGCGGCTCCACAAACCACACGTACAGACGTGGCTCTGCCCTCCTCGTTCTGTTGTTTTGAGCAGAGTGCTCTCCACGCGCATCATTGATGCTGCATCCACGACTCGCCGCGGCGGTGCTGACGAGCATGCAAGAGACGGATCTCACTTGACCAACGTTGCCCCACGCTCGCCCCCGATAGCCAAGACCCGAAGCTCAATTTCATTCGGCACACCACATCCAGTACACCGCTCCCTTTGAACGTGGCTATGAATAGTCACGTGCATACCTCAGTCGACTCTGCAACCTGGAATATATATCCACAACAACAATAACAATTGCCATTCGCCACTAAGTGGCAGTGACGTTACCACATCAAGGCCACGTCAAGTGTCGAACACCCGCTGGCAGGAAGTCACTGGACAGACCCAGGTGCCCTGGGTTGACTGAGATATATTTATCCACATCCAGCACATCACATCGAGAATACCTCTCTGTTATAAAGTGCCCAGTAAACATGGAATGTTGGGCCAACGATGTTGCAACAGTTTCAGCCACGTGACAACGCTGGGCCAATGTTGGCACGTTTGTCCGGTGGCTGCCAGAAGTCCCGTGCGCCACATACTTGCAGCGTGGAAAGCGGCAGAGTCGTACGTCCCCCGCGCCTTGAGAGCCACGGCGACTCTCAAGGCGGATCTACGTGGCGGTGCGGGGAGCGCCTTAAACACACCGGGGGGGGGGGGGAGGGCAGTGGGGGGAGGTGGTGATGGGGGGGGGGTGTGGAGCTGTAACCTCGTTTGGGATGAAAAACACTTCCAATATAGTGCCTACTGGATTACCTCCGGTAATCTCTGAATTTTTTCTTTTTGTTTGTCAGCTTGACCCGTGACATTTTGGATTCTAAGAGGCTATTTAGCGGTGCTTCATGAAGCAAATTAGCAACTCAGAAGCGCGAGCAGCGAATACGCCCAGGATATAATGACCCTACTCTCATTTTCGCAAACGTAAATTTGCTACGTTTGGGTTTGTGTGTCCCGATTACATTCAAACTAAACACATTTTTTTTATTTTCCCAGGTAAGGCCTACTGAGCTATGTAGCTCTTTTTCAGACGTGACCTGGCCACAAATGATCGCTCAACAACGTGGCTTATCACACGGGAATTTATAGCTGCCAAATACTCTAAACACGTGTTTCTAAAAAATCCATGCGGCCACGGTGAGAGAGAGAGGGAGACATGCAATCTCCAAATATAAAGCAGCAGGCATCAGGATCGGGATCAAACCCACGACCTCCTGTATACCAGGAGAAGGAGTTAACATCTCTAGGTCTTTGTAGGTCGCTGCAATGCGGCGATCGTTACGCGGCTTCACTCGGGGATTTGAGTCAAGGTGAGACGTGACCGTGCGACTAGCCCACAATGCACCACGCTACCGTTACCATTCGTTGTGTTCCTTAAAATAATATTACGCTTATTAAGCACCGTAGTGCGTTTTATGTTATGTCAAGGTAGTAACGATCAAGGCAGTTCATTTCCCAGTGATTACAAACAGCTACGTAATGTGCATTGCAGTAAATAATAGGCGTGGTATGATTCGAATCCTGGTTGGGGGTTGACTCAGCCCATCTTTCCTCCGGGGTCAATAGAATAAATACAACTTTCTGGGGAAATCAACGCCGGTTGTCCTCTGGGATGACTCGCCCCGCCTTAGGAATGTGGAATTCACACCATCGGGTCTGCAGGGCTCACTTTGGCTTTGGAAAGATTCACCCCTCTATCCCGGCAATTTTATGCCCGCGTGTAATTTGCGATGTTTGGAGGGAAGGTTAACCTGCACTTCTTGTTGCAGATCATCTAAAAGAACGACAAATCACTGAGAGTTTCGCGGAGCGGCAACTCCCGTGTGAGGTGAAGTCACAGGTGCGCAAGGCATTGTGGGAATTCCCCGGAGGGCGGTGAACGGTGGCGTCGAGTGTCCGTGGCACTGCGGCGTTGTGCGACGGAGTTTCTGCTGAAGGAAAAAGTGTCAATCGGATAGGAGTCAAAGGGCTCGCATAATACACATGCATAGTGTACGTTGACTCATTAATCTCCCCCCCCCCCCCCACTTTGCGCAAGAGTGCAGAAGCATGGTCAACACATCTACGCCTCTATATATGGAACGAAACAATTAAGACTTTTCCACAAATCTGGCTGTCGCCTGATGAAGCTAGTTGTAATTACTGGCGAAACGTCGTACTCAGATTGTAAATGTTGTAGCTTGGCTCTCCAACACACCGGCGTCCTGTACTGGTGACGAATTGGCCACGTTCTGTTTACGTGACAACCCTTACTAGTTGGCTGTGTCGCGTGGTGGTGGCGGGTTTTAACGACACGTTTATATATTTACGCGATCTAACCCAAAACAACCTCTATTATGGCCGAACAGGAGTGACACGCACCTCCTGCATCTCTCTCACGCAGGGGGGAGCCCGAGTGGCGCTGGACGGGAGTCGGTGTGCGGCGGCGAGGACGTTCTGAAATGACCCTCGTGGTGTGACGCAAGCGCTGCGATCACTGATGGCAGAGATTCGCGCGGAGCAGCGAGATACCGTGCAGCAACACCGGGTCGGCTTTAATTCCATTCACTGCGCTTTAAACACTTCCAGAAGTGAAGGTTCCGGTGAGATTTGAACCACCCGTCGTAGCCGATTAAAACCTAAAAAATGCGCGGATTTAAAGGGCAATCGTCGTCGCACGGCGGTGGTCTGCACCACGTTCGACCGGGGCAGCGAACGGACCGAAACGTTAAGTGCAGGAGACTAATTCGTCCTCGTATCCACCGCGCCTCTCGCACCCACACTGATTACGCTGCAAAAACATCAGCCACGAGTCGCTCGCTGCTCGCTCCAAGGGAACTGTTGAATGTCGGCGCGGAGTCTCGCGAATCGAAAGACCCCCCCCCCCTCCGAAACACGAATTAAGATCGGGGAAAGTAAATGTTACATCGATGATGTAAATTCTCCGGGACCTACGACACTTTAACACGAAATCAAACACTTTTTTTCCTCCCCCACCTCCCCCCTCCGGCATCACCAGAGTAGTAAACGTGTTGTTGTTGTGAGTTTTTTTTCTTTTTAGCGAGTGTAAGAGACGAATTAGGTGCAGTCACACCGACCACTGCTGGGAATTCGCGTGGCGTCTCAGCTGTTGCTGGGAACGCGCGTGCGTGTGCGTGTGTGTGCGTGTGTCCGTGTGTGTGTGTGTGTGCGTGTGTGCGCGTGTGCGCGTGTGTGCGTGTGTGCGTGTGTGCGTGTGTCCGTGTGTGTGTGTGCGTGTGTGCGTGTGTGTGCGTGTGCGTGCGCGCGTGGTTTGCTGATAAGAGCCCACAGATCCCTGCGTAGTCCCAGTGACGGGGGAAGTAAAACTCCGCCGAGATGGGCAAACAGCCAGAGACGAGGGCGTACAAGTTTGCAACCCTGTGTAGTGGTGGGGAAACAACTCGCGGAATACATTTATCAATAAAACCGTGGCCTTGAAGGAAAGAAAAAAGTGCAGGTGATGATTTGGGCAACGGGCCTGCTTCATAGCACGTAGCACATTCATGCGCTGTGGGAAAGGGATAATTTGTGAAACGTTGGCATTTTTATATATTTATATTTTAAGGCCACGGTGTTATTGAGAGTTTTTTTCTCTCACGATTATTTTGGCAGCGTGGGGACAACACGCAGTCAATGTTAAACAAACTTTAAACAAACGTTAGAAGCTCAATGAAATGAGTGACGCTACAATTTGCTCGTGTCCACCTGCAGGAAAGGCTGCAATTCTCATCATCGTATTGCACTAATTTTTCGTGACATTTCTTGACAGTAATCATTTAAGAGTGGGCTGAGCCTTCAGCGGGGGTTGGTCAGGCCCCTCCAGTGTGCCCCCCCCAATCCCCCCCCCCCCCGTCGGTACGGCACCATTGCGGCCGATACCGCCGGTCTGCTCCTCGGGTCCGGCAGTGGTGCCCTGGGTTCAGCTCCAGAATTCGTTTTTTTGCACGAGGGCTCAGGCACGAGCGGTCGATTTGAGCCCTGACGGGAAAATCTGACGAGGCCACGGAGGCGCCGCGACCTCTCCACCCCCCCCCCCAACAACCCGACGCGCTCGCAGAAATAATCGCCCGGGCCGGCGGAGGGTCACTTTGTGAGCGCCCATCACCACACAGGCGCCGCGCGGGGGCCCACCCCCCACGTTCCTCGGCCGTATGAGCCTCCTCGTCGCCATCCCCCACGACGTCTCCGGCCTTGCTACAAATACTGTAAAATTATTTTAAATTTATATTTTTATTTTACCAGTTAAGGCTCACTGAGCTAATGTAGCTCTTTTTCAGAAGCGACCTAGCTATCACAAATGATGGCTCAACGAAGTGGCCTAACATGTGGACATTTACAGCATCCAAATGCTATAAACGCGTGTTTCTAAATGTGGAGGGTAAAACCGGAGGACCTGGACAACAATCCACACGACCACGGGGAGAGAGACACGCAAACTGCAAATATACAGCGGCTGTCAGGGTCGAGTTTGAACCCACGACCTCCTGTAAACCAGGCGATGTAGTTAACATCTCACCACGGTGGCGAGATGACCCCCCCCCCCCTCCTCCTTCGCTTTCGCCGCAGCGGGAGCGCTCGGGTAATTCCCGCTAGCGATTGAGCGGGGGGGGGGGCGCCGCGGCGATTGGCGGCCCGGCGGTGAGCACGCTGTACCGCGAAGCTCAGCGGCTGCCCCGAGCGCGTTATTGAAAACCACGGCAGGGCAAGTGGGCAGCCGGGGCTGCTGCGGGGACGAGTGCAATGGACGGGCGCGCGTGCGGCTGCATCGACTGCCCACCGCGGACACACGTGCCGCTGTACTCGTGGCACCCCTTCAAAGCGAAGTAGCTCCGGCGCTACCAGCCGCCTCGCGACTCCAGCGCCTTTCTCTAGCGAGAGGAGAGGGGGGAAAAGGGAAGCCCAGAATGCGAGCGAGTCGGTGTTCGTCGGTTGCGCCAAATGTGTTGAACTTTGTTAAAGTATACACTGCAAAGTTTTTCTGACTGAGAGATACATCCGGGTTTGGTCTGTGTAAAAGGTGGCAACCCTAATGAAGTGAGAACGCGCACGTGTGTGTGTGTGTGTGAGCTCAGGTGAACAATCACCGCACGTGTGGCTGCTTGGCACCGCATCTCCTCAACTCTCTACAAGTTATTTATGACATGCAATGGGATTGGCTTGCAAAATTACACCACATAGCTTACAATTATTTCCCAGCTTTGGCTGATTGGGCTGTCGACTGACACACGAAGGACACACTTGTGCTCAATGGTAGGTTATGAATTAAAGCTGAATCGATCGGGCCATTAATTGACCAAGTGGCCGAGCCTTTTCTTTGATGAAAACGAGCACGGACTCTCAAGAACAGGAGGCCGCACAGATACAACTGCACCCGTCTCCTCCGCTTCATCGCGTTGCCTGGCCGCGAACACCCGGGGGGCCCAGGTGAGGGGACGGGGGCATCGCCGTCCCATCGTACCGGGGCCCAGCTCTTTTGCCAATATACTGTACTGTAATGCCATAACAACGGACTGAGTTGGCATAACGCTACGGTTAGCGAACGCAATGTAAACAGTGATGGGACCAGTTCCTGACAGATGGTGCTGAGATGCGGGCATTTAGGAGGAAAGGAAGATGATTGACAGCACAGAGATGAGAATGCTGAGATGTTGGGAATATCCGTCCTTCTCCCGCACCTCCGGTTAGCACGGCTGGCTACGTACGGTGCGAATGAAGTTCAACGCACGTAGAGCCTTGGTCATTGAGGCTGTAAGAGGGAGGCGAGATGGTTTGAGGCACGTGTTGAGAAGAGACAAAGAAGATGCGAGGAGAAGAGCTACGGAGAAGCCACAGGTGCAGGGCAGCTGGGTCAGCCGCGGCGAGATGGGAGGGACGCGGTGGAGCGAGATATGTGGACAGTGGATGTGACGACAGAGTGGAAGCAGATTGGAAAAGAAAATCTGAGCACAGCCGACCCCGTGTAATAATGGGACGTTCGCTTCAAAGGAGGAGATACGACACCGCCACAGCAATAGCGACAACTCTGAGCGCACGCGGGCGGGGCGCACGCCGCACCTTCCAATCACTCGCGCCTCCGCGTCCCGGTTGATTGCTGCTCAGTGGCCTTTAAACGACAAGAGATTTGCCACGGCTCGCACCTTCCCCCCGGCACGTCGATACGCAGCCGCGGAGCCACGGAAGTGCAGCGGCGTCGCAAAAAAATTGAATTGTCGACCGGCCCATCGACCGAGCGGCGCTCCGCAGAATCTATCACAACACAGAGCGGCCGTCGCCACCGCCGCCGCTACCACTGGGCGCCGCCACCGACTGCGTCCCAGAGCGAGAGACCAGGTGCCGCCCCACGGCACGAGCGGCCATCCGACGATTCATCGTACGGATTGTTGCAAACGACCAAATACGCGGAGCGAACAATATTTTGGCGATTTGACTCGGCGCGTACCGCCAGAGCAACGCGAGCGTCAAGCCCGCTGCTAGATGCGAGGGCCTACCCCCAGGACTGCACGTGCCTTGTGAGGATATTTGACCATACTTCACCGCGCTGGTCAACATGGGACTGGTGACGGCGGGGAGCGTTGACATGGGAGCGTAGAAGTAGAGTACAACAATGAATGTTGGCGCGCTGCCCTCTGCTGCTCACCGTGTAGCCCCGCAGCATCGGCCGCAGCCTACAACAGCAATCTGCTAAACGCACGACTGTCGCCGATCCAAGCACTGTCCAGGCTCAACCCTGCTTAGCCTCCCGGATCTGACAGCGCATTTCGGGTGCGATTTGGTCCACGGCACTCAATTCAATAAAGCTGCCAAAATGACGACGATCGTTACAGCTTTGGTGGCGATCGCTCAAGGAACGGCACAGCGTGGGATCTGTGCGGGAGTGGGGGTCGGTGGGAGGGTGGCGCGCTCTTATTCTGGTGCTCCTCTTTAGCCCAACAGGTCCGCCCATACAGCGTGGGCGCGAAAAACCCCCGAATTGTAAGAGGATCGCGCGCGCACTTGCGCCCGGGCCGGTCTCTCCGTCCCCCGTCCACAGCGCCGTCCCGCACGGCGCGCCGGCCTCCCCTCCTCCACCGCTCACCCACCCCCCCCCTAGTTACCCCCCCCCAGCTACCCCCCACTCCCTCCCAACATCTCCGGGCAGGCGGGCGGCTCGGCCCTCCGCATCCCCCCCCCTCCCGCCGGCGCCGCTCCCCCGGTACCTGTGCCGCCTCCTCCCCCCTCCCCCTCCTCCTCCTGCTGATGCTGCTGCCGCTTCCCTCGTGGCGAGGAGATTACGCCGTTGGCTTTGTTGACCACCTGCCGCTGTGGCCGTTGCCCCTAGATACCGGTGTAACCAGGTCGTGCCATTTGATATCCCCGCTGCGGCGTGCACGCAGGTGAGAGACGTTTTATTATAAAGCAGTGGCAACAATGGCGAGCGGCGGTGTGGCCCCTGCACGTGCACACGGCGCGTCGGCGCCGTGGCGCTGGAAGCCGCGCGCAGCACGCAGCAAGTGCTCGCTGTCTGTACCTGCGTACAGGGGCAAACGGAGGTTTGCGGCACTGCCCTCTGCTGCCCGCTACGGAACGGCGGCGGCGGCAGCAAGGGGGCAGGGCTCTTCTCAGTGCATGGTGACACTGTCGCTTCCCCACCCCAACTCTTCCCACCCGCCATCCGAGCGTTATCCAGGCTCACCCCCCACCCCCCGACGGGACCCTGGCACACTCAGGATGATTTTGGTTAAAGGCGATTCTCAACAACCCGCCCCCCACCCCTGCTGTTCGCGGAGAAAAAAACCCCTCAAATGACGAGGCGGTTAGCCGGGGCGTCAACCGTCGCGCGTGACATGGAGAGGAACGCAAAGTTGGGCCAGTGGCAGCCACCCACCCCCAACGGTATCGCACGCCTTGTCAGCGCCGTCTCTCCAGCACCACCCTCTCGGAGCTCAGGCCTCCGGGCAGACACTGAAGTCGGAAGAAATGATGAAAACCGAACGCCGTCTCCGTGATCCGCGCGGGAACCTTTGCGCGGGGCTTCTCTTTGATGGTCTCAGCCCGAGTTGCTGATTATTGAATGAAAAGACTAAAAAATATCAATCCACCCCTCCCTCCTCCCCCATCACGTGCGGCTACGGGAAGGACAAATTGGGTGACAGTTGGCGAGTGGAGATGCATTTGTCATTCCAGCCGAGGGCGCTTGCCGACCCGGCAGCGGAAGGGACATAACAAGAACCATGGGAGAGGCACGGCACCCCGGCCCTCCGCGAGCGGCACGCCGGAGCGGCACGCGCGATCTCCACGGGCCGACTCGACGGCCAGGTCTCACCGATCCGGGGGGGGGGGGGGGGGGGGTAATGGGGCTGGTGGGGGTGAAGGGGTGGCCCGGACGAAGCTGAACACGCGGAGGGAATACGGAGAGAGAATACAAGTGAAGACGCAGAATTCGACGTGGTCTGGGTTTTTATTTCTGCTTTAAAGTGGCCGGGTTTCCTTGCCGACGTGCTAGGGGTCACACGCGGGCACAGAGGGCCGTGTTCATGGCCACGGCTCGGCTGTGCTCTGGCTCGGCCCCCAGCACAGGTTGACCATACTTCACCACGCTGCTCAGCGCGGGTTGGTGAAGGGACCCGGAGACCAGTTCAGATGTCACTCGCCACCAATGTTAACAGCCATGGCTGTGAATTGAACCCAGGTTGCTGAGTTCGTAAGTGCAGTGCTCAAATCACCGTGCCATCGCACCACCCTGTACTTTCCACTGTTTGAGGCCTGGTAGACAGTAATAGAGCCCGTTTCTCCCGGACGCTCCCCCTAAATTTTTATTCACATTGCTGGAATTAAAGCAATTGCACGAGGCGTCAGGTAGGACACCGTCGAAAGGTTACTCATTTGCTCCTGCTCGTGTGTGACCATACTTTGCCATGACAGTCGGTGTGGGTTGGTGCATACGGTGGAGCATTGTGCAACTAGTACCGGCTCAGACAACGCTCGCGGGGGTTCGTGGCACGGTGCGCGCTGCCCGCTGCGCCACCGCTGAGCTGCGCTGTCTGGCCGGACGCGAGTTGAAATTGAATCTGCCGTGACTAATCGCCAGTGGGCACAACCTGCAAGCGCGGCGCGGATGAAGTTACCCCGTCTGCGTTTTCCAAATTTCGCACAATGGGCGCAATGAGCGCGGGGCAATTAAAGCGGCGGGCGCGTTTTTTTTAGTTCGCGCCTCCTCCAAAGGGCAGAGTCGCCCCCCCTCCTCGTGGTCGAAACACATGCCGCGTGAAATCTGCGCGACGCAAAAACAAACAAAAAACTTTCGGTCGTACCCCCCCACCTCCACTACCTCCACCACCACCACCACCTTGTCCCAGGCGTCCCACTGCCCACACGTGCCGGTGACCCGCGAGCAGCAAACCTTTCTCTAGCGACGACAGCGGCGGCGCAACACCGCGGGGGTCGCTTCGTTTCCGATGGCCCCCCCCCCCCCCGAGCCGCCGGATGTCATCGTCGTCGCCGCTGGCGGCGGGAATGGGAGCGAGGGCGCGCTCACCAAGTTTGCAATCGAACGGAGGTTTTTTTTGGTCACGACCGACAAAACCGTGGCGCCGCGGTAGCGCGCAGGGAGAAACTAACGCCCGCAGAGCGCTGGCTTCAGACATTTGAGCGTTTCCTTAAAGGTTGCCCCATTAAGGCATTTGCCGGCAAAAAATTGATTTCCGAAGGGAAGGGACAAAGAAAGCAAGCCAAATGAATAAAGTCAAGCGCCGTAACCATATAAGTGGGAGAAGGCAGCGAAATATAATTACTAAACTCTTAAACAATTATATTTTTTTCATCAATTAAGGCTCACTAAGCTATGTAGCTCTTTTTCAGAAGCCACCTGGCCACGATTTCTCAACAACATCGTGGCAATTGATAGCATGTTTCTCAATGTGGAGGGAAAAACCAGAGGATTCGGAGAGAAATCCACGCAGCCACAGGGAGAGAGAGAGAACGAACATGCAATCTCCAAATACACAGCAGGCGTCATGCTCGGGATCGAACCCACAACAATAAACAACAACGACAACAACGACCGCTCCGTGCCGGGTCTCATCGAGCGGCGCTGGGCGTGTGCAGCGTGCGGCCAAATCAAGCGGCGTTCCCTGGGATGCCGTTGTTGTTTATCACCCCCCCCACCAACCCCCCCCCCACCAACCCCCCCCCCCACTGCCCCCCCTCCCCCCACCGCCCCACCCACGCGCCACCGCCGTTGTCTTGGCCCTCAGCTGCGCTCCTCCACCTGGCCCCTACCCCAGCGGTGTGGTGCCTCGCCCCCCACCCACCACCCACCACCCCCACCCCCCTGCCATCGGGGGCCCCGAAGCGTGAATTATAAAAGCCCGGTGAGATGACAGGGCAGAGATAAATACGAGAGGTGTCGGTGTGGCGAGGTTAGAGAAATGTAAGCACACGTGTAGATGTTGAGTGAGATGACGGGAGATGCGGGCGAGATAGAGATGTGAGAGATTAATTGCCTTTTTATGTTAATTAGCTCGTTATGTTTGATTAGGATTTGAAGTTGGGACTGGCGTTTTGATGCGCCCGTGTTGTTTAATGAATCTGGAGCCCCCCCCCCCCCCCCGCGCTGCTTGGGTAACCCTTCTCTGTCGCTCGGTTGGTCTACGCCCGGCGCCCCCACTAAACCCGGGCTGCCCCCCTATTGATGATGCCCTTCGCTGCGTTTCATGGCAGCACAGTGGCAGTGGGGGTGGCGGTCGGGGTGGTGGTGGCGGTGGTGGTGGTCGAGGTGGGGGTTGTGATGGCGGTGGTGGTGGTCGAGGTGGGGGTGGTGGTGGCGGTGGTGGTGGTCGAGGTGGGGGTTGTGGTGGCGGTGGTGGTGGTGGTCGAGGTGGGGGTGGTGGTGGCGGTGGTGGTGGTCGAGGTGGGGGTTGTGGTGGCGGTGGTGGTGGTCGAGGTGGGGGTGGTGGTGGCGGTGGTGGTGGTGGTCGAGGTGGGGGTTGTGGTGGCGGTGGTGGTGGTCGAGGTGGGGGTGGTGGTGGCGGTGGTGGTGGTCGAGGTGGGGGTTGTGGTGGCGGTGGTGGTGGTCGAGGTGGGGGTGGTGGTGGCGGTGGTGGTGGTCGAGGTGGGGGTTGTGGTGGCGGTGGTGGTGGTCGAGGTGGGGGTGGTGGTGGCGGTGGTGGTGGTCGAGGTGGGGGTTGTGGTGGCGGTGGTGGTGGTCGAGGTGGGGGTGGTGGTGGCGGTGGTGGTGGTCGAGGTGGGGGTTGTGGTGGCGGTGGTGGTGGTCGAGGTGGGGGTGGTGGTGGCGGTGGTGGTGGTCGAGGTGGGGGTTGTGGTGGGGGGCGAGAAGCCACGATACAGCTTCCTGGGGGGGGGGGGGGGACTTCACAGATCCTGTCCGTCCAGGAGCAGGACTTGAAACCCCGTGCCCCGCCCCCAGCTCCACCCTACCCCCCCCACCCCACCACCTCGAGGGGCCAACCTTCCGCCAGTGCCGGCTCTTTGAAGACGCATTGATATGCACGGTGAGGGCGAGCGATTTAAATGTAGGCCGTGCAGCTGGCTCCACGAGTCTCACGATTAATATTCGCCATTTATTATTTATTTACCTACTCACTCGTGACGCTCGTTTAAAATATTTGTTTCGATGAGCGCAGCGCCCGTCGTCGGTACATTCACTTGCGTGTAAATCTATATATCTTTTCCTTCATTGACATTCATTAATTTTGAATCGCGTGAAAAAAATATACGAACGTGTCATCGTCTCCTGAAATGTTCACATTCCGGCGGATGAAATTGTGCCTGCCGCTGCGATTCCGCTCGCAAATCCCCAGGCCTCGCAATCCCACGCTTCGCTTTCCGCTCGCAATCCCAAGGTTCGCTTCCCAGCGGGCTTGCCCGAGCCACCGCCACCGACTCAGCGCCGTGACCGTGTACCCAGCGGCTGACCGGCTTACAAAGCAAGGAATCGATTTGCAGATTGCACATGGCGATGGGGTAAATGGTGAGCAACCCCCCGGCTCTTCCGACCTCTCTGCTGCTAGCATGAGAAATGAGTCCGCGGGCGGTGTCGGACGAGGCAGGCTGGGGCCTGCTGGGCCAGCACACGGCAGAACTGCCCTTTGCTGAAGATTCATTTTCTCTCTCCGTCCTGCCGATTATTTTACAACCGTTGCGACCGCTGTTTGCTCGATGAGACGGAGACTTTTCCATTCGCAGCTCTTGCAGATTTGCGGCAGCGCACCGCCCCGTGTCCCACTGCATGGCCCCCAGAAGGTGGCGTCAGGGGGTCACGTCAAGAGCCCTCTTGATCCGCACGAGAGGGAAATATTTCCTACGTTCGGCAAAGATTGTTTCTGGCTTGTCAACGAAATCAAACTGATTTAACTCTCAACGCTGGAATCTAGTGTGTGACCTAGACGGGCCAAGCTGGGTATGACACGGTTTTACCGGTAATTGTAATATGAACTTGTTACTGCACAATCATATTGTCTAGGCCGGTGGCTCCCAACCTACGGATATTCTGTCCTTTACGGTGGGACACGAAAGTAGTTTGAGGGTCGAGAGTGCATCTGTAGTGAAGTATATTGAGTCACTGTGGTGTTAGCACTAGCCACTGTGAGAAGAATGTAACTGTGCGTCTTAGAGCCTCTCTCTGTCACCAGAGTACGTGTGGCATACGAGACAGGCTGGGTGAACCCGAGAGGGCACATGACCAGGAGAGGATAAGGACGGGGGGGCAGAAGGGGACCGAGGGGACATGTGATGTGAGGTCCCAGAGCCTTCTGGGAAGATCTCGAAGGAGGCGTGGCCGAGGGCGGAGCAAGGCCACGCTCAGGGGATGAGAAGGGGGATCGTGTGAGCCGAGCGGGGCTGTTCTCTGGAATCAACCCTCGGTGCTACGTTTCTTCAATCTTCGGTCTCTGTTTGGCATCGTGGGTCAGTCAGGCCGTTACTGACTGACTCGGTTATGTAGGTACCCGGTTAAAGTAGAGTCGTTAAACTGTTAGGGTCTAGAGTGTACGTTCATGTTGTTAGCCCAGTTGGGCTGTGTGATAAACGTGTTGCCTGCAAGTTAGAAGTGTCTGCCTCCGTGGAACCCACTACACATACAAACGGTTGGCAGGCATCCACACACCGGTTGACGCCAAACTCTGATCAGGCTGGGCCCGAATTCATCGGCTTTTTTAATCCTCCCGTGGGGCTGATATAGAGCAACCGATCAGATGTTAAATTTAAGGTTGATTTGCTACTGAATTGCGACATCCTGAGGCCTTGTGGAGCGTTGGCATGCCTCCTCCTTCCAACTGTGCAGCGCAGAGCGTGGCCATGGGCCATGCGAAACAAAGTCCTGGGCCGTACGCACCGATGTCAATGACAGGGGTACGTTGAACCACCAGCGGGCACTCGCTGCAAAGGGAAAGTAAATGGGCGGGCGGGCGGGCGGGCGGAGAGGGGGGCGGAGGAATTGCGAGTGGGTGCGCTCACCAGCTCGAGGCCGTTCTTGCGTAGGCGGCGGCACGACTTGAGGTAGGTGCGGATGCGCTTGCGGGCTCGCTCCTGGAACTCGGGGAACTGGCGGTGGCACGACTCGAGGATGGCCTGCACCTTCTCCTTGGGCTGCTTGGAGATGGGCACCATGCGGTCCAGGTTCTCGTCCACAAAGAGACGGACGAACATCTGTGGTGGTCACACGCAGAGCAACCCCCAACGCTTAGCCTCACGCCAGGAAAATCCACGCAACCACAGGGAGAGAGAGAGACACGCAAACTCCAAATATACAGCAGCAGGGTCGGGATCGAACACACGACGTCCTGCATACCAGGCGAGGTAGTTAACATCTCCTAGCCACTGCAGCGCCCACAATATAGCGGGACCCTCCTCAAAAAGAGTCTTGAGACTCGGATGCTCCCCTGGCTAAAGACGATCATTGTCATTATGATTTGACAGCTAAAGGAGGGAACGCGCCCAAGGGCACATCCACTGCGGAGATGGAATCAGCTCCAACACAGGCCGCTCGGATTTTTTTGACATCGCGGGACCGTGAGAGATGAAGGCAAAGCAGGGGAGGCCTTCATCCAGTGGTGGATTGACCGTGGCCCGACGAGGACGATTTGTTTTGCTGATCTTTGCGGGCGGCACAGAGTGGTGCGCCTTCGACGAGGTGCATCGTGGCTGGGCGCGGCGACGGCGCCTCCTCCCACGCGCCCTCCCGCACGCCCGCCGTCGCGGCTCCCAGCCCGACATCTCGTGCTAATTACGTTAATTGGCCCGTACCCCAATTAAGCATCGCGCGTGCAGATACGAGGACCGGCAGGCACGCGGCAGACAGGGTTGCTCGGTGCGGGCTTCCGGCAGAGCCGTGGCGGATCGGGGTGGGGGGGACGTGGGGGGCCATCTCCCCCCTGGAGACCCCCAAGAATTGGTATTTTATTGATATTTACCAGAGGAGATACAATTAATGTTTTATTTTTGCTATTAATATTGGGCCCGATTGAACGAGCTTGAAATAGTTTAACACGTAGGCTTTCGCGACCAATATCATCCATAAGAGGTTTTTTTTGTACGTTGACTCATTAATCCCCCCCGCCCCACTTTGCGCAAGAGCGCAGAAGCGTTGTCACCACATCTACGCCTCTATATAAGGAACGAAACAGGCGGACTTCTCCACAAATGTGGCTGTCGCCTGATGAAGCTAGTTGTAATTTCTGGCAAAACGTCTTACTCAGATTGTAAATGTTGTGGCTTGGCTCTCCAACACACCGGTTAGTGCTGTACTCGTGACGAATTGGCCACGTTCTGTTTACGTGACAACTCTTACTAGTTGGCTGTGTCGGGTGGTGGCGGGTTTTAACGACACATTTATATATTTACGCGAACTAACCCCACAAAAATGTAAACCTCTATTAAGCTTGAAATATCTAGACCCCCCCCGCACCCTCGCGGGAAGTTAAGAGATGTACCGCTGCGGGAGAAGCCAGACGATGTTTGAGGAAACGACTGAAGGCGGCCGAGCGAGACGGGCCGACTGCCGCTCAGCGAGTGCCGGGGCGGACGGCACCAACACCGGAGCGGCGGCTAAACATCAACGTCATCGTCACGATCCATGGGGCGGATAGCTCGTAAGGTGTCCACTGCACATGTCGCCATTTGTTGTTTCCACTCTTCTCTCCACCTTGTGGCAATATGCTCAAGCAGTGGCCACGTGTTTCTGGCACCGATCTCTTCGTGTCGTCGTCAAGACGGTCTCTGCGAGGTCTTCATCTCTTTCCGGTTCCTTCCATTTTTCCCCGAACAATAACAACCTATTTACATTTTCCTGGCACTGGGTGCTAAACAAAGCCGTGACTAAACAGCGGTGAGGGGACGCTGCTACGCACACGCGCACGCACGCACGGCATTAATTAGCCTCCAGCATTGTCAAGTACGCAAGTTGGAGACATCGTAGCGACTGCCAAGAACGTTACGTGGGCTTGGGGCTGGGCACGGCGCTGGAAGAGACGATGGCCGAAGATCGCGAGAATAGCAACGGAGACTCCGCCAGAGGAGGGAACGCGCCACGGAATAATAACGAAAACAATAACAATAGAACGTCCACTGTGGAGATGGAGCAATGAAAGTGTCTTGCGTGCAGAAGCTGGAGTCGTGAGACAGATCCTTGCATGGCGAGACTGTGAGAGATGATGACTGTTTGTATGGTATGTAAAAGTTTTTTCGCACCGTACGTAGCCAACAGTGCTAATCGGAGATGCTGGGGAAGGACAACAAACGATACACAAAAAGCAGTTGTAAAGAAATAACGTTTCAATGTAGGTGATTTAATATCGGAAGGAAGAGCGTTCCAGACGGCCACAGAAGTGCACCTGAAAGCGCCGCGCGATGCGGTGACCGAGGAGGCCCCCATCCGAGTGTGTGAATCCACGGGCAGCACTGAGTGACTCTGCATTGATCCGCTACCGTGAAGACATTTCCTTACGTGGCTCCATAATCTTTAATTCGCTAGGGTATGTGGAATGAAACTGTGAACGCGTGACTTTTAAAGCGCGTGCAACTTCCCCCGTTTAACCACAGCAAGCCAAGGTCCCTCGCTTTCACGCGGGGTAATAAATCTCTCTGCGCTCTCGGCCGGTGAAACGACGACGAATTGAATGCGTTAATGAAGCTGCACAAGGAAATCAACGCCGCTTCACAAAGAAATTAATGGCACTAAAAGTGTGGCTCTAATCACGGAACGAAATGAAACATTCCCAAAGCTAAATTAATTGTGAGAAAAAAAAAGCGTAAAATAAATAATAAATAACGTTGAAAATAAATAATTATCCCGGGTCGCGTCCGGTGTGGCGTGCGGCCAAGGCTAAGAAAAGACCACAGGTAGCTGCAGATAACACTTTATTTAAATTAAGCTCCCCGTTTAACGAGAGGAGAGAGCGGAGGCGGTGGCAGTGGAAGAGGGGAGCGAGCGAGCGAGGAGCAGATTACCGCACGGCTCCCCTGATGCGTGCGGAGCAGCCACACAATTAAGCCACATTCGATGCGCGCGGAGCGATGGCACGGCGGCGGAGGCCAGGCCACACGGCTCATTTCCATCCCAATAATTTGCCAGCCTTCCTCACTGATAAGGGTGATAGACGGCTGCTGTAAAAAAAAACATTTTTCCTTTGTGCCTCTAAAACCACCACCACCTCCTCCTCCCCGCCCCTCCTTGCCACCTCACCCCCTCCACCCCCTCCACCCCCGCCCCTCCATCTCCTCTCCCCCTCAATCCCCACGCTGTCGTCTCCTCGCTCGTCCGCAGCAGCACCACCCTCCCCGGCCGCCCCCGGCCCAGCCACCCGCTCCCCTACCCCTCCAGCCCCATCTCTCCCCCCCCCTCTTTCTCTCGCCACCCATCCCGCGACGACGCAGCTCCTTTCTAATTTCCGCCGCGCGGCTCCCGGGGGCTGCAGCCGATGCTGTCGCCCGCGCCGCGAATCGCCGCCGCCGCCGCTACCGTTCGGAGCTCGCTCCGAGAGAGGGGGAAGTGAAAATTTCCGCTCGCCGTTTTGTGCTAAAGTGTTTGTGAAAGCGTCCTGCGGAGACGGCGCGCGACACGCACGCGCCTACGCGGGACGTTAGCGTGTC
Source organism: Lampetra fluviatilis (assembly GCF_964198595.1). Taxonomy (NCBI): domain Eukaryota; kingdom Metazoa; phylum Chordata; class Hyperoartia; order Petromyzontiformes; family Petromyzontidae; genus Lampetra; species Lampetra fluviatilis. The sequence continues at coordinate 23,176,137 of NC_136279.1, read as the reverse complement.
CGTCCTGACGGCACGGAACGTGGCGCGCGACAGGCGAGCGTCCGTATGCGCCGTGCCACAGCCGCTAGGGGCTGCTGGGAATTCACGATCGTCGTGGCTTCATTCTTCTTGCGACGTTAATTTTTTTTTTGTCAAGGCGAGCGATGGAATAAACAGCACGGGGGAAAGGAAGGCATCTGAAATCAAAGAACGAGGATTGGAAAGGAAGGGGATGGGGGTGGCGTCGTGTTCAGTGAGCTCACACATCATTAGAGTTTGACGATAAAGAGGTTCGAGGAGGTAGGATTGCAGTGACGCTGGGCTAGGAATGCGTGGCACATCAAGGGACGTCGGCGGCACAAGTGGGAGGTAACGTTCATCCTCCTCCGGTGTCCCCCCCCTGCCCCCATAGTCTGGAACTTCCATCCCCCAGACATCCGTGCCGACGACACCCTGCTCCTGTTCAGTTTCAGGATTGTCCTCTTTAGCCCTGCCTAATCGCGCCGTGACGGTCACCCCGTTGGGGGAACTCAGCGGGGAAGGGGAGGGTCGGGGTGGGTGGGGGGCACGAGCGGGCGGGCGAGCGGGCCAGCGAGCGGGCCAGGGAGCGGGCCAGCGAGCGGGCCAGCGAGCGGGCAGGAGACTCACGTTGAAGGCCTTGAGCCTCTCGGGGTCGGCGCCCTCGACGTCCCCCATCCGCTCCGCGTCCTCGTCGTGCTCGTCGTCGTCGTCGTCCCCGCCGCGCACGGGCGACGCGTCGTCCGCCACCGCCGCCACCGCGGCCACCGCGGCCACCGCCTCCCGACGCCGCAGCTCGTATCCGGCCGCCACCACCGCCACGGCAGCCGCGGCCGCCACCATGCCCCTGTGCGGGGACTGAGGGAGGAACGAGGGCATGGGGGCGGAACGTCATCATCATCAATCATCATCATCGTCAATCATCATCGTCAGTCACGATCGATGCACTATGGGATGAAGGCCTCTCCAAGCCGTGGAACTTCGCCCAAGGTCCCGGCGGTGCAAGGATCCGGCCTTGAGGTCCTCCTGTCCTCGACCCTGCGCTGGGTCGTCGCAGGCAGGGCTGCTACGCTACTGGGGGGCCAAGTCGGGAAACGCCGGTGATGGGGGGGGCAAAGACAAAGATATTCCAGCCTTTAACAGAGTGTATGGAGCAAGCGCCGTTAGCGAGCACCTACGAAGGCTGGCACGTGTCCCCAAGTGGCGATATTTACACACCGCACAAAGTACAAATTTGAGGCTGAGTCGACCTAGGGGAAGCCCAAGACCGGTTCAGATAATCGTCACTGGTGGTGGCAGCGCAGCGTAGCGCTAATCGCTGCACCTCCGTTCCCCACAAGAAGGGGGAAACGCGTGCGCATTGTCACCCCCGTGGTAGACTGCCGCGGTGGCCTCACAAGAAAAGCGTCCCGCGATTAACGACGAAGTTCAGGACGACAACAACGACGACATTATCTTCAGTTTAATTCCACCGCACTCGGCTGAGCAGCAAACAGGTGATACGGTAGAAATCATTTGCCGGACCGATAGGGAACTGGGAGCCTGGAGGCTAAAAAGATACTTATTGACCCATTTTACGGAGAAGTGAAATCGTGTCCCGACTGCGACCTGCACAGGGAGGAGGCTGTTGGGGCCCTCGCGAAATAAAATCAAAACGGCGATAGGGGCGCGTCGCGTGTCCACACGCCACGCGCGGTCGCTCGACGTGGCTGGGAACAGAGGGGCTCCGTTTGCTCCCCGGCCCACACTGCCTCACACGCCGACGTCGTGATTAGCGGACAACGTTCACGTGCATTCATGAGAATATTAAACATTACTTGCAACCGTTTGTCAATCCACCGCTTGCAATGTATCCCTCCTCCCCGTGCCTGTTACGGGGATCCATTTAGTCATTTAGTAGTACGAAAAATATCTGTCAAATTGACCCCCCCCCCCCCCATACGCACGCAGACTTTTTACACCGCCCCCCCCCTGCGTACGTACGCCTGACGCACACCCCCCCCCCCCGAATCCTATGGAACGGCCGATATTTAATCCACGCAGAAACAATCAGGGATTAATAATATTAGCGTGTTTAAGCAAACAGATAGTCCACCACCTATGCTTACGTACATAGTCAGTAGACCCCCCCATATGCAAGCGTACGAATTTGAGTTAACCCCTCCTCCATGCGTACGTACTAAATGGATGGCCCCTTGCCGTACTTCACCACCCTGGGGTCAGCAGCGCGGGGTGGTGAAAGGTTGGCCCGGCAACGATCCCTTTGGACGTCGCTCGCCACTGCCACAAATCCCCAGCGGCTGCTTGGCGAGCGAGGGCCGAGGGGCGGTGCCGAGATAACCGCTCGCGTCGAGGACCGACGACTCCGCCAGGGGCGCTGACCACGCGTGCAGTTCGCCAATTTCATCGGAAATTTCAACGGACTCTCGAGAAGTGCTTCTCGGCAGGATTACTTAACCCCGACCTTTTTAATTGTCACAAATTGTGGGTAACGATTTAAACGTGGCCGCCATTGTTGTGATGAATGTACTACAGCGATGTCTCTAAGTGGCTGCAGGGGTGCGAGAACCAACTGCACGAGACGGAAAAGTGTGCAAGTTAAAATAAAAATTATCATCCGCAACATTTGATTCGTGTGTCCATTTCAATTCCAGCCAGTGCATCATTTCATGCCTCTCGCTTGAAAAGTAAAATTGCGCGGAGCAGTGCTTTCTCACACGGGGCTATAAAACCGGCGACCTGAATTTTCATTCCCGACCACGGCCAACATCACTGGTGGGTGATCCAAACCAGTTGTGGGCCCCGTTTCACCATCCCAGTGCTGACCAGCATGATGAAGTACAGTCAAGCAATCCCCATAGCTGCCACGGCACCGGGGAGACCTTCATCCGGCACGCGCGGCTCTCCCGAAATCCATCCACGAATAAATTCGGCTCGTCGCGCCTTGTGGCCGGGAAGTGAAACCGGAGGTCCCGTTCGCCCGAATCAATCGCGCAATTCCCGTGGACGCGTCGCCGCGGCCTCATCGACCGCGGCGGCACCCCCATCCCTCTCAGTCAGGCGGGGCGCGCGAGCGATTCCGCGGAGGGGCTTTGTCACAGTCGCCCGGTGCTGCCACGTGACCGATAAATGGGTCAGAGGCGCCGGCGTGGCGCGATATCACATCCACCCCACCGCACCGCCCCCCCCACCGCGTTCGCAAAACCGGGCCGCCAAATACCACGGCGGACAGGAGGAGCAGGAAATCAAAGCGCCTTACTTGGCTGGGAACGTGACAGCGCAGCCGGCCAATCGCGGATTCCTCTCACCGGCCGCGTGCTGCGGCGGCGGCGGACGCGTGGGTTTGTGGAACGGCTCGTGCCTCTGCTGCTGTGCGCAGAATCTTAAGGCCCTAGAACACCGGCATGCTTGTTGCATGCGGAAGCGTGTTTCCACACTGTGGTGTTGTTTTCTGTCTTTTTCGCGTCATGTGTCATGAAGTGTCCGTTCAGAACTCTCGCAGAGCAGTGCAACCCCGCGTGACAAGAGAGCGGCCCGCAGAAGGAAATATTACAGATCACGTTCTGAGATCACGTTCGGTGATTTTTCTTTATTTACACGCTACACTTTCTCCCATGCTCTGCTAGAGAAAGTCGTTCGTCGCGTAGCGGTCAACTCGATATTTTGTAATCTCACAGCTGCAAATTAGCTAAATGAAGTGAAAATCTTACTGCAATGTTAATGTCACGTCATAGGATTCCTGAGCATGTGACTCCTGGAAAGCAATGACCAGCAGCAGCCAGCTGCATTGATTATAGGATTTGAATGAGGTCCCCTAAAGCCACGCGTCCTACAGCTTCCTGTGAACTGCCCGATGCGGCGCAAGAGCAAGACGCATCGTCAACCGTGAATGAGGATAATTTGCATCCTCACATTTGAAGACGCTCAGGAATTCCGGGCTGGGGTTGTCCTTTCCTGAGGACTCACCAGCGTAGCCCGCGACACATAACTCTATGCAGCAGTTCATTCTGTAAGACGATGCACATTTCTCAGCAATTGTTCGTCACCGCCAGTTTATAATTCACGCGCCACACTATTGGATTTGCTGTGAACCTCACTTGAGCTTCCGAAAAAATCGCAGCAGCCAGCGTAAGAGAAACGTGGAGCTGAACGTGTGCGGCTAATCAAGACTCGGGCGTGTGTGGGTGAGCGTGTCACTGTGGGAGTCGGTGCTTGTACAGGGATGGAACAATGGGCTTTGGCCATTGCCCAGGCGATTGTGTTGATGTGGGGCCAGGCAGCGGAGAGAGGGCACCTCGTGGAGGCACGGAGCCCTGGCTCCATCTCCGTGGCGAGCGTCACGTACAATTGGCTGCCGTCAACCTGGGGGGGGGGGCGCCCCACCGCAGTCTTCCCATAATTGAGTGCCCCCAACGTCATTGGCACCTCCTCACGCGCCGTGCGAGAATCGTTGCTTATTAGCTACTGAAGGGCAATGATGGGTATGTCCCTCGAATGCCCCGCACGCTCAAAAGCAAATTGCTGCCGCGAGCAGCGCTCTCAATGCACATGGTCGACTTCAGACGCGGCACAGTGGGAGAGTGGTGGGGCTGTGAGCCCGGCCACCGGAGTTCAATTCTCAGCCACGGCTGGTATCAATGACGCGTTGTATCTGAACCGCTACTAGCCCCAACCCTCCTCCCCAACTTGCGCTGACCGGCGTGGTGAAGTATGGTCTCAAACAACCTCCATTACCGGCACTCCGTGGGAAGGTCTGCATCCAATGGTGGGCTGTAAACGTGGGCACGTCAGCTCCGTATATTCCTGCCCGGAGCATTGTACCGTTGCCAAAAAAAACCTGCCCTTGGCAGACTCAAACATGCACGGTACACACACTCCTCCCTCTCTCTCTGTGTCTCTCTCATGTTCTCTCTTCCCCACCACCCAGCCCGGCTCAGTGCCACATCACCCACCCCCTCGTCCATCCTAACACCCACACTCCCCATGCCTCCCCCCGTCCTTCCCTGTGCCTCCCCATCCCTCCGCACCCCATCCCTAACCCGTGCCTCCCCATCCACCCGGCCCCATTTACGCTGCCTCCACCGCACCCCACCCCACCCTACGCCACCCCCCCGCGACGCTCGCCTGAGAAGCCGATGATTAAAAGCCGAGGCGAGGCGCTGACTGTGTCAGTGACCCCCACCCCCCGCCAGCCCGAACCGAATTACGGCCACACCTCAGCACGCCAAGCCGGCAACAGCAGCAGCAGCGGCGGCGGTGGCAGGCTTCGTGTTAATTTGATTAAAGCTCAGCCAAGCCGGCCTCATCTCCACGGCTGCACACGCTTTAATCCACGCACGCACACTCAGTATGTGTACAGCAGCAGCAGCAGAAAAAAAAGACAATTGAAAAAAATTTAAGTTTGTTCAAGATTGTTGAGCTGGGAGACCTTCGGAATTCATCTGTCCCAGCTCTCTACTTTAGCTCTGCAATCGCGCTGTGGGTCCAGTCTCCTGTTGACCCCGGCACCCTAGCAAGAGAATCACCTTTTTGAGGTCTCACCTTGAGAAATGAAGTAAAATTACGATGGTATAGGGGTGGAGTGGTGGCGCATTGGTTAACGCACTGCATCACCAGTGGCGAGTGACATCTGAACCGAGCCCGGTGCAGCCCCGGTCACTAACCCGCTCCTGCTCAGCGTGAAGTATGGTCAAACAACCCCTGTGACCAACGTGTCACGGGTAGGCCTTCATCCATTAGCGGATTAACAACGGGCAGTAATAAATATATAAAAGTATTCGTTTCTTTTCATTTGTAGAATCCACGTGCAACTGGTCGTCTTCTTGCCAGGACCCCATTTTAAACATTCTAACAACTTCAAGGACCTTTCTTGGTTAAACGGCGCACTGCCGTATTTGTTATGCGCATTACAAACCACGGGGCCCGGCACCACAGGGACACAACTCCAGCTAAGGTCGGCAGTGAACTCTGGCTCGGATTTTGTAATTACAGCTGACTGACACGAATGAGCGGGTGGATTAATGAATTAGTACATCGGGAAATAGGAGGCGATGCTGAATGCACGAGTGGCTGCTGCCGCTGCCGCCACTACTACTGCCGGGATATCACCAGACCTGTTCTGCTGGGAGGCCACGCAGATATCTTAGGTGGAAAACCCGAAACGGAGTTCACTGGATATCCCCACTCCGTAGCGGGAGTTCACAAAGCCGCAAAAAAAAAACCTCGCAGCCACGGACGAGCCGCTAGCGCGTGGGGCTATGGTCGCTCAAACACTATATATAAAAATATATATACAATATCGCACACACGCGCGTGTGTGTGTGTGTTTACAGCTGCAGGGAAAAGTGTTTGCAAGTGGTTGGGGACCTCATCAGAGATTCCCACTTGGGATTCAAAACCCCCGGCCCCAATGCTTCCCACCGCCCCTACCCCCAGCTCTCCACCACCGCCCACGGTCGTCCCAGGGCCTTCTCCTACATCCTCCACCCGCTGGGCCCCAGGGGTTTATGAACAATGAACCGCGGTGGCTGCGTCGGGACAAGTGCCTGCTGAGCCCGGTTAATGCTAATGGAGGAAATGTTTAGACAATCGAGGTGGGTGTCCTGGAAAGAAAGAAAACACAACAAAAAAACCGTGATAATCCACGCAATGGCATTGGCCACGAAGAGGGGCATCTGTTGAAAGGAAGGCAGATCGAGAGAGCATTTCAAACAAAAAAGTGACGACTGAACTGTCCAGAGGATTGTACAGTGTTCCACCAAAACTGGCATGCTTTATCTCACGCATATATATATAACAACATAAATAATAAGTGAGCATTAAATATATGTTGGTTAGCGACATTTCAGGATACTGTCAATTTAGCCACGGCAGCATCCAGAGTTTGATGTAAAAAATTATCCACTCGTTTCCGCTTGCTGGCAGACATTTGGATTGGCCTTGTCGTTTTGCCGCGAGGCGATCTCTCTCTCGGTATTTGTGTTTTTAAACCCTTGGCAGTTCGAGGCGTTGCAGCCTTTGGCCTGCAGCCAACGTTCTGTGCCACCCCGTGCAGAGCAAAGTTGAAATTCTTATTTTTATTCGAGCGCCAGACGTTTTAAGAGATCCTTACGCAATATGTTTTCTGCACGGAATTTTTAAAGCTCAGGGAGTATTTGGAAAATTCTATTCACGTATTCATTTGAATCCTGGTCAACGTTCATTGTCCTATGGAGAGACTGGTCCTGGCACTGAAAATTTTGGAATTTGCACCATCGGTTCAGGGCTGAAAGTAGAAATATGTGCCACTCTAATGCTGGTTTGGGCACAGAGACATGTAACACTGACTTGATATATATACATTATTTAAAAAAATTACGTCGCTCAAATTGTCATTTTTTTGCCTTTCACGTACATCAAAAGGCCTTATTTTGTTCCAGTGGAGCATTTGCTGCAATCTCTGGGGCATCTTTGATGGGTGAGATGGGCTGTTCAAAAGTCCAGAATTAACACCTTTGACAAAAACATTATAGGGGAGACACTGCGATAATTAAAATTCATTGGATTACGGGGACTGGCGCTGCAAAACAGGGCCTGCAGCATCAATCAATCATCCGCAGACCTGGCATAACAAAGGTGCTGAGCAGAAATACCGAGTGAAGGTCCTAAATGTGATTGTTAAAAAACTGACTGCATAGTCGCTTTGTAATGATGGATAGGTATCGCTCGCCACTGGTATTGGCCATGGCCAGGAATCGGATTCAGGTCGCCGGGTTCACAACGCAGTGCGCTAACCACTGCACAAACCACTCAACCCAGTACGTGGTGATGTGGATGAGAAAGACTATTATTTATGCAAATTACATACCAACTATATTTGTAGGCTGACGGAGCAAACACAACTGTACAAACGAAACAGAAAAGAGCAGAAAATCTACAAATGAGTCCGGAAAAAATAAAAATCTTGAAATCGTGACCCCCGATTCGTGACGGGATCACGAGGCGCAGGGAGCAAGCCGCGACACGTTCGCCGCACAGCGACGGCCGCCGCCACCTCCTCCTCCTCCCCTCCGAGGGTGCGAGCGAAACGACGCCAGGCGCTCAATGTTTGAGGAAAGCGATGCTAACCCCATCGCTGTGTCCGGAGAGTCAAAGATTTCTCTGCAGGCGACCTGTGATGATCTTTCCTTGTCGCGGTGCTCGGCGGATAAAGTGTGTGGAATAATGTAGAGGCGTGGGAATTGCGCGTTTTTTTACGAAGGTACGGTTTTTTTATGTTTTTATTTTGCCTTCAGGAAGGTGGCAGTCTTGGTGAAGAGAGCTACCTGGAGTCTGCCTTACTCTTCTGTCATCTTGGTTGCATTAGAAGTGTTTCAGGTAGGAAATCTCAGTTGTAAGAAAAACCTTGCGATATTAAACAGCTCTTACAATTACATGTTCACAGTACAGTAATTGATATAATTATGCTAAATATCAAGAAATAATACGCATGTCATTAAAATACTTTCCACGCATGTCAATGCCAAAAAAAGACAAAGGCAGCAAATCATTTGAGTTTGAGTAACAAACAATTACGCGGCATGAAACAGCCCCCGACAGCGGACCAAACATGGGCAGAATATATCTGGTAAAGTCTCCATCAGCCGTGATCTATCAACTGCTGCATGGAGGCTTCCTCCCCAAGCCATCACCATCTCTCAGAATCCATCGAAAGCATCCGTCTCCACCTGGGGAGTCCAACATGTGGAACCTGCACGTGCGCAGTTGGACGACAAACAGCAAGCGTGCCCCTAATCCGCGACGGTTTATGTCCGTATGGGGCAAACACGTGGGGTGGAGCGGTGATGATGTCACGGCAGTGGACCACGCGCTGCGCCATGAACCCAACGATTTTGATTCCCAGCCATGGCCAACATCGGTGGCGTGTGATTTCTGAACTAGTTTTGGGGGCCCCCCCTTCACCATACTGCACTGACCAGCACGGTGAAGTATGGTCAAACGCCCACAACCGACGCGGCATTGTGAGGCCTTCATCCAGCAGTAGACTGGCAAAAGGGCTTAGAATTATTATTATTATTCTTGTTAATATGAAAATGTAAAGATGAGGCTCAAAAAGAGAAGTCTATTTCAGAGATCTTTCAAACGAGTGACCGTTGGTCAGTCGGCTCACGGTGGTTTATGAAGCCATGTGGTTCACGCGGAGTGCAACTTAGCCCGGCGCGTTAAGGAGATTACGCGTTTGACGTCAGAGGTGCCTCCGACTTATTCTCCACGGAGCAGGAACATCGCAGCGGCGCGGGACGCCTGCCGGAATGGCCCACGGCCGGGTGTTGTTGTAATGACGCCTCGTCTGATCCGTGCAGATTTGTCGAACCCGGTAAGCAGTGGAGGTCATCGGGCACAATTATAATTCCACCCGATCACTGCAGCCTCTCAAGAGCTTGGGCATGCTCTCCCTTTTTGATTAGTATAATTACGAGCATACTGCAATAACAGCTATCGGTAAATACATTTCAATAATGATAATAACTCGCATCCCTTCGTCAATATCGTGTACTATCAAGGCAATCGTTGTTTGACCATACTTCACCATGCCGGTCAGTGCGGCCGTCGCGGTTGGACCCTGGGACCCCGTTGGGAGATATTGCTCACCACTGTTGTTAGCCACGGCCGGGGAATCATAGCGCGGTGAGGAATCCACCGAGCCAACCGCCTCTCCTCGCATAACGAAATACACGTCGAATCTTTGATGTAACAAAACCTTTGTCCAAAACACAGGAAATGAGAAATGGATTCGGGAACATCCAATTTCAAAGCCTCCGCAGTTCCCTGTGTTCCCAGGGCTTCATTTATTATTATTCTTGTTATTATTGTTCTACTTTATAAACCCCCAACAGCTCCGGCGCTTGGCGAGGCCCCGTCATTAATAAGCGGGCGATCACGCGAGGATGAGCGAGCGAGGATGAGCGAGCAAGGATGAGCCAGCGAGAATGAGCGAGCGAGAATGAGCGAGCAAGGATGAGCGAGCGAGGATGAGCCAGTGAGCGAGCGAGCGAGGATCCTGCAGCCGATAATTGCCTAGAGGGGGAACGTGCAGCTTGAGGGTGCGATGGTGTGCGGGGCTCAAAAACATCGCCGGAACGTTCGCAAGAGATTCCCCCCCCCCGCCCCCACCAAAAAAAAACTTGACCAATCTCGACGTGGTTGCTAATTGCTTTTTCAACAGTTTGTAGATGATCCTACACGAGGCTAGAAGAAGCAGAAAGAAAATATATATATAAATGCCCAAGGCATAAACAGCTCGTATCCTTGAGACAATGCATTGCAATTTAATATTTTCCATGATGATGTGATTTTTTGCCACATTAACTTTTACAGATTTCCATTTTACATTCCCCATCTGTTTATGTAGATTTATATGTGGTAACTGACAGTGGGCTTTGCCCGTTTTCTAATGGCTATAGCGTCACACTCGGCGGACTTCGATCTATGTAGAATTCTAGGCTAACCCTGCCCCCCCATCAGACATGCCGATCAACCTCTGGGCCATAATTGCCATGGCCCAAATTCAAAGTTTTTTTGGTTTTCACATGTTTCTGACCAGCACGGTGAAGTATGGACAAACGACCCCCATCACCGGCACTGTGTGGGAGGCTTTCATCCAGCAGTGGAATGAAGAACTTTAAGTTATTTATTTTACATAGAGTATACACATACATACAACAATCCCCCCCATCTCGCCGACACAGAATGCTGGGGCAAGTGCTGTTAGCGAGCACCTATTAAGGACGGCACGGCGCATGAGGCGGCGGCGTGTCCCAGTGCCGTCTCCACTCCCCGCAACAGGTATTGATTGAAGGCTGAGTCAACCTAGGAGAGACCCAGGATCGGGTCGGATATCACTCGCCACTTACGGTGGCCGTGGCCAAGAATGGAAGTCGTGTCGCTGGGCTCGTAACGCTCTCGGTGCGTGCGCCTAGATAAGCGCGCACAGAGGCGCACATCAGACGCGTTCCTCCCCAGCGTCCCCCCCGTGCACGCTCGCAACGCGGCCGTGGAAGAATGAGACGAGTGCCATGGGGCAGCTCGCAGGGAGCCGCCGGCTGGCCAGCGTCACGAGCGGCTCCTGGTGCTCACGGTTAAAGGGGAAGAGTGGGAGGGTGGAAGGTGGTGGGGAGGGGTGGGGCAATGCCGCCGCCGCAGCCGCTAATGAGACGAGCTGGAAATTACGCGGCGCGCACGGCGGCGCGTGTCCGCCACCTGACAGCGAGCGGCGGGCGGGCGAGGCAGAAGGCGGCAGCTAATTTCCAGCCCCCCCAACCCACCCCCCCCGTCTGCGCGTCCACCGAAATCGCGCGGCAATTAAACGGCACGGCCGAGGGAGCTTCGTTAAAATCGCGGAGGAGACCGCCACCGCGCCGCGCCCGCCGCGCAAAAACACCGGCACGTGCGGCGCGCACGCGGGCCTCCACGCGGCACACAGACGACGACGGTGACGGCTCGGACGAACGGAGACCGACCAGGGTTTTGTGTGCTCCCCTGGTAGTTTGGGGAGGGGGGTGGGGGGAGGTTTGGCGTTGGTTTGGGGGGCCCGGCCGGGGCAGGCCGGCGAGCCTCTGAATGGGTTCGTTATGCCGTCGCGCTGGCGCGGGGGAGACCGGCGGGTTGTGCTGCCCCCCCACTCCCCCCCCCACTCCCCCCCCACTCCCCCCCCAACTCCCCCCCCCCCACTCCGCTTTGTAAGGTGACTCGAGGATGGGGTAGGGCGGAGGGGTGTCTGGCTATAGGGTCTCGAGTGCCCCCGGCTGGCACGTCCGTGACGCGGATGATGCACGGGGAGGAATCGCCCAAGCATGGGCGCAGGACGCGTGGTGCTGGTGGTGGTGGTGATCCTTCTTGCCGGGCCGTCTCCCGGCACTCTGCTCGCTGGTGACCCCCGCCACCCACGATACGCTCCGCAACAGAGGACTCGCTCAAACTGCAGCTCCCCTCCCATTCGCCTCCCCGCTCAGTCTCTGCTGCCCCCCCACGCCCCCAACACAACCAGACGCCTCCTCTTCCTCCATCTTCCCCTCACTCTCTGAGCCACCCTGCCCCCCCGAGATCAGAGGGGGGTGTGAAGGAGCGGGTGAAGCTCAGGCGGAGAAGGGCGGGAGGGGGACTGCCTTGTGGGAGGAGGCGCACGGCGCGTGCACGGCTGTAATTAGCGCGAAGGTCGTTAAATCAATGCAGCAGCCCCACGCCGTCAGGGCACGCTTCAGGACGCGCCGCCGCCGCCGCCGATGCTGCTCAGGACGCTCGCTCCCTCCTGGGGTGCAGCCGCCACGCAACGCGCGCGAGCAGCCGGACAGTTCCATCTTCCCCTCCTGCCCGCCCCACCACCCGACCCAGGTGCACCCGCTGGGATTCGGCACCAAGAACAACGCAGGCCTCAAGCACAACACACATCCCACTCCCTCTCCTCCACCCCCTCTCCTCCACCCCCACTCCCTCTCCTGCACCCCACTCCCTCTCCTCCACCCCCTCTCCTCCACCCCCACCCCCTCTCCTCCACCCCCACTCCCTCTCCTGCACCCCCACTCCCTCTCCTCCACCCCCTCTCCTCCACCCCCACCCCCTCTCCTCCACCCCCACTCCCTCTCCTCCACCCCCACTCCCTCTCTTCCACCCCCACTCCCTCTCCTCCACCCCCACTCCCTCTCCTGCACCCCCACTCCTCCACCCCCTCTCCTCCACCCCCACCCCCTCTCTTCCACCCCCACTCCCTCTCCTGCACCCCACTCCCTCTCCTCCACCCTCACTCCTCCACCCCCTCTCCTCCACCCCCACTCCCTCTCCTCCACCCCCTCTCCTCCACCACCACCCCCTCTCCTCCACCCCCACTCCCTCTCCTCCACCCCCACTCCCTCTCCTCAACCCCCACTCCCTCTCCTCCACCCCCACTCCCTCTCCTCCACCCCCACTCCCTCTCCTCCACTCCCTCTCCTCCACCCCCTCTCCTCCATCCGCACCCCCTCTCCTCCACCCCCACTCCCTCTCCTCAACCCCCACTCCCTCTCCTCCACCCCCACTCCCTCTCCTCCACCCCCACTCCCTCTCCTCCACCACCACTCCCTCTCCTCCACCCCCTCTCCTCCATCCGCACCCCCTCTCCTCCACCCCCACTCCCTCTCCTCCACCCCCACTCCCTCTCCTCCACCCCCACTCCCTCTCCACCACCCCCTCTCCTCCATCCCCACCCCCTCTCCTGCACCCCCACTCCCTCTCCTCCACCCCCACTCCCTCTCCTCCACCCCCACTCCCTCTCCTCCACCCCCACTCCCTCACCTCCACCCCCACTCCCTCTCCTCCACCCCCACTCCCTCTCCTCCACCCCCACCCCCAGGTGTCTCTGACTGGGTAACCCCACGTGTCTCTGACTGGGTAACCCCACGTGTCTCTGACTGGGTAACCCCACGTGTCTCTGACTCGGTAACCCCGCGTGTCTCTGACTGGGTAACCCCACGTGTCTCTGACTCGGTAACCCCTCGTGTCTCTGACTGGGTAACCCGACGTGTCTCTGACTGGGTAACCCCTCGTGCCTCTGACTCGGTAACCCCACGTGTCTCTGACTGGGTAACCCCACGTGTCTCTGACTGGGTAACCCCACGTGTCTCTGACTGGGTAACCCCTCGTGTCTCTGACTGGGTAACCCCGCGTGTCTCTGACTGGGTAACCCCGCGTGTCTCTGACTGGGTAACCCCACGTGTCTCTGACTGGGTAACCCCACGTGTCTCTGACTAGGTAACCCCTCGTGTCTCTGACTGGGTAACCCCTCGTGCCTCTGACTGGGTAACCCCTCGTGTCTCTGACTGGGTAACCCCTCGTGCCTCTGACTGGGTAACCCCTCGTGTCTCTGACTGGGTAACCCCTCGTGTCTCTGACTGGGTAACCCCACGTGTCTCTGACTCGGTAACCCCTCGTGTCTCTGACTGGGTAACCCCACGTGTTTCTGACTGGGTAACCCCACGTGTCTCTGACTGGGTAACCCCACGTGTCTCTGACTGGGTAAACCCACGTGTCTCTGACTGGGTAACCCCACGTGTCTCTGACTCGGTAACCCCTCGTGTCTCTGACTGGGTAACCCCACGTGTCTCTGACTGGGTAACCCCTCGTGTCTCTGACTGGGTAACCCCACGTGTCTCTGACTCGGTAACCCCACGTGTCTCTGACTGGGTAACCAGTCGTGTATCTGACTGGGTAACCCCATGTGTCTCTGACTGGGTAACCCCACGTGCCTCTGACTCGGTAACCACGCGTGTCTCTGACTCGGTAACCCCGCGTGCCTCTGACTGGGTAACCCCTCGTGTCTCTGACTGGGTAACCCCACGTGTCTCTGACTGGGTAACCCCTCGTGTCTCTGACTGGGTAACCCCACGTGTCTCTGACTCGGTAACCCCACGTGTCTCTGACTCGGTAACCCCTCGTGTCTCTGACTGGGTAACCCTACGTGTCTCTGACTGGGTAACCCCTCGTGTCTCTGACTGGGTAACCCCACGTGTCTCTGACTCGGTAACCCCTCGTGTCTCTGACTCGGTAACCCCTCGTGTCTCTGACTGGGTAACCCCTCGTGTCTCTGACTGGGTAACCCCACGTGTCTCTGACTCGGTAACCCCACGTGTCTCTGACTCGGTAACCCCTCGTGTCTCTGACTGGGTAACCCCTCGTGTCTCTGACTGGGTAACCCCACGTGTCTCTGACTCGGTAACCCCACGTGTCTCTGACTCGGTAACCCCACGTGTCTTTGACTCGGTAACCCTACGTGTCTCTGACTGGGTAACCCCTCGTGTCTCTGACTGGGTAACCCCACGTGTCTCTGACTGGGTAACCCCTCGTGTCTCTGACTGGGTAACCCCACGTGTCTCTGACTCGGTAACCCCTCGTGTCTCTGACTCGGTAACCCCTCGTGTCTCTGACTGGGTAACCCCTCGTGTCTCTGACTGGGTAACCCCACGTGTCTCTGACTGGGTAACCCCACGTGTCTCTGACTCGGTAACCCCACGTGTCTCTGACTGGGTAACCCCACGTGTCTCTGACTGGGTAACCCCTCGTGTCTCTGACTGGGTAACCCCACGTGTCTCTGACTCGGTAACCCCTCGTGTCTCTGACTCGGTAACCCCTCTTGTCTCTGACTGGGTAACCCCTCGTGTCTCTGACTGGGTAACCCCACGTGTCTCTGACTCGGTAACCCCACGTGTCTCTGACTCGGTAACCCCACGTGTCTCTGACTCGGTAACCCCTCGTGTCTCTGACTGGATAACCCCACGTGTCTCTGACTCGGTAACCCCTCGTGTCTCTGACTCTGTAACCCCTCATGTCTCTGACTGGGTAACCCCTCGTGTCTCTTGACTGGGTAACCCCACGTGTCTCTGACTCGGTAACCCCTCGTGTCTCTGACTGGGTAACCCCACGTGTCTCTGACTGGGTAACCCCACGTGTCTCTGACTGGGTAACCCCACGTGTCTCTGACTCGGTAACCCCTCGTGTCTCTGACTGGGTAACCCCACGTGTCTCTGACTGGGTAACCCCTCGTGTCTCTGACTGGATAACCCCACGTGTCTCTGACTGGGTAACCCCACGTGTCTCTGACTCGGTAACCCCACGTGTCTCTGACTGGGTAACCCCACGTGTCTCTGACTCGGTAACCCCACGTGTCTCTGACTCGGTAACCCCTCGTGTCTCTGACTGGGTAACCCCTCGTGTCTCTGACTGGGTAACCCCACGTGTCTCTGACTGGGTAACCCCACGTGTCTCTGACTCGGTAACCCCTCGTGTCTCTGACTCGGTAACCCCTCGTGTCTCTGACTGGGTAACCCCTCGTGTATCTGACTGGGTAACCCCACGTGTCTCTGACTCGGTAACCCCTCGTGTCTCTGACTGGGTAACCCCACGTGTCTCTGACTGGGTAACCCCTCGTGCCTCTGACTCGGTAACCCCACGTGTCTCTGACTGGGTAACCCCTCGTGTCTCTGACTGGGTAACCCCACGTGTCTCTGACTCGGTAACCCCTCGTGTCTCTGACTGGGTAACCCCTCGTGTCTCTGACTCGGTAACCCCACGTGTCTCTGACTGGGTAACCCCGCGTGTCTCTGACTCGGTAACCCCGCGTGCCTCTGACTGGGTAACCCCTCGTGTCTCTGACTCGGTAACCCCTCGTGTCTCTGACTGGGTAACCCGACGTGTCTCTGACTGGGTAACCCCACGTGTCTCTGACTCGGTAACCCCACGTGTCTCTGACTGGGTAACCCCACGTGTCTCTGACTGGGTAACCCCTCGTGTCTCTGACTGGGTAACCCCACGTGTTTCTGACTCGGTAACCCCACGTGTCTCTGACTCGGTAACCCCTCGTGTCTCTGACTGGGAAACCCCACGTGTCTCTGACTGGGTAACCCCTCGTGTCTCTGACTCGGTAACACCGCGTGCCTCTGACTGGGTAACCCCTCGTGTCTCTGACTGGGTAACCCCACGTGTCTCTGACTCGGTAACCCCTCGTGTCTCTGACTGGGAAACCCCACGTGTCTCTGACTGGGTAACCCCTCGTGTCTCTGACTGGGTAACCCCTCGTGTCTCTGACTGGGTAACCCCACGTGTCTCTGACTCGGTAACCCCACGTGTCTCTGACTCGGTAACCCCTCGTGTCTCTGACTGGGTAACCCCACGTGTCTCTGACTGGGTAACCCCACGTGTCTCTGACTCGGTAACCCCACGTGTCTCTGACTCGGTAATCCCACGTGTCTCTGACTCGGTAACCCCTCGTGTCTCTGACTGGGTAACCCCACTTTGTCTCTGACTGGGTAACCCCTCGTGTCTCTGACTGGGTAACCCCACTTTGTCTCTGACTGGGTAACCCCACGTGTCTCTGACTCGGTAACCCCACGTGTCTCTGACTCGGTAATCCCACGTGTCTCTGACTCGGTAACCCCTCGTGTCTCTGACTCGGTAACCCCACGTGTCTCTGACTCGGTAACCCCTCGTGTCTCTGACTGGGTAACCCCACGTGTCTCTGACTCGGTAACCCCTCGTGTCTCTGACTGGGTAACCCCTCGTGTCTCTGACTGGGTAACCCCTCGTGTCTTTGACTGGGTAACCCCTCGTGTCTCTGACTGGGTAACCCCTCGTGCCTCTGACTGGGTAACCCCACGTGTCTCTGACTCGGTAACCCCTCGTGTCTCTGACTGGGTAACCCCTCGTGTCTCTGACTCGGTAACCCCACGTGTCTCTGACTCGGTAACCCCTCGTGTCTCTGACTCGGTAACCCCACGTGTCTCTGACTCGGTAACCCCTCGTGTCTCTGACTGGGTAACCCCACGTGTCTCTGACTCGGTAACCCCACGTGTCTCTGACTCGGTAACCCCACGTGTCTCTGACTCGGTAACCCCTCGTGTCTCTGATTGGCTAACCCCTCGTGTCTCTGACTGGGTAACCCCTCGTGTCTCTGACTCGGTAACACCGCGTGCCTCTGACTGGGTAACCCCTCGTGTCTCTGACTGGGTAACCCCACGTGTCTCTGACTCGGTAACCCCTCGTGTCTCTGACTGGGAAACCCCATGTGTCTCTGACTGGGTAACCCCTCGTGTCTCTGACTGGGTAACCCCTCGTGTCTCTGACTGGGTAACCCCACGTGTCTCTGACTCGGTAACCCCACGTGTCTCTGACTCGGTAACCCCTCGTGTCTCTGACTGGGTAACCCCACGTGTCTCTGACTGGGTAACCCCACGTGTCTCTGACTCGGTAACCCCACGTGTCTCTGACTCGGTAATCCCACGTGTCTCTGACTCGGTAACCCCTCGTGTCTCTGACTGGGTAACCCCACTTTGTCTCTGACTGGGTAACCCCTCGTGTCTCTGACTGGGTAACCCCACTTTGTCTCTGACTGGGTAACCCCACGTGTCTCTGACTCGGTAACCCCACGTGTCTCTGACTCGGTAATCCCACGTGTCTCTGACTCGGTAACCCCTCGTGTCTCTGACTCGGTAACCCCACGTGTCTCTGACTCGGTAACCCCTCGTGTCTCTGACTGGGTAACCCCACGTGTCTCTGACTCGGTAACCCCTCGTGTCTCTGACTGGGTAACCCCTCGTGTCTCTGACTGGGTAACCCCTCGTGTCTTTGACTGGGTAACCCCTCGTGTCTCTGACTGGGTAACCCCTCGTGCCTCTGACTGGGTAACCCCACGTGTCTCTGACTCGGTAACCCCTCGTGTCTCTGACTGGGTAACCCCTCGTGTCTCTGACTCGGTAACCCCACGTGTCTCTGACTCGGTAACCCCTCGTGTCTCTGACTCGGTAACCCCACGTGTCTCTGACTCGGTAACCCCTCGTGTCTCTGACTGGGTAACCCCACGTGTCTCTGACTCGGTAACCCCACGTGTCTCTGACTCGGTAACCCCACGTGTCTCTGACTCGGTAACCCCTCGTGTCTCTGATTGGCTAACCCCTCGTGTCTCTGACTGGGTAACCCCTCGTGTCTCTGACTCGGTAACACCGCGTGCCTCTGACTGGGTAACCCCTCGTGTCTCTGACTGGCTAACCCCTCGTGTCTCTGACTGGGTAACCCCTCGTGTCTCTGACTGGGTAACCCCACGTGCCTCTGACTCGGTAACCCCTCGTGTCTCTGACTGGGTAACCCCACGTGTCTCTGACTCGGTAACCCCTCGTGTCTCTGACTGGGTAACCCCTCGTGTCTATGACTGGGTAACCCCTCGTGTCTCTGACTGGGTAACCCCTCGTGTCTCTGACTGGGTAACCCCTCGTGTCTCTGACTGGGTAACCCCACGTGCCTCTGACTCGGTAACCCCTCGTGTCTCTGACTGGGTAACCCCTCGTGTCTCTGACTGGGTAACCCCTCGTGTCTCTGACTGGGTAACCCCTCGTGTCTCTGACTGGGTAACCCCTCGTGTCTCTGACTGGGTAACCCCTCGTGTCTCTGACTGGGTAACCCCACGTGTCTCTGACTCGGTAACCCCTCGTGTCTCTGACTGGGTAACCCCACATGTCTCTGACTCGGTAACCCCTCGTGTCTCTGACTGGGTAACCCCACGTGTCTCTGACTGGGTAACCCCTCGTGTCTCTGACTGGGTAACCCCACGTGTCTCTGACTCGGTAACCCCACGTGTCTCTGACTCGGTAACCCCTCGTGTCTCTGACTGGGTAACCCCACGTGTCTCTGACTGGGTAACCCCTCGTGCCTCTGACTCGGTAACCCCACGTGTCTCTGACTCGGTAACCCCTCGTGTCTCTGACTGGGTAACCCCACGTGTCTCTGACTGGGTAACCCCACGTGTCTCTGACTGGGTAACCCCTCGTGCCTCTGACTCGGTAACCCCACGTGTCTCTGACTCGGTAACCCCTCGTGTCTCTGACTGGGTAACCCCACGTGTCTCTGACTGGGTAACCCCACGTGTCTCTGACTGGGTAACCCCGCGTGTCTCTCCCTTCATTCGCCGTCTCAGCAGAGCAAACCGCAGCACACCGCTGACGTGCCGGCTACCGCCCCGCCTCAACACGAGTAGAATCTTTGAGACACCTCTTAGCATAATACAAAGATAAAGATTATCCATATAGCCTTGAATAGATGAGTGGCAAGTGCTGTTGGTGAGCACCTATTAAGGTCAGCACGACTCACGAGGGAGTTGGGGTGGCCAGGACAGTACCTCGTTCGCTTTTGTCTCCCCAATGGTGATGTTTACACACTGCATCACTAACTCATTTGAGGCTGAGTCGACCTAGGGGAGGTCCAGGACTGCTCCACTTGACTTGAGAGTGGTAATCAAACTCAGGCCGCCGAGTTTGTGGCGCAGTGCGCTAACCACCGCGCCTCCGCTCTCCGTGTTGCGGCAAGTGCTGTAAGCGAGCAGCACCTATGAAGGCCGGCGCGGTAGACGAGGGGGTGGGTGGCCAGCCACACGCCCGCCAAACTTCGCCTCCCCAGTGACGATGTTTGCACACAGACGCACGCGCGCGCACGCGCACACAGACGCACGCTTTAACGAGGCAGCCGAATCGTACTGGTGTGTCCCTAACGAGTTCGAGGGAAACATGCCTGCGTAAGGAGCACATTAATGCACAACTCCCCTGGGGGGTGGGTGGGTGGGCGGCGGTGGCAGGAGGAAACAAAAATGACGACAAGTCCCACTCAACGGTGCAACGAGCACACAAAAGCCTGGTCGGGTTCACCGCCCGCCCATCGGTGCAAGGGCTGTGTCAGTTTGACGTGGCGTCGTGCGCAGCGAACAAACGCACGCTGGGAAAAAATCAGGAGAGGGCGGCCGATAATTCCTGTGGCAGAGTAGGTGGGGTTCTCAGAGGTGCGTGCGGGTATGTGAATGTGTGCGTGTGTTTTGTGCGGTGTGCGTGGCTGGGTGAGTGAGCGTGGCTGTGTGTAGGTGGGGAGCGGTGGTGTAGCGGTTAGCGCTATGCTGCGCGACGAACCTGGCCACCCGAGTTCGATTCCCACTCACGGCCAACACCAGCGATGATTATCTGAACCGGTCCTGGGCCTCCCCTAGGTCGACTCAGCCTCAAATGAGTACCTGGTGTGATGTGTAAACATCGCCACTGGGGAGATCAAGGCGGCCGGGCGTGGTGTTGGCCACCCACCACCTTGTGTGCCGTGCCGGCCTTTATAGGTGCTTACTCACAGAACTTGCCACTACAGTCTGCTGAGGCTATACGGGGGATCTTTGTCTTTTTGTGGCTGTGTGTATGCGGGGATCAGTCGCGGTTAGCGCGTCGCCCGCTACGAACCCAGCCACCGGGTTTGTTCATTTGGAGAATTAAAGAGACCAGGGTAGTCTCATTTTCAAGGGTGACCTGGCTCACCAAATAAACAAATAAAATAAAGAACTGTACAGCAATGAAGCAAATAGAAACTAGAGCAAAGACAACTGTCTCATCACAAACACGAAAATGTCGCACAAACATTAATCGCGGTGACGCTCCCCACCTGCACTCCCATGGGCTTCCACCCCAGCCCCCCATCGACCCCCCCACCGGCGGCAACGTGCACTCTCACCCTGCTCACGTCGTGCTCCTTGTCCCTCTCCGCCTTCACCGTCGCCCCGTGCCTGGCCCGGACCCGCGCCGGCTCCGATGCGGCCTCCGTCTCGGACGCGGCGTCCGTGTCCATCTCCAGCTCGGCCTCCTCGGCCTTCGCCCTGGCGATCAGCTGGGACAGAGGAGGCGGCGGCGGCGGCGGAGGTGG
This sequence comes from Lampetra fluviatilis, assembly GCF_964198595.1. Taxonomy (NCBI): domain Eukaryota; kingdom Metazoa; phylum Chordata; class Hyperoartia; order Petromyzontiformes; family Petromyzontidae; genus Lampetra; species Lampetra fluviatilis. The sequence continues at coordinate 23,154,921 of NC_136279.1, read as the reverse complement.
AGGAAGAGGGAGGCCGAGAGGGAGGGGAAGGCGAGCGGCGGCGCCGCAGCGAGCCCTGCGCTGCTCGCTCAGGTTGAGCGGGAGGTCGAGACCGGGCTCGGCGAGAGCGGCGAGGGTCCCCTCGGCCTCGCGGGGGGCCGGCTCCGAGTCGGGGCCGGCCTCGTGCGGCCGCCCGTTGGTGGCGGCGGCGGTGGCAGCGGCCGGGTGCGGAGCGTCGGGCCCGCACGCCTCCCCGGAGAGGTCCGACGAGAGCGAGTGATCTGTGACGACGAAGACGACGACGACGATGGTCAAAATATTCGTTGAGAAATCGTAACGCGCACGGTTTTCAGGTTCCCCCTTGGAGAGACAGAGATTGAGACGAGCCCGAAGGCAGCTGACAATTGCCAAAGCTCCGCGGTCCTCCATTGGCCAATGACGATGACAGCGAGAGATCTGTCAACATCAAGGATAACAACAACAACATGAGGCGCCGCGCCATTATAGAATTCGCGTAAACGGCGTCAACGATGACAAACGTAAAACCGTCAGCGTCAACAGCAATTGCATCGAGCCAAGTGAAACTGTTCTGTCTTCTCGATTAAATGGGCTTGGGGTAGCACTCGTGTCTATTGGGTGAATGGAAATTCCACTTTCCCATGACAGGTGTTGGTTTCTACAAATGGGAGGACCAAAGTTGACGTCGCACAAATAGGAGGGACGATGGGTTCACGTCAACTTCAGCACAAGAACGAGCACCGATTGATTCCAACACCGGTGAGTCAGCGTCGTCTCTCACAAGACCCCATCGCCCAATGCCATCGTTGTCAGCAGCTCGTCGGCAGCACCGTGATCTCCGTCGTGAAAAAAAAAACGCTCGCGGCATTTTCAATAACAGCATCAACGTCGTCTCGCAGCAGTCGGATCGAATCCCCCGAGATGCCGCCGTGAAAATTGAACAAACCGGCGACCCGTTGCGATAGAGGGGAGCCATCGGGGGAGCGGCGGCGGCTGCGTTCGTTCGTCACAATTAGCCCGATAGTTGCAAAACTTTTCGCTTGAGCACGGCGACGTCCCGAAATGACTTCGAAAATCCTGAGACGCATCGCCGAGTCCTCGTGTTGCAGCCGGGGAGGCACGTGCGGGGGAGGAGGGGAGCGTTGCCTCCCGAGCCCGTGCCAGCCTCGTCGCGCGCCCCACGGCCGTGCGGGCTGGTGGCGACCGGTCACCGCAGCGGTCAGCGCTCAGGACATTCCTCACCGATACATCCGAATAGAAGGAAGAGGGCTCCCGTGAGGCGCAGCGAGCGGGGAGTTGCCAACGCTCCCCCCAGACAATTGCTGAATTAATTTGCCTCATTAGTGGGTTCCAAAGTCGTCACGTCGCATTCACTTTGTCGAAAAACTCCAAAGGGAATATGACCGCTGACGGAGACACTGTCTCCCGGATGCCGGAGCTTGCAGTTTATGCCGAGGGAGGGAGGGAGGCGTCACAGAAGAAGGGAGGGAAGAATTGAGCAGGAGGAGTAGGAGGGATGGGAAGGGAAGTGAGCGAGCGATTGCAAAGATAAATGGGGGCTCTTGGAGCACGTATCGGTACCGCCACCGCCGTCGTCTCGAGTGTTGGCGCAGCATCGTGAAGCGGCCCGGGAGGCGCTGCTTCACGATGCTCCCCTCCCTTATACCAGCGCGGGGCCAAGTGAGGGCCCTCAGTGAGGGCCCTCCACGGGGCCCATCGCAGGCCCACCCCCCAAACCCCCCCGCCCCCCCCCCCTCCCCACTGTGGCGAAACTTTCATTCAGCAGCGGATGTACGTTATAATGATTCTATGAATACAAATCGTATATTGCATTGAGCGCATCGTATGGTGTCGTGACGCTGTGAAAGGGAGCCGCAAAGGCGAGCGGCTGATGAGCCGTGATAAAGTTGGCGGAGGTGAGAGCAGGAGGAGGGCCAAACATCTGGAATTTCTAGTCGTGTGCGCGTTGCCCCCCCCCCCAATCAAGCATGCTTATCTGCACTCACATCAAAGCACCGTCGGTTTACATTAGCATCTAGCGACCGCACTATCAGTCTGCTGGCAACAAACAAAAAAAGTGATCGCGATTCAATGCTTATCGTCGTCTAGCATTAAAGCAAATCTGCTGCAGGATTTCACGTGGGATTATGCGAGTCTCTCTGCATTGCTGATTCATTTTCCCATCGCCTGCCTCGGCAGCTCGTAGCGAAATCATAAAGGGGGGGCGGGGGGCGGTGTGGATATACACTGTACGCACGAGTCCGCACATTATCCCACCGCCATCTATTATTCACTCCCGTATATTTGGTGGGGGGGTGGGGGGGGGTAGAAAGACTTGATCGAACTGCGTACACATCGTCAGAGGCGAGAGAAATATATTTGCCTCCGCGTCCGCTCGAGAATTTGCTGGCGTGAGGTCGCGTCGGCTCGGGGCGCGCTCCTCTTTGCTGCATTGTTTTACGAGCGGAGGAGGCGTCGCGGCTGGCACCGTGGGGGCACTGCGAGCTCACGACTACCAAAGAGAAAAACAACGCTCCGTTTGCAACCTTTCCAGATATTTCACAATTTGCTCAAAGTGCCGCGGTGTAAGGTGCAATCCCTCACCGTAAAGTCAATCTCTCTATTTCTCTCTCTGCCCCCCTCTCTCCGCCCTGAAGAATGGACATTGGCCCGAAATGACAGCCGACTGTATTATCTGTCATTAGGCTTTGCTCATTCACCGGCCCCCACTGACCAGCATGGTGAAGTATGGCCAAACAATCCACATGGCCGACATGGCGTGAGTAGGGAGCCCTTCATTTAGCAGCGGATTCACAAAGGGGTGTACGTTAATTATTATTTCAAACGCATTTGCCACTCGACGGATATTTGCTCGGACTCTTGTTCCTGGTAGCCTGGCGGACTCGAGTCCCCGATCCCGAGCCTCACCAGGCCGAGGATAAAATCCCAGAAAACCCGCGGACTCGGCCGGGGTCACCCGGAGACTCATTAGGGCGGGGGAGCTGTCTCGGAGCGCGCTCGCTCAGGAAGCCAAGCGCGGGAAATCGAGGACGGCTCGACGATGCGATCATTCATCTCACTCGGCTCACAAGCCTCGAGTCAGGGCCAGCTGGAGGAGGAGGAGGTAGACGCTGCGACTCATTAGGAACGGTAAAGGGGCCGAGTGCATCTCAAAGCTGCTTGAGTCTCTCTGGATTTCCGCCCCCAAGCCTGGCATGCCCCCCCCAACCTACCCCACTACCCCCCCCCATCCCAACACACAGGCAGGCTGCCGTGTCGATATAAGCTGATAAATACCTTCCACAGTTGTTAATTATCCACAGACACGCAGAGCCCTGACGACAGAAATAACCCACAGCCGCCCATTCCTCCACGGCGCGCGAGAAGGCTCCGCCGATCAGTCGGAGGTGAATGTACAACTCCTGCCGCTCGTCAAACCACCCTGGAGTATGGTCAAAGAAGGCTCCCTGCCTCGGTGGCTGACGCGCCGTTGGGATGGCCTCCGTCCAGCCGCGGACCAACAAAAGGGCTGTAAATATTATAATAAATATTAGTTCAATCTTGGGGGTGGAGGGGGTGACTCGGCCAATCATCATCTCTCCCTCCGGCGTAAAAAAAATTGGTACCACTTTGTTGGGAAGTCGACAGTGGCCGTGCTAAGGATAGACTCGCTCTCGCCATAGGAACGTGGAATTTCCACCACTGCCTCGGGCACCGCCACGATGCTCATTTGAGCAGCGAATTCACTTTGCACTTTTCAACATCGAGCCAACATTTCGGGTTGACCACCGAGTCACCATCTCAACGGCGTTGTTGGCCGCACCTGCGAGCGCACAGTGGAGGCCCACATTTGGGCCCACGATGGCACCAGGGCCCTCGAACTCCTCGCGGGATCAACACTGACGTTAGCGGTGCAACTGCAGACAGATCCTCCCCCCCCACCTCTCTCACTGTACCGACATCCAAACGACGCAACGGAGAGGGAATTTAATTTACGACGGAAATATGCGAGCTAATCGGCGCGCCCCATTCTCGCCCGCTTGCCTTTGCTGATCTGGAAGGCAAGGCTGATGGTTTCACGGGAAATGCCTTCCTCTGCCTCCCACAAAAGAATATATATCTCCTGCCACTCATCCAGAAAGTGTTAATGTTGCTCGGCAAGAAAAAAAAGTTGGGCTCGTATTAATGGAGGCTTAAATAGATGAGAGAGAGAGCGAGCGAGAGAGAGAGATGGAGAACGTCGCTGCTGAGAGCCACAGACAGCAGCAGGAATTTCACTAGAGAGCGAAACTGGGCACCGGAAAGGAAGGAGATCCATACCTTCCAAGTTAACGCAGGATCCGCATGAGCTTCTTCACTCCAGAGGTCAAGCACACATGCGCAGGAGGGAGCCCGACGATTGGGAATGCTCAATTATCACTTTGCATCGTCGGCGTTGCTCCCCCTACCCCGCTCGCCACGAAAACTGCAGACCGTGCTTCCTTTTATTCCTCGACTCGTACAACGTGGTGCTTCCGCAGATTTCTAGCGACTAATACTCACGATGCCGTGACCTCTTCGGTCGCTTCAATGGGTGGCTCCTTTCAAATTTTTCGGAGAGAGAGAGCGACCGAGAAAAAATTAAAAGCCACCACCACCACCGCACATGCCCGACGCACGCTGCCCGCTGCAAATAATTTTAAGGACGGCGCTCCCTGCAATTATCCACGCTGCATCTGCGAGCCTCCGCACATCACTCGACGAGAAGCGACGTCTGTCCGTGATGGACACTCTCTGCTTAGCCCTTGCCTCATATATTTCTCACGTCGGTGCACAGGCAGACATTGCCGGGCCTCCAGGGTAGGGTTTGTGACGAAGTGAAATGTCAGTCACCCACTACCGCCTCCCCCGCTCCTCCTCCAGCAACACTTTCCACCCTCCCCCCGGACTCCCACCCTCCCTCCGAGAGCCCTCCAACTAGCCTCGTGGTGCACTCCCCCTCCCCTCCCTCGCTCCCTCTCTGCCTCCTCTCCGTACTCTGCCCACTCACCCCCCTACGCCCCGCCTCGCTCGCCGGCGTTCCATGCAAATGTGGGGGGGCAGGGTTCGGCTGGGGCTTGGGGGGGAGGGATTAAAGTGGCGGAGGGGTTGAGAGATTGCTGAGGAGTTAAGAGTCATTATCACTAAGTTTCAGCCCCAGGGCTGGGAAGCAGACCTTTCCTTATCAGAAAGCACAAAGCGTTTATTTTATTTTATTATTTCAGATGCCAAGGCCACAGCTGCGTGTGTATGCGTGTGGACGGCAGGCTGGCAGAGATGGTAGCAGCAAAACAAAAGGATGCGTTCTTATATCTGCATATTTTTTTACGAATTACTCCCAACCAATTCTACGTTATTTTCTTTTAATTTAAACCAATTTCATGATTTAACTTCGTGAGGATTTGTGTGATGCTCATTGTTAACTGATAGAAAAAACAAAACTACTAATTTCTCACGCGACAACCCAGTTGTTTTTTGTTCCGATTGCTATTTGCTCCATTGCTGTACTGTACTTTATTTCGTGTTGTCATTGTGGTGACCCAGGTCATGCTCGCGGATGAGACTCCTCTGCCCTGGCCTCGTGAGTTCTCACCCTGGCCACACAAAATCAACTTGGCTCGACTTCCTGCGTCAATTCAGAACGAGTTAATCTGTCAACGAGTGTGAGGTGTGACGTCCAAGTGTAACGTCAGTCAATCTCTCCAACCCAGGCTCTCTTTATGCTCTGAAGAAGGCCCATTTCCCAAAACGTCAACCTTTCTTCATTTTCCGTCACATTGCTCATTCACCATGGTGTCGCGTGGGGGTGGGGGGGTGACCCTCGTCCACAGGTGAAAGGGGCTCTGGGCAGGTGCATGAAAGTAAGTGTCAACGACTAACATCAATGACTTCCGTTAAGACGTGTTGTGGTTTTAGCCGCCTAACTTTAATAAAACTGAAATGGGGCCAAGGCATTTTCTGAAACCATTCTGAGACGCCGCGTCTCAAACCCATCAGCCCCAGAGCCATACTCAGCCATCGCTGCCACCACAGCCATTAACCAATACCACACCCATCCACCCCCACCAAATACCACACCCATCCACCACCACCCAATACCACACCTATCCACCCCCACCAAATGCCACACCCATCCACCCCCACCAAAAGCCACACCCATTCACCACCACCCAATGCCACACCATCCACCACCACCACCCCACCCAGCTGCCATCACCAACAACAACAACCACCACCACTGTTAACCACCACCATCAATCCAACACCCCACCCACCCACCACTACCACCAACTACCACCAACCACCACCACTACACGAGAGGCCATCCCTGTGTCACTGAGAGCAGCGGTGGTGGTGCTGGTAGTGGTGCCAGTGGTGGTGCCAGTGGTGGTGCCAGTGGTGGTGGCGGTGGTTGTGGAAGCTGAGACACTGTGGCGGTGCGTGTCCGTGTACCGCCCCTGCCCTAGCCGGCAGTGTCCGCCATGCGACGTTACATCTGCACCGGAGCCACCGTCGCCGTGACCGCCGCGGCTCACGACGATCGTCTGCAGGTGACGACGGTTCAGCCCTCGGGGGCCGGGATCGGCGCTCGGGATCGGCGCTCGGCACCGCAAGACGGACGAGGGGGTTGGCCGTAGCCCAAACACTGCGAGGTGTCGATGGGGGGCAGGGGCACGGCACGTTCATTTATGGCAGCGGCTCTTAACGTTCACTGCAGCCTTGTACCCCTTTGGTTCTCAAGCGTAGAGAAAATTATAATAAATATTAATAAACACAGAGGGTTTGATGAAACAAAGTAGTTGTACTTACGTGCCCGTGCTTCATTTATGGTTCAACGATTTACCTTCTTAAAAAATATCTGGCCACGTCTCGCACCCCCAGGGGGTGCAGCATGCACCCCACGTTAAGAGCCACTGAGTTATGGGCACCGCCACTCCCACTGTAGTTGCGCACGCGTGTTTGGCTGTGTCGATGCATGCCTCCATCCAGTAGTGGACTGATGTACGTAGGCAGGACTGTGCCGACATCGTGATCTCCATCCAACAGTAGGCTGACAAAGACGTTGACATTTTATATAATCATTTATGTGAATTCAACCCCCCTGACCCTAACCCTAACAATAATTTACAGATGTTGGGTCAATCCACTGCTGGATGAAGGCCTGCCCACGCAGCTGTCGGCCATGGGCAGGGGAAGTTTTTTTTATTTTGGCAAGAGACGAAACCGGGAGGGCACCCTCCGTGTCCGTGGCTGCGACGACCTCGCTGGGCCGCGTTAAATGTACGCACGGGATGCGCCCCAGCTGTGCGAGCCAACAACAACAACAACAACTTGCACACCGCCGTGTTGAAGAACAACGCGCGACAGCAAATGAAGACGACGCAGCAGCGAGGGACCAGTCGGGTCGGTCTCCGTGGGAAATGTCAGCGCCACGGATCACGGGACAGGCTGCCCCCCCCCCCCCCCGGCTCTGCTCTGAGGGGATCGGAGGGGCAAGGCTCAACCACCCCACTGATTGCAGAAGGGCCTCCACTACAGTGGAGCTCTAGAGATGCCCCCTCCACGCTGGCAAGACGTCGTGGAAGAAGTGGGAGTTACCCACACTTTACCCCGCCAGACACGACCTGCCAATTGACCAGCTGCGATGAACCCATGCACACTGCTGCTGGGTGGACTGGGGTGGCAAGGGTAGGAAATTAAGAAACTTGCGTTGTTCGTTCAACTGCTGCGCCGGGAGATCAAATCCAACCGGCGGCCTCTGGATAGCAAGTCCAGTGTGCTCAACTTCACCCCACAGCAGCGTCCCTAGCGACGGATCGCGAGTTCTGGGCCGGTATTATTTTTTGGGTTCTATCCCTGGATCGTCGATAAAGCCCGGAACGGCGTGGGTCGATTTCACCGCCGCACACTCAGCAGCCATGAAATGCCTCTCGATTTTCTGCAGCAGCCCTCGTCAGGTGTGTCCGCTGCAGATGGCCAAGTCATTTATGAGGCTTTTGTTTTCAACGTTCGCTCCACGCTCATTTGAGATGTGGACCGATCGCGACGCGGGCGGCTGTGAGGCTGAGACGCTGCACTGGACTCAGTTTTGGCGAAGCAATCGCGCTGTCAATTACGCTCCCTCCCCCAGCCACTTCCACCATAGTGGCCACGAAGCAGCAGCATCCGTGCGTGCGTCCCACGGACATGGGTCACCGCAACGTACGCGAGATGTGGTGCGTGCCGGAGCGAGAGTTCTATGAACGGCATCTTGTTGACTCATGAGGGCTATCCTGGGATCCTGGTCCGGGTTCATCTCAATTACCAACTGATCAACAAGGCATTAGCAACCGAAACAAATCACAACGTTGAGGGGTGGTAGGTGCGGATTGCTGCATAACAATGGCTCTTCCCTTGACACGGTTAGGTGGCAAGAGTCGACCGTTTTACTTTGAGTGCAATTGAGCTCTTGAGCATATCTGTTTAACTTTTGAAGTGGTCGATGGAGAACTGTTCAATTACAAACCGTTTAAAAATATATATACACTTTGACTTCGCAGTATAACGTGCAGTCGACAACTACGAGTCGGTCACTCTTTCTCTGCTCTGAATGAGGGCTATTGCCTGAAACGTTAGGCTGTTATACATTGTAAGACAATATTAATCGTATGTTACGCACACTCATCATGGTACTGCTTTGTGCGTTTAACGGGATGCCATAGTTTATTTGGAGAGCTCTTGCCAATAACATCTGTTAATCCAGCAGAATTTGTTTGGCAAGCCTGACCTTGCTGATGAGACCCAGAAGGTCGAGACCGTTCCCGAGTTGGCTTGTTCCCACGGGTGCTGCCGGATGGCACCGGTCTTTAAATCCAAGAAGTTGATGGCAAGCAAAACATTTAGCTGAATATTGAGATTTTATATTCTCAGTTCGTTGCAAACTTCCCCACCTCACGCTAACCGCCGCCCTCTTTAGCGGTGTCTGTCTGCCAACGCATCAACGCCTCTAAAAACCGGATTCTCTGGTGTGCATAGTGCGTATGATGGTCTCAGCAGTGCCAAAGTTAATGAGAAGGACCTTTATGGGCGAGGCTGCATTGAAACTAAAAAAATAATTCTCTTTTTCAGAAGCCACAAATTACAGCTCAATGAAGTGGCTTATCACGTGGAAATGTATAGCAGCCAAATTCTCTAAACGCACGTTAATTCTAAATGTGGAGGGAAAAACCGGAGGACCCAGAGAAAAATCCACGCGACTACGGGGAGAGATAACATGCAAATTCCAAATATACAACAGGCCTCAGGGTCGGGATCGAACCCAGTACCTCATGCATACCAGGTGAGGGAGTTAACATCTCGCCACCATGACGCCCCATTTGGCAAGGCCACAGTAGCATTGCCACGTGGCCCACGGCTGCGATCGGGGCCGGATCAACATAAGGGTGACTCAAGGTCGCGACGACTTATTTCACCGCAAACTCACGGCTGCCCTCTTTACCAGCGGACCGCTTATAGCGACGCTTCTTGGTCACTGATCTGGTGGCATCATCCTGGGATAAACCAAACGGCGGGGAGGCGGTTTGCGGAGCACTCGGCCGTTCGCGAGGAGACAAATTTGGAGTGGATATTGATTTTCCACGGTGTAGCTGCGTAGAGCCCTCCCCTCGATTCATCGAGTGCAGTAAAGTCAGGAGGCACTGACAATATCTTGCTGGACAGGAGGCGCGCAACGATGCATCAGTCCTGCAGACAGAATTGATTCCCGCGCGAACCACGCATGTAAGAATCTACGACTTGTACTGTATTAATGTACGCATGGAGCGTTGGGATCGTGTGAGCTGTGTGCATTCGCTTTCGTGTAAACAAATCCTCCACTCACTCGCCGATCTAAAGCAGGAAGACCTCTCTTCTATGAAGAAGACACCGTTGCCTAAAACATTACCAGCGGGGCGCAGGGTCGCGGGGGAAGGCTCGAGGGGGCAGGCTCGAGGGGGCAGGGTCGAGGGGGCAGGGTCGAGGGGGCAGGGTCGCCGGTGCTACCTTCATCGCCGCCCTGACTGCCCCGGGGGCTGCTGCTGCCACCGCCATCGCGCTCGTGGCGCTCCGTCTCGGACGCGGGGGGAGCGGAGGCGCTCATGTCGCGCTGCTCCTCCATGCTGCTCACCGACTCCGACTCCTCATCCTGCCGGGGCGGCGCCACACAAAGAGACAAAGATCGACCCGTAAAGCCTTGAACAGACCGTTGGGGCAAGGGCCGTTCTCGAGCACATGCGCGTACACACACACACACGCGCGTGCGCGCGCGTTAACGTACGCGCGCGCACAGACGCACACACGGCACGAACGAAGACAACAGCAGCTGATATTCGATGGTGACGTCACCACGGTGCTTGTGACAGGATAGGTGCACGTTGAGGCCACGTGACATGTCGAAGGATCGCTGCCAGGAGGTCACAGGAGAGACCCGGGTGCCATGAGTTAGATGACTCACGGAGACAACGACCTACAGAGACTGTTGTGCCAAGTTCTGTGAGCGAGTAATTATGAAGGTCGGAACGGCAGACGAGGGGGGTGGGTGGCCAGCACCATGTCTCCCCAGTGGCGATGTTTACACTCTGCACCAGGCTACTCATTTGAGGCTGAGTCGATCTAGAGGAGGCCCAGGACCGGTCAGATATTCGTCACCGGTATTGGCCATGAGCGGGAATCGAACTTGCGTTAGTGTGCTAACAGCTGCACCGCCGCTCCCCACACACACACTCACACACGTGTGCACTCACGTGTGCACTCACGCACACGCACACACACGCCGCTCTTCAGACAGGGCGCCGCAAACTCGACACCGGGCGACCTTTGGGCTCCTGGAGGTGGAGGATTCGGGGAAGTGCAGAGAGCGGGGAGCTGGAGGTTGGTTGGTGGGGAGTGCGGTGGAGAGATAGTGGACGGAGGAGGGGGGTGAGAGGAGGGGGAGAGGGGCAGCTGAGATGGAAGTGGGGGGGTAGAGATTAGTTTGCACCTACGTGTGCACAGTTTAGGCTTTCACTCCGTGGTGCCAGCGCGTGCGCGCGCGCGGTGCAAAACGAGCCGGCCTGGTTTTTCCAGTGCAGCCGAGTCAGGTGAGGTCAGGTGTTCGGTTGGAAAGCCTCAATTATTCAGCCGCTCACACACACACTGCCAGGTGTACGCCGCACGCGTGGTCCTCTCTCTGGGTAGCCCGGGCTGACAACACTCAAGCAGCCTTCACACACCACGCACTCCCCATCATTAATACCACTGTCGTCATCAGCAGCAGCAGTCGCCATACAGCCACTGCTGGATGAGGGAGCGGATGAGCGAGTAGTGGGCCGTAAAGGTTGCCAGCTGACCCGGCACAGTTTCGGAGAATTGCCATCTGTGCTCCCGGTGGCACGGATTGATTTGGACCGAGGTCTGTTTGACCCGAGTGTGCCTCGTTGGGTCCACTTTGCTCCCCCACACCCCCCCCCCCCCCATTATATGGAAGGCCCGCGTAACTGCGGCTTACTCCACAATTATGAGCGCCCTGAGTGGACGTGTCATCCGCTGCTTTGGAACCCGCGTGGGGGTGGGGATGGAGGGAGAGTAACGAGAGGAGACGGCGACACTCACGGCACCTTCGCTCGCTGTTTCTCACGAACTGCGACGAACGCGGCGATGTGAGAAAGGTTACAAAGAGAACTTAAAGAGATGCTGCAAATCCTCGCGACGTCTTCCAAGCATGTGGTGATGCACGCGCGCCTGTGTGTTTGTGTGTGCGTCTTTGTGTGTCTTGGGTGTTTTGTTATCAGCAGAGCGGTGGTGCAGTGGTTAGCGCACTGCCCTATGAACCATGGGCCCCCTCCCCCCCCCCGAGTTTGATTCCAGCTCACGGCAAACAATCAGTTGCCACTATCCGAACCGGTTCTGAGCCTTTCCTGGGTCGACTCAGCCTTAAATGAGCACCTGTTGTTTACCTGTGAACGTAAGCCCTAGGAAGTAAAAAGAAAAACAGTCGGCCATGGTGACGACTACACCACGCCATCGTGTGCCGTGTCGGCCTTAATAGGTGCTCGCTAACAGGACTTCCCCCCCCCCAACATTCTACTAAAGGCTCCACGGGGGGAGGAGGTTCGTTGTGCTTTATCTCTCGAATCTGCCCCCCCCCCCAATGAGTTCAATACTCAGCAGCAATGCGCTGACAGCAGCACGGGAGGGGTCAGAGCCGACAGCAGCACGGGAGGGGTCAGGGCTGGCAGCAGCACGGGAGGGGTCAGAGGTGACAGCAGCACGGGAGGGGTCAGGGCTGGCAGCAGCACGGGAGGGGTCAGGGCTGGTAGCAGCACGGGAGGGGTCAGAGGTGACAGCAGCACGGGAGGGGTCAGAGCTGACAGCAGCACGGGAGGGGTCAGGGCTGACAACAGCACGGGAGGGGTCAGAGGTGACAGCAGCACGGGAGGGGTCAGAGGTGACAGCAGCACGGGAGGGGTCAGAGCTGGCAGCAGCACGGGAGGGGTCAGAGCTGACAGCAGCACGGGAGGGGTCAGAGGTGGCAGCAGCACGGGAGGGGTCAGAGCTGACAGCAGCACGGGAGGGGTCAGAGCTGACAGCAGCACAGGAGGGGTCAGAGGTGACAGCAGCACGGGAGGGGTCAGGGCTGGCAGCAGCACGGGAGGGGTCAGGGCTGGCAGCAGCACGGGAGGGGTCAGGGCTGGCAGCAGCACGGGAGGGGTCAGGGCTGGCAGCAGCACGGGAGGGGTCAGGGCTGGCAGCAGCACGGGAGGGGTCAGGGGCTGGCAGCAGCACGGGAGGGGTCAGAGCTGGCAGCAGCACGGGAGGGGTCAGGGCTGGCAGCAGCACGGGAGGGGTCAGGGCTGGCACAGCACGGGAGGGGTCAGGGCTGGCAGCAGCACGGGAGGGGTCAGAGCTGGCAGCAGCACGGGAGGGGTCAGGGCTGGCAGCAGCACGGGAGGGGTCAGGGCTGGCAGCAGCACGGGAGGGGTCAGGGCTGGCAGGCCTTGGGCTCGTGGCCACCCCCTTCAGTCGACGCTGCCTGGGATCCCGATCGGGAGTGGTCTGCGAGGCTTTCGTGTTTTTTTGACGTCTCTTGAAGTGCACTCGGTGGACCGGGCTGGAGGGAGGGAGGAATGTATCTGAGGTGAAGAAGAGCGGCCGGCCTCGCTTCAAACACGCCGCCAAATATTGGAACGCCTTGGGGGGGGGGGGGGGGCCGTGAGGATTGGCCGCAGCGGAAGTTCGCAAGACGGGAACAGACTTTGTGTCGAAGTCCAAAGTTTCGTTTCCATTAAGGATGCAGCGAGTGGGGTGATGGGGGGGGGTTGGGGGGGGGCACCGATCCCAAGGAGGCTGCTCAGCGCGGTGCCCACTCCGCGATGGCCACTCGGCCCGGCGCAGCCGATCATCAACAACTCCTGCTGCTCTTCCTCCTCACCCACCACCCCCTCACCCCTCACCCGCCCTCTCCTCACCCACCCCCTCCTCACCCCCCCATCACCCACCACCTCCTCACACTCCCTCACCCGCCTCCCCCCTCACCCCCTCCTCACTTCCCCCACCCCTCACCCCCCTCACCCCCCCACCCCTCACCCCCCCTCACCCGCCCCCTCCTTACTGCCCCTCCTCACCCCCCTCCTCCTCTCACCGCCCCCTCACCCGCCCTCTCCTCAGCCGCTCCTCACTCCCCCTCAATGCCCCCGCTGGGTTACAGGGTGCTGTGTGTGTGTGCTGTGTGTGTGCTGTGTGTTACAGGATGCTGTGTGTGTGCTGTGTGTGTGCTGTGTGTTACAGGGCACTGTGTGTGTGTGCTGTGTGTGTGTGCTGTGTGTGTGTGCTGTGTGTGCTGTGTGTGTGTGCTGTGTGTGTGTGCTGTGTGTGTGTGCTGTGTGTGTGTGCTGTGTGTGTGCTGTGTGTTACAGGGCGCTGTGTGTGTTTGCTGTGTGTGTGCTGTGTGTGTGTGCTGTGTGTTACAGGATGCTGTGTGTGTGCTGTGTGTGTGCTGTGTGTGTGCTGTGTGTGTGCTGTGTGTGTGCTGTGTGTGTGCTGTGTGTGTGCTGTGTGTGTGCTGTGTGTTACAGGATGCTGTGTGTGTGTGCTGTGTGTGTGCTCTGTGTGTGTGCTGTGTGTGTGCTGTGTGTGCTGTGTGTTACAGGGCGCTGTGTGTGTGTGCTGTGTGTGTGCTATGTGTGTGTGCTGTGTGTGTGTGCTGTGTGTTACAGGATGCTGTGTGTGTGCTGTGTGTGTGCTATGTGTGTGTGTGCTGTGTGTGTGCTGTGTGTTACAGGGTGCTGTGTGCGTGCTGTGTGTGCTATGTGTTACAGGGTGCTGTGTGTGTGCTGTGTGTGTGCTGTGTGTGCTGTGTGTGTGCTGTGTGTTACAGGATGCTGTGTGTGTGTGCTGTGTGTTACAGGGTGCTGTGTGTGTGCTGTGTGTGACAGGGTCCTGTGTGTGAGCTGTATATCAAAGTAACCTTTAAAGTGCATATTTAATGCATAATGCACGCGTGAGGCACATTCGGATTCAAACTCGATTACACTCCGTAAATGGAAGGAAATCGGAAGACCCATACCATGCCGTAACACAAACATGTAAATACTGTACAGTAACATGTGTTGTATGTACTGTACTCCCTAGACCATCAACAGTTCACCACCTGCATTGCGCTGTGACGAACTTCGAGATTCGTGATCGCGTTTCAATAATCGATTATAATCTTGATTTGAAGCTTTCGTGACTGCAGGAATCCATACTCTTTAGTTCTTTCGGTAAAGTCACGTGGGTAGAAATTATTTTATTTTATTTCTACCTACGTGACTTTACCGAAAGAACCAAAGAGTAATAATCGATTATATTATTTATCGCCTTGGTGGCGGTGGTGGTGGTGAACCTCGCGGCCTCGAGAGGCAGCAGAGGTCACGCGAACCCAAGGCCCCTAGTGACCTTTAGTGCGGGCCCCCTGACAATACACAAATGGTGAAAACAACCACCCCACCCACCCCAATCATCAGCATCGTGCTGCTGTCAACCCCCCAATGGTTTCAAATGGTGTGGCGGCCCTCGCACTGATGATGTCCCATCGGCGGAAGTGTCTCCGCCCGGCTGAAAATTAGCAAAGAGAGCACCACCGCACAAGCCCCCCCCCCCCCCATTGCATGCGGCGTTTACGCGGTGCGACACGGCGCAACATTCGCATGTAGACGTCTCGACGTGGACTCGACGAATCGGACGTGAATTGTTTTAGCGGCACGGACCCCCAAGCGGAGCGAATTTGTTTCGAGTCAAACTCTCAGATGACTTCGCTCCGTTTGGGTCACCGTTTAAAACGTCAAATCGGCCGTGATTTTTGTTCGGGGCTAAGAGGAGCCGCTCGGTAAATGACCCCCAATTATCACGCGATGATATTTACCAGAGGTGGGACAAAGTCATTGTTATGCAAGTCCAAGTCGAGTCGCAAGTCATCAAATTCATGACTCGAGTCTGACTCGAGTCCAAGTCACATGACTCGAGTCCACATCTCATAGGTGGGACAAAGTCATTGTTATGCAAGTCCAAGTCGAGTCGCAAGTCATCAAATTCATGACTCGAGTCTGACTCGAGTCCAAGTCACATGACTCGAGTCCACACCTCTGATATTTACCACCCCCCATCTCCCCTTGTCGTGCGCGGATAAAGGGCGTAAAATTAGCGCATAGCCACGCGGTAAAGAGAATCCGTGATACTGCCCCCCCCCACACACATACATGTAGTATGTTGAACTTCTTTCGCGCCGTACGTAGCCAACCGTTGCTAATCGGATGCGCGCGTGGGGTGGGGGGAAGGATAACAACGCTAAAGACACAACAAGAAAGCAGTCCCTAAGAAGGAAGACGCCATCTGGTCTGGGCACTGGCAAACACGGTGGCTAACAACATGCCCCCCTTGCTCGCCATTCGTGACCCCCCCCCCACACCCCTTCAGCAAACAGACACCGACTGCGCGTTAGGCTGCCAAATGGTTCCCTATTCTGTGTCAACGTCAACAACAACAACAACGCCGCCAGCACGACTTCTCTCCTCCAGCCGCGGTGGATTCGACAACCACGAGACCCACGAGTCAACAACCTCCCTCTCTCGAAGAAGAAGAAGAAGTCGAAGAGGCATTTTTATTATTATGATTACACGCTTTCCTTTAACTCACTCTGTCTGTTGTTGTTGTATCCTCAAATCTTGTAACTCAATTTTAACCCACTTCCCAATGTGGTATCGACTGCAAACTTAGTATACTTATGTCATACTGATGACAATACTATATTCTATCATAAACAATAAAAAAACATGTTTTTAAACCATCTTTTTTATGTTATGTTTCGGCTAGGGTCTAATTGTCCACGGTCAACTGACGTTGGCTGTAATTGGCCACGGTCCCCTTACGTTATGGCAAGCTTCGGGGCCACTTCCTGGAGTCGTGGAGTTCTTCCATTTCTAGTCTATTTCATAAAAGCGTGTTTTTTTAAAAGTTTTCTTTTTAAATATTACTTATTTTGTGTCTTTGACAAAGAAAAAAGTGGGAGAGCCGCGTCGCACGCGCTCAGAGCGACTTGTAGACACACCGCAGCAGGTACATGACAACATTCTGAGTTAAATAAACAAAACAGGTGATGGAATAAACTACGTCTGTTCACCCCCCCCCCCAACATTAGTTATTGATTAACAATACAGTTTGTCTGTTGTACGTATTGTGGTCACCAAGACATTCCACAGAGACACATTGCCGGTCAGATGTTATAAATTGTTTATCTTTGCCTTCAATTACGTTTAAGATTTAACTAAAATAAAAAAAGCCAAAGAACCACACGCGGCTCTGGAGCCGACCCCTGCGCCAGGACTGACTTCCCCCCCTCCCCCCCGAGACAAAAGCACAGCAGCAGAGAAGAAGAGAGCGTCTCGCTCCGCCAGGTAGCTACGGCGATACGGACAGTGCCGGATTCAGCTCGTGCGGGGCCAGTAGCATATGCTAGCAAGGGGCCCTAAATAAATAAAATAAAAACACATTTTTAACTTGCACAGTAAAGTAATTGTATTTTTTTCATTTGCTATGCAGCCACATAATACGACAAATCGCTAACCTTAAACACCCGGTCGGTCATAAAACTTTAAGGCAATATAGTACTATAGTAATAAAGCAAGTGCAGAATCACTGATTCCGGAATTGATAGCTTGAAATAATTTAGCGCAGGGCCCTTGAAAGTGCGGGGCCCGTAGCTACTTATGAAGCTACTTTTGCTACGAGGATCAACCGGCACTCGATAGGGAGCGCTATGCGGTGGGATCCATGCACTCGGCGTCCGAGTGAATCTCAGGACGCGTGGACTACAGAGGAGGGGGAACGTGCATCTCGGGAGGTTGAATAGGAAGGGGATTGATTTTTTTTTAAGGGCAGGGAAAGATCATTGGAGGGGGAAATGGAATGATGTCACGGCAAGAGTGTAAAGGAGGGAGACGTCGTCCCTCTATCACACACAGAGACAGCCGTCTCGAGGCGAGACTTCATCAGGAGGATGTCGGGAGTGTGGACAGCCGGGACAGCTCAAATTCCAGACATTGGGAGCAGCAGCAGAGGAGCATCCCTCCCATGGAGTGAACCAGACACGTGACCAACCCTGCAGCCGTGACCGTGTTTGTATAGGGTTTTTTAAATATATAGTTTTAGTATGGGGAGGCGTACAGAAAGTCGGATGGGACCCGGCACAATGTAAACACTTTAAGCAGGTGTTACACGCTGAGCGGGCGGGCGGTCTGCTACACGCCCGTGTGTGTGTGTTAGCAAAGGCTGCTGCTGTACTGTAACTCATTGGTGTCGAATATTGTACCAACATTTATTTGACTTCATAACAGCATCCAGCGGCAGGAGGCTCAGCCCCCTCCTGCTCCCCCCTCCCGTTCTCCCAATGCTCCGGGTCTGACTGGCTGTAATCGATGTACTGCTGTGCATTGGGCTAACAAGTCTCACACAAAGTTGACACCAAGTTGTCACCACGACGGCAGGAGAGCGCAGCTACCCACTCCAGGGCGAGCGGTCACACAGGGCAACATCGCTTGACACCAGCACAAATCTGGCTGTCGCCTGATGAAGCTAGTTGTAATTACTGGCGAAACGTCGTACTCAGATTGTCGATGTTGTGGCTTGGCTCTCCAACACACCGGTTAGTGCTGTACTAGTGACGAATTGGCCACGTTCTGTTGACGTGACAACCCTTACTCGTTGGCTGTGTCGGGTTTAAACGACACATTTATTTACGCGATCTAACCCCAAAAAAACCTCTATTATGGACCAGCAGCAGCGTTTGGACAGGATCGTCGTCGTCGTGACAATTCAAGTAACTTGAAGGAAAAAAACGAATTTGGTTACGAGAAACGCAATCGTTCGACCGTCCTACGTGCTCGGGCAGAAGCGAAACAAAACTTGTGTCGTTCTGGGATGTCTCACAAATCACCCCGGATCAATTTCACACGTGTAGCAAAACTGCTGTTTGTGTTTTGTCTCTCGTTCTTCCCCCACCCCTCCGATTATAGCACGTCTGGCTACGTACGATGCGAAAGAAGTTCAACATAGTGTGCATACATACTTTCGCGGACGATATTATCATTCTTAATTGATTTTGTGGGGGGGGGGGGGGTCATGAAATCGCTTGAGCACCGGTGTGTTGTGGAGCAACCCGCACGCGTTTAACAATTGTACCTTGGCCAAAATGTCTCGACAACAATAGCCAATTGTGACATTGTGCACATACATTAAATAACAATCGGAAGCCAACGATGTAATCGCCCACGACTCTACGGTAGTAATTGTTATTATTCACTCCCGACGTACTTTCCCGCAAGATGGTTGTAAGCGCACGCGGCAAATGTTCAGCTCATGCGGACGAACTTCATTCACGGTCGCGGAAATGCAATTTTGGAGCGAGGGGAGCCTCCGTCGCGTTACTCCCGAGGCGCAGAGACAAAAGCCGTCGATAGTTTTTTTTCCTTTCAACAATATCACGCGACGGAGCCTCGGGAGTTTTTGTCGTCGCTTCGTACCTCGGTGTGCGGAGCGGCGAACCTCGCCAGCCTGCGCCGACGCGGAGCCGCGCTCGGCCAGGAGCCTCTGTCTCCTCCTCCTCCTCCCCATTCACCGCCGCCACCACCACGGCGGAGGAGGCGCGATGTCGGCTCCACGCACTTTGATCGCGGCTCGCGCGGCGCTCTCTCGGAGGCCATGTGCGCGATGCGACCGCTCGACCGCTCGGCCGCTGGGGACGCGTGAACGAGAGACGGAGCAGAGCGGGCGGAGAGAGCGGCGGTGGTGCCGGTTGGTGCCGCGAGGAGCGCGAGCCGCAGGCGGAGATCCAAAGATTGCGCAAAGAGACGGGGGCGGCCCGGAACGCGCTCACGCTGTCACCCGCACCGCAACAGCCGCACGGGAACCCCCCTCCCTCCCCTTTCCTCTCCCCTTTCCTCCCCCTCCTCTCCGTGAGTCGGCCGAGTTTGTGACGACGCCGCGCTCGGCGCGCTGTGAGACGACCAGCGGGGGGGGGGGGGTGGCCCTCCCGCTCCTTCTGCCGCCACGGGCAGAGTCTGGCGCGCGACAGGGGACCGGGCGCTGGGTGTCCCCCCCCCCCCCCCGTGGGTCCCCCCCCCCCCGGTGGGTCCCCCCTCCCGGTGGGTCCCCCCCCCGGTGGGCCCCCCCCCCCCGTGCCTTTTAACCCCAACCACGCCCTCCCTCCGATAAGCAGGTCTTCAAGTATGACCCCGACACAAAAGACAAAGATTCCACACGTGTAGCCTTCACAGACTGTCGGGGCAAGGGCTGTTAGCGAGCGCCTATGAAAGCCGGCGCGGTACACGAGGGGGTGGGTGGCCAACATCACGCCCGACCGCCTTTGTCTCCCCAGTGACGATGTTTACACACCGCACAAATTACTAATTTGAGGCTGAGTCGACCTAAGGGAGGCCCAGGGAGTTCAGATAATCGTCACTTGGTGTTGGCCGTGAGCGGGAATCGAAATCGGCTCGCCGGGTTCGTAGCGGACACATGCGCAGACACGCACGCGAGTCCTGACAATGCCTTGCGTCTCTTCCTGCAGATGTATCCCAGTGAGGGTTGTGAGCAAAACAATTAGTGAGAGTTTATTCCCAGGACGACCGCTTCAGTGTGCCCTGTGTCTCAGTCTTGTGTCTAAAACGTTAATTATTTACGAGCCAAACTGCCTAGCACCCCCCACCACTCGCAGTGCATCCTCCTACATCACTCTTTACTCGCCAGACTCACGCTCCTCTCTCTTTCCTGCGCTCGCTCCGTGTTAGGAACATTTCACAAATGTTGCCCTCAAATACGCGTCTCGTTCAATAAGAGTGCCCCCATGAGATCCGCCGCCACGGGGTCCCCGTCTTGGGACGGGCCCTGTTCTGAATGTTGGTCTCGGCACAGGATGTTTATGTGAGGGGCTCCTTTTCCACAGCTGCTCGTCCACTTGTACAAAAAAAAGTAAAGGTGGAGCCCTGCAATTGCTCGTTCATACCACGCGAATATCTTTGCCACAGAAAGCCCTAGATTTTTTGATGTTGCGTTTAGTTTGTTGTCCTGCGAAATAAGTTATACATACAAACACACTGTCGGCGCCATTCAGACTGGATTGCCAGAGTCACGAATACCATTAAATAACACCAAAGGCTTTAAGAACAGACACTGCCAATATACTCCGTCTCTCGGCGTGGCGGTTAAAACAATGGGGCAAGTTTCTCAAATCCCCTTCCGTCTGTCTACTCAGCAGTGTCGTCGATTGGTGGGTCACGCCTGGTGGGGTAAAATGTGGGTACGCCCTCGTCCAACGCTTGTGGTCAACTTCTCAGAGTGGATCAAATACAGGGGTGGCGAGAGAAAGCGATTGCAGGGCCAATACAATTCTCAGTCCGTCTCGCCATCGAACAAACGGAGGAAAAGCCGCCGGGACAAAGGGCGCAGATGCGACGCTTTAATTCTCATCGCTACCGCGAAATTTACCACAGCGGGGCCATCTGCTGCGGGGTGGAAGTTAAGATCCGGTTACATCACAACTCCCGAGAACAGGCCGCTGTGTGTGCAGGTGTCACGTCAAAACATGTAACGGATTTGCTGCTCAAGTGAGCATTGAGGTGGTGCTCAACTCCTGTTTACAGCCCTGGACCAGTGGTGGAAATTCTTCATTCCTATGGCGGGGATGATTCTATCCATAGAACAATCACTGCTGACTTCCCCGCAATGTGGTAGCTATTTTACAGACCCCGGCAGGATGATGGGCTGAGCCAATGCCTCGATCGGGATTTGAACTCGCGGACGTTCCGCTCGTTCTGCCGCCGAGCCAACCTCGTGATGGCTGAAAAAGAACTTCACCTTTTGACGAACGGAAAGTGGAACAAAATCATCAGCTCTGCTGTGATGCAGAGCCGCATCACAGCAGAGCAGAGCTGATCGCCCGTGGCTCTAGCTTGGTGAATTTACGAAAGTTGATTATCTATGGGAGTCTAACAGCGCCACTGCGTTATAAGGAGCAAGTGTTTACAGGAGACTCGGCTGAGTGGCTACGCGGTCATGTTTTCTGTCTGATTTTTTCCCTCGCCCAATTATATTACAACTGTGGTGCCGGTGGAACGTCGAGAGATGAAGACGTTTCCATCGGCGTGTTCTCGCAGTTAGCAGTACATCACCCTGTGTCAGAGAAGATCCCCCAGAAGATGACTTCACAGAACTGTTAAAGAGGCCTCTCAGTTCCCACTGGGGCCACAACTCTGCTGAGAGTGTGTGTTGCATTTTTTATCATCTCAGAGGTGAAAAAAGCCAGGTTAATTAAACAAATGATTTAATATTACGATTGTTTTGTGCACAGTCATTTGTGACCATGCTGAGGCCAGCAACTCTCCACACTTGAGAACCCAGAACCCAAGCTCATCACAGATGGTTGAATCCCACATACACAGGATCTCGGGGTATTGAGCCGCCCGGCCACCTTAATGACACAATGCTACCAGTGGGCTGGGTGGGCGAGTGTGTTAGCTACCCCGCCTGGTATGTAGGAGGTCGTGGGTTCGATCTCGACCCTGACACCTGTTGTATATTTGGAGTTTTCATGTCTCTCATCGTGGTCACGTGGATTTTTCTCCGGGTCCTTTAATAGTTTTACATTCACACAATTACAAAAACACACCATTAACTTTTGCTTAACTCTGCAACTCACTGCGTGACCGTCGCTAGCGACAGCCGGATTGGCTGGCTCGCGTCCTGATATCTCACTATCCGATCTTTGTGCTCGGCTGCACACAAACTAATCTAACAAGCCTGACTGCTAATGAGAACCAAAAACGTTGAAACGGATCCTTGCTCAAACGGAGTGTAATCCTTGCTTAAATGTTGCAAAAAGACATTGGTCTGGAAAGCTCGTAGACTGATGGACTGAAGCTATTTTTTATTTGTATGTGGATACAGAATGGAGTTCTATTGATATTTGCATTGCGCTCGGCTGCTCGGTTGGCTCCGTGCCAGTGTCTCGAACTGTCCCGGGTTACAATCATGATCCTGCGCTTTCTCTCTCATTTAACCTTCCACAAGACCCCAGTCAAAGTGTAAAACCTTCGCATTTTTAATAGAATTCTGGGGCTCATAGAATGAGTCGGATGTAGTCTGAAGTCATTATCCGTGTAAAATAATGAACATATATTTGTTAAAGCGAATTATAAATTCTCTCTACTGTATTTTACTCATTCCTAGGGACGAGCGTAATACATATTTCACAAAAAAGCAAGAGAAGGAAGAAATGCATCTCTCTGTTTGGGAGAGCACATTCAGATGCCTCCCATTGTCAATATGGGACGAGATGCGCAGTGCTGTAAGATTTATTATGAGCTGTTTTAACATAAATTACCACCAGGTCTCTCTGCATTAAACAATTTTCACATTTAAATCCCTGTTATTGAAGATGTGCCTCCCCAATAGTCCCGCAATATTCGTGCATTATGGGGGAGGATGACTCTCCCGCACACGGGGCTCTGCTTCTATCCGTCCGGGCAGAGAGTACATCTCCTCCGTCTCCATCTCGGCACCATCCTGTTAGCGGTTCGATTGACTCGTGGCTTCGTTAAATCAGCCGTGACCTCTTCGGATCGGCCGTGACCTCTTCGGATCGGCCGTGACCCCGTCGGATAGGTCGTGACCCCGTCAGATAGGTCGTGACCCCGTCGGATAGGTCGTGACCCCGTCGGATAGGTCGTGACCCCGGCCTAACCTTGCAGGAGGAGGCCTCCCTCCAGGACGTGGTGGGTGGACGTGGATACCGGTCAGTGCAACGGGCCTCTGTCGCCTCCTCGTTTCTGACAATGGTGTTGATGATAATTTACGGTGTGCCCCAATAGTCCTGTTAAGTCTCAAGATGTAACACCAAATTATATATTACCATGACAACCATCGTACGTGTAAGAGCATCGCTTCGCTTTTATGTTCAACAACTATTCCTTTGCAGTCAGCTTAAGAGTGTCAAATTGGATTCCTGGACCGGCCATTATGAATGTACAATTAATTGCTTTTGAAATACTGTATACCCTGTTCTAAAGCTAAGATATATCTCACTGCAATGGGCGTATTGTACGTAAAGTAAAGCATCACGGCTAAGGGCGCGATAGCTCATTTATAAAAACCACTGCGCAATATCCAAGACATCGGTCTAGTCAGCTGGAAAGTCTGACTGTGAGACGGAGAAAGCCTATTTCCCCCCTTATGCAGTTCCCTTTCCTCACTGGAGCAGCACACGGGCAATGTTCTAAGTCGGAGACCATGAAATCAGATTGGACTGAATCGAAGACTCAGCATTACGCATTCAGAATAACCATGCTAAATCTGTATTTGTTTAACACGTAGGCCTTCGCGACCAATATCATCCATAATACAGTTTTTTTGGGGTTAGATCGCGTAAATAAGTATCGTTTAACCCGCCACCACCCGACACAGCCAATTAGTAAGGTTTGTCACGTAAACACAAATCTGGCTGTCCGCCTGATGATGCTAGTTCTAATTACTGGTGAAACGTCGTACTCAGATTGTAAACGTTGTGGATTTGCTCTCCAACACACCGGTGTGCTGTACTAGTAATGAATTGACTTAAGGCTTTCGTGACTGCAGGAATTCATATTCTTTGGGTCTTTCGGTAAAGTCACTGAGATAGTTCAAAGAAAATAACAAAATAACTACGATGCTTCGATCGCAAAACAAGCGGTCGTCATCAGGAAAAGGGGGGTTAGCTTCTGAAGACAAACTGCTTATAAAGGTTTGAAATGGGCGGAGCCCAAATGTCAGCAGCCAATGCCAATGCAGGTGGTGGGCAGCGACCGCGGCGGTGGCGGTGGGCTCTCCACCAATCAGAGGGCTGCCAGGAAAAACATTAGCATGTCAATGCAAGATGGCCGAGCGTCCTCCACGGCGAGGGAGCCAAGGTGGCTGTGTTAATGTGAGAGATGAGCACGTTAATGTGAGAGATGAGCACGTTAATGTGAGAGATGAGTACATTAATGTGAGAGATTAGCGTGTTAATGTGAGAGATGAGCGTGTTAATGTGAGAGATTAGCATGTTAATGTGAGAGGTGAGCATGTGAATGTGAGAGATGAGCGTGTTAATGTGAGAGATGAGCATGTTAATGCGAGAGATGAGCATGTTAATGTGAGAGATTAGCATGTTAATGTGAGAGATGAGCATGTTAATGTGAGAGATGAGAATGTTAATGTGAGAGGTGAGCATGTGAATGTGAGAGATGAGCATGTTAATGTGAGAGATTAGCGTGTTAATGTGAGAGATGAGCGTATTAATGTGAGAGATTAGCATGTTAATGTGAGAGATTAGCGTGTTAATGTGAGAGATGAGCGTGTGAATGTGAGAGATGAGCGTGTTAATGTGAGAGATGAGCATGTTAATGTGAGAGATGAGCATGTTAATGTGAGAGATTAGCATGTTAATGTGAGAGATGAGCGTGTTAATGTGAGAGATTAGCATGTTAATGTGAGAGATTAGCATGTTAATGTGAGAGATGAGCGTGTTAATGTGAGAGATGGGCATGTTAATGTGAGAGATGAGCATGTTAATGTGAGAGATGGGCATGTTAATGTGAGAGATTAGCATGTTAATGTGAGAGATGAGCGTGTTAATGTGAGAGATGGGCATGTTAATGTGAGAAATGAGCATGTTAATGTGAGAGATGGGCATGTTCATGTGAGAGATGAACGTGTTAATGTGAAAGATTAGCATGTTAATGTGAGAGATGAGCGTGTTAATGTGAGAGATGGGCATGTTAATGTGAGAGATGAGCATGTTAATGTGAGAGATTAGCATGTTAACGGAAGATCGTGAAGCAGCAGCCTCGAGGATGGTGCGCGAGGTAGCTGTGTTAGTGAGAAATTTAATCTGTTCATGTAAAAAAATATTTGAATCTATCTACGTCACTTTACCGAAAGACCCAAAGAATAGTAATGAATTGGCATGTTCTGTTTACGTGACAAACCTTACTAGTTGATTGTGTCAGGTGGTGGCGGGTTTAACTAATTATACATATCCAAGTACGTAAAATATAAAGTACATTACAACTCCAAAAATCCAGTCTCCACGAATTCAAAAATTCTCCCACTCCCATAATCCACGGGGGCGCGCAACTCCTAAAATCCGCCCACACCAGCGTGGATGAATGGATCTTTACCCTAGGAGTAAAAAATACTTACTAGGGCATTGGCCAAACATCCTCAGATACATTTTGTGAGAATATCTGTGGAGCCTCAGTGAGGCCCTCCTGGAAATCCAGAGACTCTTGTTCCAAATGCAGTGAAGCGTGCGTCATGATCGCCTCCACGCTTTGGTTTAAACGCAATTCAAAGCACATCCATAAACCCTCGGGTCAACACTGTACATTAAGGATATTACCGCAGTACACACTGGACGGATTTCAGAATAAGTACCCAACAGTATAGCGTTGTTATTATTATTAAGGTGCTGAGATTGACAAATACACGTTATCTTGTCCTCAAGAAACGTTTCGCAGTCCCTACGGTTTGAATGCTCCATGTGCTTTCACATCTTTGAGAAAGAAAAGTTTGAATTCAATCGACCGCAATAAATATTAAATTAGCTCCTTATACAACCGCACTCTGAACCCGGGTGACCTGAGTGACGAGTGATATCTGCATCTTTCCTGGTCCCACCCCCCCCAACTTTTGCCAATGAGACACTGATCATCGTGGTGAAGTATGGTCTAACGACCCCTATGGCCGACACAGAGAGGAGACCTTCATTTGGCTGGGGTTTCAAAAAGGACAGTCCAAAAGGTCAAAGGTAAAAAAAAATCGTCCTGCTCAAATGAGCAATGGGATGGTGCTCATCTCTGAGGGTGGTTCGGAGCCAGTGATGGAAATTCCACATTCCCATGACGAGGGACCAGTCTCATCAATAGGACAACTAGTAAACTTCCCACAAAGCAATGCGAATTAAGAGTACAACTGTAGTACAGCCGTAACAATGCTCTTAATTTATCCATCAAAGCCTGAGTCGTTTTTTGGCCAGAGGCGTTGCTGTCGAGTGGGGCCCGGAGGTGCCACTGCACCAGGATGCACAGCCCGGAAGAAGCCCAGGCACCAGAGTGCACAGCCCGGAGAGGCCCAGGCACCAGAGTGCACAGCCCGGAGAGGCCCAGTCACCAGAGTGCACAGCCCGGAGAGGCCCAGGCACCAGAGTGCACAGCCCGGAGAGGCCCAGTCACCAGGGTGCACAGCCCGGAGAGGCCCAGGCACCAGGCGAAAGAGAGGGGGGTAAATGGAACAGCAGAACGACGCCGCAGTGGCGAGAGGTTTAACTACCTCGCCTGGTATACAGGAGGTCGTGGGTTCAATCCCGACCCTGACGCCTGCTGTATATTTGGAGTGTACATGTCTCTGTCTCTCATCATCATCACGGTGGCTAGGAGATGTTAACTACCTCGCCTGGTATACAGGAGGTCGTGGGTTCAATCCCAACCCTGACGCTGCTGCTGTATATTATTTGGAGTTCGCTTGTTTCTCTCGCCGTGGTCGCGTGGATTTTTCTCCGGGTCCTCCGGTTGAAGAGTATTTGGCTGCGATAAATTGCCACGTGATAAGCCACTTCGTTGTGCTATCATTTGTGGTCCGGTCGCCTCTTTAAAAGAGCCACATAGCTTAGTGGGCCTTACCTGGTGAAATAATGAAAAATAACCTCGTTTTCCACGGCTAACGCGCTCTGCCACGGAGTGTGTGGGTCTCTTGCAGATATCCAGTTACAACAAATGGAAATATTCTTTGAGATAATAAAGTATCTCTAAACATAGTACACACATACTAAAGCATCCTTTGAAAAGTATCCACAAGGTATGCACTCTGGCACACTGTCAACTTGACACACATCAACAACCACGACCGGCCGCCTTTGTCTCCTCAGTGGCTGATGTTTACACACCACACCAGGTGCTCATTTAAGGCTCAGTCGACCTAAGGGAGGCCCAGGACCGGTTCAGCTAATCGTCACTGGTGTTCACCGTGAGCGGGAATCGAACCCAGGTCGCCAGGTTCGTAGTGCAGCGCGCTAACCGCTACGCCACCGCTCCCCACACCCACACACACAGACACACACACAGACACACACAGACACACACACAGACACACACACACACACAGACAGACGCACACAGACACACACACAGACACGCACACTCAAGACACTCGGATGTATTGCACACCCTATATTAGACATGAACCAGAGTTGATATGCAATGCATATGTAAGGACACAGATCCCCTGTATAGCCTTAACAGACTGGTGGGCCAAGTGCTGTTAGCGAGCACTTGTTAAGGCCAACGCAGCACACGAGGGGGTAACGCCCGGCCGCCTTTGTCTCCCAAGGGGTGATATGTGTACACTGCACCAGGTACTCATTTAAGGCTGAGCGACCCAGGGGAGTTCCAAGACCAGTTAAAATATGAAGATACTGCATTATTTTGTTGTATACACACACACTAATATATATTCAACAGAACACGCCCTTACCCAATAACGCAATCAGCACACACATCAATATACAGTGCCACATACATTCTACACCAGACACTTCACATAAGACTTGCATACATACAAGACACACACTGACAACACAATCAAGACACTCAAACATGACCCTTGTGCATGTAGCACGTGTCTACTGTACAATATATGTAACAATAACACACTCAAGGCAGTATGTACACACATAAACACACAATAGAAAAATCACACTGAGAAACATAGCATTTACTGAATATGCAACACAGAAGCTACCATAAAACAAACATAAACATTCAAGGCACACATACAACACACACCGAGAAAAAAACAATCTACACAACTTACCCAATACCCCCCCCCCACCCCATATACACACACACTCTCAATAGACACTCAATACGTGTGTAGATCGGGGTGGATGTGTGTGTGTGGATCGGAGTGGATGTGTGTGTGAGGCGCTGTGGGGGATGTGTTAAGTGGGGTGTGATGGGATCAGAGACAGGATGGAAAGAGAGGGGAGGGGTAATGGGAGGAGGGGGATAGAGAAGAGAGAGGGTGGGGGAGAGGGTGTGATGATGATCGGAGTGAATTAACACAAAATACAAAATAACCGTAACCGTACAGTACTACAGCCAACAACACAGTCGTTCACTTGCGCTTATGATAGCAATGATGATGATGACTTATGTTGATGATGATGCTGATCGACTGATGATGCTGATCGACTGATGATGCCGATTGACGATTCAGACCGACGATTATCACCACCACCGCCACCACAATGATGCCAAGTCTGAAATCACTCACCGTCCTCTCTCTCTCGCCAATCTGCCCCGACCTCGTCCCTTAGCACGAGGTCGACGGGGGGCCCAGTCGGTGCCCGTGGAACCCAGAAGCATGCGGGGGGTGTGGGTGGTGTGGGGGGTCTTACGCCAAGCGGGGGGGGGGGGGTACTCCGGTCAGACTCAAACCAGCAGCAGCATCAGCTACAGCAGCAGCAGCTACAGCATCAGCAGCATCAGCTGGCTGTGCCTCGCAGGAAACGTCATTGAGCCGAGGCAGAGTGGGAGCAGCGCACGGAGCGCAGTGCGCGCGGGGGGAAGAGGAGGAGGGGTGCGCGGGACGAGAGGGAGGGATTTAAGCAGTGATGTGGTGGTGGTGGTAGCGGTGATGGTGCTGGTGGTGATCATGATGGTGAAGTGGGGGAGCGGTGGCGCAGTGGTTAGCGCTGCACTGCGCTACGAGTTCGATCCACGCCACCACCATCCCGCTCACGGCCAATAACGGTGACTATGAATATGTTAACCGGCGCTGGTGCCTTCCCCCTAGGTCGACTCAGCCTCAAATGAGTACCTGGTGATTGTGTTGTTAGAACATCGCCACCGGGAAGACAAAGGCGGCCGGGCGTGGTGTTTTCCACCCACCCTCTCGTGTGCCACAGTGCCGCCCTTCATATGGGTGCTATCGCTAGCAGCACTTGCCACAACAGTCTGTCGAGGCTACACGGGGGGTGGGGGGGGCTCTTTGGCCTTTGATGGTTGTGTGTGTGTGTGGTAGCGTGTTACTGACACAAGAACACAAGTCGCTGTCTGCACAGCACTGTCTTGGCGTTTTACTGTGCTACAGTCCATAATGTGTGTGTGTAATTGGGAAGATGAATGAACTGAGCCTCATTTGATACTGTAAACGTTTTAGGTCGAGTCCTAAGGGAGGTCCAGACCAGGCTGTAAAATCAATTGGTTCTGAGCGCGTAAGTGTAGTGATAAGTATCACTTCAGTATCACTACACTTAACATGTATAGACTACTGGGGCAAGTGCTGTTAGCGAGCACCTATGAAGGCCGGCACGGCACACGAGGGTGGTAAACACCACGCCCGGCCGCCTTTGTCTTCCCAGTGGCGATGTTTACACACAGCACCAGGTACTCATTTGAGGCTGAGTCGACCTAAGGGAGGCCCGGGACCGGTTAAAATAATCGTCACTGGTGTTGGCCGCGAGCGGGAATCGAACCCCGGTCGCCAGGTTCGTAGCGCAGCGTAGGGCTAACCACTACACCACCGCTCCCCACTCTCAAACACAATGATCCCCCATATAGCCTTAACAGACTGTAGGGGCAGGTGCTGTTAGCGAGCACCTATGAAGGCCGGAACGGTACACGAGGGGGTGGGTGGCCAGCACAACGCCCGACCGCCTTTGTCTCCCTAGTGGCGCTGTTTACATATCGTACCAGGTACTCATTTGAGGCTGAATCGACCTACGGGAGGCCCAGGACCGGTTCAGATAATCGTCACTGGTGTTGGCCGTGAGCGGGAATCGAAGACGAGTTGCCGGGTTCATAGCGCAGCGCGCTAACCGCTACACTACCGCTCCCCATTCTCACACACAGAGACTCACACAGAGACTCACACACAAAGACACACACACTCGACCTCACACACGCTCGCACTCAATCAAGCGCACACGCGCACGAATCAACTACCCTGCTGTCAGGACAAACCAAACGTGTCCTTCATTTGGCGCACACACACACAGACACACACACATATGGGGGACATCCATTTAGTAGGTACGCAAAAATCTGTCAAAACTTGACCCCTCCCCCCCTACCTATACGCACGCGGACTTTACACCCCCCCCCCCACCTGCGTACGTACGATTGACCCCCCCCCCCACCGAATCCTATAGAACGGCCGATATTTAATCCACGCATAAACGATCAAGGATTAATAATTAACGTGTTTAAGCAAACAGATAACCCCCCGCCGGCTGCATTAAAGAATTAAGTTCGCGTACCTTGGCCACTCATTTTGCTGAGCTGCGTGATGGCTGCAGTCAGGGGCACGGTGGCACACGAAGTGACGCCTCTCCCACAGTCCCACCTCTCCCGGCAGGACTTGTTGTCTCACAGCTGAAGACACTGAACTGTGGCTCATTTGAAGGCCGATGTCGACAAATTATTATCGAGGCTTCAACCCCTCCGTTTCCTATGCGTACGTACATAGTCAGTAGACTCCCCCCCATACACAAGCGTACGCATTTGGGTTAACCCTCACTCCCCCCTCCATGCGTGCGTACTAAATGGATGGCCCCTAATGGGGGGGGGGGGGGTGCCAGGCTCTACTTCTGCCGGGTTTGCCCACCCACCCACTCGCCCATCCATCCTCCTCCTGCTTCCCCACGTCACCCGTCCCGTCCCCCCGTGGGTGTTCATGGTTCGGACCACACCGCACGGGGAAGCCCTCCCAGGGGGCCCAGCAATCACCTTCCCCCTGTCCTCGCCATGGCCACAGTCAGGGTACAGTGCTCACGTGGAGCCCTGATCGATCGATGGATTGATATACAGTGCAGAGTACAGTGCTTTCTTCTCCCCTGCCGAGAACCCCCAATGAGACGTCAGTCAACGTCTCCTCTTTCTTTGCGAGGGTGACCTAGGGCCAATGATTGACAACCAACAACACATTGATTACGCTGCGTAACAAAAACACTTATTTTGTTTTGTTCCTGGGTAGTAAGTGTTATTTTCCAATTGCTTATGCCTCAAAAGTACAGACAATGGCTATTATTCCCCACCAACTTTGCTTTTGTGACCAGGACAGTGATATTTTTTAAATGTACCTATTTTCAATGAGAAAACGTGTGACATTTGTGTCCTGGTCACAAAAGCAAAGTTGGTGGGGAATAATAGCCATTGTCTGTACTTTTGAGGCATAAGCAATTGGAAAATAACACTTACTACCCAGGAACATAACACGTGTTACATCGTGTTATAGACTGTTGGGGACACCCAAGTGCTGTTAGCGCCCATTCAGGGTCGGTATGGTGCATGATGGGACGGCTTATATCCGCAGCGCGCCTGTCCGCCTTTGTCTACCTAGTGCTGATGTTTACACACCAAAGTGTTTTCTTCAGGCCAAGTTGACCTAGGGGAAGCCCGTGACCAGTTATGATACCACTCGTCTATCGATGTCAGCCGTGGTCGGGAATCGAACTCAGATGGTAGCGCAGTGCGTCTATCACTCTGCCACTGTTCCCCCTCCAACGTCCATACGCGACACGTACTGTGTATTGATAAAGACAAAGATCCCCCATATATAGCCTTCACAGACTGTTGGGGCAAGTGCTGTTCGCGATAACCTATGAAAGCCGGAACGGCACACGAGGGGGTGGGTGGTCAGCACCACGGCTTTCCGCCTTTGTATCCCCATAATAAAGGTTTTTGGGTTAGATCGTGTAAGCAAAAATGTGTCGTAACCCTCCATCACCCGACAGCCAGTAAGGTTTGTCACGTAAACAACGAGCAAATAAGTTACTACTTCAGCCCACCGGTGTGTTGGAGAGTAAATCCACAACATTTACCCAGTGCCGATGTTTACACACCGCACCAGGTACTCATTTGAGGCTGAGTCAACTTAGCTTTAGAGGCAGATGCCACCCCAACCCACCACCACAGTAAGTAGTTAAAGCCATGGCAATGCCTCTCGCTCATCCTCCTGAACGATGCGTCCCTTTAAAAGGCAACGCAATAATACAACTCACTGCAGATAACAAAACTCTTTCACGGGGCAATCGGTTGTGCCCAGGCCTGGATATTTACATCCACCCACTGCTGACTTCAAGTGTAAAAATTACGGATCCAACGGGGTTGTTGAAATAAAGACTGATAACAGCAGAAAAACCAGAACAGGTGTCGCGAGGGCACATACAGGGATGCAACTGCTGTACAACAACCATATCTACCGTACGGCTACTACATCGAGACAATTACTGAAAACACAGAGGATGGTATCACCTGCGTCATTCTTAAATGCTCTGCCCGAGGGCAGACACACACAGCTCCACAAAAAGATGCAGTTTTGGTTCATAAAACATCTCAACGCGACCGCTCCTCGAGACGCGTAAAAAACCCGGAGCCTCTGGAAGCGTTGGGCACGAGCGAACATCGAGATCGTTTGTAGAAGAGGTGGACTCTGGGTTCATAGGTCAAGCGCCCTCCATCTCGGCCCACACGCTCACCCCCCGCACTCCGCACTCGAGATGGTGAGCCACGGCTAGAGGCAGGGTATCTGCTCTTGACTTCCTCATCGGTGTGTGTTAGGCCACACCATCACCGGAATGCAGGTGAATCGTCGTCACGCACCTGTGAACCTTCCTCGACATTTCTCCACTGCCGCCACCGCCGCTCTCTGGGTTGGAGCTGTAGCCATTACCAAATGTGGCGGGTTTTTGTTTATTTGTTTAAACCCGGTGCGTTTAGTTTCTTAAACGCGACATTTCATCATCTCGGAAGGAAAATGCCGCGACTGGATGGGATGGGAGCAACCCTCTTTCTGCCAGACATTGATGGCATTTACTAAACCGTGTGAGATCACACGGAGAATATCTCTCTTGCAGTGGTGACGGCTCCTTGTGCAGACACCAGACAGTTATTTTTTTGTCATTAAAAAAAACAACGTTGCGCCTTATTGATATGCATATGCATTATCGACAATGGCAGCAGCTCATGATTTCTGGAGTGTTGGCGCCGTCGTTAGCCGCACACCGCTGTGAACGCGACAACTTGAGTTGAGATGTCAGTCCATGGACTGACCAACGTGGTGGCGTGTGGTCAAACGAGTCCCGTCGACCCGCACGGCGCAGAGGAGGGCCCTCGGCCAGCAGCGGACTGACAACGAGGGACTGCAACGCATGCCCACGTGATCGTGGGGTGTATCAACAGTGATGTATTCATTACCAACGCTCCGCCGCTATTTGTGTGCACAGAGCGCCGTGAGCGTTGTCACTGCGCTCCATGCAGATCGGAGCCGGTCCCCTGTGATGGCTGTCGGCGCGGCGCGGCGTTTGGGAAATGATTAAATTACAAAAGCTCGCATTTTTAGGAGGAAACAAAACCGGCGCTCTCAAAGGACCAGGAGCTTTCCAGCGCATCCCAGCACTCGCCGGCTGCTTTACATCTGGCGTCGTGGCTGGAGCTCTTAATAATCACCTGGGCGGCTGACAGCAGACGGTGAGGCCGAGCAGGAGCTGATTTAACACGAACTTCACCCTGAAAAGAGCACCCCCACCCTGCCCCCTTTGCTTTGGGGGTTTCCACATTTCCACCCCCCGCCGCCCGTCTCTCCAATCGTGCAATCAGCGCCGCGCCACGAGAGCCCCGTGCCCCGCGTTAGAACCACGGCGGCGTCGGCGCCGTGCAAGGAGATATAACGGAACTACTTCTGAGAGCCCTTTGAGTATGTTTGTACAGTGTATGTGTGTGTGTTTGAACCTCTTTTGTACCGTACGTAGCCGACCGTGATAGTCGGTGACGCACTGTGAAACATGAGCGGCTGTAGAGGCATTGTTCGTCGTTGCGTGGCAGTTAAACCAAAGTGTGTAATTTGTGGACTTTCGCCAAAAATTAAGTGGGGGAAAAAGAACCCCAAAATTTATAACGATGTTTTTATTTTTGCAGTCATTTGTGATTGGGGCTACGTTTGAGAGACCGATTTACACACGAGTGACTGACAAAACTGACGGAAATTGTTACATCAGCAAGTTTTTTTTGTGCTAATCCAATAATCAGTCAAATAGATAACACGTCAACACGTCAACCGTGCCTATAGTTGATATAAAAAAGGTACACGGACACTGCACTCTCTTGGGGGGGCAGGGGGGGTGGCGCACTGCGCCATGAACCAAATTCCATGGGACACATCCTACGTCATCGGACAGTGGCATCTGGATTGCCCCTTGCCCCCACCCCTGAACTGACCCACGATTGCCCGGCGTGTGTCAGAGTATGGTCAGACAACCCCCATAACCGACACAGCATTGGGTGGTCTTCAATCCAGCAGTGGATTAACGAAGGGCTGCGAGTGAACATGGAATGCTCAGCACACGGATGGATGGATGAGAATGAACGAAAATTATGATGGCCAGGTGAGAGGGCCCATTGTGTGGGCGAGAGTCGTCGGGGTTTGGCTCGAGGGCGTAACCGCGACGGTTGTTTGTGTGCTCTGGGTGGGAGCAGCGGGGGGTGCTGGGGAGGTGGGGGCAGTGAGGGGAGGGTGCTGTTTGCGGAGAGGAGCGTTGTCAGAGACGGGATAGTAGAGGTGACCTCACAGCACCAACCCGAGCCGGTCCTGACCAGCAGTGAACGAGAGTAGGATGGGGTGATGGTGTTGGTGGAGGAGGGGGGTGGCCGGCTGGAACGGCGTGGGGAGGGGGGCATTGGTAGGGTAGGAGGCTGGTGTGGGCACAGGTTCTCTCACCACGTGCCCAATCGCTACATCGCAGTGGCCGAGCTGCCCCGCGAGTGGCAGCAGCGTCTGGTCGTAACGGGTGAGTGGTGGAGTCGTCTCGTAAGGCCGGTCACTTTTCCCAGCACGTGGTCCAGCCGTGAGTGTCAACTCGCGCGCGCGTGGGCAGCGGTTAGCTGCGAACCTCGGCGACCCGAGTTCGATTACCCGCTCACGGCCAACACCCAGTGGCCAATATCTGAACCGGTCGTGGGCCTCCCCAATGTGGTGTGTAAACATCACCGCTTGGGAGACAAACAAGGCCGGGCGTGGTGTAATTAACTCCCCACCCCCTCCTCGTGTGCCGTGGCGGTCTTCATAGGGCGTACGAGGCCCGCGAAATCATTTGGTGTGGCCCTGCCAAGGCAACCGCAGGCGGGACTCGAAATTCAATAAATCTAGGAGCAAACCTGGAAAAGCAGTTGCGAGTAGCAACATCATCAATACAAGCTAACATCACACGCCTCACGAAAGAGAAGCAGTTCCAGCCATCACATTAGGGGTGAGTTCATTAAATGTTTGACCAAATATAACAGGCTGATTTTTAAGTTGATAATTTTGTATGGCCCGTGAATGATGTTAGAAATATCCAAATGGCCCTTGGCAGAAAGAAGGTTCCCCACCCCTGGCGTAGGCACTTGCCAACAGCACTTTCCCTAGCAGTCTGTTGAAGGCTATATGGGGGACTCTTTGCTATGTGCCAGCGATAATAATTCACGGAATAATTTTCAGGACACTGCCGGATGAAGGATGAAGGGATCGCCACGCCATATCGGCTGATCGGGGGAGAAGCGGAGGGTTTGTTGACGGCCATACTTCACCGTGCTGGTCAGTGCGCTGTGCTAAGCGCGGGGAAGGCGGGGACGAGCGGGGTGGGTAAAGAATTGCGGTGTGAGGGGCAGTGCTCCATTTATTGACGACCTTATAGTATTCCTATAATTGTTATTTTTTTTTTTACATTTATTACATAACCTGTAATGGGACGGTTGATTCGTTCCGTGCGTCTGTATCTGTAAGGGGAGAGTTGGATGTGTAGTGGGAGGTGTGGAGGAGTGGGGGGTCTTGTTCTGAAGTCCCAGGGGGAGGGAGGGGGGCAGCGAGAGCCCTGAGTGTGTCCGTGTGTGGAGGCAGGTGGAGGCAGGTGGAGGTGGGTGGGTGGGTGGGTGGAGGCCCCCTCACCTGTCTGTTGGCGTCCAGCAGATGCAGGCGCATGTGCTTCATGTAGGTGGTCGTGAGCGGCAGGTTGTAATCGATGTCGTCCGAGAGCAGGGCGGGCGGGTGCTCGTTTTCTGGTGAAGTTGCGGACGTCGTTGTTGGGGGGGGGGGGGGGTAGCGGGGGAGAAAAAAAGCCAAAGGGAAGAGAAGAATGAATACAGGGACTGCATTCGACATGGAGTTATCACGTTTTATAATAATCATCATCGCGGTTACAACTTGTACACGGTATTCGCTCGCTCTCGTAGAAAGGGGGCGGCCCAGATGCGGGCGAAGGCAGCAGCCAGGTTGTTGAGCTGCCACCAACAATTGCCCAAGCTCCGCGATCCTCTCTATATTAAGTTGTCTTCTCCGGTTGCTCCTGTGACGGCGTGTGCGCTCTGGGCATTACAGGGTCGCGATGATGAGAAGAGTCGTGGCAGGCTGGTGTCGAACTGCAGATGAAGAACTTTTAATTAATTCTCTGTTCGTAGGGGAAGTTCAGCGGAGCACAATAAACAATACGATGCAGGTGTGAAATACAAATTACAAAGTCATGGGAAGATCGTATCGAGGTTATTATTCCCCTTATTTACCCGGGAGAGCCTCAACGGGTGTCAACACCCTTGTTGATGAGGAGGGTCCTGACAAGTGGTTTGCAGTAATGAAAGATTAATTCGGTGTTTCCAAAAATAAGTAATTGGTCTTTTTTTATTTATTTGGCAAACTTAGAGCTCAATGCCTACACACGATGGCCCACTCTTCTTCAAATGACATCACGGAATATTCAACGTCAACTGTAGAGTGGATGGCACCGAGTATTCGATGGTTAATGCACACATCGTAGTATTACCCAGGGCGTCCTGTCGGAATCAAACCGCGATCCAGTGCAACAGGCGGCAAAACGCGCTACCGCCGGGCCACGTCACCGCCACGACAATCATTACATCGTGAAATCTGACATCACGGCGACCCCCAGAGGAGATGCGGGGTGGCCTGGTGAGTGGCGGCGCAGGGTGGCGAGTGGTGGCGTGGGGTGGTGCTGGGGTGGCGAGTGGTGGTGTGGGGTGGTGCTGGGATGGCGAGTGGTGGCGTGGGGTGGTGCTGGGTGGTGAGCGGTGGCGTGGGGTGGTGCTGGGTGGTGAGCGGTGGCGTGGGGTGGTGCTGGGTGGTGCTGGGTGGTGAGCGGTGGCGTGGGGTGGTGCTGGGTGGTGAGCGGTGGCGTGGGGTGGTGCTGGGTGACGCTGGGATGGCGAGTGGTGGCGTGGGGTGGTGCTGGGTGGTGAGTGGTGGCGTGGGGTGACGCTGGGATGGCGAGTGGTGGCGTGGGGTGGTGCTGGGTGGTGAGCGGTGGCGTGGGGTGACGCTGGGATGGCGAGTGGTGGCGTGGGGTGGTGCTGGGTGGTGAGTGGTGGCGTGGGGTGGTGCTGGGTGGTGAGCGGTGGCGTGGGGTGGTGCTGGGTGGTGAGTGGTGGTGTGGGGTGACGCTGGGATGGCGAGTGGTGGCGTGGGGTGACGCTGGGATGGCGAGTGGTGGCGTGGGGTGGTGCTGGGTGGTGCTGGGTGGTGAGTAGTGGCGTGGGGTGACGCTGGGCGGTGGTTCGGTGGCGGGGGGTGGCGCTGGGTGGCTCGGTGAGCGGTGGTGCGGGGTGACGAGCGGTGGCATGGTGGTGTGGCGCTGGGTGGCACAGGGGTGGCGCGCGGGTGGCGAGCGGTGATACTTGGGGCTCACCCTTGTGCTCGGCAGCGCGGGGGCTGAGATGCATTCGCTTCTGGCACTCGGTGCAGCTCATCAGGAACTTGGTGACGGCTTCCCGTGGGAGGAACGCGTACGTCTCCGAGATCTTAACGACGATGGCGATGGCGCCGAGGCAGAGGCGGACAGACAGACGGATTGACCGATTGACGGACGGGCACAAAGGGAAGAGCAGGCCGACAGACACGCAGACGCACGCACACGCACAGACGGGGACACACGGACAAAGACGAACGAGGAGATAAGGGATGGGCGGAGACATAGATGGAGAGGTGGACAGGTAGACACACCGAGTAAGGCACGGGCAGAAATAAACCGGTTGGGCTGCTCGACCAAGTCATTTGGAAATAAACTCTAAAAACTATAAACTGTGTTTCTTTATTTTACCAGATAAAACCCACTGAGTTTAACACGTAGGCTTTCGCGACCAGTATTCTAATTGGCGTTTTGTTAACGTGACACATTTTCTACTGATTGGCCGTGTCGGGTGGTGGAGGGTTGTGACACATTTAAACTCACGCGATCTAAACCCAAAAACCTTTATTATGAATGAAGCCCAAGGAGCTATGTAGCTCTTTTCAGAAGCGACCAGGCCACCAATGGCCAACCAAGTGGCTGATTACGTGGACATGTATAGCAGCAGCCACATACTCTAAACGCGTGATGTTGACTCTATATGTGGAGGGAAAAACCGGTGGACCTCGAAAAAAATCCATGCGACTCCAATTATACTGGCGTCAGGGATAAAATACGGTGATTGCAGAGATCTGATTCAGTTAGCGCCATGCCATTGAGTTGGTGGCCACTGTGAGATGGCTCGTGAAGTTAATCATAAATGTGTAAAAGAAAAAAAATGTACACAATTATAATTGTTGCGATGATGACAATTTCTAAAGGAACACAATTCGTACGTGCAGGGGCGTTAGTAGTGTGGATGGTATGAGGCCTGGTTAAAAACTAAACGGGGGTGGGCAGGGGGGGGGGGTGCCCTGTCCAATTGCCCTCCTCATGGCCCGGCGAATGAGGGGCCTTTCCAAGCCGTAACTCCCAGGACAGGGGCACTGCCTGTGCAGTCAACTTCTCCGCCACCGTGGTCGTCCCCCCACAGCGTCTACTCCTCGACAGCAAGGACAAAACTACCCACGATGCGTCCCATCTTGTCAGGTCTTGGAGGCTAAGCAGCCTCTAAACATGGTTCGTACTTGGATGGAGGAATCCCTGGTGGGAGGGGGGGGGGGTCCCAGGCTTGGTCTGCGAAGTGGCCAGGCGATAGCAGTGCACCAGTGGATGTTTGAATCTGTGTGGAGCTCGGACTGTGTGGGGTTTCTCCCGGTTCTCTGTTTGTCATCCCACGCCAAATCACAAATCGAATTGACCGTACATACTATTGCTGGAATCTCCCTTAATAAAATAATCCTGAGACTCAATTAGTTTTACC
The DNA here is from genome assembly GCF_964198595.1 of Lampetra fluviatilis. Lineage (NCBI taxonomy): Eukaryota > Metazoa > Chordata > Hyperoartia > Petromyzontiformes > Petromyzontidae > Lampetra > Lampetra fluviatilis. The sequence continues at coordinate 23,115,178 of NC_136279.1, read as the reverse complement.
TCGAGTAATGAAAGACCGTTATTATTACACACACACACACACAATGTCTCAAATTAATTTAAGTCGACATTTTAAAGATATATATATAAAAATACTGGCTACTTAATTTGCACATGCAATAGTAATAATCAATTTGTCCAACATTTAAATTATTCAATGCATAAAGTTCCCCGCCGCGTCTGTTTTCGAGACAGAGTGTGGTACGAATGTGGCTTGTCAGGTGCAGTCAATCTGGGAGGCGGCCGGCTGACTCAGAGGTCAGAGGGCTGAGCTGGCACAGCCGAGACCCTGGGTTCACATCCAAGCAGTCGGCCGTGATTAAACTGGGTTCCCAAGTGCGCTGCATTTGGCTATAACGGTTGTAAATGTGATGCCACGAACCTCACTCTAATATACAGAGTGAGAGGGAAAGTGCTTCTCATATTCTCAGGTTTTTTCGGTAAAGTCACGTAGGTAAAACATTAAAAGTAATGAAAGTAAAATAAAACAAAACAAAAATAAAAATAAAATTAAAATTCACGACGTTTCGGAGGCAACACAAGTCTCCGTCATCAGGTGGGACCGTCACAGCCAGATTAGCTGCATCAAGTGAAGCAATGATTCAAAATGTAATCCCTTATAAGCAAGTTGAAGGGGGGGAGGAGAGGGGGGGGGAGTTCATCAGAATGTGGTAGCCAATGAATGGAACGTATCGGGAGGGAGGGGGGTGGGAGGGGGAGGGAGCCAACAAAACATTTGGCGACGGCTTGGACGCGGCTGCTGCGCACGCCAACACAATGGGCAGAAAGGGGGGAGGGGAGGTCTGATACACATGATAGAACAAAGGAACGAAAATGCCCATGTTTATACCAATGCAGGCTGAAAAATGAAGAGAGTACTGTTAAAAATAACTGGGGATGTTAACACTCGGTGAAGTAAATTAAAATAGTGCCTGTCAGATAAGATGGTCCAAAAAGTGTAATTAAGTCTTTTTTGCGTGGTTAATAACATCTTTCCAGTGATTACTGAGTTTGTACCCATCATCACGGTTGAAATTATGTCTGTGTTTGTATATTTGTATGGCTTCGTGTACAAACCTTTGATGGTAGCCAGGAGGCTTGCAGAGAACCTTGGTCTCGGAAAAGACAATATCATGAGAGCCCGCCGAGTTGTAGCAATGATCGGCAACGGCCGAAGAATCAGTTCTGCCGTGTTTCAGATCTGACTTGTGCTCGCGGACACGATCAGCAACATGACGTTTTGTTTCTCCAATGTAGCAATCACCACAAATGCAACTCAATTTGTAGACTCCAGGATACTGTAAGTCAGGAACGACATCCTTCACAGATGGAATCAGATCACGGATTTTATGCACTGTGCTGAATCGGACTTGGATCTTATGTTTGTTTAGAATTTTGGAGATCTTTTTGGTCACGCCTGCTATGTATGGTAACGTGATAGTTTTGGTCGGAGTTTCATGTGGTTGTTTCTGTGTGGTGGGAGAGACAGCTTGGCGGATAGTACGGTCAGAGTATCCGTTCATCCTGAGGGCCCGATGTACATGTCTTAATTCATCAGTCAGGTGGTGTTGGTCAGAAATGCCATGGGCTCTGTGGTATAGCGTTTTGATGAGAGAATTCTTTTGAGATGGGTGGTGGTGGGAATCCGGTTTCAGGTAGGAATCTGTGTGGGTGGCTTTCCTGTAGACAGAATGTCCCAAGGATCCGTCAAGCCTCCTCTTAAACAGAATATCCAAGAATGGTAGTTTACCGTCTTTCTCCACTTCCATGGTGAATCTGATAGATGGGTGTCTAGAATTGATGTGGTCCAAGAAGTGGTTCAATGCTGGGAGGCCATGTGGCCAGATGACGAAAGTGTCATCCACATATCTCTTCCACAGGGAAGGACGCAGGGTGGATGTCTGGATGGCGTCTGATTCAAACTTTTCCATGAAAATGTTGGCTATAACTGGTGACAAGGGGGAGCCCATAGGGGTACCCTCATTCTGTTTGTAGAAGGTGCCATTCCAGGTAAAATAGGTGTTGGTGAGGCAATGCCTAACCAGCGCAGGTACATCAGAATTCAATCCCTGTTGGACTAAGTCCTCAATTATTGTTAGGGTGTCCGGTACTGGGACTTTGGTAAACAAAGATACTACATCAAAGCTGACGAGAATGTCATCAGGAGATAGTACCATGTCCTTAACCATAGAGACTAATTGGGTTGAGTTGAGTACTGCCGAAGAGGTCTTGCCTGTGAAGGGGAGCAGAGTATCTGATAGAAAACGGGCTAGTTTGTACGTCGGAGAGTTTATCGTCGACGATAAACTCTCCGACGTACAAACTAGCCCGTTTTCTATCAGATACTCTGCTCCCCTTCACAGGCAAGACCTCTTCGGCAGTACTCAACTCAACCCAATTAGTCTCTATGGTTAAGGACATGGTACTATCTCCTGATGACATTCTCGTCAGCTTTGATGTAGTATCTTTGTTTACCAAAGTCCCAGTACCGGACACCCTAACAATAATTGAGGACTTAGTCCAACAGGGATTGAATTCTGATGTACCTGCGCTGGTTAGGCATTGCCTCACCAACACCTATTTTACCTGGAATGGCACCTTCTACAAACAGAATGAGGGTACCCCTATGGGCTCCCCCTTGTCACCAGTTATAGCCAACATTTTCATGGAAAAGTTTGAATCAGACGCCATCCAGACATCCACCCTGCGTCCTTCCCTGTGGAAGAGATATGTGGATGACACTTTCGTCATCTGGCCACATGGCCTCCCAGCATTGAACCACTTCTTGGACCACATCAATTCTAGACACCCATCTATCAGATTCACCATGGAAGTGGAGAAAGACGGTAAACTACCATTCTTGGATATTCTGTTTAAGAGGAGGCTTGACGGATCCTTGGGACATTCTGTCTACAGGAAAGCCACCCACACAGATTCCTACCTGAAACCGGATTCCCACCACCACCCATCTCAAAAGAATTCTCTCATCAAAACGCTATACCACAGAGCCCATGGCATTTCTGACCAACACCACCTGACTGATGAATTAAGACATGTACATCGGGCCCTCAGGATGAACGGATACTCTGACCGTACTATCCGCCAAGCTGTCTCTCCCACCACACAGAAACAACCACATGAAACTCCGACCAAAACTATCACGTTACCATACATAGCAGGCGTGACCAAAAAGATCTCCAAAATTCTAAACAAACATAAGATCCAAGTCCGATTCAGCACAGTGCATAAAATCCGTGATCTGATTCCATCTGTGAAGGATGTCGTTCCTGACTTACAGTATCCTGGAGTCTACAAATTGAGTTGCATTTGTGGTGATTGCTACATTGGAGAAACAAAACGTCATGTTGCTGATCGTGTCCGCGAGCACAAGTCAGATCTGAAACACGGCAGAACTGATTCTTCGGCCGTTGCCGATCATTGCTACAACTCGGCGGGCTCTCATGATATTGTCTTTTCCGAGACCAAGGTTCTCTGCAAGCCTCCTGGCTACCATCAAAGGTTTGTACACGAAGCCATACAAATATACAAACACAGACATAATTTCAACCGTGATGATGGGTACAAACTCAGTAATCACTGGAAAGATGTTATTAACCACGCAAAAAAGACTTAATTACACTTTTTGGACCATCTTATCTGACAGGCACTATTTTAATTTACTTCACCGAGTGTTAACATCCCCAGTTATTTTTAACAGTACTCTCTTCATTTTTCAGCCTGCATTGGTATAAACATGGGCATTTTCGTTCCTTTGTTCTATCATGTGTATCAGACCTCCCCTCCCCCCTTTCTGCCCATTGTGTTGGCGTGCGCAGCAGCCGCGTCCAAGCCGTCGCCAAATGTTTTGTTGGCTCCCTCCCCCTCCCACCCCCCTCCCTCCCGATACGTTCCATTCATTGGCTACCACATTCTGATGAACTCCCCCCCCCTCTCCTCCCCCCCTTCAACTTGCTTATAAGGGATTACATTTTGAATCATTGCTTCACTTGATGCAGCTAATCTGGCTGTGACGGTCCCACCTGATGACGGAGACTTGTGTTGCCTCCGAAACGTCGTGAATTTTATTTTTATTTTTGTTTTGTTTTATTTTACTTTCATTACTTTTAATGTTTTACCTACGTGACTTTACCGAAAAAACCTGAGAATATGAATCATTGCAGTCACGAAAGCTTCAAATCTAAAAGTGCTTCTCCCTACTCTGCATGGACGGGACATCACTTGAAGGCATTTCAGAGGTGGCTCTATGATCACCACTTCCGTGGACCGTTCTGCAAAGCGAAGGGGTCGCACTGCTCTGGGGCAAATGACGTGGCGCTGAAATTGGTGGAAGATAACCAAAAGATATATTTTTTAACGTAAAAAAGTAAATATCTGCGCCGTGAGCACAAACGACCTTTGCGTTGGACCCTTGGGGTCAGACACCGCCCCGACTGGACGTCTGTGAAAACGAGCTTCATCGCTCATCGGATTCCTCGTCCGGGATAAATAAAGATTCTGACTCTGAGACGCGGGTGGCGGAGGGACCCACCCAGCGACACGGGGCTCTCCTGCCCAGAAGCCGTCATTAACGACCCATCACTGCGTTCACATTTCCCGCGGACCTTTTGCACCAAAGACCTCAATCCCTTTCCAGTCCGTCGCGGCGTGTTTTCGTTTCTGAGTAAACCGTGCCACGGAATGCCGGGAGGGCTGCGGAGGGTGAAGCCCTCTGTCTTCATGCCAGACACACGCGGCAAGCCTTCTCCTGCGTCGCGTGGTGGTGACGTGAGCTCTGCTCACAGCTGATAATATTTTATTTTTATACAGCGTCATTCATGCTAATTGCATCCCATAACGCTGTACATTAATTATATAATACGACCAAATCCTATATACGGCCACTACCGAGCAAATGAAAACCCGACTACCAAGCAAAATTAAAAACGAATAAACAAATTTTAAAAAATGCCACCAAAACAAAAGGCGCAAACAACAAAGAAGTTATCACCGGAGAGAAATGAGTCCATGAAGTCTGCTGCACACCTGAGACCAACAATCAGCAACTTCCCAACCAAGTCGGGAAACCTTCACAGGAGGGACAGCGGTGGAGTGGCCAGAAAGTTACGACTCGGACCAATCGGTCAAATGTCCAAAATGTGCGAACTCGCTGATTAAAATATAAGCAGGCTTACAATTTCAATCGTCACCCCGAACCTCATAAAAAATAATGATGATGATGATGACGATACTCTTTTGTTCTTTCAGTAAAGTCACGTAGGTATAAAATAAATTAAATCACGACGTTTTGGGTGCAACGCAAGCGTCCGTCATCAGGTGGGACAACCACAGCTATAAAACAATTGCTGAAGTCGTGATTTAACTTATTTTATTTTATACCTACGTGCCTTTACCGAAAGAACCAAAGAGTATGGATCCATGCAGTCACGAAAACTTCAAATCTAAAATGATGATGATGATGAGCCAAATAAGTGAGAGCCCTTTGTAAATCCACTGCTGGATTAAGGTCTCCGTATGCCGTGTCGGTCATATGGCTCGTTTCACCATACTTCTCAATATGCGTCAATAGCACTGTGGCCCGAGAGAGAAACGTATGAAAGAGCAGGTACATAGAGCGGTCAGAGAGCTATACTTCACCGCACCAGTCAGTGCAAGAAGAAGGGGCCTTGACGGGTTCCGATATCGTTCGCCACCCACGGGAGCCGGGGTCAGTGATCAATCTCGCGTGGCTGGATTCCTAACGCAGAGGGCCTCCCACTGCACCACGGCTCCCTTTCCTTGACCTCATTACCTTAATTAAATTAACAAGTGGTTGAGTGGTGATTCCCGTAATTACCCAATTAAAGTTGGCTTCAAATGAGCCAAATACCGGGTTCATGGACCTTGTTTTTTTATCTTGCATTTGTTGTTGATGTTTTACCAATCTCCCCAAATGCATCCACGCGCCACTGAGTCGAATGCCGCGTTCAGGCCTCTGAAGGCAGCTGGTGGGTCGTGGATGACGACGACGATGATGATGATGGCGAGGCATTAGGGCATGGAACGCCAACGAGCCTCCAAACACCACGGCATTGTGGAATTTCCCTCTGTCGAGAGTTTCTTGTTGTTTGTTAAATCACACCTCCGTGTTCTCAGGGATGGCATTCGCACCGGCGTTTCTTTCCAGGACGCACCTCGCTGACCTTTCCTCCACTTGCGTCCCCCAGGAGCCACCGCACCTCCCTCCCTCCATGGCTGCACTTAAACAAATACCCCCCCCCCCTCGCCACACTGCACCGAGCCCAGCAACACACCTCCTCCCCAACACAGCCGTCATCAACTACAGCCTGCACCGCTCTGCTCCACTCACGCTGTGCCCGACGTTGCCGTCGGCGTCTGTGCGGGGGCCGCAGCGGCCGCGTGAGCGCTGCTAGCAGGGCCCACGGGCCGGAGGAGAGCGCCCGTCTGGGCTGCGTAGAGGAGGAGGGGTGCAGAAATCGCGCTACCAGGGCCCAGGGCTTAATTTCAGCCTTGGACTGGCCGGGTCGGTGACCTGAAAAATATTACCGCACCCGGCATACCACATCCAGTACAACCTCCTCTCGCTATGGCTGCGGGTACTACGAGTCCACGTGCCTCCCGCCTCCAGTCTATCGGCGGGCCTGAACACGCTCAGGAAATAGTGGAGCCCTGCCTCTGACACGTGGAGCTATCTGAGTGTGGCGGGCAGTCTCACGCTCTGTCTGCCCGCCCGCCCCCCCCCCCCCCCCCCCTTGACAGTGAGAGTGTCTCAGTTGTATTCCTCCTGGTTATTATATTTGCCCACTTTTTGCTGATCAACCAACCAACCAAATCCACCACCATCAACACCATGTAATTGTCTCTGTTGCTGTTAATTGTCACATCCGTGTATATATTTGTTTCGTGTGCCTTGCACAACGGAGTTTTGATATTCTCCAGGCAAGTGTGATGACAAGGTCAAGAATGAGGGCTGACAGCAACGAGGAGAACGCAATTAGCGCTCCTTACGTTGCACTGCTTAATTGAGTGAGCGTAGGGCTGTAGCAGGGGGAAATCCAATGAGAGATGGAGCGATGCAATTGGCTCGGGTGCAGGAGCGAGATGAATTGTCGTATCGCGTGACTCACGGAGAGATGGCGACGGTGAGCGGAGGCCTTCATCCAGCAGTAGATAAATCGTGGCCACTTTGTTTCATCATTTTGATCCCGATCAAGTTTGCAATAATTGCTCGAGGTTAACATAAATTTGTCTGCCGTTTGCGGAAGTGTAAAAAAAAAGGTTACGTGTAAATGTGCACTCTTAATATAATTCTTGTGGCTGATAGAACACGGTATATTGTTTTGCTGCCAGTACAATTTTACATGCGTGTGCATTTTGTTCTTCTAAATAACATAACAATTTCTGAGCATGGCGGATCTGCATAGCTCGTGTTAATATCACCCATTATAAACGCGATGTATGAAGAGAGAGAGAGAAACATAGCGAGCCAAGATTTTAATTAGAGTTTTTGGGGGGTGGGCTGATCCTAAAGTAAGGTTCGCTCTGCAAAAAAAAATATATAGCAAAGCTTGTTAGTTAAGAATATTAATAAAATAAATTATAACTGCACGATAATGAAGCGAGTCGGTGCTTTGCCACGGCCGCGCGCGGGCCTGGCTCTGCAACCAGCCTCGTTGGCTGCCCTTTGCAGACTTTGCCGCTCCCTTAATGAACACAAACAAATAAACCTGGCCGGCGAGTGATTGCTGAAGCACACGCCGCTGCTTGCTTAGCCTCGAGATGCGAGAGCGAGCGATCGCGGTGTCTCTGCGCGCGTGTGCTCGCCTCTAGCAGCACTTGCCCCGACAGTCTGTTTATACAATGCGGGGGATCTTTGTCTTTGTGTGTGTGTGGGGGTAGCCACCCAACCCCACCGAGTGCCGTTTCGAGCTTAATAGGTGCTCGCTGACAGCTCATGCCCCAAAAGCCTATTAAGACTGAAGGGGGGATCTTTGTCGATGTTGAAAAGGGCACATTTCCTGAAACGTCGCCTATTACATATTCACCGTTCAAGGCCACGCTGTTACTGAGCGTGTTGAGCTCCGTGGAGAACGGGGTTCGATTTGTGTCCACGCGCACTCCAGGACGAGCGACCCCTTCACACAATCAGGTTGCCATAGTGATCCGCGGGGCTTCTTTTGCGGGCAGCAGAGGACAGAGTTCAGCAATATCCATCATTGCGCGGTACAATCCACACTGACCATGGTGGTGAAGTATGGTCAAGTAAACCCCGCGAGCTGCAGCGGGCATGGGGAGGCCTTCATGCAGCAGTGGATCGATAAAAGGCCAGGATAGAAGTAAACGTAGATTGGCTCTGATCTGCATCTGGCGCGGTGATGATACGTTGTCGTCATTCGCACTGGGGAGACAAAGGTGGCCGGGTGTGCTGCAACGTGCCAACCCCAAATAGGTGCTCGCAGATCAATTCCCCGACCGGCACTGCTTCTCTCTGGGCTGTAGAACAAACATACGTTCGTCCATTTAGAGAGAGCGTGAGAGTGCACACGCACGCACACGCGCCCACACGCGCGCACACACACGCGCCACAATCATTAGAGAGCGGGCTAGCCAGCTGAGCTCTGGCCCAGCTGCAGGCGACCCGTGGCCTGGCTGGATATCACCAGCGGTGGAGATGGTGGGAGGAGGGCATGGGTCGAGAAGGGAGGAGGGGAGATTATTTATAGGGCGCACGGTCGGAGTGTGGGGCTGTAGTGCAGGGAAGTGCATCTCTCCACAGCTCGCGAGATGTCAGTGAATTAATACAAAATAATGCCGTTAATGGTCCGAGGTTTTATTTATTTTTTCACATTGAGTGCTTTTATTGTTAAGTTGCGTGTGTGTGTGTGTTCAAAATGTCTCGACTATGCAAACGGCCGGGCTCACAACGAGCGTTGGCGTGGCACAACCAATCATCGCACACGCCAATAAACAAAACACGCAGGACGATCGGGATTCACACAGACGGCATCTACTTGCACGTGCTCGTGTCAAGATGCTGTACACGAACAGTGGACGGAGCTACTTTCCCACGCGCTTAAAAAAACCCGAGAGGGATTTTTTTTGTTAATGCAAATTTAGCTCCCAACGTCCAGCGCCTCTCGCGTGTCTGGCCATGAGCCCCGCTCGATTTTATCTCCGAGAGAAGAGCCGAGAGTGTGCGTAGGACCACTCGGTAAGAGCAGAAACAATTCCAGGTGAAATAATTCGAAGCAGAGGGCAGTGAAATAATTCTACGCTGAAACCTGGAATTTTGATTTTAAGCTTTCGTGACTGCAAGAATTCATATTCTTTGGGTCTTTCGGTAAAGTCACGTGTTCATGTTTTTGTTCTACGTGACTTTACCGAAAGACTCAAAGAATATGAACCTGGAATTATTTGGAAACGGTGCGTTCAGAGTATTTGGCCGCTAAACATTTCCACGTGATAAGCCACTTCGTCGAGCTATTATGTGTGGCCAGGCCCCATCTGAAAAAGCGACATTGCTCAGTGGGCCTCAGCTGATCAAATGAAATAAAGGCGAGGGAGAGGTGGAAATATAGCAGTGGACTGACAGGGGACTGTAATCCAGTGTACGATTGTGCTTCGTCATGACCCGCGTGTGTATCAGAATTATCCGCTGTCGAGAGCAAATCCTCGCTGGAGATGCCTCCTGCCCTGTCATCTCTCCAGGGCGCCTAAAATGCGAAACGACACCGTGAAGCCGCTGCGCTTCGTGAGAAGTCAACCGCAATCGTCCTCTGGATGTACTGGTAACTAAAATGGGAATTGTGGAGTTTTACAACGCTGCCTCCACCACCACCGCCACCGCCGAAATACTGATGAGCACACAGAGGCGCAGGCTGCGATGACTTTGAGAGGCCGCGTGTGTTTTTGCTGCAGAGGCACGGAGGAGGAGGATGAGGAGGGGGGGGGCGAGCAAGCGGAGGGAGACGGAGCGATGCGACTGCGAACCCAAGCGCTCGAAAAAACGAGCGGCGAGGCACAGCAGAAATAACAATCCTGAAATGTTTTAATCGCGTGCCAGGTAATGAAACGTGCCTCTGCAGGTGTGAATAATTAACTTTCCATTAGCCTGAATCTACAGAGATAGTGCCTGCGTGCGTGCGCGCGCGCGCGTGCGTTTAATATCACGCAAATCTTGTCCGACAGACTCGCAGCACGCGAACACAGGAGCCCTGCCTTTCCGATCCTCCCTCCATCCGAGGGGTTTGGCCGCGAGATGATCTACTCATCGCCACAGGGCTCGGGCCCTCGGCAGCTCTTGCGAGGAGTTGTGCCACGCTGAGCCCTGTTCAAGCAGCAGCAGCGTCATCAATCCCAGTCCTCCTGGGTCGGCCTCGGCCTCCATACAAAAGAGCATGGATTTTTAAGTCTACGCGTTAAGCTGATTTCTTTTTCGTTTTGGTAACCCCCCCCCGCCAGCACCTCCTCCTCCCTCCAAGCAGAGGCAAAACTATTGAGTGTGCAAGCGGTGCAACTGCAGCAGGTCCCACGTGCTCGCTGGGCCAGGGCTACCAAGTGCCGGGGGCATCTGCTGGGGATGGTGTCGGTATTCCTGGCAGATGGGCTGTTTGTGAATAAGGGGCGCGCTGGCTGTCAATATCCTCGCAAGCGTGGCCCTCTCAGTCGCAGTGGCGATGAGAGTGCGAGGTGGAGGTGGTGGTTGTGAGCGGTAGTGTAGCGGTTAGCGCTCTGCACTACGAACCTGGCGACCCAAGTTCGATTCCCGTTCACGGCCAACACCAGTGACGATTATCTGAACCAGTCCTGGGCCTCCTCTAGGTCGACTCAACCTCAAATGAGTACCTGGTGCAGTGTGTAAACATCGCCACTGGGGAGACAAAGGCGGTCGGGTGTGGTGCTGGCCACCCACCCCCTCGTGTACCGTTCCGCCTTCATAGGTGCTCGCTAACAGCACTTGCCCCTACAGTCTGTTAAGGCTATACGGGGGATCTTTGTCTTTTTTGTGGTGGTGGTGGTGGAGCGGGAAGAGTGAACACATTGCACGTCTGGCTCCGAAAGGAGACGCCACCGATTCCCTCCCAGCTCACTCACTGCGCAAGGGGCGCTGGGGACGAGTGATGGAGCAGACGCCGGGGGAGCGTTGGACTCTGAATTCGCCAGTTAAATCAACTCTCCCACGTGTCGCCCCAACAGGGGAGGCGATGGGGGGAGCGAGAGAGGCCTGGGCAGCAGGGGTGGGAGGTGGGCAGCTTCCTGGTTCGTTTTATTTTGTGCATGCGCCTACCTCCGGCTGCGTTTACTCGTACGGCCCCTTTATCGATCCGCTGCTGGATGAGGGCCGTTGCTGCCTGGATTCGAATCCAAAATCTCAGCGCAGCCAGCTCTGACCTCTGAGCCACCCAGCCTTCCTAAGAGAAACGTTCTTAAGGGTGGGGGGGGGGGGGCCTTTCTGCCTCACCGCCTCTGACAGGCTTCGAATTGTGACTCGAGGCATCACGCTCGTGGAGTTTTGGGTTGTGAGTGTGAGCAGGCGAATGTTAAATGCCCAGATGGCTGCTGAGTTAAATTTGGGCGTCAATTCGTGGCACGAATTGACGTTAAATCACGCAGTCAAGTATTGGCGCACCTCAGTGCACCTCGCACCCCCTTCACTCTCCCCCCCACCCCGCCAGCCCACCCGGTATATTAAATTAAAGGGGCACACAGCAAGAATGTCGTAATTGCCTTGGGGGGTTTTAAGATGCTGATTTCAATTGCGGTAATTGACGGTCGGTGACAACAGTGGCGATTATTTGTGAAGAGGAAGATCGGGGGGGGGGGGGCAGAGACAATGGAGGGAGTGGTGACGCCTGCACGGGGTTGGGTGTCTCGCTGAACTCCCCTCCCTTGGTCACCATCCTCTCGACCGGGCGCATTTCAACTTTGACGGAGCGTGCATCATCATCGTCGTCGTCGTCGTCGTCATCATCAACTCGTGGCTCATAATCACGCCCGCCCCGAGGAACGAAAGGCCTCGCAAGCATGCTAATGAGACCGCACAGCTCCGTGAATACAACATCACTCTCGACGAAGGTCACAGCTAAAGCGGATTTAAAAAAATAAACATATAAAACTAAAAGCAGCTGAGCCCGCCGATGCGCCCAGCTAAATATTTCAAACGAGCCAAATCGTTTTTCTTACCAAGAGTATTAAGCTAGAGGGATTATCCCCCAATTATTCAATCAAATCATTCTCAATCTACCAAAGGGTGAAGGCGTCCCCTAGGTGCCATGGTGGGGAGGGGGGTTCACATTGACCAGACTTTACCACGCTTGTCAGCGCGTGTTGGTGAAGGGGTGGACAAGTGCAGGGCCGGTTCCCTGACGTGCCACTGATGTTATAGCCGTGGCCAGAAATCCAACTCAAATCGCCGGGTTCACAGTGAGAAATAAAAAAAAAACGGTCTGTAACACACAGAGCGAACTCTACGAATGTCTGAACGGAGGGCCGACTGCTCCTGCTGACCCCCCCCCCCCCCCCCAAGTCTGCCTCCTCCCTCTCGGCACTCCTCGGTGGCGGGGGGGGTTGCCGCCTGTCTGGGTTCGACACCGGACAAGCCCGAAAATTGACATCAGCGTTTCGGGCGGCAGGAATTGATTTGATGGTGTTCGCGTTGCGTTGCACTCCACTGCAGGAACAACTGCAGAGTTGTTGATGGAGCCGGGCTCAGTGAGGTGCCAGCCCTCGGGGGCACGATGGGGGCACGGGGGGAGGGGGCACGGGGTGGGGGGCATGGGGGAGCGCTCACCGCCTTGTAGGTGCGCTTCTGCCCGGCGTGTTTGACCGCTCGCTCGTTGCCCCCGGCCGTCTCCACGTGGATGGAGTAGATGATGTCGTAGAAGTCCTCCACCACGGCCACGCGTCTCAGGCTCGCGCCGTCCGCCACCGTGCCGTCTCCCAGCTGGTCCCGCGGTTGGGGGGGTAGGGGGGGACGCACAAACAAAACACGCAGACCGACGCCAACGTCATCCAATGGTCCACTAACGTCCCACCAACGTCGACAAAAATCCAACGAGTCACGCTGCCGGCGTTCGCTCCTAGGCTCTCCCAAGGGAGGGGACGACTCAGAGGCGCGAGGAGGAGGAGCCACGTACGAGCGTGGAAGGCAGCAGCAGCCGGTGCCAAATTCCCACTCAAGCTCTGCGGTCCTCTGTATTGTAAGATGTTATCGGCCAATTAATGAGTGTCGGAGGAAACCGGAGCACCCGGAGAACACCGTACAGGCGGCAATAACGTGGGGTCAGCATGTTGCCGTGCCGCGTTCTCCTGGCGAGCCAAGGTACGGCTCCTGCTCGGCGCCCACGGGAAGGGAGTTTCACGCCGTCGGCGCGCCACCAACCCTCGCTGCAGCCTCCACCGCGGTGAATCGCAGGCGGCAGCTACGTGCAGCAGCAGCAGCATGAGCAGCAGCAGGAGCGTAGCTACCGCGATGTTGTTGCTATGTACACACGTGGCACCATCTCCATGATTTTTTTTTATGAATAACTCGTCATACAATGTCAACAGTGAGTGTAACATGGATGGACTCGCCCCCGCCATAGGATTGTGGAATCCCCCACTACTGGCTCAGGGCTGTAAACAGGAGATGAGCACCGCAATATTTTGTTGCGTGGATATTCGGATGGGGGGGGATGCCCCCTTCTCGCAACCCTCGCCCCTCTCCCCCAAACTAAAACCTCCCTACTGCCCCCTGTGGTATGGAGCCCTCTGCTGCAATGAAAAGCCAAGGAGCTTGGTGTCTGCATATTCACGTCGTGAAATTCGCCACAGCGAAGTAAAAAGGATGATTCTGTGTGGCGCATTTACATCGTTTTGTGCCAACCTAGGCAGGACCCATGTCGAACGCAGTGGGCCCTTGTCGATAAACGCCCGGCAGTTTACTATCACGGCTTCAAGCAAAACCCGGCCGCTGATGATGTTGATGATGAGACGCGGAATGTGTGGGCTGCGCGGTGGGGTGGACGCGTGTGCCTGGTTGGTGTCTCGAGGTATCCGTGCGTGTACGCCCCCCCCCCTTCCACCAACCTGCCAGCCCACTTTATAAATGAGGGCATTCCGTCAGGCCGCCCGGGTTATGGGGGTCATGTCACCATAGCTCCCCACGCAGCAAGTCAGTGCGGATTTTACAAACGCGGGGAGCGTATTAGTGGCGTCATAGAAGTACAGTACAACAGTTTTATATATATTTTCGCCGTACGGCCAACCACACGGCTATCACGCTCGGGATGAAATCGGGAGAGAGAAAACAAAAAGCAAATAATTGCGTGGGAAGAAAACCGAATTAAGTTTTTTCTCCGCTTTTATTTAACTCACTGTCTGTTGTTGTTGTCGTATCCTCAAATATTGTAACTCAGTTTTTACCCACTTCCCAATGTGGTATCGACTGCAAACTTGGCATACTTATGTCATACTGATGACAATACTATATTCTATAATAAAAAATAATATATATATTTTTTAAACAATCTTTTTTATATGTTATGTTTCGGCTTGGGTCTAATTGTCCACGCTCAACTGACGTTGGCTGTAATTGGCCACGGTCCCTTACGTCGCGGCAAGCTTCGGGGCCACTTCCTGGAGTTGTAGAGTTCTGCCATTACTCGTACGGTACATTTCATTAAAGCGTGTTTTAAAAAAAAGTATTTTTTAATATTACTTATTTTTAGCAACGTTGATCCGAGCGATGCAAAGTTGATCCGAGTGACGAGCCGATCCAGCGACTGCCTTTAAACTTTCACGGTGAAGAGGAGGATTATTTTTTTACGCTGCGCTGTCATCTCTCCCGCAGAGCATCACGCGTGCGTGGTGGTGGTGGCAACCTGCCTGGGATTTTGTGCCACCAAACACTTCACCACCTCAGCTCCCCATTGGTGATGGAGCGGTTGTGGAGAGAGTGGAGAGTTTCCCATACCTGGGCAGTGTGCTCATGACCAGGTCCGGTTTGACAGCTGAGGTCTCACTCCGAATCAGTCAGGCGGCATTATATTTTCATCAGCTGCGCAATGCTGTGTGGAAACTACCTGGTGTGTGGATCCGCACGAAGCTTCGGATCTTCTCCTTCCCTATGCTTCTGAAACGTTGATCCCTCTAATGGAACATCTGCGCAGTTTAGAAACATTCAGGCTGGTATGCCTACGATCCATCCTAGGTTTAACCAGGCTGGATTGTGTGAGCAGCTCACAAATCCTTGGAAGATCTGGACACATTCCCATCAGTGAGCTCCTCTGGCAGGAAGGCTGCGTTGGCTGGGTCACGTAGACCGCATGCCCAGCCACTGCATGCCCAAGCAGCTTCTGGTTGGCCAAATAGAGGGCGCTAAACGGGCACGACATGGGATGGAGCATAGATGTCCTGATGCGGTACGGGAGAATGTGGAGCTGAGTGGACTTGGCGATGACTGGTACCAGCGGTGTCAGGATCGGCCTCTGTGGAGGAGGCTCGTGAAGGTCGCTGCTGGGCAGTTGGAGGCAGTCGCCCTCCAACAACAACGGAGGGTGGAGGAGCGACGCGGATAAAATACAGCAAGTTGGCACAGTAGGGTACACAGTTGGTGCATCTACCAGCCATCTCAGTCAGCCAACCCATGGCACCTGGGTCTGTCCCGAGACCTCCTGTCAGCGAGGCCTTCGACACTTCACGTGGCCTGAAAGTGCACCTGGCCTGGCACAGGCGCCGTGGTGACGTCACCGTCACTTAGTGGCGAATGGCGAGCATTGGTTTTGGTGGCAACTACTCGACAACTGCTTTCACGCGCTCGCTCTCGACTGCAAAGGCAAAGATCCCCCGTATAGCCTAGACATACTGTTGGGGTAAGTGCTGTTAGCCAGCACCTATGAAGGCCGGAACGGTACACGAGGGGGTGGGTGAGCAGCACCACGCCCGACCGCCTTTGTCTCCCCAGTGGCGATGTTTATACATCGCACCAGGTATTTATTTGAAGCTGAGTCGACCTAGGGGAGGCCCAGGAACGGTTCGTAGCGCAGCACGATAACCGCTACACCACTGCTCCCCACACTCACAGACACACACACACAGACACACAAACACCCTACACACACACAGACACACACACAGACACGAGCTGCAGTGAATCTGCCACCACGTCTCTCTGTCGGGGCGTCCGCGAATGTCTCCAAACAACAGCCGCCCTCTCTCCGTCACGACAATTCGCTTTCGGCCTCGTGCTTAGCTTCTCATCGCTACCGCCATCACGACCGCCATCGTCATGACCTCCGTCACTCACGCACATCCCTATCCCGCGGAATCGCGGAAATCTATGAGCCTCTGAAGGCAAATAAACACATAAAGGGCATTCCTATGATTTCATGTATTTATCATCATCATTATTTCCAGTGTTTTCCCCTCCACGGTGTCATCCGCGTGACAGGCGTTGGTTGTCACGCGCGTGCCAGCTGCTCTAAGATGGATGTCAAATTCCCAGCGCTGTCACGATTACAGGACTGTCGTCATCATCATCATTATTAATATTCCGCTTTGTTCACCCACGAAAGCCTGAGTCTCAGGAGCCCTTCTCAGGAGCGTCCTGCCAAGTGTCGCAGTTGGGAGGCGAGGGGTGGGGTGGAGTGTGGGGAATTGCTCTACGCTTTTAGTATTTTTGCCGAGTAATTGAACGATTTTTCTTTTAGGGCAAAATTTTGGGCAGTGACGCCAGCAACGCACGACCGACTCTTCTTCGAACGACGTCGCGTTATCTTGCACGCCCGCCGTGAACGAGACGGTTTCGTGGCATTCACGGTGAACACACCCGCGCATTAACCAGGTTCGAACCGCTCGCGAAAAGCGGCGATTGTTTCGTTTCACAGCGTTAATCGTCAGAGCGGGCAGGCCATTGTGAACTGGTGTCATGCCCCAGATTAAGAGAGAGAAAATGCACCTCCCGCCCACCCATCCCGGGACAATCTCCTCCGTATCCCCTTGGTGCGTGGGGGCCCCCTCCGGCTCGTGGGGCCCGCGCAGTTGCACCGCCTGCACAAGCGGCGGCTGCGCTGTCGCTCCCCCGCCCCGCCACTACCCAGCGCCCCCACCACAAACCGAACCGCCTCCCCAAATCTCTCCCTCCCTCTCCCGTCTCCATTCCTCGCTCCCTCCTCTCTCTCTCCCTCCCACTCTCTCCCTACTCCACATATTTTTATTATTTGGCCCTGAAGGGATCACGGGATGGGGGGGGGGTGAGAGGGTGACGGGGGGGGGTGTTGTGATGCACAGTGCACTGCACCTACAGCCCCCATCATCCATCCCTCACCCTCCCTCCCCCACCCCCATCCCGTATCTCTCTCCCCATGCGGGATGCTCCAACCCTCATCCCCAGCATCACCCAAAGCTATCTCCTCCCTCTGCTGTGCCTCTCTCACCCTCCCCCTCCCGCCCTCCCACTGGCAGGGTTGAGTCCTTGGGAGAAGTCGAGGGGGAGAGGAGGGGGAGGAGGGGAGGGGAATGGAGGTGTGGGTTTGAGAGCTCCCGAATCTCGCTCCATCAAAGGGAATCGCATCCCCCCCCCCCCGCGCGGCGCGAGGGGCCGCGTTTGATGCGCGCGACCGAGAACTCGCCCGGCCCACGCGCACACAGCCGTCATCACTGCCGGGATGGAGATGCTGCTGCTGCTGCTGCTGATGATGCTGCTGATGCTGCTGCTGATGATGAATCCCTATACGACAAACACAGTCACGGTCGTCGTGGTGATGGTGATGATGGTGATGATGGTGATGGTGGTGATGATGATGGTGATGATGGTGATGGTGTTGATGATGGTGATGATGGTGGTGATGGTGGTGATGATGATGATGATGGTGGTGATGGTGATGATGGTGATGATGATGGTGATGATAGTCATCGCTTCACCTGTATCCGGCCAGGTGGCTGAGTGGTGGATGGAGCGAGCGGTTCGCAATCGGGGGTTGGTCGTTGACTCGGCCCATCCGGCCTCCGGGGCGGATAAATTGAGTACCGCCTTGTGGGGAAGTCAACAACGAGCGAGGTTGACTCATCACCGTCAGAGTAATGTGGAATTTCCACAACTGGCTCAGGGCTTGGTTTGTGTGAAGTCGGTGCCCAGGACCGAGTCAGACGTCACATACCACGGATATTTCCTGTGGCCACCGAGGTTGCAACTCAGGCAGGCTGTGATGGCACGCCGCGCGTTCGACTGCGCTACCACCACTCCATCGCCCGCATCCCTGGTTATTCAGAGATATATCATCATCGATGAGCCATGATCCACCCTCTGCTGGATGATGAAGGCCTCGCCAAAGCGCCGCCGCCACCGCTCACGATCCTGCGATGTAACGATCCAGCCGGTGCTTGCGCACGACGAGGCGATGTCGTCTCCCTCCATCTCTACGGCAGGAAGGGAGGGCGTCCTCTCTCGGAAGCGTTCCATTCCTTGGTCGCCGTTCCGTTATTCGTCTCGACCATCGCCCAACTCGAGCTGAGACGCGTTCTGCCCGCGCCGTGTAACCGCCTACCCCGGCGTCGTTGAATCCTGAACATTCTTGGCGAAACCCCCATTTATTTTGTCCGTCGCCCGCCAACCTTACTCGAGTGTTTAATTTGCATCATAGGCGATGTGACGACGTGTTTGTGTGGTTTTTTGTTTCCGTGCGTGGGGAGCGGTGGCGCAGTGGTCAGCGCGATGCGCTATGGACCCGGCGCCCCGAGTTCGATTCCCGCTCACGGCCAACATCGGTGAGGATTACCTGAACCGATCCTGGGCTTACCCTCGGTCAACTCGGCGTCAAATGAGTACCTGGTGCGGTCTGTAAACATCGCCATTAGGGAGACAAAGGCGGCCGAACGTGACGCTGGCCACCTAACCCTTCGTGTGCCGTACTGGCCTTCATAGGTGTTCGCTAACAGCACTTTCCCCAAGAGCCTGTTAAGGCTACACGGGGGATCTTTCTTGACGTGCGTATCATTCTCAGCTGGCCCCGTGCAGCTGGTGTGCAAGTTGGGTGCGTTGTGGCTTTGTGTCCGGCCAGACCTGCTGGCTACTCTACGACACAATACAGGACACATCTCCTTCTCATATCTGTCTCGCCACATACAGATTTTATTTTTAAAAAGCTATTTCTGAGCACATCCCATCCGCCACACGACCTTCCGCAGGTAAATGATTTGTTTGTTTTTGTGTTCCCCAGCAGCATTGACGTAGCACGAGCGAAACGTCTGGACCGGTGTCGGGCTGTTAGTGTCTCGTCAGCGGAGTGTGGCTGACGAGCACAATGAAGAGCACAATGAAGAGCACAATGAAGAGCACAATGAAGAGCACAATGAAGAGCACAATGAAGAGCACAATGAAGAGCACAATGAAGAGCACAATGCTCGTGCTCACTGCCGCGGCAGAGCGGCCGCGACTTCACGTGGCCCACATGTGTCGTTTGGTTGAATCACGCTCGCTGAGCACACGAGCCAAAGGACCCAAGGGGGCAAGCGGCCAGCAACTAACAGCACGCTCGTCGAAGTTGTAGTAGATAAGAGAGTGTAACCAGTGCCGGATTAAGCTAGTGCGGGGCCTGTAGCATATTACGTTATAAATGGGCCCTAAATAAAAAAATAAAAAACATGTAAATATTAAAAATAAATTTTTAGCTTGCACAGTAAAGTAATTGTATTGTTTTTATTTGCTATACAGCCAGATAATACGACAAATCGCTAACCTTAAACACCAGTCGTTCATAGAAGTTGAAGACAATATAGTACTATAGTAATAGAGCAAGTGCAGAATCACTTAACCGTAATTGATAGCTTGAAAGCGTTTAGCGCGGGGCCCTTGAAAGTGCGGGGCCCGTAGCTACTACATATGTAGCTACTTGTGCTACTAGAATCTTCCGGCACTGAGTGTAACGCATGAGCAAGGTTATTGTTGCACAAGTTTGGGCAAAGAAACGATGGAAAGGGATTCCCTAGTGGAGCGGTAGACACGGGGAAGCGGAAAGAGGAGTAACGTGACCTACAGTGTGGTGAGTGGGTGGGTGAGTGTGTTGTTGAGGTCTGCAATGTGGTGAGTAGGTGGGTGGGTGTGTTGTTATGATCTGCAGTGTGGTGAGTGGGTGAGTGTGTTGTTCTGACCTGCAGTGTGGTGAGTGGGTGAGTGTGTTGTTGTGGTCTGTAGTGTGGTGAGTGGGTGGGTGAGTGTGGTGTTGAGGTCTGCAGTGTGGTGAGTGGGTGAGTAGGTTGTTGTGACCTGCAGTGTGGTGAGTGTGTTGTTGTGACCTGCAGTGTGGTGAGCGAGTGGGTGAGTGAGTTGTTGTGACCTGCAGTGTGGTGAGTGGGTGGGTGAATGTGTTGTTGTGACCTGGAGTGTGGTGAGTGGGTGAGCGAGTTGTTGTGACCTGCAGTGTGGTGAGTGGGTGAGTGTGTTGTTGTGACCTGCAGTGTGGTGAGTGGGTGGGTGAGTGTGTTGGTTGAACGCAGTCTGGTGGATGAGACGACACAGTGAGTGTCTGGCAGAGACCCGAGTCCTCAACACGGGTGGAGGAATGAACGAGTGAAGTTCACGGGAACGGGAACCGTGGCAGTGGTAGCGATAGAAGAGTGATCAGGAGGCGACTGACCGCCAGTGAGCCGATGTACTGGAGTGAATCAGTGAGTGCTGGATCACAAACTACCCTGACGTATTTACGTTGAATTCCTGGTTTACGTTTAAAGTAACGCGAAGCACGTGTGGAGTGGTGGCGCAGTGGTTAGCGACAATGGCGGAAGCCAGGATTTTCAGGTAGGGGGGGCAACTCCTCCAGAAATGAAAAATGATAGAGGAGTTGTTAGTAAGTAAGGAGTTGTTAGTAAGTAAGGACTTGTCCCTAAGCTTTTTATTCGACGCGTGTGTGGCGATGGCGCAGCCATCGATCGAGGGTCGAATTCGAACCGCGTCGTGTGATCGGCATCGCGCTCGCTGAAGGTGTTGATGCCTTCAGGGAAGTCGTGTCCTGTAGCCGCGACTGCGCACAATTCTGTGAGTCACTTATAACCGCTTTGCCGTTACTTGTTGCCAATTATGGACTCAGACTATTGTTCTCTCATCTCATAGAGTCACTGGCACACAATAATAATATGCTACACAGTGGCAGTGGGGGTCGCAAAATGCCGATTTATTACTAATAAACCCCAATGATCCGATCGAAATTAGGGATTTCGATCGGATCATTGGAGGGGCACCTGCCCCCCCCCCCCCCCACTGGCTCCGCCAATGGAACTTAGCGCAGTGCACTGTGAACCCCACGCGAACCGAGTTCCATTCCCAATCACGGCCAACATCAGTGACGAGTTATAACTGAATCGATCATGCCCACCTCACCCCTCCAATCCCTCTTTCCTTCAGCAGACCACAATGACCAAGGATCACCCCCCTCCCCCCCACCATCATCGACACGGCGTTGGTGAGGCCTTCAGCCAGCAGTGGATTGGCAATTTGCTGTAGATAACGATCGAGATGGCATCGTAAACAGTCACTGATGCCACCACCACCACCACTCGCTGGCAATGCATTGGACACTCTGCCAGATGCGGCAGCTGCTGCACACGAGACACGCAGCGACCTCCAGGTTCCGTCATGAGAGCCAAGGGCTGCGCACATTCACACAAAATGTGTTCATTATTAACGTCGCGTCGCCGGCTAACGATCCTCGCTTTCAAATGAGGGAATTCCTAGCCTTGAGTCCCATCACCGAACTCTCAAGGGACCCGGCATGAGTTCTAACCGTGGGATTCATTGATCAATACGTCGCGACAGATTCGCTAAGCTCGCGGGACAAGCATAGGATCCCGCGCGTGACAATTGGCGATTTTCGGTGCGTGCACGCCGAGCGTAATGGGTCCAACAATGGATGTCAGTGACACGCGAACCCATTACACAACCCATTGAATGGTCGCCGGCGTAAGGCACTACTACTGCAATCTTAAATCTTTGTATCCTGGATTCCTGAACACACCCTATGAATATGTTTATTAAACATTACGCGCGGACATAAATAAAAAGGTGAGATGTAGGCGGCGTGCCGCAACAATTCTCGGCGCAACTTCAATGCGGCACTGGGTCCACTCGGCCGAGTTGGCTTACAGGGCGGCGCAGTGGTGACACCGAGAGGTTCGATTCCTGACTCGGGCACCTTTCGACGTGGAGTTTGTATATCCTCCCCTCGGTTCCGCACGAGGTTACCTCCCATTGGTAATTACAAAAAAAAATTCGAATCAATGATGAAGGTCAAACATTGCGTTGCAGGACCCAATTTAAACACAAAAAAACCCCAACGAGTGTTGAAACTTAGCGTGGCTTTCCCAGGCCATGGTCGTTCTAATCCTCGCGCTCGCGAGCTGATGACGGGGGAAGAGGTGACCACCACCAGGGCAGCAGCGGGAGGAGAGAGCACGAGGAGGTCCGAGCGCCATCCCTCGGCCTCTCCGAGAACTCCACGTGGCCATCGCCGGCGTCGCGTCGCGCTGCGTCTCCGCCAGCGCGGACTGTGCTGGGGGGAGGGCTCCCCCGCTCCTCACTCGCTCGGAGGAGCTTTGTTCTCCCCCCCCCCCCCGAGCTCCCATCGATCGGACGCCGCAGTCCAAAATCTCCGCCGTGCCCTTGGCACATTTCGTCCCATCGCTCCAATTAGCGCGACGTCCACAACGCTCAGGACGCCGTCTCGCCGCAGAGTGGCTGGACCCTGAGCGGAAAGGAGCCGTGCAGCTAATCGGATTCCTCCAGTCTCAACACAGAGTTTGAGTCTGACGACTGCAATCACGTGCACGTGCTATGAGGGCCATTGCCCGGAACGTCGCCTGGTATGTTACTTTTTTACTTGTAAAGCGCACACACACAGCGTTATTGACGAATGCGTTACGTTATAATGTCGACATAAAATAGCGACGAGATGCCACGGCCAAGGGAGCGAAACAGTGGAGATGGAGCGATCAAATCGGCTCGTGTGCGGGTGCTTGGTTGGTTCGTTACATTGCAGGATCGCGAGAGATGGGGGCGAACATTCGACCGATGGCAATGGCGAGGACGTTCTGTCGTCTCGGACTGCCAAGGGCAGTCTGCAAACGGCCTTCCCCCAGACGTCCGCGCCGTCGACCCCCTTGCCGCTATTCCAGCCGAGACTCCAGACCGCGCTCTTCCATCTCTGTCTACGGACGTCTCATTTCTCCAAGCGCTCCGCCACCATTCCTTCCCCGTGCATGTCCTGTATGTTGGACTTCTTTCGCGCCGTACGTAGCCGAAGCGTGCCAATCGGAGGCGTATCGCCGCACCGTCGCTTGTCTGCCATCGCAATGCGCGCAGAGTCTGCGGGGAAACTTCGCCTTGCGACTTCGCCACCTCGCAAATCTGTCGCTGTGAATCGGGCGCAAAGAAACTGAACTTTGCGGTTCAGTGATTCTGCACTTACTCTATTACTATAGTACTATACTGCCTTCAACTTTGATGAACGACTGGGTGTTTAAGGTTAGCGATTTGTCATATTATCTGGCTGTATAGCAAATGAATAAATACAATTGCTTTACGATGCAAGTTAAATATGTACGTGTTTTAATATTTACGTGTTTTTTTTTATTTAGGGCCCCTTTGTAAAATATGCTACAGGCCCCGCACTCGCTTCATCCGGCACTGGGCCCGTGAATAGTTATCACTACAATGATTATATAACTGTGTAGCAACAGGGCAATTATTACATTCTGTCGTCGCAGGGAGGCGACGCCTTGCGGGAGGAGCTGATGGAGTAGCGATGACGTTCATCGAGAGACCCCGAGGCACGGGAGGAAGGGGACAGCAGGTGGAGGCTTCAGGGACCGAACCGTGAAATTTCATTTTCACAGCGCGTCACGTGGACTCGTGCGGGGGAGCGGTGGAGCGGTGGTTAGCGCGCCGCCGCGCCGCTGTGCGAGCCCGGCACACCAAAGTTCGTCACGTGTGTCCGTATGCATGTATGTTGAACTTCGCGTAACTCAGTACGTAGCCAACCGTGCTTATCGGAGGTGCTGGGGGAGGACAACAAACTGAACACAGAAAGCAGTCAAGGCCAGTGATATCGGAACCCGGTCCAGGAGGGACACCCACCACCTCCCTTCACCAATCGTCAACTGACCAGCGTGGGGAATTGTGGCCAAGTGGCAAGATGTTGTAGGCGTGGGGGCTGGGGAGGTGTGGGCCGAGGGATGACAGGTGATGCTGAGTGCCACCCTCTCGTTTATCTGATTAATTTTCCCAGGGTTCTTAGTTTTCCTCCCGAATGCTCGTTCATTGAATTGGCCGCACAACCCAATGTAGCAGGGCCCTCGTTAATACTCAGTGAGTCTCTCAATTGCAAGTACTGTATTTATCATTATTGAAGAAAAAAAACATATTGGTAGCTACGCTGCACGGGGCCCATAATCCAGAACCGTGAATGCAGCAGCGAGAGTTGGTGGATCACACACAGACAGGCACACACACAGACACACACAGACACACACACAGACAGACACACACACAGACAGACACACACACACAGACACACACACACAGACACACACACAGACAGACACACACACAGACAAAGATCCCCTGTATAGCCTTAACAGACTGTAGGGGCAAGTGGTGTTAGCGAGCACCTATGAAGGCCAGAACGGTACACGAGGGGGTGGGTGGGCCAGCACCACGCCCGACCGCCTTTGTCTCCCTAGTGGCAATGTTTACACACCGCACCAGGTACTCATTTGAGGCTGAGTCGACCTAGGGGAGGCCCGGGACCGGTTCAGATAATCGTCACTGGTGTTGGCCGTGAGCGGGAATCGAACCCGTGTCGCTGGGTTCATAGTGCAGCGCGCTAACCGCTACACTACCGCTCCCCACCACACACACAGACAGACACACACACACAGACAGACACACACACAGACACACACAGACACACACAGTCACACACACAGACAGACACACACACACAGTCACACACACAGACAGACACACATACACAGACACACACACAGACACACACAGACACACACACACAGACACACAGACACACACACACAGACACACACACAGACAGACGTTGTGAAACTCCCTTCCCGTGGGCGTTGAGGAGGTGCCATGCCCTGGGGTCGCCAGGAGAAAGCAGGACAGCAAATCGACTAATATCCATCTGTTTCCATCTGTACAGGGAGTAGACAATTTCTCCCCCGTGCGCGCGGGGGTTTCCCCGGGTGCTCCGGTTTCCTGCCACGCGTATAATAATAATACTAATACACGTTCATCGTTAATTGGCGGAACACGTCTTATAATAACAATCCAATGTGGCGGCGCGAACGTCCTGACAAAAAAAAAGAACGGCCCTTGGACTCGGTGTGGCCTTCCTGGATAAATCAGTGCTCGTCAATGACTTGCGCGATTGCGCTTAAAACAAGAATCTGTCTCGATTTAAGTCGAGCGGTGGCGCCTCTTGATGAGCGTCCGTCAAGCACTTTGTCTGCACGTCATTGGCCATTGCCTAATTGGGTGTCGCGCAGCTCGTGGATGTATCAGTGAAGCGCTCTGTAAGTAGGCGGTGGCTTTTATTTATACTGCGCCGAGATGTCCCGTCGGGTATCCTGCTCCTGTCCATTGTGGACTTTATTAAGCAGTAATATTATAAACCCGCCAAGACGTGAAATTCACTCCGACGAAGATTCATATTAAGGGAGCATTGCGATTTAAGCGAGCCAGTAGTCATACCGTTAACATCTCACCACCGTGGGTGCCATGGTGGTGAGATGTTCACTTCCTCGCCTGGTATGCAGGAAGTCGTGGGTTCGATCCCGACCCTGACGCCTGCTGTGTATTTGGACTTTGCGTGTCTCTCTCCCCGAGGCCGCGTGGACTTTTCCTCCGGTTTCCCCCTCCACATTTATAATCAACATCACGTGTTTAGAGGATTTGGCTGCTGCTATCAATTTCTACATAAGACACTTCGTTGACTTATCATTTGTGGCCAGGTCACTTCTGAAAGAGAGCCACATATCTGAGTGAGCCTCACCTGGTAAAATAGAGTTGATAGTTTTTATTTAAGTAACTTCTAGTTGGCGAGAACACGCACAATGCCAGCTCATCCGCAAAGGCTCGTTTTCGGGAGGGCCCTGCTACACTGGGACGTGTAGCCAATACCATAGAGGAGTTTAGCTTCGCGTTACAGGAAACTGATGAGGCCGGATAAACACCAGCAGGGCGCTGTCCGCGAGGGGATAGCACTCGGCACTGATACTTCCAGTTGCACGCCTAAAGCACGTGGAAAGCCCCGTTAAACTCGTCACCCATCCAAGCACGAACCAGGCTCAAACTTTGCTTTGCTTCCAATAAGTGGTGCAAAAGCAACTCCTGAGTCTGCGTGCGTAAACGAATGACTGTGATGATGGTGATGGTGGTGTTTAACACATAGTCTGTAAGGCCAATACCCAATTAAGACTCAAACATATTTAATTGTAGCGGGTTAAATCAGAAATATGAAGGGCACGCACGCTCTTAGCTTTGACAGGACCTGCAGTTCGCGTAACTTAGAACTCACGTGGTGTGTGCTCGTCGTTTTGTAAGTATCAAAGGTCTCCGTGTGGGGCTGTTTACAAACAGATCCATTCAACCCGCAGCGCAGTGTTGACAGAGCCACTGCGCTTGTGCCAGGCCAGGTGCACTCCGAGGCCCACGTGACGTGCTCAAGGCTCCCTGGGAGGAGGCCACGGGACCGGGACCCACGTGGCCAAGGGTCAAGTGACGCAATTTAAATAAGAGCGCAAGCACGCAAAGATCGCCCGTATAGCCTTCACAGACTGTAGGGGCAAGTGCTGCTAGCGAGTAGCCCCTACGAAGGCCGGCGCAGCACACCGGGGAGTGGGTGGCCAATACAACGCCCGGCCGCCTTTGTCTCCCCAGTGTTGTTTACTACGCACCGCACCAGGTAATGTTGTGTTAAGGCTGCGTCGACCTAGAGAAAGCACAGGACGGGACTATTAAGTAATATTATCGCCCATCACTCACTGCAATTAGCCGTTGCCGGGAATCGAACTCGGTTGGCCTAAGGTGCGCAGCCGTCACCAGAATGCGCTAACCGCCGCGCCACCGCTCCCCCACCGGGACGACACCAAAATCCGCGCACTCGACCTCGGCTCCACAAAGCAGAGAGCGGCACCGCGATCCGCACGAGGTCCCAGGCAGGTGTGAGGGTGGAGGGAGGGGGTGATGAGTGGGAGAGGGGGAGAGGGAGGGAGGGAGGGTAGGGTGGGGGTAGCAGGGGGAGTGAGGTCGCGTGGGCGTGGGGGTGTGTGGGGGGGGGTGATACTGGTGGAGGGGAAGGGAGGGCAGGGGGTTGTTTGGCTGCGGGGGGTGAGGCTGGGTTGGATTGCGGGGATTGTGGTGGGGGGCGGGGGGGGTCTTGGCTCACGAGGAGGAGGAGGAGGGGTGGCGGTGGAGGGAGGCAGAAGCGGGACACGGGGCGTGGAGCGAGGTGGCTGGAGGACGGGGGACGGCACGGGTGGGTGGGTGGGAGGGAGGGAGGGAGCGAGTGTGCGTGGCAGGAGGTTCATAGAGCGCCGCGGAGGGACCCGTCCCTGCCGGCTTGGGATGCGGGTTGCTATGGAGTCGCCGTGTCTCGGAGTTGCAGTCATAGCCTAGAGAGAGAGAGGGGGGTCGAGGTACGAGCAGCAGGGGGTGGTGATGGGAGCGCTGAGGCTGCGCGGACCTGAGCCACGGGATGAGGACGGCGATGAGCGCCGCGGAGCAGAGACGGCGACGCGCGGGCACCGCGGAGGTGCCGCGCGTCGCCAACGGGATCGCGCGCGGAGTGCGTGACCTGCGCTAATTCGGGGAAAACGTCCTGGACGCCACTAATTTGCAATTTGCGCACGCGTGTCGACATTCTTGCCGGGCGCACGAACAGCCGCGGAGATTTAAGGGGGAAATGTGGCCGAGCATAGAGTGCGAGGGGAGGAGGAGGTGGGTGGGTGGTGGAGCGGGGACGGTCGGGGGTGGGATGGGAGGGGGTGCGTTTGGAGTGAGATGGGAGAGAGAGCGAGAAGAGAACGAGCGAGCGAAGCGCTCTGGTGTGGGCGTAAGGGCTGGAAGAGAGGGGAAAAAAACGCCGCGAACGATTCCATAGAAACACGCGTTCACACACTCAGGGATACACGCGCACGAACCACCCCCCTCCCCTCGCCCCCCCACCCAGCCCAACTACCCCAGCGCATCGGTGCGGGCCCGAGGCGGTACTGAAAAAAAGGTCAGCACTTCTTCCCGCAGACCGCCGCCTCGGCGCAAAACGCGCGGGCAGACAGCGCGGGCCCCCCTGCTAAACACACTTTGGACCGTGACATTTGCCAAGGTCCGCTCAGCCCCCTACCCCCCCTCTCATGCAGGCAGCGGCAGCAGCGCGAGATGACACCCCCCCTCTCGCCCTCTACGGACCCCGCGTCCCGCGACCGGCGCGCGCGTGCACACGCACATACACATGCATGCATACATATACATGTATGCATGCTGTAGATGCACATAGCAGACACAGAGGCGTGTACGTACACATGCACACGCGCGCACACGCGTGTGCAGAGTCACGTGTGCAGAGTCACGGATCCGCGCAGCGCCGCCCCCGCGCGCACTTCGGGCTTTGTGTGTTCCGGCAGCGCGCGTGCACGCACGCGCACGCGCATGTATGATACGTGCATGTTTGCGCGCGTGCGTACACGTGAATGCACGGGTGTGCGCGCGCATGCATTCACGTGTGTATACATAGTACATACATAAGTACAAACATGCATAAACATACTCACGCAGGCTCACGTGCAAATGTACAAAGACAAAGATCCCCACCCTCCCCTATAGCCTTAACAGACTCTTGAGGCAGCGAGCACCGATGAGGGCCGGCACAGCACACGAGGGGGCGGGTGGCAAGCACCACGTGCGGCCGGCTTCCTCTCCCCGGTGCTAAAGTTTCACACACCGCGCCAGCTAATAATTTAAAGCTGAGTCGACCTAGGGGAGGCCCAGGGCCGGTTCAGATAATCGTCACTGGTGTTGGCCATGAGCGGGTATCGAACTTGGGTCCGCCAGCTTCGTAGCAGAGCTTGCTAACCGCTACACTACCCATAATAGAGTTGTTTGGCGTTATATCGCGTAAATATAAATGTGTTAAACCCGCCACAGCCAATTAGTGAGGTTTGTCACGGAAACAGAATGTGCCAATCCGTTACGAGTTCAGCACACCGGTGTGTTGGAGAGAAAATCCACAACATTTACAATCTGAGTACGACGTTTCGCCAGTAATTACAATCGGCATCATCAGGCGACAGCCAGATTTGTAGATAAATCCTCCTCCAAACCTTACAAATTGGATGTGTCGCGTGGTGGCGGGTCGAACGACACATTTATATTTTCGCGATCTAACCCCCCCAAAAAACCCTGTATTATTGGTCGTTAAACGCTACACTACCGCCACCCATACAAACACACGCGCACACACGGCTACAGTCACGTCACGTATACAGGCAAATAAGTCGCGTTCCCAAATCGCCCGTAACGCGCCCCCCATCTCGTGAGATCTCGGAAGAGAAGATGCGTGACCTCCGGCGCCACTGCATCCATCGTTCTGCACCCCCCTCCACCGACGCCAGTCCGCACTGACCGGCGTGGGGAAGTATGGCCCTGACATCTCTCACGACTTGCGAGACGTGGGAGGTTGACGAAACGGGCTGTGCGTGTAAACGCTCGATTTACTCCAGCAGTGGAGAGACCACGTCTGACAACGATGAAAGGCAAATTTAATGCATGCTCCACAAACATGGATATCTCGAAAATGTATATATTTTTCAACGATCCAAATTTGTCCATCTTGAAGCTAAGCAGAGTTGATCCTGGTTAGTTCTTGGATGGGGGGGGGGGGTGTGGGGAGGACCTCCACCAGGTCTTGCCAGGTGTTGCAGGCGTGCGGCTTCCAGTTGTGACGAGAAGCACGCCATCCTGAGTGTAGCCCCCAGCACCTGGAGAGGCCCTCTCCAGGTGCCGGGGGCCCCGTGTGCCTCAAGGAGCCAGGAGGCTCCCGTGAGTGGACTCGGCCGCACAGCCTCAGAGAACGTATCCACCCTCCCTGTAAACCCCCCCCCCCCTTCCTGATCCATTGCGATGTCTGGCCATGAACCGCGACAATCATTTCGCGGCCCGAAGGCGGTAGAGAGTGAGTCTCGCCATTCTTCACAATTCACGCAACAACGCTCAATTGCTTCTCGTCACTAAAGTGGCCGCAGCGTCGCCACGGCGCCTGTGCCAGGCTAGGTGCGCTTTGAAGTCACGTGACGTGTCGAAGGTTCGCTGGCAGCAGGTGACGGGACGGACCCGCTTGTTATTGGTCACATGACTCAAATTACCGGCAGATGCTCCCGTCTGTACTCCCACGCTGTTGCCACCTTGCTGTGTTTTATGCGCCCGGCAGTCGGCTCGTTGTTGTGAGCTTCGCCCACACGCGCGCGCGCGTTATTTGTAACAAGTGCTCCTATTCTCACGTGCATTTTCCTGAACGCTGCTGGGATGAATTGGATTACGATTACTGGCGTTAGGCACTACCACTAGAGTGCAAGATACGTACAGTATATCCATATAGTCCGACATGATTTCGCCCTACATTCTTTTTTTTGTTTAAACCTATGAGCAGGTTGAGCAAGGCGACATTGGGCGAGAGGCACCAGCATAATTCATCCCCGGAACAGCGTTCCGGACTGTTCCGGGATAAATGAAGCAAAGGGAGAATAGCAAAAAAAAACAATTGGTCTCGGACAGGGACAAGCAGTCGACAGCACGGACGCCTGAGGGAGGGTCGGGTGGTTTGCGGGAGAGGGGCGGTGAGTTCAGGAGCACAGCGGCAGCAGCGGCAGCAGCGGCAGCAGCAGATACCTCGCAGCGAGCGAAATTGACCGAGGATGTTTGACCGACGGCGTGACATTTACTAAAATATCGAGGTCTCCTCGTGAAGGAAAAAAAAGAAAAGAGAGAGCGAGAGAGAGGGGGGGGGGGCGGTGGGGCTGCCGATCCTCCCAGCGGACTTCAGCAGGGTCCGGGACGGTGCCGGCCCCGCGTCGTCGCGCACAGCGCGGGGCCTCGGGCGGTGCGCGACGTCGTCTGTCCGAGCGGCGCGCACCGCGGGCACCGCGACCAGCAAGCAGAGGGGGTGGGAGGCGGCTGATGAACGCTTCCGCCTTACACTCGCCACGTCGCCCGCGCGCCCATCCCCGCTCCCTGCAAACAACAACTTTCTCTCTCCGCGCCTAATAAGACATAATGCTAATCAGGTTCCGAAATCATTATCAGAGCCCCCCTTCTGGGAGGTGTCAAGTCCGAAGACTGGCCCCGCACGCTCGCTCTAATTGCACCGCATTCAGGCGCCCGCCCGGACCCACAGAAAAAAATGTATTTTGCGTCTGAGATTGGACTTGTCATCGTCAATATATAAACGCTTCCCCCCCATTCCCACCACCCCCAACCCCCCCCCCCCCTACCCTTTTCTTCTCTCTCTCTGCTCCTCCGCGCTCAAAGCGCATGCCTTCTAATTTGAATCGCGACTTCATTGCGCGCGCGCGCACACAGAGAGAGCAATGCGCCCGTCTGCTCACGCGCGCGCGGCGTGTGCGCACCGATACACGAGCGAACGAGTCAACCGGCGCATGAGCCCGGGTCTCCCGTGTCGGCTCTCGGAAGCTAAGCGGAGATGTTGAGCCTGGACTGCTGCCTGGATGGGTGACGCTCGCACACAAGCGGCGTGTACGTTCGAGGCTGCCATGGCGCCGCGGAGTGAACAGTGGGACGAGCGAAATATCAATTGTCTAGTAGCGCCATGCTCCCACGTCTGCGTTCCCCGCGACCACCGAACAGCACTGACCCAACGTGGGATTGTCAAGCAATCCCGTGTCCACACACGGCGAGCGGAGTCATCCTCCAGTCGTGGCGTTTACAGAGCGGCCGCACGCGTACACACGGACAGAGTGCGCGCTCATCAACATATGGAGACCCCCCCCCACACACACCCCACTGGCTCCCATTAATTCCAAACCGCATTGATGAACAATGTGAGCTGTTCACACCGGGGCTTTGTGAATGACTGCGGAGTGAAACGTGGATTTCGCCATTCTGAGCACGCGCTTCCCGTACGGGTCATACGCGCGAGACTATCGGAGAAGATTCCATTAATCAATCAGTTAAAGTCGTTTATTTATAACATGCGTGCAGGCGAGAGGAGCCAATTGAGACGGGGGAAAAAATACCTCCCTTTTCATGGGAAAGCGGGTATTTGTTAATGTCACGCCTCCTGTCAAAGCCCCGTGCCAACTACGCAACTCCCTCACCCCCGCCCCGCCCCCCGTGCTGTCGACTCCATGCTCAAATCCAGGATGAAAACTTCCCTCGTCCACATTGCCGATGAACGGCGCTCAATGCCAGCCGGAAGAGAGCTGGGAAACACCGCGGTTCCGGGAATTATTTGAGCAGCCAAGCCAACATCCACCCCGCCGCGTTTTGTTCTCACGACGCTGCGGTGGTGTGTAACAAAAAAAACTTGCCTACAATAAAGCGGGGTTGTTATAGAGATGCGTTCCTCGTACTCTCGTGGCAGTGCCTTACGTCGATAGCCCATGCCCCCGAGCCAGCCGAGCAGCATTCCGAAGAATATCGAGCGAGAAAATAAACTCCGCGCGTGGCTGTCTTCAAACAAGCGTCTTCAATCGCATCTTAGCCCCAACGTTTCTTACCTATCGCATTGTTGTTGGTGGCCCCGTAGATCAAAGGTAGTCCCCTCGCCCTACGAACCCTATACGAATGTATTATTATAATACGACCAATTATGAACCCAGAAGCGAACCCAAAGAGTCTAACGACTATGTTCGCGGGCGGTGTTTGCTGGGGGGTGTTTGGGCGTATTTGGGGTTGTTTGCCCAGTGCCGTGCGGGGGAGTTTGACTTCGTGCGAGCGGTACCGGAGAACCCGGACACACCCCCTCCCCCACCCGATGTGGGGTGGGGGGTCACACTGACCACTGCCATCCCATGGCCCGCGCCTCGCCCTGGCCTGGCGGAGCAGCCCGTGGCGGTGGTGGCCACCCACCGAAGCACAAGCCGGGCTGGAGACCAGCGCGGCTTGTGACCCCTGCTATGGGCACATCGACAAAAACAAAGACCCCCCCCAGCGTATAGCCTCAACAGACTGTAGCGGGCAAGTGCTGTTAGCGAGCACCTATGAAGGCTGGCATGGACACACGAGGGGGTGGGTGGCCAGCACCACGGCCAGCACCCCGGCCGCCTTTGTCTCCCCAGTGGCGATGTTTACACCTCGCACCAGGTACTCATTTTAGGCTGAGTCGACCTAGAGGAGGCCCAGAATCGGTTCAGATCATCGTCACCCAGGTGTTGGGAGGCCGTGAGCGGTAATCAAACCCGGGTCGTCAGGTTAGTGGCGCAACGCGCTCACCGCTACACCGCCACTCCCCTCGATACACGGCAGCATCCCGCACGCGGAGAGAGCCTCCGCAGAGGGTTCAGACTGAAGACTTCAGACTCAGCTGGTAAAGACGACTGAGCTAAGCAGCTCTTTTTACAAGGACGTCCAATTTATAAGTGGGGACAGAAGGAGCTGACTGTGCTCTTTATAAACTGTGCTCTTTATAAGCTGTGCTCTTTATAAGCTGTGCTCGGAGCGAGGAGCACCTCTGAAAGCCCGCACGGCGCTCGGGGCGGGTGGCTGGTCAGCACCACCCCCGGCCACCTTTGTCTCCCTCGTGGCGATTTTCACACGCCACAACAGGTCCTCACTTGAGGTTGAGTCGACCTAGAGGAGGCCCAGGGCCGGTATCAGATCATCGTCACTTGGTGTTGGGAGGTCGTGATCGCGAATCGATCTCTGGTCGCCGGGTTGGCAGCGCAGCGCTAACCGCTTCACCGCCCTTCCCAACAAAAACACACAAAGGCGAGACAAAGATCCCCCGTATAGCCTTCGCAAACTGTTGGGGCAAGTGCTGTTAGCGAACACCTATGAAGGCCGGCACGGCGCATGAGGGGTTGGGTGGCCAGCACCACGCCCGGCCGCCACTACACACACACAGACACGCGCACACAGACACGCGCGCACACAATGCGCCGTAATTATTAACCAATTAGTCCTCCAGCTAATTCAGCGTCACCCACTCTCACGTCGCGCGGGGCGGGGGGGGGTCACTTGGCGAGAGATGCTTCGTGGTAGCCAGGAACCCCACACGCACCCAAGCCCGCCACCCACACCAGAGGCGACACGACGGGGGTGGTGGTGGTGGTGGTGCAGGCAGCTGGACTTGGCTTGCAACGTGGCCCCGTGATGCCCGTGTACAGTGCAACCACTGCTAGAGCTCCCTCTACCGGGAAGCCCTTTACCGCCGCCAGCAGTGGCGAGAGCAAGGCAGTTGCGGGGGCCGCGCCTCTGTCTTCTACCGGCGATTGTTCGGCCGAAACGCGGCGACAAACCACCGCCCGCTGTTAGCGTCACGCGTTGCACCAACGTTGTGTCGACTTGCCTATCGGTGTTTAGAAGGATACTAAACCTTCAGCAGGAGCGGGGGGGGGCTCATGACCCCCCTGCCCCCCCGCGACGGGACGTCTGAGCCATATCAATGCAACGCGACGTGACTGTGCGTCTGTGACAAAGAGCTTCATAGCCCGTCGGATTCCTCCTGCAGACGAAACAAATGTTTTTTTGATTCTGCGTGGGAGAGCTCAAATTTGAGATGGGTCGTCTCAGCAATGCTCCCCAAGAGGAAGTGGAGCTGCAGCTTGAGACGGTAACTAGTTCTGGGCCACGGATCACTGGAGATGCCACCCCTCATTGTTGGTTTCTTCGCAACATTTGAATCGCATTGGATACGAATCATGGACACGTGACAGCGATTTGGTCAACACATTGCTGAGTGAAGAAGGGCTCCCCACCCCGCCTGGGTGTCGGGGTTTATTTGACTATACTTCACCGCGCTGGTCACTGCGGGCTGGTGAAGTGTGGAGGGGGAGATGGTTTAGATGTTCACTCGAGGCTGACGGTGGCTCGTGGACCCGCGTGCGATCGATCGTGCTCATTTCAGAGCACGGTGAATGGGATGCATTTAAAGAAATACAGTTTTAAATGAACCTCGCTTCATAACAACGACAACAAACCTAGACAACATTGTGGCATCAATAGTGGTGATGGTGGCATTGCCTTGGTCGCATCTATCAGATTACACGAATCACCGTTGCGGAATTAATGAACGATTATAAAGCAGACTCGTGCCCACTCAGCGCGAGCAGGGCTCCCGCAAACCCGACTCCTGGGACAATCTCGCCGTCCCTGGAGACTCACGCTCACAAACAGTGCGTAAAGCACACTCCCACTGAGCACCATCACGCCACGATGATGTTGACGATGATGACCGCAATGACCATTGTCCCGATGACGTGACGGCAGCATGACTAATTGGCACGCAGGAGCGCCAGCGGTGGAGTGTGGTCGGGATGAGTCCTGGTCCAAGAAACTAAATTGGGGTCACTCGCTATCCGACTTACGCCCCCCCCATCCCCCTTCTCTCTTCGTAGTCCCGGCGCCTGGGCTACTTCGGCCCGTGGCTTCCTGTGCAGTCGCACCGCCTGTACACCGCTGGATAGAAGCTATGCCAGTCTATGGGTCTCTTTGCAGTCTATGGGTCACGTGATAAATGTTTGAGTCACAGCAGTGGCGTAACGTGGTTGGTCCACTCCCCCAGCCCTCAATGTCCAATTTCTCGCCCCCCCCCCTCGCTAATGGGTGGGAGGGGGAGGAGGAGGTTGGGTATGGGTCGGATTTTCCAGCGACGTCTGCCTGGAGGCATCGCAGTGCGCAGTGTCACGGAGCGAGACAGCTGGCCCGCACCGAGACGCAGAGACTCAACGCGATCGTCGATAACGCCGTGGCCCTACATAAGGCGGCGGGGGGGGGGAGCAAAATATAAATTGGCGACCTCTCTGGCGATGGCCCCTTTCCTCGTAGCCCGTGGCCATTCCCGGAAACGGCGCCTCTAGCGTCCTTTCCTTTTTCAAGGCGACGGTGTTGTTACTGACGGGCGTGTTGGGGTTGTTAGTTAATTGTGTTTTGTGCGCCACCGATAAACTCAGCAGCAGCAGCATCGCCACCAGATCACGTGCTTGATTTTCGCAGAGAAGCACGGTCTCTCATCTACCGACTCATCTCCTCCCCGTCCGCCCCTGGGTGTTTTTGCAGGACATACGCACGGACCAGTACTGTGTCTGTCCTGTCCTGGGCCTCCTCTAGGTAGATTCAGCCTCAAATAAGTAATATATCTGGCGCGGCATCTAAACATCAAATGCATCACCGCGCTGTGGACAGGCCCCGGTGCCGATTGGGAGCGCCGTGTTCTCTATCTGACAACAGCTGCGTGTGCTGTCTTGCCTGTGTGTGTGTCTGTCTGTCTAGTCTAGAGGGAGCGGTGGCACAGCAGTTAGCGTGCTACGTTAACGAACGAATCCGACCACCGGAGTTGGATTCCCAGAGAGGGCTAACATCAGTGGCTCTGTGGTGTCCGAGTCTCATCGCTTATCCTGGGCCGCTTCTAGGCCGCATGGGTTTGAAATAAGTGCTGGGTGCGATGCATAAACATCAGCAGTGGTGAGACAAATACGGCCGCGGGCGACCCTGGAGGGAGGAGATCCACTCCCTCGTGCGCCGTTATGGACTTAATAGGTGCTCGCTAACAGCACTTGCCCCAACAGTTGTTGCGCGTGTGATGTGTATACCAGGACATGTATGTAGCGGGTGCCTGTGTGTTTCTGATTTTAGCAATCGTGGGTAATTAATAGAAATGTATTATCTTGCCGAGACGGAAAGAAAGAATCGATGTTGCGAATCATTGATTGAATAACACACACACACACATCTTAAAGATGGTCACTCACCCGAAACGTCAAATCTTTGTTTTTTTTATTCTGTGTATATTTATTTGGAATATAGACTGAGTTGTGTCTTCTACACGGGCGTGTGATCGTTTGGCCCAGTATTCACCTTACCTGTCAATACTGTACACACACCTGCCGTGAAACGCACGTGGCCATATATGGTATCGATTCGCTTCGGGAAGTGCGCGGGGGCTATTGGATCATACTTCACCACTATTTAAACGAAACTAAAAAATATATATTTACCATGTGAGGCCCGGTGAGCTACAGAGCTATTTTTCAGATGCAACCTGGCCACAAATGATAGCTCAAACGAAGTGGTGTATCATGTGGTAATACAGAGCGGCAGCCAAATGTTCTGAACGCGTGTTTCTAAATCTGGAGGGGGGGAGAAAAACCCAAAGCAACCATGGGGAGAGAAAACATGCACACTTAAAAAACATACGAGGGTGGGGATCGGGATCGAACCAACGACCTCCTGTGTACCGGGCGAGGTAGTTAACATCTCGCCACCACGGCGCCCTATGAGTGGGATGGGCGAATCGTCATGCCGCTCACCATCATCATCACCATCATCACCACCATCACCATCATCACCACCATCACCACCATCACCATCATCACCACCACCATCACCATCATCACCATCACCATCATCACCACCATCATCACCACCATCACCACCATCACCACCACCATCACCACCATCATCATCACCACCACTATCACCATCATCACCACCACCATCACCATCATCACCACCATCATCACCACCATCATCACCATCATCACCAACATCACCATCATCACCATCATCACCACCACCATCACCACCATCATCACCACCACCATCACCATCATCACCATCATCACCACCACCATCACCACCATCATCACCACCACCATCACCATCATCACCACCATCATCACCACCATCATCACCATCATCACCACCATCACCACCATCACCATCGTCACCATCATCACCACCATCACCACCATCACCACCACCATCACCATCATCACCACCATCATCACCACCATCATCACCATCATCACCACCATCACCATCACCATCATCACCACCACCATCACCATCATCACCATCATCACCACCACCATCACCACCATCATCACCACCACCATCACCATCATCACCACCATCATCACCACCATCATCACCATCATCACCACCATCATCACCATCATCACCACCATCATCACCACCATTATCACCATCATCACCACCATCACCATCACCACCACCATCACCATCATCACCACCACCATCACCATCATCACCACCACCATCACCACCATCACCACCATCACCATCATCGCCTGCACCCCCCAAACATATTTGGTTCCCCTCCCCTCTGGCCACCCGCCACCTCTCAGCCGTCGCCCCCCCCCCATCTTCCACTTAGCCCGTGGAAGCACCCCCCCCCCGTCTCTCGTCTGCTTTACTGCCGCTCTAACTCACTGGGCTGTGTTTCATGCGCGCTTTGTTGCATTAAAACGCCGTGGAAATAGCACATTTGATGGTGGTGACGTTGGTGATGGTGGCGATGTTCGTGATGGTGGCGATTGTGTGGGGAGGGGGGTGATTGTGGTGATGGTGATGGCGGTGGTGATGGTGATGATAGCGATGGCGGTGATTGATGGCGGTGGTTGATGGTGGTGATGATGGTGGTGATGGTGGTGATGGTAGTGATAACGGTGGTCATGCTGATGATGGCGGTGGTGACAGATGTAGTTGATGGTGATGGCGGTGGTGATGGTGGTGGATGTGGTTGATGGTGATGGCGGTGGTGATGGTGGTGGATGTGGTTGATGGTGATGGCGGTGGTGATGGTGGTGGATGTGGTTGATGGTGATGGCGGTGGTGATGGTGGTGGATGTGGTTGATGGTGATGGCGGTGGTGATGGTGGTGGATGTGGTTGATGGTGATGGCGGTGCTGATGGTGGTGATGTGCTGCTCGTGTTGTCGTGGCGCTCTGATTGTGAACACAGCCAACAGGTGACAACCGCCGCGTGTTTTTCTATTAAAATGCATGCGCTGCTGTGCGCATGCGCACTCACATGCGAACACACACACACATACACACTCAATCACACGTACATAGGAACACACACACACACATACACACTCAATCACACGTACATACGAACAGACACACGCGCGCGCGCACTCGGGCCACTCGCAAAACCCACACGCACGCCCACTCACACGCACGCACGCGCGCGCGCGCCCACTCACATACGGACAAAGACCCCCCGTGTAGCCTGAACAGACTTTTGGGGCAAGTGCTTTTTAGCGAGTAAGCACCCCCATGAAGGCCGGCACGGCGCACGAGGTGGGTGGCGAACACCACGCCCGGCCGCCTTTGTCTCCCTCGTGGTGATGTTTACGACAGGCACGCGCCCACCTACCCACCCGCGCGCGCGCGCCAGCGATGCATGCAACACATGCTCTCGGTTTTGTTCTGTAAGCCGCGCGGAGCAGGCTATCCTCCCCGCGCTGCTCCTCGCGGGGGGGGGGGTGTGGAGGTGGGGGAAGAGGGCGGGTTGGGGTGGGGTGGGGTGGGGGGTCCGCGCGACACTTCGAGCGCAGACCGCGCCGCGCGCGAGTCGCGAATCGGTCCCGGGGCGGCTCCTCGCATCGACGGATGGGAGTAGGGACTGACGGGGGTGGGAGGGAGTGGGATGGGATGCTGTGGGGCTCTAGAGGCGGGGGGTGCACGGGGGGGTGGTTGGGTTTTGATGTGGGAAGGGGAGGGCGAGGTGGGTGGAGGGGAATGGGGGGGGCTCTCTGGCCGGAGCGATGAGCGAGGGAGGAGGGAGGGAGGGGAGGTGAAGAGGGAGAGAGGGAGGGAGGGTGCCTTTTGCTCGTATCCGTCCCGCGCATCGCCACGTCGCTTAGAGCCGATCCCCAAGTTCTCGCGACTGCCGAGGAAGGTCCCGGGGATAATCGATTGTTCTGACCGCGCGCCATCTCTCCCGCAACAATCCACTCACCCGCCGCACACTTTCCCCTCCACCCACTCACCTCCCCCCTTCATCAGCTCGTCCACCCACTCACTTCACCCTATCCCCCTCCATCCACCCCATGCACATTCACCCCCCCCCCCCCCGCGCGCCCTGTCCCATTGGCTATGACGGCGCGGGGGGCCGCAACGCGCACACAATCTACACGTGTGTGTCTGTGTGTGTGTGTAGACGTGTGTGTAGACGTGTGTGTGTAGACGTGTGTGTGTGTAGACGTGTGTGTGTGTCTGTGTGTGTAGACGTGTGTGTGTGTCTGTGTGTGTATGTGGGTGTATGTCTGTGTGTGTAGACGTGTATGTGTAGACGTGTGTGTCTGTGTGTGTATGTGGGTGTATGTCTGTGTGTGTAGACGTGTGTGTGTGTCTGTGTGTGTAGAGGTGTGTGTGTGTAGACGTGTGTGTCTGTGTGTGTCTGTGTGTAGACGTGTGTGTGTCTGTGTGTGTGTCTGTGTGTAGACGTGTGTGTGTGTCTGTGTGTGTATGTGGGTGTATGTCTGTGTGTGTAGACGTGTGTGTGTCTGTGTGTGTAGAGGTGTGTGTGTGTGTGTCTGTGTGTGTAGACGTGTGTGTCTGTGTGTGTGGGTGGGTGGGTGTACACGTGCGTGTGCGTCTGTGTGTGCGTTTGCTCAAATCACTCTTTGCTGTGCGCGCTTTCGGACCGAGTTGGCCCTTGCGTGCGCTCGCGTGTCCTGTGCGTGGGTGGTTGTGTGGGTGGTTGTGTGGGTGGTTGGAAGTGTGGGTCGTTGTGTGGGTGGGTGCATGCGTGGGTGGAAGCGTGGGTGGGTGCATGCGTGGGTGGGTGCGTGGGTAGAAGCGTGGGTGGTTGTGTGGGTGGAAGCGTGGGTGGGTGCATGCGTGGGTGGGTGCATGCGTGGGTGGGTGGAAGCGTGGTTGGTTGTGTGGGTGGTTGTGTGGGTGTAAGCGTGGGTGGGTGCATGCGTGGGTGGTTGTGTGGGTGGTTGTGTGGGTGGGTGCATGCTTGGGTGGAAGCGTGGGTGGAAGCGTGGGTGGTTGTGTGGGTGGGTGCATGCGTGGGTGCATGCGTGGGTGGTTGTGTGGGTGGTTGTGTGGGTGGTTGCGTGGGTGGGTGGGCGCCTGGCTGGCTGCGTGCGGGTGTTTGGTGCGTGCCTGCGTATTTGGCTGGGTTCATGTGTCCATGGGATGAGTGGGTGTGTGGTTGGGTGTCAGCACCCCAGCCCGGGCAGGCGGAGTGAGCTTGCAGCGGCAGCGGCGGCGGCAGCGCCCAGCGCTGTAGCCGACAGCGCAGTCGGCGAGCAGAGCCGTTCCCAGCCGCCGCGCCGCACTCACACACTCTCCCTCTCTCCCTCCCTCCTCACCCTGACACCCCTCCTCTCCCTCCTCACCATCCCGTCTCTAATTACATCGTGTACGTCCTGGCTACGGAGCCACCATAGCGCTTGCACCACCGCGACATGATGCATCCGAGCTAATTAGTGGTGGGGAGGAGGAGGAAGAGTGGGGTGGGGGGCTGGTGGGGGGGAGGGTGATCTTTTTTGTTGTCCGGGTGTAAAAGCCGTTTCAAAACAAGGCTCTGCTCCCAGTGGGGTCACAGTCGCCCATGCTCTGATTTTTAAAGAATTATTATTATTTCTTTCTCTTTTTTTTTCTGTCGGTTTTTTTCTCTCTCTCTCTCTCCTCTCTCTCTCTCCTCTCTCTCTCCCCTCTCTCTCTCTCTGCACAAATCGTCAAAGGAATACGCCGTGGCTCGTTCTCGCCGCGGCGAACAGGTGTGAGGGCAGTGTCTCTCTCGCTCCCTCCCTCTGTCTCTCACTCTCTCTGGGGAGGAGATGCCCACAGGAGGTCGGAGCAAACCTCTCCGCGCTCCCAGTGGCGAAAGCGGAAAACAGGCGATGCCGACCCCAGGGGTGGTGTTAGTGTGGGTTGTGTGTTAGCGTGGGGAGCGGTGGCGCAGCGGTTAGGGCACAGCACCACGAACCCGGCGTTCCCAGTTCGATTCCCGCTCGCGGCCACCAACACTTGTAAGGGTTATCCGAACGAGGACCTGTTGTGGTGTGTAAACATCGCCACTAGGGAGACAAAGGCGGCCGGGCGTAGTGCTGGCCACCCACCTCTCCGACCTTCATAGGTGGTCGCTAACAGCACTTGTCTCAAAAAGTCTGTGAAGGCTACATGGGGGGTCTTTGTCTTGTGTGTTGGTACTTGCTGAGCCATTGGCCCAAATTGGCGTATCGGTACCATCCAGGGTGGCAAATGTTAACAGTTTTTTTTTGTTGAAACAATCTTACGAATTTTTGTTTATGATACCAATGTACACCGCGGGAGATTAATTTTATTTAACGAGAAAAAAATAGGTAACAAAAAAACAACGGTCACCGTAAGTTTGTTCGATAAGGCAAATCTATAATTGTGCTAATAAAACAAGGGCGATAATGCGACACGAAACATCTGCTGAATGTGAGAATGAGTGAGGATGTCGTGCGGCTATCCAACAGCAAGCAACAAGCGCTCTTCTCTGGCCGTGGCGGGCACCGCCCATGCCTCCTGGGTGGTGGTCGCTGGCGAAATTCGCCACCTCAAGCGGTGCCGACCCACCGGGCGACCCACCCCGTGCGTGGCTCATGGGGCCCTGAATGTGTGCGCAGAGGGAACGTCCTTCATTCGCGCATCAATACAAATTAAACACGGAGAGGGAGATTTCCAAAGCGTGCGGTTAACTACCCCCCCCCCCCCCACTTAAACACCCACATGATAAGATATTATTTATATATTTACATCCGTCATCTTTAAATAGACCCGTGAAGGCGTCGGTAAAGTAGGTGTTATGAGCGGAGCCGTGGTCTGGTGTGGACGGTGGGAGCCTGCGCGTGTACTCTGAGTGGGGAGTGGTCGCGCTGTGGTTCGTGCACCTCGCTACGATCCCGGCGACCCGCGCACAACCCAACCCAGTAGCGAATAATTGAAACGGTCCTGGGCCTCCCCCTCGGTCGGCTCAGCCTTTAATTAGTACCTGATGCGGTATGTGAAACAAAATCACCGGGGGAGACAAAGGCGGCCGGGCGTGGGGCTGGCCACCCACCCGCTCGTGTGCCGCGCCGGCCTTCATACTTAGCAACAGTTGCCCCAACAGACTGCGTTGGCTACACGAGGTGGTCTTTGTTTTCACTTAAAATCTGCGCTGCATAAGTGATGCGCTGTGTAAGAGCGCACGATGCACTTTACCCTGACCCATGGCTTGATGTGACCGTCGCGGTATGGGTCGTTGTTGGCTCGCTGGATGGGTGGATGGGAGGGTGATTTGTGTGGTGGGGTGGATTAGGAGGGTGAGTTTGGTAGTGGGGTGGATTGGGAGGGTGAGTTTGGTGGTGGGGTGGATTGGGAGGGTGAGTTGGGTGGTGGAGTGGATTGGGAGGGTGAGTTGGGTGGTGGGGTGGATTGGGAGGGTGAATTGGGTGGTGGGGTGGATTGGGAGGGTGAGTTGGGTGGTGGGGTGGATTGGGAGGGTGAGTTGGGTGGTGGGGTGGATTGGGAGGGTGAATTGGGTGGTGGGGTGGATTGGGAGGGTGAGTTGGGTGGTGGGGTGGATTGGGAGGGTGAGTTGGGTGGTGGGGTGGATTGGGAGGGTGAGTTGGGTGGTGGGGTGGATTGGGAGGGTGAGTTGGGTGGTGGAGTGGATGGGGCGGTGAGTTGGGTGGTGGGGTGGATTGGGAGGGTGAGTTGGGTGGTGGGGTGGATTGGGAGGGTGAGTTGGGTGGTGGGGTGGATTGGGAGGGTGAGTTGGGTGGTGGGGTGGATTGGAAGAGTGAGTTGGGTGGTGGGGTGGATTGGGAGAGTGAGTTGGGTGGTGGGGTGGATTGGGAGAGTGAGTTGGGTGGTGGGGTGGATTGGGAGGGTGAGTTGGGTGGTGGGGTGGATTGGGAGGGTGAGTTGGGTGGTGGGGTGGATTGGGAGGGTGAGTTGGGTGGTGGGGTGGATTGGGAGAGTGAGTTGGGTGGTGGGGTGGATTG
The DNA here is from genome assembly GCF_964198595.1 of Lampetra fluviatilis. NCBI lineage: Eukaryota > Metazoa > Chordata > Hyperoartia > Petromyzontiformes > Petromyzontidae > Lampetra > Lampetra fluviatilis. The sequence goes on along the minus strand of NC_136279.1, from coordinate 23,071,161 downwards.
GGAGGGTGAGTTGGGTGGTGGGGTGGATTGGGAGGGTGAGTTGGGTGGTGGGGTGGATTGGGAGAGTGAGTTGGGTGGTGGGGTTGATGGTTGCCGCGACTGGAGGTTGGGTTGGTTGAGGGTTGGGGGAGCGCAGGGAGGGGTTCTGATCGAGTGGCTGTGGATGCTACGCGACGCTGAGCCACTGTGATGATGGGGCCCATGTCCATCGGCTCTCCGCGATGTTTTGTGATGCTGCTGCGTTGGCAGTGGTGCGCAAATAAGAAACAAATGGGACACATTCGTCATTAACACCGTGGACTTACAAATACAATATGGAACGCGCGATGTTTCGGGCAAGGGCCCTCCTTTATAGAATACACATTATTTTGCGTCCTAAACTGAACGTAAGTTTTTTTTGCTCCTTTCAAGGCTATGCGTCGAGTGCTGTGGTCTATACAGCGCATGTAAACACGCGTGTTTACACGCGTGTTTACATGCGTGTCGTGTGTCTGCGTGGCTCGCCGTCATGACACCTGTGCGTGCATTTATTTATTTATTTGCTCGGCCCTATTCGCCGTCATCCCTCTCGGGCGTACGCAAGCGGTGCGCAGAAGCGCGCTGGGTGCCGATGTGGCTAACGTGGGAGTGCGTGTGTGTGTAAGTGCCTGCCACTGTGTGTGTGTGTGAGCGTGAGCGTGTGTGAGCGTGTGAGTGTGTGTGAGCGTGTGTGTGTGTGAGCGTGTGTGTGTGAGTGTGAGCGTGTGTGTGTGTGAGCGTGTGTGAGCGTGTGGAAGTGCCTGTCACTATGTGTGTGTGTGAGCGTGTGGAGGGGGGGGCGCGGTAGTGTAGCGGCTAGAGCGCTGCGCTACGAACCCGCCCACCCGAGTTCGATTCCCGATTATCTGAACTGCTGCTGGGGCCTGCCCTAGGTCGACTTAGCCTCAAGTGAGTACCTTGCGTGGTGTAATGTGTGAACATCGCAACTAGGGAGACAAAGGCGGTCGGGCGTGGTGCTGACCTCCCGCCCCCTCTTGTACTGTGCCGGCCTTCAGAGGTGCTCGCTAACAGCAAGTGTGTTGAGTGCGTGGGCAGTGGCTCGTGTGCGTGTGAGAGCGCGCGTGTGTGTGTGTCAGTCTCTGTGTGTATGTATGTATCAGTCCGTGTGTGTGTGTCAGTCTCTGTGTGTATGTATGTATCAGTCCGTGTGTATGTGTGTGTCAGTCCCTGTGTGTGTGTGTGTGCTTCACCTGGGATGGGTATCTCTGACACACGCTCTCACAGAAACTCACACACACATGTACACACACACACGCGCGCCTATGTGCTTCTGTGCACATCCGGGCAGTTGGCCGGTGATATGCAGTATGCATACCCACTGCCCTGAGACGATAGACTGTATTGGAGACCCTTAGGCTGAAGCAGGCGGTGCAGTCGCGACCAGGGTTAGACATTGACGAAAGCGCAGACAACGCGCGCGCACACAAAGACAAAGATCCCCCGTGTAGCCTTAACGGACTTGTGGGGCAAGTGCTGTTAGCGAACACCTATGAAGGTCGAGACGGCACCCAAGTAGGGGGTTGGCCAGCACCAGGCACACGCAGACACTCACACACTTATCGACACGCGCACACACTCACGCACTTATCGACACGCGCACATGCGCGCAGCGCTACCCCAAATAACATCGCAACCATAGCAGCACAGGTAGGGGGTGTTCAGCACGGGAGACGCGAGAAGGCGGTGTCACGCACACTGACATCGCCACAGCGAGACACGGGGCAGCGAGACACGAACAAGCAACAGCGAAACACGGGACGTGGAGACACGGGACAGCACGGGACCCCCGGCGCTGACCCCCCCCACCCCGCACTGACCATCGTCTTCACAGGCACGTGGAGCCGAGGGGCCGAGACGTCGGCCTCTCTGCCGAGCTGGAAGCCCTTGGACCGAACCCAGAACTTAAATTTGGCGTTGTCTCCGGACGCCGCCTCGCCTCCGCTCAGTAGCTGCACGATGCGTTGGTACTTCTTGTGCGTGACCGTCTTTGTCTTCCCGGCGTCGCCGTACGTGCGCAGGCACCATTCCTGGAAAGAGCGGAAAGTGCCGCTTCGCCGCCGCCAGCGCGGCCCGCTCGGCGCCACCGCCACCGCCTTGGCGTCACCCAGGGATGAGGAGCGGTGTTCGGACATGTCCCTCCCTCTCCTCCCTCCCTCCGTCTCTCCCGCACTCTCTCGCCCTCTCTCGCCCTCTCTCTCTCCCGCTCCTCGCTCGCTCGCCGCTCGCCCTCCGCGTTGCACCTGCCCGAGCGCGAGCCTCCTCCCGTCCGTCTTTCTCTCCCTCCCTTCCTTGTGCTGAGCCCCCCTGCGCTCCCCTCGCTTCTCCACGCCTCTCCCTCCCTCCCGCCCGCCCGCCCGCCCTCTCTGGGTGCTCACGGCGGCGGTGGCAGCAGCAGTCGCGCTGCTTCCACGCAGAGAAGCAGCAGCAGCGACGACGATGGTGACGATGGTGCCGCTGCTGCTATTAAATATTCTACAAATGCTCGCAGGAGTGTTAATTGCCTCTGGGTCAAGCACAGACCCTCTACCTCCTCCTGCTTTCTCTCCGCCCACCTCCAGAAATATTTACCAAATGAATAACGGTCGCCAAATGTTCGAATCGAAGGCTTGAGAGGGGACACGCTGGAGAGAGGCGCGTGGCGCTGATGAGAGAGCGAGCGAGAGAGGAGGGAGTCGCGGGCTGCCTGGGTCGGTGCGCCGCGCAGGACATCCCCGTTGCGGCGGGACCCGGGTAGGAGGATGTGGAAGGCGGAGGAGGTGTATGTATGGCTGGGCTGGGGGAGGGGCCATGGGCTTCCCTCTCCCATCCTCCTCCTCCCCCCACATACAACCCTACACCCCCCCCATTCCTACCATCCCCTCCACCAAACACCCTCCCCCCCCGCCCCCTCGAGTACGCGCCACCCATCCACAGACCGCTGCTCCGTCTCGCCTCCCACGATCTCCCCCCCCCACCTCTCTCCACCCCCCCACCCCATCCCGGCCTCTCCCCTAATTCCACCCACGAACACCGCCACGGCCCCCCCCACCGAGCTCCGTGCTCTTGCAGCGCTCGATTGGAGGACGGAGCCAAAGTTTCTGTGGTTACGGCCAATCAGCCGCGCCTGTCCCGGCTGTCCCATTTAGGAATGCTCGCCGCTCGCCGCCACAGCCACAGCCGCCACTGCGCCTGCATTGCCGAGTCACTGCGCGCTCGATTCGGCCGCGGGTGCAGCGGCGGCAGCAGCAGCAGCGCCCTGGAGCGCGCCGACCCCGGCGCGTGCACGTGTGCGCTGTCTTTGGAGCGGTGGCGCAAGCGGTTAGCGCGTTTGCGCTACGAACCCCGGGGCGACCCGAGTTCGATTCCGGCTCACGACCAACAACAGTGGCGAATGTCTGAGCTGGTGCTGTGTCTCCCCGCTAGGTTGACTCTTCCCCAAAATGAGTACCTGGTGCGGTCTGTAAACATCGCCACTGGTGGTCCTGGTTACCCACGCCCTGGCGTGCCGTTCCGGCCTTAATAGGTGCTCGCTAACAGCACTTGCCCCAACATTATGTTAAAGCTATACGGGGGGGCTTTGTCTTCGTTTGGAGCGGTGGCACGGCGGTTAGCGCACTGCGCTGCGAACCCCACCGTGCGATTTTGATTGCCGCGCTTGTGGCCAACATCGGTGGCGAATATCTGGAACGGTTCCGGGGCCTCTTTTAGGTTGACCCAGCCTTAAATGACCCCTTTTGTGTGGTGTGTGTGTGTGTACATCACTACTGGGGAGACAAAGGCGACCGGGCGTGGCGCAGAGTGTGCCGGCTACACGGGAGCGGTGGGACGGTATTGTGCACCAGTGTCCGATAGCGCGACCCGGCAGGTGTCCTTGTGTGTGCTCATTCAGTCCAGGCAGGGATAGATACAGTATCTAATAAATACTGCACGCATGGTGTGCTCTGGTGCCGCATGTGACGCTGTGTGGGCACACGTGCGCACTCTCGTGGTGTCCCGTCGCTGATGAGATTTTTTTGCGAGGCGAGGAGGGCAATTAGCCCCCGCGCCTTTCTGAAAGCAGCGTTCGTGCAACGTCGTCACGCAATCACACAGAATCACGCACATGCACAACCACGCATAATCACACATGCACAATCACACATACATAATCACACACATGCACAATCACACATAATCACACATGCACAATCACACATGCACAATCACACACATGCACAATCACACATAATCACACATGCACAATCACACACATGCACAATCACACATAATCACACATACACAATCACACACATGCACAACCACGCATAATCACACATGCACAATCACACATACATAATCACACACATGCACAACCACACATAATCACACATGCACAATCACACATGCACAATCACACACATGCACAATCACGCATGCACAATCACACATACACAATCACACACATGCACTATCACAAAGATCCCCCGTATAGCCTTAACAGACTGTCGGGGCAAGTGCTGTTTGCGAGCACTTTTTAAGGCCGGAATTGTACACGAGGGGATAGGTGGCCAGCAACACGCCCGGCCGCCTTTGTCTCCCCAGTAGCAATGTTCATACACCATTTGAGCCTGAATCGACGTAGGGGAGGCCCATGACCGCTTCAAATAATCATCACTGATGTTGGCCGTGAGCGCGAATTCAACTAGAGTCGCCCTATACCACCACACTACCGCTTCCCCCACTCGTACACGAACACACGCGCGCACGTGTGCACACTCACACATGCCCAACAATCGTGCGTACAGTGCAATACTCACGCACACACGGGGTAACACTGCCGCACGTCAGTGTCGCTACGATTATTTTTCGCTTTGCACGGGGATCGGCCGAGAGCGGGTACCGGGAGCGGCACCCTTCCAAAATAAAAGCCCCGCGCCCCCCCCCCACCCCCGGACCTCCTCCTCCAACCCCCCCCCTCATCGCCCCCCCTCCCATGCACGGCCCGTTGTCACCACTCCGAAGTCAGGGAACGAGAGCGCTAATTTAAAGCGACGCGTGACCAAGGCAGCGGCGCGTCGGCTGTCGGGCTGCGGGAGAGGAAACACAAAAAAAGATAAAATCGCACGAACATCGCGAGGAAGGAACCGGTGTAAAAAAATTTGTTGTTATTTTAATTGTAAAAAAAAATTGATGTGGTTTTCACAAGACGCATCTGCGTGCACGCGCGGCTTTTGCAAAAGCGAGGGCTTCTATTTTGTAATGTCAGGGGCCAGCTCTGTTCCGTGGTGCGAGGCTCTCTCTCTCTCTGTGAGCAGCAGCAGTCGAAGCAGCAGCAGCAGCAGGAGACGGAGATCGCGAATGAGCGCTGCGACGTCCTCGCGGGGAATCCAACGAACTCGGCTGCCCTGTTTGTATATAAAAAGAAAAGATACAGGTGCAGCCTTGCAATTGTCTGCTCACGTCACTGCTGTCGGAAGGACCCTCCGCTCGATTTCGTTTTCGAGCGCCAGTGCCACAGTTTTTTTCCGAAATGATAGGAAACGAGAGAAACGTCACCATTCCCAAGCCAGGACAGACGAACTCCCCTCCGTGCCGTTCAGTGGCCGATCAAGTATCCCACCTCCCTCGCTCCTCTCTCCATTGGTCGTGGTGTACGACGGCATACAGCCGTCAGCCTGCAACCCCGACCCTCTCAACGCCCTCGGTTGCAGTTTGGGCAAACGGTGTACCGTGGAATGAAGGTTGAGAAGCACTGCTCTCGCCTCGTCCTGTTCCAAAGTGGCCAGGCGTCTTGTGTGTGAGTGCCCCACACTTTACCCCACACCGTTCGCGACCCGCCATCTGTGTGCGGTGATCCGCCAGCCCTCGCTTAGAGGCTACCACACGCGTAGCCGCCACCGCCCTGTTGTGTCCTGCAGTGTGGTGAGCCGGTGAGTGACTGGCTGAGTCCACCTGGCGGAGGCCCAGGACCGATTCAGATGCTCGTCACTGGCGTTGGTAGCCGTGAGCGGGAATCGAACTCGGATGGTCGGGTTTGTAGCGCGGCGCGCTAACCGCTGCGCCACCGCTCCCCACGCACGCACACGAGATGGAGTGGTCACGCAGTGGTTATTGCACTGTACTACGATCCCGTGCCACCTGAGTTCGATTTCCCAGCCACGGCTAATATCAGCGGTGAATGATGCCATGCTAATCCTGGGCTTCCCGTGGGCCTCCGCTAGATCGACTCGGCCTTTAATGTGGTACCCGGTGCGGTTTGTGACGAACACGTCAGCACCGGAGAGACAACTCGTCTGTGAGGGGTTATATCCCGACAACCCAAGACGACTCGCGCGCACAAGTCGCCTTTTGCGGAGCATTCGCTAACAGCACTTGCCCCCCCCCCCCAGCAAATCTGCACGCCTATACGGGGGATCTTTGTCTTAGGTGCTCTGTGTGTGTGTGCTAAAGGAAGAGAAGATCAGCGGTCGCCCCGATAGCGCTGCGTGCGGCGTGCGAGATAAAGACGGCGCTAAATCGGGGCTCTCCGCCTCTCGTGAGATCGCTCCGAGCCTCGCCCCACGGACCCCCCCCCCCGGCACGCCTCTCCAGCGCGCTACGGCGTTGACATCGTCCGCTACTGGCTCTCCCCCCACACCTCACATCACCACCTATAGCCAATTAGTTCGATTATTTTGCTGCTCTACGTTTCCACGTGATAATAAGCTGATAGGTCAGTGGGTTTTACCTGGGAAAATGAAAAAAGAATAGTTTTGTTTTATTTGTGTACGTTTTGTAAGTGATTTGTTTAGCTTCCCTATACTTTGCACTCTCCGTCGTGTTTTTTTCATATTGTTTATTGTTGTAAAGTTTTGACCCGCCCCTACTGGACATCTGTTAAAAAAAGAGCTTTATAGCTAATCTGATTCCTCCGGTGTTAATACATATTCTGATTCAATGAAGACAATTCCCTGCCACGGAATCACACCGAAACTCCCGATCTCGCCGGATCTGGGAGGCTAAATATGGTTGCGCCGAAACGTGCGAGCGAGTAAGACACGATAATAGCATCATCCAGAAATTGATTCTCTTGAATGTATCTGCGCGGGAGCTTTGAATGTGGAAATGGTGATAAAAAAATCTCAAATGCAGTACCCTGCTCAAAAGGAGGTCTTGAGACCCTGCGAGACCTCGCGTTGATAAATCGTTACGCGCGATTCAAGGTCGCTCACAACAGTCACGAATGCATCCATAATAGAGGGTTTTTTTGGGTTAGATCGCGTAAATATATAAATGTGTCGTTAAAACCCGCCACCACCCGACACAGCCAACTAGTAAGGGTTGTCACGTAAACAGAACGTGGCCAATTCGTCACTAGTACAGCACACCGGTGTGTTGGAGAGCCAAGCCACAACATTGACTATCTGAGTACGACGTTTCGCCAGTAATTACAACCAGCTTCATCAGGCGACAGCCAGATTTGTGGAGAAGTCCGCCTGTTTCGTACCTTATATAGAGACGCAGATGTGGTGACCACGCTTCTGCGCTCTTGCGCAAAGTGGGGGGGGGGGGGGTTAATGAACTGCGTGTGGTATTACCTTTGAATCTCTGCATCTTTTGAGGAACGCCAGTGAAGACAACAGTTGCATCTGCTTAATTTGGAGTTTCTCCAATTTTCTGGTTTGAAGAAAAGTCTCGTCCCCATAGAGGTGAGTCAGTTTAACACGTCAACTCACGTAGGCACTCCACTGTTGTTGTTGTTGATGTTATTGTTGGTGAACCCTCATTTGCCCACTGCTGTGGCAGAGAGACGCTGTATCTGCGTGCCAGGGTGTCACGCCGCGCCTGGACACTCGCGCGCTGCAGCCAGCAATGGAGAAGCCGTGACCTGCGGCTCGATTGACTCGTTCAATGTTTTCTTTTAGTGACATCTCCCCCCCCCCCACTAAAGAGGGCATCGCGATGCTTTGCAGTATAAATGCCTTATGAAATCAAGACGCATGTGAAAAATATCAAAACACGAGGGGACATCCTCAAGGAAACTGCTACATTGGTTCACGTGAGGTCGCATCAATCCAGACGGACAAAGACAAAGATCCCCTGCATAGCCTGAGCAGACTGTTGGGGCAAGTGCTGTTAGCGAGCACCAATGATGGCCGGCACGGCACACGAGGGGGTGGGTGGCCAAGACTTGCGCCCGGCCGCCTTTGTCTCCCCTAGTGGCGATGTTTACACACCGCACCAGGCACTCGTTTGAGGCTGAATCGACCTAGGGGGAGGCCCACGACCGGTTCGAATAATCGTCGCTGGTGTTGGCCGTAAGCGGGAATTGAACTCGAGTCGCCGGGTTTGGTAGTGCAACAATCGCTACACCACCGCTCCCCACGACGGACACACAGACACACACTCACACAGACACACACTCACACAGACACACACACACGGGCACACACACAGACACTCACACAGACACACACTCACACAGACACACACAGACACACACTCACACAGACACACACGGGCACACACACAAACACACACTCATACAGACACACACTCACACAGACACACACTCACACAGACACACAGACACACACACACACAGACATACACTCACACAGACACACACTCACACAGACACACACTCACACAGACACACACTCACACAGACACACAGACACACACAGACACACACTCACACAGACACACACTCACACAGACACACACACACGGGCACACGGTGGCCATGTCAAGAAGGGCAGTGACCCGCCACCGCCGTGACGCAGCTGTCGATGGCGCGCAGGCGGTGCGGCTTGCACAGCGGCACGCGGTCGGAAGGGGCCCAGGACGCGAGGATAAAGAAAGGGAAGAGGGGACATGTGACAAAGGGCTCCGGTTAATTCCTGGAATCGGGACCCCCTTACAAAACCACGCCGCTGGCGGCTCGCCGGAGACCCTGCCTGGGTGTGGATACAGGTCGCGGTGGTCCGTGATGAAACCCAGGGGTTTCGAGTGCGTTGTAGTGAGTTGGTGGTCTCTGGCCTGTCACCAATATACGAAGAGACATCACGGCAACATCTGTTGGGACAACGTACACCTGGGAGATGGAGCGATGAAATCGGTCCGTGTGCCGGGATTCCTCCAGGTCGACTCAGCCATAAATGAGTACCTGGGTATGAGGTCTCGGCGGCAGCTTGGGTGGCCTTCGTCCAGCAGTGGAGTGACCATATCGGGTCAACGGGTTCGTAGCGCAGCGCGCTACTAACCAGGCTACGCTCCCACTCCACCAACATCTCTATAAACAATTTTTTATTTTGCCGTGTAAGGCCCCACTGAGCTATTTGGCTCTTTTTCAGAAGCGGCCTGGCCACAAATAATAGCTCAACAAAGTGGCTTATCAACAGCATCATCATCATCACGCCGGAATGTATTGCAGCCTAAAACACTCTGAAACGGACGTTGATTCTCCACTCACGCCGCACTCTTACTGCTCGCTGATCCCTCTGCTGCCCGCGTCTGTCAGGGGCTTGGGGAAGAGAGGAGTGCGCAGCGAGTTATTGTTAGGATGTGTGAAGCGCCGGAATGAGCGCAGAACGGAGTGTTATAATCCTTTATTTCCCATCTGCGCTCTAACCCGAGCGAGCAAAGACTCATTTAGAGGCTGCTATGTGCGAATTCGCTCGCAAATGAGCGCGCCAATAAGCCCCGGGGCTACGCGGGGCGCGCGCACGCAGCGAGGAATCTCGAGCCACGCCGAACGCGTTTCTTGGGTGGTTCGCTCGCCGGCCGACCGGTGCAGGAGGAGGTGGGGACACCCTGAGCAGTGGTCAAGAGCGGAGAGCCAGAGGACGTCCTCGATGTGGTGAGAATTATCCCTGGAAACGTCGCCTGTTATTTTATACACGACGCTTTTATTATTTTCTTATTTAGTGACACGCAATGTTGTTGTTGTTGACGAATTGTGTTTGTTGCTGCACGGTTTGGCTACGTACGGTGCGAAAGAAGTGCAGCTTACATACACGGTGAACTTCGTTCGCACCGCATGTAGCCAAGCGCGATAATCGGAGGTGTTTGTTTGTGTGCACCACTGCCAACACGCCAGCAGCAGCAGCGTCACTAAATCATGTGCGTCTCAAATGACCCTTAACGATCGGGTCGCTTCCCCGCGCTGTTTGTTCGACGTCTCAAGATTGCCGGTGAGATGATTTCAACGCGTTCTAAATAGAGTTTGCCAGTGGCCGTATTCGTCATCATCATTATCATCATCAGCAGCAGCAGCCATTGTCTATCCACTGCTGGATGAAGGCCACCTTCCCACGCTGTCTCCATCCCTCACTTCGCATCGCAGGGGTCGGAGGTCGCCCACAGTCTTCTGGCGTTCTTCCTCGTCACGAGAGAGGCGCGGGCGACGCGTGGCGTCAAATCGGCGACCGATCGATGAACTCCCGGCCAGAGACGCAACTTCGCATCGTTCCGAGCAACACGTGGGAGAGGAGCAGCACCACCGGTGCGTGCAGCCGCGGTGGGTCAGCACTGTGCAGGCTGTGACCTTTACCTTGCTATCGTAGAATATATCGCGTACCACAGCACGAGCTCGATACGAGCCTCACATGCCGGGGGATAGCACCCACCCCCTCCCCCTCAACTCCCACACAAACCCCATCCGCTTCTCCTGGCCCGCGACCCCACACCTCCTCCTCCCCTCCACTCTCTGCCCTCCCCCAAACCAAATCGTCCGCAGCTACGTGGCCGCGCGTGTGGCCCCGCGTGTCCCCGCGTGTAATTGCCCAGGCTCCGCGTGGCGGTGACAGATACCGATGGGCCCCTTCGTGCTGCGCGGCGTGCGGGCTACTGTATGAGCTTCCTTGGGGGGACGCGGCGCTCTCCTGCGAGGTACGCAGAGCTGCTCAGCGCAGCGAGCAGCGCTGCGTACCTCGCAAAGGCGAGAGAGCTGAGATGGGCGCATTCGCTTGATCCCATGCCAGGTAAGTGCCCCCCATAATAATGAGAATAATTATCAGCCCTGTAGCGATGCACTGCTGGATGAAGGCCTCGCTCACCACGCCGTGTCGGTCGCGGGGCTTGTTAGATCCCCACACTTCACGGCGCTGCTCCGTGCGGGGTTCGTGCAGCGGAGTCCAGGGATCTGGTTCGGGTCTCACGCGTCACTGGTGGTCGTCGTGGCTGGGAATCGAACTTGGGTTTGTTGGGTTTGTCGTGTATTGCGCTAATTGCTGCGCCACCGTCACCACTTAACCCCCCCGCCGCCCCCGTCCCTCTGAAATGTTCAGAGGCAGAATGCGGCCGGGGCTCAGATTCTGGGTTCGAATTTCGGCTTTGGTTAAACCGGCATCTCAAGGCTCCTCTTCCCGGAGGATCCGGTAATATTACAAATACAATAGAACTCTGCACATTGTTTATTAGCACAGCCTTGGGGGGCGTCCATAAATGACGCCACGCGATTTTGGACGATTTTTGACCCCCCCCCCCCTCGTCACACGGCGTCACAAGAAGTCAGACCCCCCCCTCAAATGTGACGTCACAAAGCTCTGCCTCCCCCCCCCAAAAAAATAGAAAACATGCTTCAAATCGCTTTAAACTATTGTCATTGTAGTGCGTATTTAATGTGGCGCTGCACTCTGATGTTGTAGGAGAACATTTTTCTTAAAAAGTCGATTTCATTAAGTAAAACGTGTTGTCTATATTTATTTAACCCCCCCCCCCCCCTCATCACACATCGTCACAAATGTGTGACCCCCCCCCCCCCCCCCAGGTGCGTGACGTCTTTATGGACGGCCCCTTATGATAGAACATACGTAACTAGTTTGTTTACCCGTCCTAGGACGGAAGCTGTAATATTTAAGAACATTTTTAACAGAGTCAAGGAGTTCAGGACCAACACGTCGGCCATGGCTGGTCATTGTTTTAATGCGGCTGGCTCACACGAAATCGATTTCTCTAAGACGAAGGTACTTTGCAAGCCCACTGGCTATCAACAAAGATTCGTTCATGAAGCCATCCACATATACAGACACAGACACAATTTCAACCGAGAGGATGGGTACAAACTCGGCAATCATTGGAAAGACGTCATCAACCAGTTTAAGTCTGAACTGGCTGTGATGTTCCCATCCTGCCACCTTCCGATGTTAGTTTTTGAGAATTTTTCCCCCTGGCTTCGGCTCTCCGATTTCACATCAACAGGTTGAATTTCTCGCTGTGGCTCTCTGATCTTACATTAACATGCCAATTTATGACATTAGCTTGCAATTTTTTTTACATTTATATGCTAATTTATGACACCAACATGCTAATTTATGACATTAACATGCTAATTTATGACATTAACATGCTAATTTATGACACTAACATGCTAATTTATGGCACTAACATGTTAATTTATGACAATAACATGCTAATTTATGACACTAACATGCTAATTTATTACACTAACATGCAAATTTATGACACTAACATGCTAATTTATTACACTAACATGCTAATTTATGACACTAACATGCTAATTTATGACACTAACATCCAAATTTATGACACTAACATGCTAATTTATGACACTAACATGCTAATTTATGACACTAACATGCTAATTTATTACACTAACATGCTAATTTATTACACTAACATGCTAATTTATTACACTAACATGCTAATTTATGACACTAACATGCTAATTTATTACACTAACATGCTAATGTATGACACTAACATGCTAATTTATGACACAAACATGCTAATTTGTTACACTAACATGCTAATTTATTATACTAACATGCTAATTTATTACACTAACATGCTAATTTATGACACTAACATGCTAATTTATGACACTAACATGCAAATTTATTACACTAACATGCTAATTTATGACACTAACATGCTAATTTATGACACTAACATGCTAATTTATGACACTAGCATGCTAATTTATGACACTAACATGCTAATTTATTACACTAACATGCTAATTTATGACACTAACATGCTAATTTATGACACTAACATGCTAATTTATGACATTAAAATTCTACTTTATGACACTAACATGCTAATTTATTACACTAACATGCTAATTTATGGCATTAACATCACTAGCCCCGCCCACTATGAAACAATCTGCATTGGGCAACTGTCCCCCACTTTCCTCCTGATGACGACCGTTTGTGTTGTAACTATTTACGTGACTTTACAGAAAGACCCAAATAATAGAGTATCATTGTATCTTGTGTCAATTTAATGGCAGTGAATCTTGCACGAAACTACGTCATAACACACCTCACTTCATGTCACTGTAGCACTGTATATATCTGACCTTCAATTTGTTCAAATTCACTGACACAATAGGATGACGTTCAAATGACGTTTCAGGTAACGGTTCTCATTAAGAGCCGATTTTTTCTCGATTAGTATTTGTTTTATTACTAATCGTTTTGTCTGCAGTCATACAATCGTGTACCTTGAAGAAACATCCTCAAAAGCCCGCACGGACGGATTCACGAACCCAATCGTCTGTCATTTCCCAACTCTTTGGCTACCAAGCAGCTCGTCGTGTTTCTGTAAGTCGGTAATGATCTTCGCGCGATCCGCTAACCCTCAGCTGCCTCCGAGTTGCTGTTGTACAGCGAGCGACAAACGCACGGCCGAACACGTGGCACATTGCCCCGACAGCTGACCTAGACGCCAATCACGCAATGCACAACTTCGGAATCCCTCCTCTCGTCTCTTTCTCCCCCAAACTTCTTATCGCCGAGCTCAAATGCAACGCCTGCAATTAACCCCCCCCCCGCCCCCATCTGTGACGATGAGCGTTGTTGTCACTGACAGATTTGGATGGACTCTTAACGGTGCTCTTTGTTGCTGGCCGCTCGGCGTTGTCGTCGTTGTTTGTTAAAACGACATTCACACTTCTCGCCATTTAATTCATTATCGCGGCGATCACAATTCCACAGTCGATTCCACAGTCCAATCATTGCCGGATTATCCCAGTAGCAAAAGTAGCTACTACATATGTAGTAGCTACATGTGTAGTAACTACGGGCCCCAAACTTTCAAGGGCCCCGCGCTAAATGCTTTTAAGCTATCAATTCCAGTTCAGTGAATCTGCACTTGCTATATTACTATAGTACTATACCGCCTTCATTTTTTGTAAACGACTGTGTTTAAGGTAAGCGATTTGTCGTATTATCTGGCTGTATAGCATAATGAAAAAATACGATTACTTTACTGTACAAGTAAAGAATTTGTGTTTTAATATTTACGTTTTTTTTATTTCGGGCCCCTTAATAACAGCATATGCTACAGGCCCCGCACTCGTTTAATCCGGCACTGAGTCCAATGCAAGATCCACCCTGAGAAGAGTTTTAAGACTCACTGCGGATTTGTCGTTGTTGTTATTGTTGTTATTCATGGCACATTGTGTTCGCTGTTAAACCTTTGCCATGCGCACTTGTGCAGCGCTCTTCGTCAATCCACTGCTGAACGAGAGCCTCGCCACGCCGTCCGGGTAACGGGAGCTAGTCCTGGACCATACTTGGGTGGTGAAGGCGGGCAGCATAGAGAAGAACAGTACAACAACAATTCGCGTTGCTGCCCTCACGTTGACCCGGCAAGTCCTACGGCGAGCTGCCTTTGTCTCTGTACACTGCGGCTCGACCATTAAGGCACTTATCCAGGCTCAAAGCCTGCTTAGATGTTCCGTAGATGCGGTCACATTGGCAATAGGGAGGGGCCGGGGGTGGGGGCGATGTGTCAAGGGAAGGCGGTGAGGCTGCGTCGCCTGCCCCAGGTATGTTGTGGTGGTGGTGGTGGTGTTGGTATTCGGTGTACCGCTTAAACATTGACACGGCATTTACGTCGGCACGCGCTCGCCGTTGTGCCACTGCCGCGTATGGGGAGTGAAACGTGGAAGTTCCCCCTTTCAATTTTGCCCACCGTGAGCCAAGGTGGAAGGGAGGAATGTTGCCAGTGGCCACCTCGGGCAGAAAGCTTGAGGCGTAGCCTGTTAGCGCGCTGCGCTGCAAACCCGCGGTCCCGAGTTCGATTACCGCTCACAGGCCAACACCGGTGACGATAATCTCAACCAGTCCTGGGCCTCCACTCTGAATACCTGATGCGATATGTAAAAACATCGCCACTTGGGAGACAAAGGTAGCCGGGCGTGGTGCTGGCCACCCACTCCCTCGTGTGCCATGCCGGCTTTCATAGGTGCTCGCTAACTGCACTTTCCCCAACAGTCTGTTTGGGCTATACTGGGGATCTTTGTTTTTGTGTGTGGCACGCAGTGGATAGGAAACTGCTCTCTAAATCTGACTACCCGAGGTCTTCCCAGCCATGATTTCACATCAGTGTTCTAGGATTGCTCTCGGTCGACTCAGCCATAAATGAGTACCTGGTGTGGCTGGAAATGATTCGCACTCGGGAAACAATGTTAGCAGGAATTGGCCATTTTCAGAGGTTTAGATTAAGAGTTCAATGTCAAGGGTTTGTCACTTTACTACATTTCCCCTCCGCACGTTCAATGTATGGGATACGGCGAGGTTCACGCCTTTGCCCCAAACCTAACCCGATCGCACATCCAGTGCCGTGAAGGTCCCGTGCCATCTGTACACACCGTCCAGACCACGAAAGCCCCGTGACCCTTGGCTTGGCTTTCCCACGCTAGCTCTTCCTGTCGATTGAGGTGCAGCTACCGAGCTATTATGGGGCTGATTAGGGAGCGTTTGAGTCCCTAAATTACAAGTGGATGCGGAGTACAACTACAATGGCTGCGACTGAACCCCACGCTGAGCTGCACAGCGGTGATGTCTCTAGCGGTCCCACATTCACTTTTTCTTTTACCAATTCTCACCACATTGCCGTGACAAGATGCATACGAACTATCTGAGAAGTTGGAAACATTGTAGCAATTGGTCACTGCATGCTCATAAACATGTGAACCGACACTTACATCATCTAAACCGGGCTAGTTTCTGGAGAGAAAACTCGACATTATTTGCGGCCATATTGGCAAAAATGGCTGCCAAGTTGTATTGTGAAGCAGCCAAGGTTTTGGGGTTTTTTTTTTGTCATCTTGGTACAGTGTCACAATTTGAACGATTCATGTGAAGGAGGAAAACAACGCACTTATCCGCTCCACTGCGGGGGCGTGTTAGCAACGCGCTGTAAAGTTACCTGCGGCAGATGCACTCAAACCAGTCCCCACGTCATTCACTGTTTCAGCCTTCCGTCGGGCTCTCAGGATTGCGACTTTGCCATCTCGTGGCTGTCTCTATGGCCTCCACCTTGTTTTTCTCATCGTGGATATGTATCCAAAATTGTGTCGTGCGTTTATTTGCAGGTAAACAATGGTGTGTTTGTGGGGCCGGAGTTTTTTATTCTAAAAATAAATTACTATTTGTATGTTTCCAGCAAAGGTCCCACTGAGCTATGTAGATATTTTTCAAAAGCCACCTGGCCAGACATGGTAGCCTAATATCACGTGGAATGTATTGCAGTCAAGTACTCTAAACGCATGGTTTTGTTTTTATGTGGAGCGGAAAACCGGAGGACCCGGAGAAAAATCCACGCGATCATTGGGAGAACATGCATAGTCGACACAGCGTGCGGATTCCTTCAGCCAGCAGTGAATTGGACTGCAAACTAGCCAATTAAACTCTCTCTGTTTTATTGTACCAGGTAAGACCCACGAATCTATGTAGCTCTTTTGTTTAGAAACGACCTGGCCACAACTGATAGCTCAACGAAGTGGCCCTTACATGTGGAAATTCCTAGCAGACAAATGCTCTAAACGCGTGTTGATTCTAAACATGGAGGGGAAAAGCCAGAGGACCCGCAGAAAGAAATCCACGTGACCAATGGGAGACAGATACACAAACTCCAATAGTAAGCAATAGGCGCAGTATAATATTACTCTTTTGTGCACGATTATCATTCTGCTTGCTCCTGTGTTTTTCATCATCCGTAGTCGATCCGCTGTTGAACGACCTCCACCAAGTCGCCACCACCTCTCACGATCCTGCGATGCAATACAAACACGTAAGTAATCGCTCCATCTCCTCGGAGGACGTACTCTCCTGCTGTCTGACTGGGATTACACACCACAACCAGTGTTCCCTGTTGGCGGACTAATACCCATGTTGCAGGTGGGGTGCTGAGTCGCGCTGTGCCCACGAGGGACAGCTGCTGCCGGATGAGATGCGGCGTGAGGTGCTCTGAGATGCCGCGGCGTTTGAGGAGGGCGCTCTATCAAAAAACGGTCATTTTGTTGCGATAAAAGCGCTCCTACGCCGTGACCTTGCCACGCATCCGGGAATGCAAGCGGCTCCATCCAATTGACGGCAGAGGTCGTCGTTCCCGAGCAAAGCTACACAGTGGGCGCTCCGAACATCGGTGAGTCGGACAGCAAGAGGGCGGGCGGCACTGCACGGCGGGCGTGGTGGCCTTGCTCGGACTGTGCTCAGCACTCGGTCAGTCCGTGTGGAGTTCAAGGTTCGATTCCAACCACGAGCAAAGATATTCCCGTGGGAAATTCAAATAATAATGACAACGCCTTAACTCAGGACAGCCTCGCTGAGTCTCGAGACCCCTTTTAACGAGGGTCTTGCTGCATTGGAACGTTGGGCCGAGGCCGTTGCCGAATGTTTCACTTCATGTGGGAAACAAGCCGAGTCTCAGAGAGAAGCCGCTACAGCCAGGAGTGGGTCACCACTCAGAGCTCCGCACCGATGGATTCAATAATCCATTCTCTTTCTGTCATCTTCGCAGGCCACGCCAACAACACTCTGCACTCTCAGACTCGACCACGCTTCGCTTGCGAGCTTTGATGAGATCAACGATGGCTTCAAAGTTTGGTCGTACATGTTATGTATATCGTTTATTGTTAAATTTGAATCACAGTTCCTATGATCACTGTTACATTGTTTTTATAGCTTTATTTTGGTGATTTTTAAAACGTTTTGCTTTAGCCATGTTTGTTTGTTGTAGTACAGAGTTAGCCTGATAACTTTAATCTACATTGTCTTATGGTTGTTATTGTTTGACTTGTATCCCACTGGGATTTTTTTTTCACACAGCGTTGAAATTCGGTGTTTTTTTCTGGAAGACTTTGCTGTTTTCTCAAGAATTTTCTGTTGCGTGTAGTCACTTTAAGATGTTTCTCATGTTTTTAATTTGTTGTGGTTGCACCCGAATCAAGAGCCGCATGGCTCACACGGTTATACCGAATAAATGAAATGAAATTAATGAGGTGCATTCGATTTGCTTTTAACGTTATTTAGCATTTGTTAAATTAATATTTACATTTTCATTCAGGGCGATTTGTTTATTGACCACGTGGGAGGTTGCCGTCACGAGGTGTTAACTCCTTCGCCTGGTATACAGGGGATCGTGGGTTCGATCCCGACCCTGATGCCTGTATATTTGAAATTTGCACGTTTTCCCCCGTGATCGCGTGGATTCTTGTCCAGTCCCTCCACATTTAGAATCAACATTACGCGTTCAGAGTATTTGACTGCTATAATTGTCCGCATGATAAGCCACTTCGTTGAGCTGTCCTGTGTGGCCAGGGTCTCTTCTGAACAAGAGCTACGTCGCAGCTCAGTGCACCTTACTTGGTAGAATATAAAAAAGAGATGAATTACGTCCAATCAGCACGGTGGGCACCGAGCACTGGAGACGCGGTATTAATATCAATGTCACCACGGCGACGAACACGACGACGACGATGATGATGATGTCGAATGACAACAACACGTTCGATTCCCGCTCACGGTCAGGAACGGTGACGATTATTTGAACCGGTCCTGGACCACCCCTAGGTCGACTCAGCCTCAAATGAGTACCTGGTGCGGTGTGTAAATATAGCCACTGGGGAGACAAAGGCGGGCCGGGTGTGTTGCCGGCAACCCAGCGAGACAATTGGGCGCTGCGTGACGGGCCCACACAGAGCCAGCCGCGCGCACACCGCGGAGTGCTGTGGTTGAGCCGCACAAACGCCGTCTCTGAGCGACTAAGGACACCCCATTGATATCACCCATAGATCTACAGTATCTCTTTCTCGCACACACAGAGACGACGGCGCATTGTCTTCTATTGGGGACTCGTTTTGTTACATAAAAGGCTATTACAGAGGTTGATTAATTTTTATAAATGACACTCTCGCGCCCACATTTTGAACGATTCGTCTCGCTGTTTTACACCTCGTTGGTTAAAATGAAAGATTAGCGAGGATGTTTTTTTTTACATTTGCGCTGAAACTAATTGAAGGGCGCGCTTGACCAATGCCAATCGCGCATTTACAATCGCCGAGTTCAATGTAAGGCAGACGGAGAGGGCCCATCCCGACGCGCTCTCGAGTCTGGTCGTGAACATGCCGTGGTCAGTGGGAGAGCGATGGTCAGTGGAGTGGTAGAGCGATGGTGAGTGGGAGAGCGATGGTCAGTGGAGTGGTAGAGCGATGGTGAGTGGGAGAGCGATGGTCAGTGGAGTGGTAGAGCGATGGTGAGTGGGAGAGCGATGCAAATCCGCAGTGATCACGGAATGGCTCCATCGCGACTGAGGGGCCACGAGTGATTTTATTGCCAATTTAAACCAACGGCAAAATCTAAAATGGAGTTGTGATATTGGCATTAAATGGGAAGCATTGCATTTAATTGGCAGTGACTCTGATGCATCCATTCATTGTGTGCGTGCGCGTGTGCGTCTGTCTATGCGGCTTGTAGATGCAATGCTGCTCCTGCTGCTGCCGCTTTGTTCCACGTCTAAGATATGACGCAGGGATGTAATGATTCACTCCCCCCCCCCCCCCGGAGAGGTCGGTCAACAGTCCTTGTGAACCTCACAGGAGGAGCAGGAGAGAGTCAGAGGCCCTATGGGAAGGCTTTGAGGCAGTAGCAGATTGCTGGATAGTCAGGAAGAGGGAGGAAGAGGGAGGAGGAGATTTGAGCTCGAACCGGAGACGCCGTCGACCGGGCCAGGGGAGCGAAGCAGAAATCGCTCCGCGAGGAGAGAGTCGCGGAGGGTGCGGGCTGAGTTGAGGGAGCACGGGTAGACAAAGGGAGCTAGGCCCGGGCAGGAGATAACTTCCGATTGGCGGAAGCAAGGGGGTGATATGGAGCAGGTGCTTTCTTTTGTCGCCAATGCAATGACCCATGTTCATTTTTTGGGTTCGGCCAAGTGGTGGTGGTCGTTTTTTTTTGACCAAAATTTTCTGTCAATAACCTTCCACCACCCGACAAGATTGTTACGTTGACAAATATTTTATTTTGTAAGCGCCAATGTGTTGATAACATTGTGACCACTACGACGTAATGAATGTTAAGAGACACAGCAATCTCGATGTCTTCGCTGATTTTTTTGTGTTTCGTTTGATGTCCTTACTCCGCACCTCCGATTAGCACGGTTGGCTACGTACGGTGCAAAATAAGTTCAGCATACATACAGCAATAAAGTATTATTGATCGCCAATCAATGCTTCGGTGGGGAGATGTCTAGGAACGTCGAACTCGAGCCGGTTGGGTAGAGCGGTGGGGCAGAGCGCTCCGTGAAGGGGGAAGCGCGCGAGCACCTGCTGAGACGCGGACTCCTCCTCACGTCCGAGGTCGCGGCAGATCCAGAGTTTGTTCGCTTCCACAGACGCCGCTCGATCATTTCGGTGCGCAAAGCCAATGAACGCGCGTGCGCGTGCGTGTGTGCGCGTGTGCATGTGTGTGTGCGCGCGCGTGTATGTGCGCGTGTATGTGTGTGCGTGTGTGTGCGCGCGCGTGTATGTGCGCGTGTATGCGTGTGTGTGTGTGCGTGTGTGTGTGTGCGTGCGCGCGCGCGTGCGTGCGCGTGTGTGCATTTATACACACAGAGACACGGCACGGTGCTGTCGCTGCTGCTATTTGCATCCGCGTAATTGCGCGCCCTGCATTAAAACGCGCGCGCGCGCGTTGTGCGGGCGAGGGGGCGGGGCGAAGACAGCGCGGCGACCACGACGCGATCCCGACAGACGCTTCCCCGCGTCGTCTCGTGCGCCTGGGGCGACCCTTACACTGCTCGCTCCCTGGGACTTCTGCTCGCACCCTGATGGGATTGGCTCTCGGTGTGGGTTCGCTCTGTGGTGTGGCGAGCGGCCGGGCGGACGGGGGTGGGAGGGGCGTCGAGGTGCTGTTACAGGCGGGGTCGCGTGCGTCCGTGTACACCACGCAGCCCGCCGCCGTTGACAATCCACTACTGGATGAGGGAAACCCCCCCCCCCAGCCCCTCCACCTCCCACGACGCTAAATTGTGGAGGGGTGATTTGACCATACTTCACCACGATGAAGAAAAGCGTGTTGGAGAAGTCGGGGCAGCGTACGCGCTGGAGGAGCATAGAAGTACAATGCAGCAATTGATTTTTCTTCTGCACTGCCCCTCCCCCCCATACCCACACGCCTTATTACCCGCAAACCGCCTGTGTGTCAGGCGATCTGTTCGTGCGTGCCGGTCACCCATCATCAGCGCACGGCCCCGGCCGATGAGACCCGGGGCGGCTACCGCGGGCGAACGAGGCCACGCCGGGGGGAACCTGACGTCCCCCGACCCCCTCGTGGACCGCTGCGAGCCACGCGCTTCGCCAGACGCGTTGCCCCCCGCTCACGCGCCACCGTTGGCACAGACGGCTCGAGTGACTTGAGCCCCAAACGACCCGTACGATGCGATTGCAGTCCAGGTACCGCCGACGACAATCCTCCGCAGCTGCTGCTGCTGCAGCTGCGTCCTCTCGCTCACTCACACGCAGCCATCCGTGCTCTCCACTCCCTGATTCTACGCAAATTCAGGCGCAATGCCCCCCCCCCTCCTCCTCGGCATTCGACTGCTTCTCGCTGCACGGCATCTGCACGCCGCTGTTGATCCAGTGCAGTGGTGTCCGCGTGGTGTTATGTAGATGTACGTAGCGGCGCCGTGATCCAAGGCGCTTTACAGCAAATATACAATTGCACGTACGATGATAGTGGTTGTGTTAAAGAGTTGTGTTGTTATTGAACGTGGTGGTGTAGCTGTGGTGTCACCGCAGAGCAGGCGGGAGTTGTTAAGGAGGTGGGTGGGGTCGGGGTAGTGATAGGGGTTGGGGTAGTGATAGGGGTTGGGTAGTGATAGGGGTTGGGGTAGTGATAGGGGTTGGGGTAGTGATAGGGGTGGGGGTAGTGATAGGGGTTGGGGTAGTGATAGGGGTTGGGGTAGTGATAGGGGTTGGGGTAGTGATAGGGGTTGGGGTAGTGATAGGGGTTGGGTAGTGATAGGGGTTGGGGTAGTGATAGGGGTTGGGGTAGTGATAGGGGTTGGGTAGTGGTGATAGGGGTCGGGGTAGTGATAGGGGTTGGGGTAGTGATAGGGGTAGTGGTAGGGGTTGTGATAGGGGTTGGGGTAGTGATAGGGGTTGGGGTAGTGATCGGGGTAGTGATAGGGGTTGGGGTAGTGATAGGGGTTGGGGTAGTGATAGGGGTAGTGATAGGGGTTGTGATAGGGGTTGGGGTAGTGATAAGGGTTGTTGTAGTGATAGGGGTTGGGGTAGTGATAGGGGTTGGGGTAGTGATAGGGGTTGGGTAGTGATAGGGGTTGGGGTAGTGATAGGGGTTGGGGTAGTGATAGGGGTTGGGGTAGTGGTAGTGGTAGGGGTTGGGGTAGTGATAGGGGTTGGGGTAGTGATAGGGGTTGGGGTAGTGATAGGGGTTGGGGTAGTGATAGGGGTTGGGGAAGTGATAGGGGTTGGGTAGTGGTGATAGGGGTTGGGGTGGTGATAGGGGTCGGGGTTGTGATAGGGGTTGGGGTAGTGATAGGGGTTGGGGTAGTGATAGGGGTAGTGATAGGGGTAGTGGTAGGGGTAGTGATAGGGGTTGGGGTAGTGATAGGGGTCGGGGTAGTGATAGGGGTAGTGATAGGGGTAGTGGTAGGGGTAGTGATAGGGGTTGGGGTAGTGATAGGGGTGGTGATAGGGGTTGGGGTAGTGATAGGGGTTGGGGTAGTGACAGGGGTAGTGGTTGGGGTAGTGATAGGGGTTGGGGTAGTGATAGAGGGGTAGTGATAGGGGTTGGGGTAGTGATAGGGGTAGTGATAGGGGTAGTGATAGGGGTTGGGGTAGTGATAGGGGTAGTGATAGGGGTAGTGATAGGGGTAGTAATAGGGGTTGTGGTAGTAATAGGGGTGGTGATAGCGGTTGGGGTAGTGATAGGGGTTGGGGTAGTGACAGGGGTAGTGGTTGGGGTAGTGATAGGGGTTGGGGTAGTAGCTACACGTGTAGTAGCTACACGTGTAGTAGCTACACGTGTAGTAGCTACACATGTAGTAGCTACACGTGTAGTAGCTACACGTGTAGTAGCTACGGGCCCCGCACTTTTAAGGGCCCCGCGCTAAATGCTTTCAAGCTATCAATTCCGGTTCAGTGCTTCTGCACTTGCTCTATTCCTATAGTGCTATACTGCCTTAAACTTTTACGAACGACCGGGTGTTTAAGGTTAGCGATTTGTCGTATTATCTGGCTGTATAGCAAATGAAAAAATACAATTACTTTACTATGCAAGTAAAAAATGTGTTTTAATTTTTATTCTTTGGTTCTTTCGGTAAAGTCACGTAGAAAGAAAATGAGTACGACGTTTCGATTGCAACACAAGCAACCGTCATCAGGTAGAACTAAATTTCAAAGACAAAACACAGACACGGAGACACACAGACAGACACACAAGCAGAGAGAGACAACACAGACACACAGAGAGAGACACACAACATAGGCACACAGAGACAACACAGAGACACACAACATAGACATGTCTATATCCGTGTCTGTGTTTTCTCTCTAAAATTTAGTTCTACCTGATGACGGTTGCTTTTGTTGCAATCGAAACGTCATACTCCATTATTTAATTTATTTTTCTTCTTGGTTCTTTCGGTAAAGTCACGTAGAAGGGAAGTAAGAATTATATTATTATATTATTCTTTTATATTATTATATTATTTTATTATGTTTTTTTAATTTTATTACTTCCCTTCTACATGACTTTACCGAAAGAACCAAGAAGATGAATCCCTGCAGTCACGAAAGCTTTAAATCGAAATTTAATTTATTTTTCTTTCCACGTTACTTTACCGAAAGCTTCAAATCAAGTTTAAATGTTTTTTTTTTAATTTAGGGCCTCTTTATAACATAATTTTCTACAGGCCCCGCACGAGCTGAATCTGGCACCGGACGGGACCAGCGAGGTGAGAGATGAGAGGCATTGCGGTGGTTGGCAGTGAGGCGCTCGTTCCATCGTCGCGGTGTTTCTGATTTTGTTTAACCTCGGCACTCTCACTCGCGGCATCTCACCGCGAGGCGGCGCCATCGCCCCGTGATGGGGACCCCACCGCGTCTCTCTTCCCGCGTCGCCTTCATTCATCGTCAGCCATGGTCGATCCACTGCTGGATGAAGGCATCCCCACCCGAGCCGCCAACCAAGTCTGACGATCCGGGAGATGTCACAATCCACAAAGCGCCTGCACAGGAGTCGATCTCGTCGCTCCGTCTCTCTGGTGGACGTCCTATCGGACGCATAACCGGTCAATATTTTATTTTTATTATTATATTCTATTAACCAACCTCTCCGCCGCTGATGGCTTTTACAAGTAATAGGATCAACTCAAGAGAGCAAAGTGGTGGTGATGAGTGCCTCTCTCACGTAGTCTATTTTATTTTATTAAAATTGCGTTTATCAAAGGCTTGCACGAAAGCTTGATATTGTATCCATTAAAAATACTTCCTCGTTCTTGTGTCCGCGAATTAATGCGATTGAGAACCCAGGGCATCTAAACTTCCGTGGCCTCGATGTCCAGCGCTGGCTCTCCAACCCCACACAATCCCGAATCACCACCACGAACTGCACGTCCCACCCCGCTCATCTACACTCCACGTTTACACTACTCTACAACAACGCCAACCCGTTAAAACAATAAAAACTAAACTGTCGACTTTTTTAAATCATGTAATGCCCACTGCGCTGTGTAGCTCTTTTTCAGAAGTGACCTGGCCACAATTGATAGCTCAATGAAGTCGTCTATCGCGTGGAAATGTAAAGGAGCCAAATTCTCTAAACGCGTGATGTTGATTCTAAATGCGGAGGGGAAAAACTGGAGGACCCAGAGAAAAATCCACGCGACGACGAGGAGAGAGATAGGCGGACACCAAATATACAGGCGTCGGGATTAATCCCACGACCTCCTGCATACCAGGCGAGGTAGATAACATCTCCAGGCGCAACACCCACCCTAACCCACACTACCATCACGCACCACACTACACCACCACCACCACTTGCACACCACCGCAGCATTGTAGCATGGATGCTGGCGTGGGCCGTTGCGCATTTAATTAAATGCCACACCCCCCCCCCCCCCCCGTCTATTTCACCCCCCCTGTTCGTAGCCCGGCCTCTGAGCTCCTCCGACCCGTCGGCTCAAGGAGCGACAGCAGCGCACGAACGATCGATAGCGACGCCGCTGACTCCACCCCACACCACCAAAGATGATCCGTACGGCGTTAACAGTCTGTTGGGGCAAGTGCTGTTAGCGAGCACACACGCACACACGCGCCAGGCTGGTGGGTTTGCCTCCTCCACGCCCGGCTGCCTCTGTCTCCCCGATGCTGATGTTTACGCACCGAACCAGATGCAGCGCTCATTTGAGTCCGAGTCTACCTGGAGGAGGACCGGTTCAGATGTTCACCACGCGCGGCCCGCGATGGCCCCTATCGCCTCGCCCCTGGGGCCCGCGCCAGCGCGTCATCGGCAGAGCCCCCAGAGCAGTGATTATCTCAACCTCTGTTGGCTGACTGTACCCACCACATTGTTGAATTTTTGTTTCGACCGAGTGGTAACCACAGTTGCCTGAACCCAACGTGCTGCTGAGAAATACCTGTGTGAATATCGAACGTCAATGTTTTTTTGTTTTTGTTCTAACCGATTGTCCACTTGCTAGTGACTGCGAACGAATACAAAATAAAATGTCAACGGATGCTCTGCATGTTCACGCTCGCTGGTTACTCTTGAAAACCACATCGTGCACGATAGAATTGGTTTAGAAAGCTTCAAATCTAGAATTAGTTTAGAAAGGTATTTTATACCGTTTTAGGTTACCTGGACTTACGATATTTAATTCTGCTGTGATGCACTCCGATTAGCATGTTTGGCGACGTATGGTGCGAAAGAAGTTCAACATACATCCTCAACATCGTGCGAAGAGCCCAACACACAATGAGCTGTGTTCCACGGTCTGTATTTCCACATTGAAACCGGTCACCGCAAGCGTAGCAGTCGTGGATTGAAAGCCATCCCATTATATGATTTATATGATCTCGGCGTAAATAAATGCCATTCAACATTTATGAGAGAAACGCACCCTGCTAAGCGCTGTTCGGTTACACGGTTTATGGTCCCGATGTGGAAATTCACGCGACGTGGGATCTGGGATTGTTGTTATTCCATCAAACCACGCGGAGTGGAGCGGTGGCGCAGCGGTTAACGCACTTGTGCACAAAAACAACTTTGACGGGTCCCTTTGCCACCCTACGGTGAACGTCAGTGGCGAGTTGCGTCTGAAGCGGTCCCTGGGGGCGCGTCCTTCACCAACACGCCGCATGGACCAGCGTGGTGAGGTATGGTCAAACAACAACCTCGGTTCGTCGGGATGGCTGCATCCAGCGGTAAGATTGCAATTGAAATGATGAAACATCGACTCGAAGACGTCGATCACTAACTACACAAGCGATTCGTGCGGTACACGCGATCGATGCTGCGCGGTGACCCCGCTGCGAACCGCGACACCACAACGGCATCGCCGTGCCCGTGGCGCCTTTCACTCGGCTCCGGTGAGACCCGGGACCTGGTCTCGAACCTGGACCCTGGCAGGCAGAAGCCGCACGGCCCAACCCCTCCCTCCCTGCACGTGACGAGGGCAGAAGGGGGGGCCGTGCTGCAGCGCAGCTTTGAATTCTCGCGGCTGCTTTTATATTTCCGTAGATTTATAACAATTTGCGACGGGTGGGCGGCCGGTGGCGGGGGGGGGGTCTGCGGTAGACGGAGGGAAGTCTGCCGCGACTGCGCGCGTGCCTCTGCGCGTTGTGTTTAAAGTGCACCTAGCCTGGCACAAGCACCGTGGTGAAGTCACCGCCAATGAGTGGCAAATGGCGGCTGTTGTTGTGTTAGGTCGACTCAGCCTCAAACGATTACCCGGTGCGATGTATAACCATTGCCACTGGGGAGACAAAGGCGGCCGGGCGTGGTTTGTGGCGAGCCCACCCCTCTTTCGTGCGCCGTTCTGTTCTTCATAGGCGCTGATCGCTAAAACAGCACTTGCCACAACAAGTCCGTTGAGGCTATACGGGGGATCTTTGTGCCAGCCTTGTCTGACGCTTGCCCGAAATTCGTCGAGATGCAAAATGGACTTCTCTTAAAGCGTTGCCTGGAGAGGGACCCGAGTCACGTGTCTTGCATTAGGGCTCGAGGCGAGCTACGGCTCACACGTGCTCAGAGTGCTTCCAATGTTCCTCGACAGACGTTTGACAGATCATGCAAAGATCATTACGGTTCGGTCCAAAGAGCGCTTGTTGTTGATAGTTATCCTCATGCAGTTGAGACCATTTACAGATGTGACCCTCAATTGGGCAATAAAAAATAATAATTCTCACTTCGACAGCTCCCGATACAAATTAAATTGTGCTATTGTTGTTGTGCTTGCTTTGATTGCTGTTGATGTTTGGGCATTCGAGAAAACGACCACAAATGCGCCTCAAACTCGTCAGAATGCGGTCTCGGCAGGTTTAAGCCTGGTTCGTGGCTGGATGGGGTGACCTGCACCGTGGCTTGCCAGGTGTTGTAGGGTGTCGGTGCTGCTAGTTATGGCCAGGAGATGGCAGCGCAGAGCGTCACAGCGTCGTGCACGGCGCGATGCTGGGGGCGAGGTGGTGGTTCTGGGGGTTTCTTTCATCGAAGGCAAATTCTCGATCACGGAATCGACCCCACATCCCAATGTGGCAGGGCCCTCCTGAAAAAAGAGTCTTGAGACTGAGCGAGGCTTTCCGCTGTAAATAATTAGCATTGGTGAGACAGTGGCCGATTTAATTGCGTGAATTCCCCCCTTTATATTGGCGCAAAGTAAACGCGTAAGGGCAAATATTGCGTCGTCTCGTTAAGGTTTGGGGGAGATCTGACAGCGAGCAACATCAAAGCAACAGAGACCCAAAACTGCGAAACATCGCTCACGTGTGGTGGATAGATCCTTGGTGCCTGTCTCTTCGATTCGAGGATCGGTGGCGCGCCGGTTGATGCACAACGCTCTGAACCCGGCGACTGGAGTTCGATTCTCGATCGGGTCCCCCATCCATCTACCAATCCGTACTAACCAGCGTGGCGAAATATGGTCCAGCAAACCCGATAACTGACAGAGTGTGGTGAGGCTTCCCTCACTCGCCACTGATGTCATCCGAATCAAACTCTGGTCGCCGGGTCTCGCCGTGCATTGTGCCGCCGCTCCATCTTTCATAGCCCAGCGCAACATTTGCCATGAGCTGCCACGCGCCCGGCACGCATCACAATCATAATATTTATTTACTCTGGAGAAATCCGATGAGCCGGGAAGCTCTTTTTCACAGATGTCCAGCCGTCTTCCGAACCTGCAGTACGATAAATGTGTTGAAAATCTTTAGCATCGCGGATAATTTTACCCCAGGATGTTTAAAAAATAAAAGGAAATAAAAATCCAGGCGCGTTCGCCACACATCTGATTGTAATCAGTGAAACAAAACAAGACAAAGATCCCCCGTGTAGCCTTAACATGAAGGCGCACGAGGGGGGTGGGTGGCCGGCACAATGCAAGGGCCGCCTTTGTCTCCCTATTGGTGGTGTTCACGCGTCACACAGGCATTTCATTCGACAATCACGGCGTAGGTGTGCCACCCTCCGGACGTGCATTTGAAGCGGAGTGAAATCTACCTCTAAACTCTACGCATCTTTACTGTGCACGGTTACATGTACAGCACTGCGCATACAGATGTCCCGTGAATGTAATAGGGAGAGAGATGACATGGTAAGTAACATATTGTATTTCTCAAAACCGAGAGACGTCTCGCACCGATTCCCGACACCAGCTCGCGATCGGTACATTGACACTCTACGTCCTCTGGATGATCGCTTTCAGGACATCAGCGGAAGCTGAAGAAAGTGACAGGCGCACGGGGAATCAGTGGTAAAGGGAGAGGCAATGTTATCGCTTGATGGCAGAATGACATCACAACGACTGTGAGCGCTCCAAAGAGGGTGCTTGGCCTACTCTTCGTGCTAGACAGACGACTTGGAAGAAGATGTGGGAGTAACCACAGTGCCGGATTAAGCGAGGGCGGGGCCTGTAGCATATGTTGTTATAAAGGGGCCCTAAATAAAAAAAAGACGGAAATATTAAACCACACAAATGTTTTACTTGCATAGTAAAGTAATTGTATTTTTTCCATCTGCTATACAGCCAGATAATACGACAAATCGCTAACCATAAACACCCAGTCGTACATAAAAGTTCAAGGCAGTGTAGTACTATAGTAATAGAGCAAGTGCAGAATCACTGAACCGGAATTGATAGCTTGAAAGCATTTAGCGCGGGGCCCTTGAAAGTGTGTGGCCCGAAGCATTTGTAGATACTTGTGCTACGAGGATAATCCGGCACTGAGTACCCACACACTGACCTCATTTAATGCATTGTCAGCTCAAACCTCCCGTAAGTCACGTGACGGTCGTGTGGCCACGCCTACTCTGAATCCCCTCTCCCCTCCGCCCACTGTGAAAACAGACGCCGCTCCGTGCAGCTCCTCCCTCTCCTCATCTCTCATGACCCCCTTCGATCTCGTTTCTCCGTTCTCTTTCCCATCGGTTTCCCCTCTCATTTCTCATTCTTTCTCTCTTCCCTTTCACTCTCCTTTCTTTCTGTTCGTGCGTTCCAGCCTTGACTCTGCTCCCCTTCCCGCGGTGTCGCAACCACGCGTCCTACAGTTATATACTGCAGACGTGAATACACCCCACAAGCACACCGGCTCTGGTTTGCACACCCGACTTGCAGTTCGATTTCACCATCTTCAGGCACGGCCGTCGAAACATTGACCCAGGGTTGTCAACCCCCCCCATCCCAGCCGCCTCTCTCGAAATGAAACCCACGACCTGCACGGTGTCGGAAGGCCCCACCATCCATTCAGCAGTGGATTGGCAGCGAGACACGCGTGGCGGCCTTCCGTAGATCGCAACGCACGGACTTACTCTGGAATCGCCATCTCGGTTTCAGCCTCCCTCTGCAAGAGCGCGGACCTGCGCCAGAGGAGCAGAGTTGTGTTCTGGGTGTAAGTGGTGTGGGTGTGTTAGTGGTGTGGGTGGGTTAGTGGTGTGGGTATGTTAGTGGTGTGGGTGTGTTAGTGGTGTGGGTGTGTTAGTGGTGTGGGTGTGTTAGTGGTGTGGGTGGGTGTGTTAGTGGTGTGGGTGTGTTAGTGGTGTGGGTGTGTTAGTGGTGTGGGTGTGTTAGTGGTGTGCGTGTGTTAGTGGTGTGGGTGTGTTAGTGGGTGGGTGTGTTAGTGGTGTGGGTGTGTTAGTGGTGTGGGTGGGTGTGTTAGTGGTGTGGGTGTGTTAGTGGTGTGGGTGGGTGTGTTAGTGGTGTGGGTGTGTTAATGGCGTGGGTGGGTGTGTTAGTGGTGTGGGTGTGTTAGTGGTGTGGGTGTGTTAGTGGTGTGGGTGGGTGTGTTAGTGGTGTGGGTGTGTTAGTGGTTTGGGTGGGTGTTAGTGGCGTGGGTGGGTGTGTTAGTGGTGTGGGTGTGTTAGTGGGTGGGTGTGTTAATGGCGTGGGTGGGTGTGTTAGTGGTGTGGGTGTGTTAGTGGTGTGGGTGGGTGTGTTAGTGGTGTGGGTGTGTTAGTGGTGTTGGTGTGTTAGTGGTGTGTTAGTGGTGTGGGTGTGTTAGTGGTGTGGGTGTGTTAGTGGGGTGGGTGTGTTCGTGGTGTGGGTGTGTTAGTGGTGTGGGTGGGTGTGTTAGTGATGTGGGTGTGTTAGTGGTGTGGGTGTGTTAGTGGTGGGGGTGTGTTAGTGGTGTGGGTGTGTTAGTGGGGTGGGTGTGTTAGTGGTGTGGGTGGGTGTGTTAGTGGTGTGGGTGTGTTAGTGGTGTGGGTGGGTTAGTGGTGTGGGTGTGTTAGTGGTGTGGGTGTGTTAGTGGTGTGGGTGTGTTAGTGGTGTGGGTGGGTGTGTTAGTGGTGTGGGTGTGTTAGTGGTGTGGGTGTGTTAGTGGTGTGGGTCTGTTAGTGGTGTCGGTGTGTTAGTGGCGTGGGTGTGTTAGTGGCGTGGGTGGGTGTGTTAGTGGTGTGGGTGTGTTAGTGGTGTCGGTGTGTTAGTGGCGTGGGTGTGTTAGTGGTGTGGGTGTGTTAGTGGTGTGGGTGGGTGTGTTAGTGGTGTGGGTGTGTTAATGGCGTGGGTGGGTGTGTTAGTGGTGTGGGTGTGTTAGTGGTGTGGGTGTGTTAGTGGTGTGGGTGTGTCAGTGGTGTGGGTGGGTGTGTTAGTGGTGTGGGTGTGTTAGTGGTGTGGGTGTGTTAGTGGTGTGGGTGGGTGTGTTAGTGGTGTGGGTGTGTTAATGGCGTGGGTGGTTGTGTTAGTGGTGTGTTAGTGGTGTGGGTGGGTGTGTTAGTGGTGTGGGTGTGTTAGTGGTGTGGGTGGGTGTGTTAGTGGTGTGGGTGTGTTAGTGGTGTGGGTGGGTGTGTTAGTGGTGTGGGTGTGTTAATGGCGTGGGTGGGTGTGTTAGTGGTGTGGGTGTGTTAGTGGTGTGGGTGTGTTAGTGGTGTGGGTGGGTGTGTTAGTGGTGTGGGTGTGTTAGTGGTTTGGGTGGGTGTTAGTGGCGTGGGTGGGTGTGTTAGTGGTGTGGGTGTGTTAGTGGGTGGGTGTGTTAATGGCGTGGGTGGGTGTGTTAGTGGTGTGGGTGTGTTAGTGGTGTGGGTGGGTGTGTTAGTGGTGTGGGTGTGTTAGTGGTGTTGGTGTGTTAGTGGTGTGTTAGTGGTGTGGGTGTGTTAGTGGTGTGGGTGTGTTAGTGGGGTGGGTGTGTTCGTGGTGTGGGTGTGTTAGTGGTGTGGGTGGGTGTGTTAGTGATGTGGGTGTGTTAGTGGTGTGGGTGTGTTAGTGGTGGGGGTGTGTTAGTGGTGTGGGTGTGTTAGTGGGGTGGGTGTGTTAGTGGTGTGGGTGGGTGTGTTAGTGGTGTGGGTGTGTTAGTGGTGTGGGTGGGTTAGTGGTGTGGGTGTGTTAGTGGTGTGGGTGTGTTAGTGGTGTGGGTGTGTTAGTGGTGTGGGTGGGTGTGTTAGTGGTGTGGGTGTGTTAGTGGTGTGGGTGTGTTAGTGGTGTGGGTCTGTTAGTGGTGTCGGTGTGTTAGTGGCGTGGGTGTGTTAGTGGCGTGGGTGGGTGTGTTAGTGGTGTGGGTGTGTTAGTGGTGTCGGTGTGTTAGTGGCGTGGGTGTGTTAGTGGTGTGGGTGTGTTAGTGGTGTGGGTGGGTGTGTTAGTGGTGTGGGTGTGTTAATGGCGTGGGTGGGTGTGTTAGTGGTGTGGGTGTGTTAGTGGTGTGGGTGTGTTAGTGGTGTGGGTGTGTCAGTGGTGTGGGTGGGTGTGTTAGTGGTGTGGGTGTGTTAGTGGTGTGGGTGTGTTAGTGGTGTGGGTGGGTGTGTTAGTGGTGTGGGTGTGTTAATGGCGTGGGTGGTTGTGTTAGTGGTGTGGGTGTGTTAGTGGTGTGGGTGGGTGTGTTAGTGGTGTGGGTGTGTTAGTGGTGTAGGTGTGTTTGTGGTGTGGGTGTGTCAGTGGTGTGGGTGGGTGTGTTAGTGGTGTGGGTGTGTTAGTGGTGTGGGTGTGTTAGTGGTGTGGGTGTGTTAGTGGTGTGGGTGGGTGTTAGTGGCGTGGGTGGGTGTGTTAGTGGTGTGGGTGTGTTAGTGGTGTGGGTGTGTTAGTGGTGTGGGTGTGTTAGTGGTGTGGGTGTGTTAGTGGTGTGGGTGTGTTAGTGGTGTGGGTGTGTTAGTGGTGTGGGTGTGTTAGTGGTGTGGGTGTGTTAGTGGTGTGGGTGTGTTAGTGGTGTGGGTGGGTGTGTTAGTGGTGTGGGTGGGTTAGTGGTGTGGGTGTGTTAGTGGTGTGGGTGTGTTAGTGGTGTGGGTGGGTGTGTTAGTGGTGTGGGTGTGTTAGTGGTGTGGGTGTGTTAGTGGTGTGGGTGTGTTAGTGGTGTCGGTGTGTTAATGGCATGGGTGTGTTAGTGGTGTGGGTGGGTGTGTTAGTGGTGTGGGTGTGTTAGTGGTGTGGGTGTGTTAGTGGGGTGGGTGTGTCAGTGGTGTGGGTGGGTGTGTTAGTGGTGTGGGTGTGTTAGTGGTGTGGGTGGGTGTGTTAGTGGTGTGGGTGTGTTAGTGGTGTGGGTGTGTCAGTGGTGTGGGTGGGTGTGTTAGTGGCATGGGTGTGTTAGTGGTGTGGGTGGGTGTGTTAGTGGTGTGGGTGTGTTAGTGGTGAGGGTGTGTTAGTGGTGTGGGTGTGTTAGTGGTGTGGGTGGGTGTTAGTGGCGTGGGTGGGTGTGTTAGTGGTGTGGGTGTTTTAGTGGGGTGGTTGTGTTAGTGGTGTGGGTGTGTTAGTGGTTTGGGTGTGTTAGTGGTGTGGGTGGGTGTGTTAGTGGTGTGGGTGTGTTAGTGGTGTGCGTGTGTTAGTGGTGTAGTGGGTGTGTTAGTGGGGTGGGTGTGTTAGTGGTGTGGGTGTGTTAGTGGTGTGGGTGTGTTAGTGGTGTGGGTGTGTTAGTGGTGTGGGTGTGTTAGTGGTGTGGGTGGGTGTGGGTGGGAGTGTTAGTGGTGTGGGTGGGTGTGGGTGGGAGTGTTAGTGGTGTGGGTGGGTGGGTGTGTTAGTGGTGTGGGTGTGTTAGTGGTGTGGGAGTGTTAGTGGTGTGGGTGGGTGTGGGTGGGAGTGTTAGTGGTGTGGGTGGGTGGGTGTGGGTGGGAGTGTTAGTGGTGTGGGTAAGTGTGGGTGGGAGTGTTAGTGGTGTCGGTGGGTGGGTGTGTTAGTGGTGTGGGTGGATGTGGGTGGGTGTGGGTGGGAGTGTTAGTGGTGTGGGTGGGTGTGGGTGGGAGTGTTAGTGGTGTGGATGGGTGGGTGTGTTAGTGGTGTGGGTGGGTGTGGGTGGGTGTGGGTGGGAGTGTTAGTGGTGTGGGTGGGTGGGTGTGTTAGTGGTGTGCGTGGGTGTGAGTGGGTGCGTTAGTGGTGTGGGTGGGTGTGCGTGGGTGCGTGTGGGTGGGTGTCAGTGGTGTGGGTGGGTGTGGGTGGGGGCATTCGTGGTGTGTGTGGGTGCAGGAGCGAGCAGCAGCCTCAGCATCGCCTTATTGGCTGCAGCCGGACCTGACAGCAGCAATCAAGACCCGGGGTGGGGGAGCAGCCGCTGCTGTCTGCTGTCTGCTGCTGTCTAGACAGAGCTGTGCCTGTCAGCTGTGCACAGCATGGAGCTGACACTCACGGCAAACAGCTTCATAATCCCTCCCCCCACCACCACCACCAACACCCCCCTACCCGGGCCTCCCTGGGCCGCCACTACCACCTGCCCCCTACACCCCCCCCCCCCCATCAGCAACTGCACCCACCCACCCACATACCTCCTACCCCCACCACCACCACCCAGACGTGTGCGCAATGACAATAGCGGCAGCGGCACGGACGGTCCCTCTCGTGGCTGCGGCGAGGAGGCTTGAGAGCCGCGTGGACCCCAGCGCTGGGCAGGGAGGGGACACCAGTCACGTGCTCCCTCACCAACCCGCGCTGACGAGCGGCCAGCAACAAACGGCAGCGCTGTTGAGCTCGTAGTAGATCTCTGATCGCGTGCAACGTGCGATGACTCGAGCAAGGATCACGAGAACGCGGCGATGGGAGGAGGACGCTCCGAGGTGGAGCAACGGCGAGGAAGGGGAAGGGTGATGACTTGGAGTGTAGTGGCTGTGTGAGTGAGTTGCTGTGGCCTGCAGTGTGGTGGTGGTGGTGGTTGAACACAGTGTGGTGGTGGTTGAACACAGTGTGGTGGTGGTGGTGGTGGTTGAACACAGTGTGGTGGTGGTGGTGGTGGTGGTTGAACGCAGTGTGGTGGTGGTGGTTCAACACAGTGTAGTGGTGGTGGTGGTTGAACACAGTGTGGTGGTGGTGGTGGTGGTTGAACGCAGTGTGGTGGACCGAGTCCTCAACACGGCTGGAGGAGGAATGAAACGAGTGAACATGAACCACAGCAGAAGCGATAGAAGGGTGACGAGGACGCGATCGACCCTCAGTGAGTGAGCACCTCCAGTCAGCGCGGTTGGCTACGCACGGTGCGAAAGAAGTTCAACACAGACGCACGCGCACGAGTGAACCGGTGACTGGAGTGGATCAGCGAGCGCTGCGCTGTCAATCACACCTGGCTGATGAGACACGATGCATTCCACCTCTGGCGAGCGTGTGGGCTCACCCTCGTGTACCTTCGCGAGGGGGGCTGCGAGGTGGGGGGGGGGGGTTTGGCCGCATTTGTATTCGCCGCGGGCACCCCCTGCACTTTGCACTCCAGCGCCGCTCTCCCTCGCCAATGGGACCCGCGTCGTCTCCATTACCTCCCAGATGGCCATAAAGTGGCAACCGCGCACAAACACCGCGGATTGCCTCTGCGTTTGCAATCAGCGTGAGCGGCCGCCGGCACGCGCATTGCAAACGCATTTGCTCACAGCCATAGATTGGTGGTGGCACGCCGCGGGGGCGAAATGTTAACTACCTCGCCTGGTATGCAGGAGGGTCGTGGGCTCGATCCCGACCCTGACGCCTGCTGCTGTATATTTGGAGTTTGCGTGTTTCTCACTTTCTCTCCCCGTGAGCGCGTGGATTTTTATCCGGGTCCTCCGGTTTTTCCCTCCACGTTTAGACTCAACACGCGTATAGAGTATTTGGATGCTATACATTTCCACACGATAGGCCACTTCGTTGAGCTATTATTTGTGTCCAGGTCGCTTCTTAAAAAATAGCTACATAGCTTCGTGGGTCTAACCTAGTTTAAAAAAATCGAGTTGCATTTGCTAATTTGCAGTCAAATTCACTGCTGGCTGAAGGCATCCCCACGCTGTGTCATCTATGCGGTTTGTTTGAACATACTTTGTTTGAACATACTTTACCACGATGCGCAGTGCGGTTTGGTGAAGAGAAAAGTCCAGGACTGGTCCGGATATCACTCGCCGCAGATGTGTTAGCCGTGGCCGGGAATTCAAATACAACTCATATCGCCGAGTTCCTAGTGAAGTGCGCCTACCAGTGCACCACCGCTCCACCATGGCTTTAGACATCTGCTACGAAAGAGGAATTACAATTTACTGAAGCGACACGGAACACGTCCCCGTCAAGCCGGGGTCACACTGGGCCCAAACTGCCCGTGATCGTCATCAGCGGCCATGATCAATCCACTGCTGGATAAAGGGCGTCCCAAGCCGTTTACAAACCTCACGATCCCGCAATGGAACTAAATCTAAATTAAAAATAATTTCTTTCGAAATGTTTTTTTTATGTTTCGTTTGTTGTCCTTCCCCCGCACCTCCGATTAGCAACATTTGGACCCGTATGGTGCGAAATACATCGAACATAGTAAACACCTATCGTACAACAACCAGTGCAGGATTCAGCTAGTGCGGAGCCTATAGCATATGATGTTATAAAGGGGCCCTGAAAAAAACCACTTAAATATGAAACTCATAATTTTTTTATTTGCATAATAAAGTACTGTAATTGTATTTTTTTATCCGCTATTCAGCCAGATAATACCACAAATCGCTAACCCTAAACACCCAGTCGTCCATACAAGTTGAAGGCAGTATAGTACTATAGTAATAAAGTGCAGAATCACTGAACCGGAATTGATAGCTTGAAAGCATTTAGCGCGGGGCCCTTGAAAGTACGGGGGCCCGTACCTACTTATGCAGTAGCTACTTTTGTAGCTACTACTTGTGTAGCTACTACACATGCAGCAGATACTTTTGTAGCTACTACATATGCAGCAGCTACTTTTGCTACTCGGATAATCCGGCATTGACAACAACCCGTCCAGCGCCTGCCATCTCATCGTTCCATCTCCCCAGGGGCACACCTCTCTCCTTTGGCTGCCACTCAGCAGTGAGCCTCCACCATCGTCCTTGCCGTCGGCGACCGTGCTCTGCCCCTCGCCCGTCGAAGCCCCTTTGACGTCAACGAGTGACCACGGCTCGGGCCTTCCGTGACTCTGCTCGCGATCCTCTTCCCACCGCACAGCGTCTCGCCACGCCGACGTTCATTAGAATGAGAATGATTAGAATCGCTTGCTGCTGCTGTCGTATGTTTTTATTTAGACACGAGGAGGAATCCAATGAGCTGTGAAGTTTTCTTATTAGCAGATGTCCCAGAAGTGGCACCGTCACCACGCTCCGCGCGAGGGTCCCCTGGCGAACGGCATGGGGCGAGCGCGGTGTCAACGCGTGACACCCTAACGCGTTGCTGCTGGAACATCAATGGCCACAAAACCAAACGCGTCCAATTAACACCTTCGCGCCGCCGTGTGCTTTGCTTTTGAAGACACATTTTTTGATGTTAATATATACACGGCCCCTTTGGCAATCTGCTGCTGCTGCTGGATGAAGTCCTCCCCGTGCAGCGTCTGTCAAGGGGGGATGTTTGACCAGACCTAACCACGCTGGTCAGTGCGGGTTGGTCGTGAAGTCAGGGAGAGGCCAGGGGGTTGGCGGGGTGGTGGGTGGCTGACGACGTGGCCCGGACCGATTCAGACGTCACTCGCCACTGTCGCTCGCAGCCGCGGTCGAGAATTCAAACTCAGGTCGCCAAATTCGTAGCACGGTGCTCTAACCACTGCGCCACCGCTCCCCTTTGTTGTATTGTCATCATTTGTGTGCATTGTGATGAAATGTTTTCTGCTCCCATTGCCCCTCGCTGCTGAATTGGTCCTACAGCGAGAGAAAGACCCACAGAGTACGAGAGAAATATATTTTTATTTTCTGTCTTCTCGCGCTGTCCCGAATTCGTGCCCACCGTGCCGGCAGAGTGCTGCTCAGCACACACGCAACCCGTGGCCACACCTCACTGATGAGTCCTAATCACAATAATGATGATGAGAAAATTGTCATTCTGCTCCTTGAATAATAAAAAACAACAACAACAACCTTCGGCTCTCTTTCAGCTGCCGGAACTTCGCGAGACCGCCTGCGTGGTGACGATGTCGTCTCGCCATGCACAGCGTGCTGGCCTCGTCTCGCCGTCACGTGGTACGTGAGATACCCGTCACGTGGTACGTAATATACCCGTCACGTGGTACGTGAGATACCCGTCACGCGGTACGTGAGCTACCCGTCACGTGGTACGTGAGCTACCCGACGGCGTGTGAAAGCGTCCTCGAAATTAAGTTGCGCGTCGTAGTTTTGAACGACTCCCTCGCTTTGTGTCGCGCTCCGTGCGCCCGCCGGGGGGGTGGTGGGGGGGGTGTGGGAGGGGGGTTGGTGGGGGAGGTGGAAGGGGAGGTGTAGGAGGGGGGTGGTGTGGGGGGGGGAGGGGTGGAGTGGGGGGGTGTAGGAGGGGGGTGGTGTGGGGGGGGGTGATGTGGGAGGGGGGGGGCTCCCGTCGAGGCTCGCGACAATGGCAGCACGATGACTTTATACGGCACCTTGGCCAATGGTTAACCCCGTACGGGGAGACGCGCTCTGGAATGCCGGCCCCGTTTGCAAGGTCCCGCGTCGAGCTCTTTCACCTCCTCTCTGGCTACAGAGGAAGAGGCGGGTGGGGGGGGGGTTGAGAGACCCCATAAATTCTGCACGAGCGAAACAAAGATAAGGGGAGGACCGGGGTCGTCCGAACGCCCCCCCCCCCCCACGGTGAGGGCAGAGGCGATTATTTTGTCGGCGAGTGGCAATTGTGCCGATAATTGTCCCAGAGAGGGCCTTTTTAGGGTGCGCCGTTTAAGTGTGAAAATGCGCCAAGCCTCGTTGGGCCTGCGTTTTACGGTCAGATAAACGTTAATTCAGCGGGTCCCCATTTTATTCTCCTTTTTTAACGCGTCCCAAGTTCTTTGTGACCTCATTATGGTCCTGGCGGCTGCGAAACTGAATTTGATTACGCCGAGCGAACGATGTTCCAGAAGAAGGAAAGTTTCCAATCACTCGCCTTCCATCGACGAAGGGAGCCGCGGTTGAAAAATGCGCAAAGAAGCGTGGAGAATTGAACGCCTGGAGTTTCGCTCAGAGGTGGAAGCATGCGATCAGTTAACAAACGTAATTCAGAAGCGTTATTGGCCGTCAAGAGAAGTTTGCTTTGCCCCGGGGCAGGACGCATCGACGTAGAAGGGCTGACGGATGAGACCGGTGACGGAGTGCGGGACGAAGGAGCGAACACGCCCGAGAGGACATCCACCGAGGAGATGGAGCGATGAACCCGGCACGTGTGCGGGTGTTAAGTGGATTGTTACACCGCAGGATCGTGAGAAGTTGCGGCGGTTTGGGGAGGCCTTCATCCAGCAGTGGATTGACCCATGGCTGCTGATGATGATGACGATGATGCTGGTGGTGAAACGGCTTGAGTCGTACGATCACCCCCGCAAGAGGAGTTTGGACATCTCTGCCGCAGCCACGGCGGAGACCGTCGCGCCGCGTGCCCTCTGACCCGAGTTGTGTGAACCCCTTGCGCTTTGCGGGTGCCACCCGCTCGCGTTTCACCGCCGCGCTCTCCCTTTCACGAGGCTGGAGGAAACTTCAAAAACCCGGCTCGGGTCACTTTGCTCTCCCTGGCACCTCGCACCCGCCCCTCCACCCCAGCTCTTCCCCCCCCCCCCACCTGGAGCACCCCCAACAGAGAGGCTCCTAAAGTTACCGTAATCCCTGACCCTGGCTTTGCGCTAAAAGTCTCAAATCCCACCCCCCCCCCCCATCAATGTTCCTCCTAACGAGATCGCATGGCCGCGCTTTCGTCGATCGCTCAGCCCGCGGGCGACGCGTCCTTTATAAAAAGTAGCGATGGTGTGCGTATCTCGGGGTGGTGTGCGTATCTCGGGGGGGTGTGCGTATCTCGGGGTGGTGTGCGTATCTCGGGGTGGTGTGCGTATCTCGGGGTGGTGTGCGTATCTCGGGGTGGTGTGCGTATCTCAGGGTGGTGTGCGTATCTCGGGGTGGTGTGCGTATCTCGGGGTGGTGTGCGTATCTCGGGGTGGTGTGCGTATCTCGGGGTGGTGTGCGTATCTCGGGGTGGCGTGCGTATCTCGGGGTGG
The DNA here is from genome assembly GCF_964198595.1 of Lampetra fluviatilis. Taxonomy (NCBI): domain Eukaryota; kingdom Metazoa; phylum Chordata; class Hyperoartia; order Petromyzontiformes; family Petromyzontidae; genus Lampetra; species Lampetra fluviatilis. The sequence goes on along the minus strand of NC_136279.1, from coordinate 23,030,873 downwards.
TGTACGTATCTCGGGGCGGTGTGCGTATCTCGGGGTGGTGCGCGTATCTCGGGGCGGTGTGCGTATCTCGGGGTGCTGTGCGTATCTCGGGGTGGTGTGCGTATCTCGGGGTGGAGTGCGTATCTCGGGGTGGTGTGCGTATCTCGGGGTGGTGTGCGTATCTCGGGGTGGTGCGCGTATCTCGGGGCGGTGTGCGTATCTCGGGGTGGTGTGCGTATCTCGGGGGGCTGTGCGTATCTCGGGGCGGTGTGCGTATCTCGGGGTGCTGTGCGTATCTCGGGGCGGTGTGCGTATCTCGGGGTGGTGTGCGTATCTCGGGGTGGTGTGCGTATCTCGGGGTGGTGTGCGTATCTCGGGGTGGTGTGCGTATCTCGGGGTGGTGTGCGTATCTCGGGGTGGCGTGCGTATCTCGGGGTGGTGTGCATATCTCGGGGCGGTGTGCGTATCTCGGGTTGGTGCGCATATCTCGGGGCGGTGTGCGTATCTCGGGGTGCTGTGCGTATCTCGGGGCGGTGTGCGTATCTCGGGGTGGAGTGCGTATCTCGGGATGGTGTGCGTATCTCGGGGTGGTGTGCGTATCTCGGGGTGGTGCGCGTATCTCGGGGCGGTGTGCGTATCTCGGGGTGGTGTGCGTATCTCAGGGTGCTGTGCGTATCTCGGGGCGGTGTGCGTATCTCGGGGTGCTGTGCGTATCTCGGGGCGGTGTGCGTATCTCGGGGTGGTGTGCGTATCCCGGGGTGGTGTGCATATCTCGGGGTGGTGTGCGTATCTCGGGGCGGGTACTTATCGCACGGCGCCCCGGAGTATATTATAGTGAGAGTGCTGCCAGCGGTTGATTGGCGTGGCCACGACCCCCTCCCCCACTCCGGAGCCGACGGTCCCGCCTGGGAGCGTTCACGGCCAATAACTCGTGCGGCAGCCTGTCGACGGGGTAAGAGGAGAACGCGCGATTATGGCCTGTCAACGCTAATCGTGAGAAGGAGGAGAAGAAGAAAACAACAACCACCACACATGGTTTGAAATTGAACGCGCGTACTTCAGTTCAGAGTCTGCGCGCTGCCAAAATTTCGCTGTCGGCGTTGGCGTCGCGCTAAGGGAATAACGCGGCGGTCGTGTTCACTTCAGAACGCCCGCGTTGTGACTCACTGTCGCGGCTGACGCTTGGACTGGCGCGAAGGCTTTGGCTGTCAGTAGATGCACGCGGAAACGAACGCGCGTCACGTTGTTGGAGACTTTTTGTTTGAACCTAACCCCCGCATACACGAGCGGTGACAGCAATTTCTTCCCATTTGTTTGAACGCCTGCCCACCTGCCCCCCTCTCTCATCTCACTCGACTCCCCGAGGCAGGATCGTGAGAGGTGGCAACAGGTTGGGGAGGCATTCGACGAACAGTGGATTGACCATGGCTGATGGTGACGATGCTGAGAATATGTCACCGGTGGCGGGCAGGCGACTTCGCTACGCACGGATCGAACGTAGGGCCTTCGCAGCGCCACGGGACGGACGGAGCTGTTGCGAAATGCGCTGGAGGGGCGAAACCAGTGCCGGATTAAGCTAGTGCGGGGCCTGTAGCATATTACGTTATGAAGGGGCCCTCAATTAAAATAACACGTAAATATTAAAACATAAATGTTTAACTTGCACAGTAAATTGTATTTTTTTCATTTTCTATACAGCCAGATACGACAAATCGCTAACTTTAAACACCCAGTCGTTCATAAAAGTTGAAGGCAGTATAGTACTATGATAATCGAGCAAGTGCAGAATCACTGAACCGGAATTGACAGCTTGAAAGCATTTAGCGCGGGGCCCTTGAAAGTAAGGGGCCCGTAACTACTTATGTAGTTGCTACTTTTGCTACTACGATAATCCGGCACTGGGCCAAACCTCCCAATCACAGAGCCCCAAAAAACACGTGGCGTGGACTCCTCGCTATGGAATCGTGCACAACAAATCTACACAGCGAGAACCAGCCCCCCACCCAGCTTCCCCCCCCCCCCAAGGCTCCCCCCCCCCCCAGCCCCACACAAGGCGTGCGTGCAGTTGTGGAGCGGCGTAATCAATGAGAACTCTGGGAATTATTTGTTGTTGTTGGTGTCGTTGCCTGTTTCTTCTTCTTCTCCGGAAAGAACTCGCGGCTCGTCGGAGACAAAACATTTGGCGTCGCATCGAGCGGCGAGCGCTCCATCCACGAGCTCGCTCGCCATCCACGAGCTCGCTCGCCATGCACGAGCTCGCTCGCCATCCACGTGCTCGCTCGCCATCCACGTGCTCGCTCGCCCGCCGTGTGCGTCTGGAAACGAGCCTCTCTTGCCGTCTTTCGTTCATCCACTGCTGGATTTACCGGCCGTAGTGGCCGGTTGACCGTACTTCTCCACGCTGGCCAGTGCCAGTTGGTAAAAGAGGCGTAGGGTTGGGAGAGGCAGGATGGGTTTAGATATTACTCCACTGATGTGAGCCACGACTGGGAATCAAACGGATATGGCGAGCTGGTTTTGTGTATGCACAGTGCGCTAACCACTGCGCCACCACTCGCTCTTAATATGAACGTGTGCGATTCTATACCCAGCAGGATTTTTTTTTTACTCCAAGCACACTTCAGTAAGCTGACCCGCGGACCACTTATGGTGGGGAAAAGTGTGGGTACTATATCTGTCTACCTCATTAAAACAGAAGGGAGACGTAGGACAGACCCCCCCCCCCCCTCCGGCTCCATCAACAGGGAGTCGCCCGTGAGCTGACCTCTGGGTGACCCGGACAGAATGTTGAACTTCTTTCGCACCGTACGTAGCCAACGGTGCTAGTCGGAGGTGCGAGGGAAGGACAACAAACTAAACACAAAAACAGCAGTTCTAAAATAATGGGGTTTCAATGTAGGCAATTCAAATGTGTATCGCTCCAGTGGCTTCCTAATATCTTGAAGGAAGAGCGTTCCAGACGGCCGCAGCAGCGCATCTGAAAGCTCGCGATGGCGGTGACCACCGTCTTTGATCGATGGCTGAGCCAAAAGCCGCTGCTGCTGCGAGGTTGAGTACCGTAGTTCGCGTGATGATGGTTTATGCTCCTTGACGAGATCAGCGAGGTACTGTGCTTCATTTGTGGCGAGCACTGCGTTACAGAATGTTGAACTTAGCGTCCTTTCCAAGTGCTCCATTAGGGGCCGTCCATAAATGACGTCACGCACCTGGGGGGGGGGGTCAGACATTTGTGACAATGTGTGACGGGGGGGGGGTTTGATAAATGTGTAATGCGGGCGAAAGCGACCTTCCGGATGTGACGTCACGAGGAGGCGGAGCCAGGTGACGTGGGTGAAAGGTAGGGGGTCCTTAAGCGGGTAAACCGGAAGGGGAAGGCAGTCGGGGTGTGAATGGAAAGGTGTGGGGCCACGCGGGCGTACGAGCCGAGGGGGCACCGTCAGAAGCGGGAGCCAACCCTGGGAACAGTAGGGAGCTACTGGGAGGTGTAAAGCTGCAGATAGAGATAGGCAGTAAGGCTGTGTGTGAGGAGCAGCGGGGTAGCTGCCAGGAGTCGCAGGAGCGACGAGAAGGCGAGACAGCACGAGGCCGTCAGAGCTGCAGCAGGAACAGCCAAGGGAGCTGTGTGAGAGTACAGCAGCGGAGCTGCTGTGGGGCTGCAAGAGCGACAAGAACAGCAGCGGGGCTGCTGATGTGGACTGGAGTGACATCGGAACCAGCACAGAGAGAATAAGAGAGACAGCCGTGTGGGGACGCAGTACGGACCGAATAAAGGACACTGAGCCAGATATCGTGGTCAAGTCTTTTATTACACTGGGGTCAGAAGTGAAACGGCATGTCTAAGCAAGTAAGGAAGAAAATTCCCCCGGCGCCAGCATCGGCTTCTTCGTCCGACGACGACGAATTCCCTCCGACCACGGATTTTGCTGGGGTGGTGGAGGAGAGCCCTGCTGAGGCGAGCACGGGGACGGGCGTGGAAGATGTCGGCGCGATGGCGGGTCCGTCAACAACATCGGACGCTGAGCAAAGATGGCAACAGGTGGCAGAACAACTGGAGACACTCAAGGACGTCCTGGCGCATCTGTGTCACCTCGTTACGCCAAGGACGACGATGGAACGAGAAGGTGCTCCACGGGCCGCCACGTTGCCTGCCCTGCCGCCGCCATTGGCCACGCGGCAAGAAGACGCCATCTTGCGCGCTCCGCGGCGCCAAACCGCCATCTTGGCCACGCCGCGGGCCGACCCCATTTTGAATTTACCTCCACAACAACCATCATTGGAAGACGGCGTGAAGAGGAGTCGGAGTCGCCACCTTACTACGGTTAAGGAATTCTCTATCGGGGGCGATTGGAGCGCTTTCGCCTGCCGATTTTTGGCGGCGGTTCGTTCAGCAAGATGGACCGATGCGGAGGCCTTGGAAGTGTTGCCGACTCTACTGGACGACGAATCTGTGCGATTTTTCCGTTCCATAACGGCAGATAAGAAGAAGACGTTATGTGGAGTTTTTGAGGAAATGGCCGACGCCTATGAGCCACCTGACGACGCGCATCGGCGATTCGCTCAACGACAACGAGCACCCGAAGAATCGCCCGTGGCGTTCAGGGGTGCGGTGTTGGAGCTGGCCATGGCAGCATATCCTGACACGCCACAGGATCTGCTCGAGCCCCTCATATTGGGAAAAATGCTGGAGCTGTCTCGGGATCTGGGGATCCCCATGCCTGTGTGTGGGCATGAGAAGCTCACGTCCCGGGCGGCAGCAAAGTGTCTGGACGCGCAGTTTAATCTCCGTCGCTGGAAGCAAGTGGCGGCATGGACGGGTGGGCCCGTCAAGGAAGGAGGCGCGATGGGGTGGGACCCCACAAGGGCGATCTATGTGCCGGATGAGCGGGGTCCACAGGAGCTGACGGCTGCCTCCTCTCCATGGCCGGGACGCGGAAGGCCGGGGCCGCGCGCTACGCCATCGGGACGGGGCCGCCGGGACGCAGGACCTGCGCTTCGGCGCAACGAGGCCGATTGCTTCCGCTGCGGCCGTAGGGGCCATTACGCCAAAGATTGCTGGGCCCGCTTCCCGGGTCCGCCGCAGCAGGAGCCCACAACACCGGACAAGCCGACCAAAGAACCTCCGAAACAGGCATGTCGGCACGCACCAGACACTCGGCAAGGCTTTACACCTCACCCACCACCTGTGTTGCGCGATCCTATTGTTGTTGTTAAAGAAAGGCCATCGACGGGGCCTTGTCATTCAGTTACGCAGTGGCGCAAATTGGCACGGAGAGTTGTCGCGGCCGCTACGGGTTCGTCCACTGTACCGGGGTCCATACAAGGTGTGGACGTGCGCATTTTGGTCGACTCGGGAGCGTCTGCGACTATTATATCGGATGTCATTTTCCATCTGTTGGGCATTCCGCCGGGGGCTGTGCGTCCGGTTTATGGGTCTTGCGTCGCTGCAAACGGGGGTAGTATGGGGATTGTGGGCCAGGTGGATGCTAAGATATCTATAGGGGATGTGTCGGCTTCGGGCGTTGTGTTAATATCGAGATCTTTGGCGGTTCCTTGCTTACTAGGCACGGATTTTTTGGCTAAGATGCCCATTTTGATTAAAATCAATGAGAATTGTATTGAATTGCCGGGGGGCCGTCGAATCTCGTTTCTGCCGTCGCCCTGGGGGCGACCTGCTTCGGCCGTACAGGTGCAGGCGCTGTCCGTCGCATCTGTGGACATCCCACCTGGTTCACAGATGCTTATACCCTTGCGGTATCGGAAGCCCCTGCCCAATCGGCTAGGAGCATTAGGGGTCTTGTTGTCACCATCCGCCACGATAACAACGGGATTGGCGTTGGTTGGGGCACAGACCATCGTCCGGCCGGATCAATTACCGGTTTTACAGGTGCTTAATGCGGGGGTGGAAAACATCCGTGTTCCGGCCGGTACGGTTGTGGCACATGCCACTACGGCGTTTGCGACGCACGATTGTCCGCATCGCCGAGGAGTGGTCGCTGGTGTTTCCGAGCCAAGGAGTTCGGATAATCGTTGGATCGCTACCTTATGTGACGAAAATTCTTCCCTGTCCGTGGGGCAACGTGATGCGCTGCGTAAATTGTTGCTGACGTATTCGGATGTATTTAGCTCCGACGATTTGGATTTGGGACGCACATCGTTGCTTTCCCATCACATTGAGACGGGCGACGCTGCCCCTATTCGGTTAAATTCGCATCGGATGAGTCCAGCGGAGCGAGAACACGTTCGGGGGGCGGTGGAAGACATGTTGGCTGCGGACATTATATCGCCATCTAACAGCCCATGGGGCGCTCCTGTGGTCTTGGTTAAGAAAAAGGATGGCAACTTGAGATTTTGTGTCGATTTCCGGAAATTGAATAAGATATCGGTGGCAGATGCGTACCCCCTGCTGCGTATGGACGACTCCCTTGACGCATTGTCGGGGGCTAAGTTCTTTTCCACACTGGACCTCTCTTCGGGATTTTGGCAGCTTCCCCTTGACGAGTCCTCACGGGAGAAAACCGCATTCCGTACGCCGCAGGGGTTATTTCAATTCAACTGCCTCCCGATGGGATTGAATGCGGCCCCTGCTACGTTTCAAAGATTGATGGAGCTCGTTTTGACGGGGTTGCAGTGGGAGACGTGTCTTATATATTTGGACGATATTATTGTGTTCAGCCGCACATTTGAGGAACATTTAACGCGGCTGGAGACAGTGTTCACGAGGATGCGCTCTGCCAATTTGAAATTCAAACCAAAGAAATGCCACCTACTGCAACGGTCCGTCCGTTATTTGGGGCACATTGTGAGTGCCGAGGGGGTGTCCACGGATCCGGAAAAGACGGCGTGTGTCCGGGATTGGCCGACTCCGGCCTCTGTGGGGGATGTTCGACGGTTTTTGGGATTTGCCTCGTATTACCGAAGATTTGTGCCGGGGTTTGCGACGATTGCGAGGCCCTTGCATCTCCTTACGGGTAAAGGACGGAAATTTGTTTGGGGAGAGCCGGAAGAGGCGGCCTTTCGGAGTCTGCGCGATCTATTGGCTACGGCCCCGACATTGGATTATCCCGATTTTGATCGCCCTTTCATTCTCGATACGGACGCGAGTGACACAGGTATTGGGGCGGTATTATCACAGTCTAAAGGGGGCGTAGAGCGCGTCGTGGCGTATGGTAGCCGAGTCTTGTCGCCTGCGGAAACACGCTACTGTGTCACTCGTAGAGAACTTTTGGCGGTTGTTTTTTTCCTACGGCAATTTCGACCGTACCTTTACGGTCGTTATTTTATTGTGCGTACGGATCATGCGGCCTTGCAATATGCACTTAAAATGGACCAGCCATCGGGACAGTGGGCACGTTGGTTGGACACGCTGCAGGAGTTTTCCTTCCAAATTCAACATCGGAAGGGAGTGCGCCATGCGAACGCTGACGCACTTTCCAGATTACCAGGGCGCGCCCCTTGTAAATGTGCGTCGGGGACGCATAGGTGTTCGCCGATTCTCAACCCCCCTCAGCCGCTCACGTTGGCCGTCGGGAAGTCGGATACTCCGATGGAACCGGGACCGACTGATGGGGTTTTGAATCTGCCGCGGTCTGTCTGGATTCGGGAACAGATGATGGACGAGTCGTTGTTGTCCATGCGGAAGCGGTCTATGAGGGACAAGGGGAGTCCGAGTTCGGCTGTGGGGCCGCGAACCGCTCTCCGAGATGGTCTGCTTATGTGGCAAGAAAGGTTCCAGGAAAGCTGGCGTGTGGTGGTACCAACGTCCTTGCGATTTGAGTTGATTAGAACTCTCCATTGTGACACACTATTGCATTTAGGGGTGCAGAAGACCTTGTTGACGTTACAACGTCATTATTTTTGGCACGGCATGGCGACAGATGTCGTAGGGCACGTGCGCGCGTGCCCTGAATGCGCCCGGCGTAAGCCGCCTAAACATCCTTACGTGCCGCCTCTCCAGTCGATTCAGGTGTCTCGAGTCAATGAATTGGTGGCACTGGACATATTGGGACCCTTCCCACCATCGGCGAGGGGAAATAAATATTTGCTGGTAGGGGTCGAGTATCTCTCCCGTTGGCCGATGGCCTGGCCGTTGCCCGATCAGTCGGCCGCGGCCATCACCGACGCCTTTTTGTTTGGGTACATTATGGACAAGGGGGCGCCGGAGAGACTCCTCACGGACCAGGGCCGAAATTTCTCTTCTAAATTATTGGCTGAAGTGTGCGCAGGCCTTGGGACTAAGAAGATACGGACATCTCCATACCATCCGCAGACGGATGGTATGGTTGAGCGGCTGAACAGGACATTGTCTGCCATGCTTTGCCATACTGTGAGTGAACAGCAATCGGATTGGGATCTGCACATCCCCGGAGTGCTTTCGGCGTACAGGATGACGCCCCATGCGGCTACAGGGTATTCGCCGTTTTACCTTATGTATGGTCGGGAAAACGTGCCTCCGGTGGATGTGCAATTGGGTACTGGGGTGAAGGGACCTCGTAAACCACTCCCTGAATACATTCAGGACACGGTTCGCCGGGTTACGGAGGCGCGGGAAAACGCCCGCGTGGCTACGGCCAAAGCCCAGGCCCGGAACGAGCGGTATGCTCGGCGGTCTGAGGGGGAGTGCCCCTGGAAGGTGGGAGACCTGGCCTGGCTCCATTGCCCGCAGGTGCGGCCGGGGACCTCTCCTAAATTGCACAAACCTTGGCATGGTCCTGTGCGCCTCATTGAGGTTCCCAATCCACAGTCGGCGCGCGTTCAGTTTGGTTCTCGCCGTTGGTTTGTTCATACGTCGCGGTTGAAACCATATGTTGCTCCCCTACGTGATGCGTCATCTCCCAATGTTGCCTTGCCGGGGTCTGTTGCTGCTGACTCTGACTCTTCCCCGCCTGCGTCCATTGATCTTGCTAGAGCGCCTGTCGTACCTGTTCCAGACAGGCCGACCGTGACACCGCGGGGGAGGAGTGGGCCTGCTCGGAGGGCGCCTGCCAAGGCTGCGGGACCTTCAAGCCCGGCGACCCTTCCGACCCCGCTGCAGGCGCATTCGCCGAATATGACCAAGACTGATTCGTCAGGGACACGAGATGTCGGTGGACTTCCAATCGCAGCAGGGGAATTACCCCCTGTCATTTCTCGTGTTCCATCGCGTCCCCGTTCTACAAGTGGGCCGCCGACCGTCCGGGACGGGCCGGCGACCCGCACTCGTTCCAAATCGCTTACGTTTCGTTGATTGTATGTTGTTATTGTTCTTGTTCTTGCCGTCGTATTTATCGCATGCTTTCGTACGTTCGTCGATGTTACTTGTGTGTTGTTCTTGTTGTTATATTGCATGCTTAGTGTCCTTTAAGGGGGAAGGTCGGTTCACCGCATTACGCTTTGGTGTTGTTCAGCCGAGGTCGGCTGGGTTTTTTCTATGGGGGAGGGTGGTGTAATGCGGGCGAAAGCGACCTTCCGGATGTGACGTCACGAGGAGGCGGAGCCAGGTGACGTGGGTGAAAGGTAGGGGGTCCTTAAGCGGGTAAACCGGAAGGGGAAGGCAGTCGGGGTGTGAATGGAAAGGTGTGGGGCCACGCGGGCGTACGAGCCGAGGGGGCACCGTCAGAAGCGGGAGCCAACCCTGGGAACAGTAGGGAGCTACTGGGAGGTGTAAAGCTGCAGATAGAGATAGGCAGTAAGGCTGTGTGTGAGGAGCAGCGGGGTAGCTGCCAGGAGTCGCAGGAGCGACGAGAAGGCGAGACAGCACGAGGCCGTCAGAGCTGCAGCAGGAACAGCCAAGGGAGCTGTGTGAGAGTACAGCAGCGGAGCTGCTGTGGGGCTGCAAGAGCGACAAGAACAGCAGCGGGGCTGCTGATGTGGACTGGAGTGACATCGGAACCAGCACAGAGAGAATAAGAGAGACAGCCGTGTGGGGACGCAGTACGGACCGAATAAAGGACACTGAGCCAGATATCGTGGTCAAGTCTTTTATTACAAATGTGCCGTCACATCAAGATGCGCAACTTTAAATAAATATAGAATTGTTGTAACGATAATTGTTATAGCAACACTCCTACAACATCCGAGTGCAGCGCCACATTAAATACGCACTACAATGACAATTGTTTAAAGAGATATGAAGCATGTTTTATTTTCAAAATGGAAATATGGTTTGGGGGGGGGGCAGAGCTTTGTGACGTCATATTTGAGGGGGGGTCTGACTTTTTGTGACGCAGGGGGGGGGAGTCAAAAATCGTCCAAAATCGCGTGACGTCATTTATGGACGGCCCCTTATCGGCAGGGTTTCCTATCAGGATTACAGAGCAATATAAGGCGCAATGATATCGGATAATCATGGATAGGCGTATCTTTGACGCGAGTGGAAGTGCCTTACGCCGAAAGTCCCCGTTTCCAAGGCCAGCTGTAAGCGGGTCCCGCGAGAGACGACCCGCCGACTTTGCCGATGGAACGGCTCGCGCGATAACATGCGGAGAAAGTTTACCGCGCCAGATTAAACGTCGGGATTATTTTGAATGACCCCCCCCCCCCTAATCGCATAACGAGCGGCAGTTAGCATAAGCGGTTGGCGTTTTTAAAAATATCTCTATAAACAGAAGGCTTAGCTGCATACTTGTAGGCCTCGTAGCCCTGTCGTTGTCAAAACGACGCTGACCGCGCATTTGGAACGCGGCTAAGAGCCCCTGCATCGGCTCCTGCCGATGAGCACGGTTGGCTACGTATGGCGCGAAAGAAGTGCATGCATATGTAGTGGTGATACGCGCTGGTAGTAAGGATCGTGGGGTAGCGCGTGGTGATTGGCTGTGTGTTGGTGACGCGCGCTGACAGTGAGGGATCGTAGGTCAGCGCGGGGTCATGGGTTATGTGATGGTGATTGGCTGTGTGTTGGTGACGCGTGCTGACAGTGATGGATCGTGTGGCAGCGCGTGGGGATTGGTTATGTGTGCTGGCACAAGAAGGGATCGTGTGGCAGCGCGTGATGATTGGTCGGTTAGGGTGGGTGCTCGCATCGCGGTCCGCATAGGCTCCGTCTCCTTGGAGCGGAGGGTTATATAAGGCGGTGCGCGCGGGCGCTCGAGGAGAAGTTGGTGACCAGTGAAGACGGAAGACGGAGGAGGAAGAGATAGGGCCCTGAGACACCTAGTCTCGCTGTCCTTGTAGGGACCGGGGCCCTGTGTGGCTCAGAGGCGGGACCTTGGGACCCGGGGGCCGGACGTCCGTGTGAGGACCGGGCCACGGGACCCAGTGGTCGTGATCCGTACCCAAGCTGGGGTGGGTCTAGAGGTTTCCCCGGATGCTACGGGGCTGGAATGCCCGTGTGTGTGTAGCCGGGTGGAACGTGTAGCGTGAGCAGTAGTTACCACCCGTGTCAGGTGGAACGTGTAGTGTGAGCAGTAGTTACCACCCGTGTCAGGTGGAACGTGTAGCGTGAGCTGTAGTGACAACACGTATTATTGTGACAACCCAAGTGTGAATAAAGTGTGCTACCGGTCAAGTGGTTTCCCGCCGTAGTTTACTATACTTCAACTGGCGTCAGGAGTGAAAGTCTTCCAGGCATGGATACCAGGAAGACTCATCGGACTCACGAGATTGACCGCGAGGATAACCACGACGACGCGGGCCAGCAGGCATCGGGGGGAGAAGAGGAGGAGATGCCTGCGCCACAGGACCCCTCATGGCCGCCAGACGAGCGGCTGGGGGCTGATGCCAGACTCCGCGAGTCGCACTCCCGCCTGGCGGAGCTGCTACTCGCCGCGGCGTCCATCCTGGCGGAGATCACCACGTCGGGAGGAGCGGGGACGTCGGCGGACATTCAAAAGACTCGCCTCGCTGATTCCCGCCAAAATGACTTTTCAGTTCCCGCCATTTCTACCGAGCGGACATCTTTTGGCGGGAATGGCGAGCACCACGTGGCGGGGGTCCTCCAAGCGCGGCCGCTTACGTCATCGGCGCGCGCTGCGGGCCGCCATCTTCCACCTACCATAGGGGCCGCCATTTTGCAGACCGACGGTGCGGCGGGGGAGAGCCACATGGCGGAGGACGACTTCATCTTCCAGCAGCGCCTTCCCACGTTGACAGCCTTCAAGGCGGACGGCGGGGACTGGGGCGCATTCCAACGGAGGTTCCTGGCGCATCAAGAGATGTCGGCCTGGTCCGACGCTACGGCGCTGCGGGCACTGCCGGCCATGTTGGACGACGACGCACTCGCGGCCTTCGGGTCCGCATCGAGATCGGCACGCTCCACGCTCAAGGCTGCGCTGGGCCTCATGGCCAAAGTTACCGGACCACCTTCGGCCTGCCGCCACCTATTTTACAGCCGACGGAAGGCGGACACGGAGATCGCGCTCGCCTACCGCACGGCGTTGCTGGCCCTCGCCGATGCCGCGTTCCCTCGTATGGACGAGGAGGGGCAGGATGCTATGGTTTTGGAACAACTGCTCAAGTTGGCACAGGACCTGGGGGTCCCCATCAACACAGCCGATGAAGTGGATATATGTTCGTTGCGTGTTGCAACGAGTATTCAAGCGCACGAGGTCCTGCAGCGGAAACAAGTGGTCGTCTGCACTGCTGCCGGGGTCTCAGCTCCGGGCCCGGTGGTCACCGAGCCCCAGGTCGTTCGCCCACGGGAGGAGGCGTTCACGGCTGCACGACCGGGGGATTGGAGGTCGGGGGGTCGCTCGCCTCTGCGATCGACCCGCAAGCTGGAGCAACCGAGACCTCCGACGTCTCTCATCACGTGCTACAACTGCGGCCTTCGGGGCCACGTGGCGTCCGGGTGCCGCGCTCTACGTCAGCGCGCCACGGGACCTCGGCTGGACGACGACCACGGCCCCAAGTCGTCCCACCTACCCCCGTGTCCGGGAACTGACGGCTGCCGACCACCGGCGACCGGATCCCCGGAGCACGGCCGGTTCTTCCAGGCCCGAACCGTGCCTTCCTGGGCTGCCGGTGCCACCGGACGGTCGACAGCGTCTCGTCCCGTACGACGGACCGGCCAGGCGGACTCGCGCTAGGTCGCGCAACTTTTCCTGACCGAATAAATGGGGTGGGGATGCGGGCCGACGCGGCCGGAGCGTCTCGTCACTACGTTCCCCGTCCGCTCGACCACTTTATCACCCGTTCAAGGAGCGTGCGGAAGGGGGATCGGTAGTCAAGGAGACACTGGACACGTTTTTTTTTCAGAATAACTTTATTGTGTTGCTCGTCGGTTTGTACATAGGTTGTTTTTGTGTTGTGTTGTTGTGTTGTTGTGTTGTCTTGTTGTGTTGTGTTGTTGTGTTGTCTTGTTGTGTTGTGTTGTTGTTTTGGGTTGTTGTTGTGTTACGGGGCACACTTCGGGAGTGGGGTTTTTGTTGTTGTTGGTTTGTTGTTGTTTGGCAGCCGGGCCGGCTGCGAGCTATGTGGGGGGGGGTGATGTAGTGGTGATACGCGCTGGTAGTAAGGATCGTGGGGTAGCGCGTGGTGATTGGCTGTGTGTTGGTGACGCGCGCTGACGGTGAGGGATCGTAGGTCAGCGCGGGGTCATGGGTTATGTGATGGTGATTGGCTGTGTGTTGGTGACGCGCGCTGACAGTGATGGATCGTGTGGCAGCGCGTGGGGATTGGTTATGTGCGCTGGCACAAGAAGGGATCGTGTGGCAGCGCGTGATGATTGGTCGGTTAGGGTGGGTGCTCGCATCGCGGTCCGCATAGGCTCCGTCTCCTTGGAGCGGAGGGTTATATAAGGCGGTACGCGCGGGCGCTCGAGGAGAAGTTGGTGACCAGTGAAGACGGAAGACGGAGGAGGAAGAGATAGGGCCCTGAGACACCTAGTCCCGCTGTCCTTGTAGGGACCGGGGCCCTGTGTGGCTCAGAGGCGGGACCTTGGGACCCGGGGGCCGGACGTCCGTGTGAGGACCGGGCCACGGGACCCAGTGGTCGTGATCCGTACCCAAGCTGGGGTGGGTCTAGAGGTTTCCCCGGATGCTACGGGGCTGGAATGCCCGTGTGTGTGTAGCCGGGTGGAACGTGTAGCGTGAGCAGTAGTTACCACCCGTGTCAGGTGGAACGTGTAGTGTGAGCAGTAGTTACCACCCGTGTCAGGTGGAACGTGTAGCGTGAGCTGTAGTGACAACACGTGTTATTGTGACAACCCAAGTGTGAATAAAGTGTGCTACCGGTCAAGTGGTTTCCCGCCGTAGTTTACTATACTTCACATACAGCCAGCCCTGCTGGTTCCGGCGCGGGGGACAGGAGGAGGAGGAGGAGTGCAAGACCGAGGACGCGGTGGGGCGAGATGAGAGCGCAGTGGATGGCGGATCGAGACGAGGCACGGAATTGAAGTGCGTGGGGGGAGAGAAATTCGCGAGCAACCAACCCCACGTGACAACAAGCCGTCACCAAACACCAGTGTCCGTGGCGATCGGGTCTGCACTGCCCATTGCCCCTCCACCCCCTACCCCCCCTAATGACAATTCCAGTGGGCAATAAAACTAATGGCTCCCAGCACTTGACAGCAGAAACAACAAACAAAGACATTGGCGTTTGACGCCAAGGAGCCACTTAAAAGTTGCGACCCCCGTTGTGCGATGGACAGCGGTTGACGCTGATCGTGGCACCAAGCCGCAGTGGGGGGGGGGCATCGCTCTTCTGGGATCCTCCAAGCCCGTGGGGTGAACGGCGCAACGTGCAACGCGAATGAACAAAACCCGCGATCACCACGTGGGCAACCCAGGGGCGAGGAAGGCCTCGCGGTGAGGGTGAGAGGGGAGTGACGGGCACGAGGTGGGGGGGGGTGACAAAGAAAGCGGCGCGAATCCCCAGAAAGTAGCGGCGCAGTCGGGAGTTGCAACCCGAGAAGCGCGGACTGGACGACGAGCAGAGTTCGTGAGACGCCGTTTGGGAAAGAGAGAAAAAAACGCCACGCGCGTTGAAAAATGTTCTTGCTAATCTCGCTCCCCACATTCTCCTCCTCCGCACCTCATCTCCTGCGGCCAAGTCCCCATCGCCCCCTCCCCAGCTCCCCCCCACCCCCACCGCCTCGCTAGACCGTTTTCCCGCCCCCCAAATGTCTCGGAGGCAAGAGTAAACAACGCGCATCGTGAACAGGGGAAACCGGTCTCGTTCGGCAGCGGCGCTTCGACCGAGGGGATGGGCCCCGCCACCGCGGAAGAGGGAGGGGGGTGCAGGTTGCGGATTCGTCGTCGGCGGCCCCTGGCGGAGGGCGATCGGCGGCCTAAAAGCGCGAAATGTGAACCAGGTTAGGGCAGCGTGACACCACGCGTGTCTTCACAGCACGCCACTGCGGGAAAGAATGCAGAGGTCACTCGGAGTCGGGGGGAGGAGGGAGGAGGAGGGGGGAGGAGGAGGCGGAGGAGGAGGATGAGGTGCGGCGTCCGATGTTGTTGGGCCAACACAGCTGAGCCTTTTAAATCGCTGCCAGATCGAGGGTTTGTGCTGCTCACAGAGCGCGACTTCGTCTGTTGGGGGATGTACTCGCTATATAGACGTTGACAGAGCCGATTGCTTGTTTTGAGCTTTTTATTGTTGTTGTTGTTCTAAGACACTGCCAGGTGTCTTTTTGGACTTAAAACTTTCGTGACTGCAGGAATTCATATTCGTGGTTCTTTCGGTAAAGTCACGAAGATAGAAAAAAACAAAAACAAAATAATAAAAAATAAGAAAAAACATAGAAATAAAAAATTGAAAATAATAAAAGCAAAAAACACAATAAAAATACAAATAGTAAAATTTAATTAAAATTAAAAATTAAAAATAATAAATTGAAAATAATTAAAGCAAAAAACCCATGACGTTTCGATCGCAACACAAGCGATTTTCTACGCGACCTTAGCGAAAGAACCAAGAATATACTGCCGGGTGTCCTCTGTGGTCGACACCTGCCGTGTGGAATTCCTGGCGCAGCATTTTGTGGTTTTGTTTTAAGTGAACGCGGTCTCGTTTCTTGTCCTTCCCCCGCACCTCCGATTCGCACGCTCGACTACGCGCGCGTGCGAAAGAAGTTCAGCGTACATACATACACATGCATACAACAACAACCGCCATTCGCCACTAAGTGGCGGTGACGTCACCACGACGCTTGTGCCAGGCGATGTGCACCTTGAGGCCACGTGAAGTGTCGAACGCCCGCTGGCAGGAGGTGACGGGGCAGACCAAGGTGCCACGGGTCGACTGACTGAGATGACTGAGATGACTGTCAGATGCACCACCTGTGACCCCCACTGTGCCAACTCGCTGTGCTTTATCCACCCGGCACTCCGCTCGTTGTTGTGAGCGTCGCTCCTCCGCCCTCCGTTGTTGTTGGAGGGCGAATGCCTCCAACTGCCCAGCAGCGTCATTCACGAGCCTCCTCCACAGAGGCCGATCCTGACACCGCTGGTACCAGTCATCGGCTCCACATCCTCCTGTACCACGTTACTCCATCCCTTCTCTAGCCCGTGCAGTGCCCGTTTAGCCCCCTCTATCCGGCCGAACAAAAGCTGTTTAGGCATGCGGTGGCTGGGCATGCGGGCTACATGACCCAGCCAACGCAGCCTTGCCTGCCAGAGGAGCTCACCGATGGAACTTTGCCCAGATCTTTCTAGGATTTGTGAGCTCCTGACACAATCCAGCATGGTTAAACCCTGGATGGATCGTAGGCAGGCCAGCCTACAGACACCTACACACATACAGCGACGACAACGACGCACAGCGGCGGGTGGCGAAGCGCGCTTGGCACGGGCCCTTGCGCGGGGAATGAACAAAAGGCTTCCCAAGTGTCCAGAGCTCACCATGGTGGGGGGCTCGGTGCAGTTGCATCGCCTGCACACTCTCGCAGACAGCGATGCCGCCTGACACCAAAGGCCGTGCCGCGTCCTGTCGCCGGCTCGGCCAGAGGCGGGCGCAGCGACGTTCCTGCTGGCCGGGTGCCCAGCAGGTAGCTGTTATAATCTCCAGACGTTGCCTTTTCAAGGACTGCGCACTCAGCCAACGCTACGGAGGAGTTGCCTGTCGCGTGCCCTGCCTTGCGCGCTCCGGGTGCCGATCCTCGTGTTATGAATCGCGCAAAGGGAGGTGGTGAAGAATGGAGGATTCGCCCCGCGCATCTAAATGTAGTGAGCCGCGTGTGCGCTTGGGTTAAGTGATCGAGTTTAGGTTTACCCGTGGGAAGGATACGTATATGGAGGATTTCCCGCGGGCGAGGAATCGGAATATTGGTTATGCCCAGCCAGCGTGCTGCGGTGCTGGCACGACGCATCGCATCACGGAAATAACACGCCAACACACAACATGAAACACACGTGCCTTTCCAACACACCAACACACAACATGAGACACACGTGCCTTTCCAATACACCAACACACAACATGAAGCACACATGCCTTTCAAACACACTAACACACAACATGAGACACACGTGCCTTTCCAATACACCAACACACAACATGAGACACACGTGCCTTTCCAACACACCAACACACAACATGAAGCACACGTGCCTTTCCAACACACCAACACACAACATGAGACACACGTGCCTTTCCAACACGCCAACACACAACATGAGACACACGTGCCTTTCCAACACACAACATGAGACACACGTGCCTTTCCAACATACCAACACACAACATGAAACCAATTCCTAACAACAAACACACTCAAAAGCCATATTGACTCGAGGCGTGGGCACGTGACTTCTCTCTGTATTGTGACCAGAGTATCCTAGGGGGAGTGGGGGGGCCGTATGGACCAGTGGCCTCGACTGGGGGGCCGACATAGCCGTGGGGGGGGGGGGGGGGAGCGAGAGTCCCTGTGGGAGAGGGTTCGGTGATGATCAAAGCCGAGTGCACGGCGTTCCCCTCGGCACCGGACCGGGCAGGCCGCACGTCGGCGCAGCCACTGCGGCATCTGCAAGCGATTTCCTTTGGCAAGCTGCTGCCCGACAGCGCTCATCGTAGTCAGCAGTCGTGGTAGTTGCCTTAAAGCTTTCGTGACTGCGGGAATTCATATTTTTGGGTCTTTCGGTAAAGTCACGTAGGTATAAAAGAAATCACGAAGTTTCGGGCGCAACACAAGCGTCCATCATGCACCTGATGATGGAGGCTTTATTTTATTTTCTACCTACGTCACGTTACCGAAAGAACCAAAGAGTATGGATTCCTGCAGTCACGAAAGCTTCAAATCATCACGTAGATGGGTTCAAACCTCAGCTCGCTTGGCCTCTGGTGGCGATCTCCGTGACTTCAAACCTACCTACTGGACTTTACCGAAAGACCCAAGAATATAATAGTTCGTGGTAGTGTTTTAACAATTATATTTTACTAATTTCTTACGTTTAATTATTATTATACACCACATCGAAGGTGCTCTGGCCAGCGAAAAAGCACAACAATCACCACAAGCGCCAACAGGTGCCAGCACGCTCTGCGTGCCGAGATGAGAGCCCCGTCCTTGGGGTGAGCTGTGCACTCAGCCGCTGGTGGTGGCCACCAGAGGCCAAGCGAGCCGAGGTGCGGCCTTCCTACTCGCTAAAGGTTTCCATTTGGTGTTTGAACATTTTAACGCCCGTTTTATCGCCTGAAAAGGGAACAACCTATTCTCATTTTTCATAGGTACTGTATACAGTAGGCGACGTTTCGGGCAATGCGCATTGTTAAGAGAGGCCAGAGAGGTCGAGTGTGAATAATGATGATTCAATGAATAACACGTCGAGACCACGACCCTCTTTCCCCAGAGCGACCTACAGGGATTGAGACACAACATTGCATCATCATTCGCGTCGTTGTGGAGGAATCTAATAAAGCAACACAAGAATAAGTAAGCAGACCATGTACGCGCCCGTCACACAGCTATCTCCCATCGGCCAAACGTCCTCCCTAGAGTGCATCATTGCAGCAAACCTGGGGTATCAACACAAATAATCAGCAGAGCCAGTCTTGCTTGAATCAACGCTGGTGAAACTGCCAGACGCCTTATAGGCAAATTGCCCGCATTGTTAGAAAGAGGGCCCTTAGTTGGACACAAGTCTATGCAGTACACAACAACAACACGACCAGCGGCGTCGTGGCGGAGAATGAGAATAACAAAAACAAATAAACTGACAACTCGCCTCCTACCCAGGGATTAATCCCCCTCCCCCCCACTACACCCCCCTCCCCCCCACTACACCCCCTCCCCCCCACTACACCCCCCTACTCCCGCTCCCACCCACCCCCTCCCCCCCACTACACCCCCCACCCCCGCTCCCCCCCCCCACTACACCCCACCCCCTCCCCCCCACTACACCCTCCACCCGCTCCCCCCCCCACTTCACCCTCCACCCCCTCCCCACTTCACCCTCCACCCCCTCCCCCCACTCCCTCCCCCCACCCCCTCCCCCCGCTCCCACCCCCTCCCCCCGCTCCCGGCACCCTCGAATGTTGCAGAGTGGCACGCGGGCGGCCGTGAGCCACGCGAGCTCACGGCGCTCTCTCTCTCTCTGCACGTGAAGTCGGGGGGGAGGGGAGGTGGTGGTGGAGGTGATGGTGGAGGTGGTGGTGGTGGGCGGCTCAGAGGGTAAAGACGACGGAGGTAGCAGCTGACAGGGGTGAGGGGGAGGGGTGATGAGGAGATGGGTGGGGGAGCCCTGTCGGAGTGGTGAGGGTGTCAGTGAAGTGGGGGGGGGGGTCAGCAGCTCACGGGGGGGACAAGTAAGGGGGGCAGGTTTGGTGGGAGGGGGGGGACGGAGGGGTTATGGAGGAGTAGGGAGGGAGGGAGTGGAGTGGAGGGGGGTGCCGCTGGGTTTGAGTGGGGGGCGGTGTTGTGAAATAGAAACCGCAGGAAGGCAGCACGCGGGCACGAATTGGGCTGTGGCGGACAGCCCCGACCTCTTGAACCCGGAGTGGGTCGTGATGGTGGTGGTGGGGGGCACCGCTCGTTGTCTGAAACGTGCAAGGGCTGCCGGGTAATGTGGAGCCCTGTTGACGGCTTCTCCTTCGCGAACCGAAGGGGGCATTTACATTTGTGGGCCGTGGACATTATATAATCAGCAGCAGCAGACGCAGCCATGGTCTATCCACGGCTGAATGAAGGCCTCTGCAAGCCGTCGTCATCTTTCACGGTCCTGCAATGCATGGACCACTCCTCGCCCCTGGACACGAGCCGAGTTAATCGCTCCATCTCCACGCCCGATGTGCTGTACTCCGCGAACGCGTTCCACGCCTTGTCTGCCACTCCGTTGCCATTATTCTCGACCAATGGACAATCATTATAATAATGCTGCAACAACAACAAACCCTGAACAGCCCACAAATGGCATCACGGGCAGGCCACAACTTTGACGATTGCGAGCTGCCTCCACATTGTCCGCATCTCGCCAACAGGGGGCAATGTGGAACCCCCGTGGATTTCAGTCGAGACCCGCTGCATTATCAAAGTAATGACTCCAACATGCGGAGGGAATTTGCGCGACGCGCGCCGCCGGTAGTTAACATTCTGGCATCTTGGCCGTGAACGTGCAGCGAGTTTGCAAAGCAAAATAGAATAATTATTGGTGGGCGATGGATGGGGAAACAAATGGCTTATTCAAGGCGCGAATCAGTGCCGTGATGGTGACATGAAGCGGCCATCAGCGATGACCGGGCAGTGTGAGAGTGCTTCAGCAAAATAACTGAACTTGGTGATAATGAGAAGCAGCAATGGCAGTTCGCCGGGAGAGGAACGTTTTCAATCCGTGCGGGTCGCCTGTTCGCGACGCGTGGATCAGACACGCGAAAGGGCACTCGACAAAGGGGGGGGGGGGAACTGCAACTAACACCGGGCCAAAAAGTGCACAGAAGGAACACGTTGGACGCGCGCACACACACGCGGTGTGGTGATATCGTGCGTTGGACACCAATACAAATACCCGACTTTCGCCGCTACGTGCTGGAGACGTCACCACGGCGCCTGTGCCAGGCCAGGTGCACTTTGAGGCCAAGTGTCGAAGGTTCCCTGACAGGAGGTATCGGGACAGACCCAGGTGCCATGGGTTGACTGACTGAGATGACTGGTAGATGCATTAGCTGTACCTCCTACTGTTCCAACTTGCTGTATTTTATCCGCCCGGCGCTCAGCTCGTTGTTGTGAGCGTCGCTCCTCTGCCCTCCGTTGTTGCTGAAGGGCGACTGCCTCCGACTTCCCAGTAGCGTCCTTCACACACATTGTGGTGATATTGTGCGTTGGACACACACACACACACCGTGTGGTGATATCGTGTTTGACACACACACACACACACGGTGTGGTGATATCGTGTGTTTGACACACACACACGGTGTGGTGATATCGTGTGTTTGACACACACACAGTGTGGTGATATCGTGTGTTTGACACACACACACAGTGTGGTGATATCGTGTGTTTGACACACACACACAGTGTGGTGATATCGTGTGTTTGACACACACACGGTGTGGTGATATCGTGTGTTTGACACACACACACGGTGTGGTGATATCGTGTGTTTGACACACACACGGTGTGGTGATATCGTGTGTTTGACACACACACACGGTGTGGTGATATCGTGTGTTTGACACACACACGGTGTGGTGATATCGTGTGTTTGACACACACACACAGTGTGGTGATATCGTGTGTTTGACACACACACGGTGTGGTGATATCGTGTGTTTGACACACACACAGTGTGGTGATATCGTGTGTTTGACACACACACGGTGTGGTGATATCGTGTGTTTGACACACACACAGTGTGGTGATATCGTGTGTTTGACACACACACGGTGTGGTGATATCGTGTGTTTGACACACACACAGTGTGGTGATATCGTGTGTTTGACACACACACACAGTGTGGTGATATCGTATGAGAGAGGACAGCTATTACGGGACAGTCATGCATTTTTGCTGTCTAATATTACTTCACCTCTTACATGTTTAAAGACTTATCCACGGCGTTTTGTATGCAAACATAGTGCCATGTCTATACACACTTTGTATGCACGGTCACCGTATCTCACCACACCACGGTGCCAGGTTACGAGAACCCTGAGCCAGGGACCCCAGCTCGTCCGTGGGGCAGTCGTGGGTCACAAAGGTCAACGATGCCTTCACGACCTGTGCATCCCTTTGTTTTTAATACTATGACGAAGGACCATCGCCCGAAACGTCACCTATATACCCCCCCCCCCTATTCAAGGCAGCGCTGTTGACGAATATGCTGAGCGCTTTGTTTCAATGACAAACCGAGCCACCATTGTGGAAGGATGGTGCAACATTTTGGTTTTCCCTGCGCTTGGAACACGGAAAGCCGAGCTCGATACACAGTCGCGGCTAACATCAGTGGCGAATGATGACATCTTAACGGGTCCTGCCCCGCCGCCCATCGCCCTCCACCCTCACCACCACCATCATCATCATCGTCGACCCGCGCTGACTAAGGTGAGATTAAAGCACCACCTTGACCTTGCACGAAGCGGGGAAGGTCTTCCTCCAGCGGCGAGCGGATTGGCGATGAGCTGCGAACAGGAAACACGACGGAAGCTGTCGTGGCATGAATAATACGCCGCGCGTGGGGCAGTGTGTGTGGAGGAGGAGGAGGGCCCCGCACTCGAGTGAGATGACACAGCTGGGTCGAAAGAGGGGGGGGGGCTGTAAAATCATGCCATGGCAAACACGCGGGGGAGGGGGGGGCTACCAGGGCGTCCTGCTCGTCGACGGGGTCAAATTCAATTAGCGACGAAAGAGCTGTGAGCTTCACGCACCCAGGGCACGGGTCCTAGCCACAGGCACTGCGGACAATCCATAACCCCCTCCCGGCTCCGCTACCTCCACCGACTCCGCTAGCACGCTCGTCACGCCGTGAGAACACCGCTGTTGCAGTGCGCAAACAACAGAATGGAAAGACAAATGTGGCCTGTCCCTTATTAGCTGCTCTTTAACCACAGCCTTCTCCCCCCGGCCCCCACACGCAGTATGCACTCTTAGTGGGCGAATCGTGGACGTGTTAAATGTGTACACGGATCAATTCCGCGGCGACGGAATTACAGCACGGGACACGGCCTGTTAATCACGGCATGAAAACACGGAGCCTCGTTCGGGCTGTTACCGTCGCTCTCGAATATCCAAGGACGAACGGGAACAGCGCGCGTTACGTAAGGATTAAATAGCAAATTAAAAAAGCCAATTACATCGCCGTGTCTAACGTTCCTGCATTGTTTCCTGTAATTCCTTTACCGCGGAATCGCCCACGCGGTGGCGTTGACTGCGCGCGTGTCCTCACGTACACAGCTACGGGTAATGGGATTAAAAATGCGACTCTGCGTCTGCATTCGCGTCACCTGCACACGCGGTGGGGTCGTTTCCCCCTCCCCTCCCTCGCTTATTCAACCTCTTCGGATGTTTTGGCAGTGTGCTGCCCCCCCACCATCCCAACACATTTCGCAGTCAAATCCCAATATTACAACCGCCTCCCGTCTATCTTGCGCTCTCATCTCCATTCCCTTCGGCCGTGGTGGCTTCTCGTTAAATAAACACGTTTGGGTCGGTCTGTCCGCGCCCGAAAGTGTTGGGTCAAAGTCGCTTTGTCTTGTTATTCTACATACATTTTCTTGTTTCGTGGAGGTATTATTTTTGTTCCTTGATGTGCGCCCACTGATTCCCGATCCCTCTTGCGATGAATCGAAGCAGTGACGAAGTTCCGGACCCCATTGAAGGGTTTCCAAGAACTGCGCTCGCTTAATTCTCCGCTCGCCGGCGCCAATTCACAGCGTGGCTAAAGACAGGGAGGGAGGGAGAAGGTTAATAAATAAATAATGGGAATTAACAATGAATAAGTCAGGCTGCACATCACCCACTCTGGAATAAATCAAACCGCGCGACCCATTACGCCCATTACTAGCGACGGTAATGACAGCGTACAGTGGAGCAGCAGCAGCAGTAGTAGTAAGCCGATCGTAATTGCTACTCTTTCCCGATTCCTGAGCCTCCGTCGCAAAAAACACAACAACAGAACATCACGTTGGGATCTCACCTTGATTTAAGAAGGCATTTAATTGGACGGCGCCGTCCGTCGACGTCTTGGCGAATGCCACTGAATCATCATTCGACATCCCAGACCTTGTCCCTTCTCTCTCTCTCTCTGCGAACCACGTGTCCGTGCCACCCACGCAGCCGCGCGCTATTGAGGTGTAGAGGGCGCGTGCACGTGCGTACATTGACGTGTGCCATTCCACTGCTGGACGAGGACCTCGATCTCCCAGTGCGTGCGGGTCACGTGGCTTATTCAACCATATTTCACCGCGCCGGTTGTGAAGAGCGGGGAGCGGAAGGGGCTGGACCCGGTTTAACAAATCGCTCGCCACTGGTGGTGTTAGCCCTGGCCTGGGAATCGAGTTCAGGTCGCTGGGTAGATACCGGAGTGCGCTAACCGCTGCGCTGCCAACATACGTGGGAGCCTATAGATGCAGTACAACAATTTACGTTTGCTGCACCATCGTGTCTGATGCCCACCACCACGTAGCCCCGGAAACTATTTGACAACCCCCGTGTATGCGTGGTGGTCACCCAAGCGGGGTTATGTGTGTGCAAATACGCTCATGTACGTGGATGTGTCTGCTTGGGCGTGTACGTATACATTGTGTCTGTATGAGTGTGTGTATGTGCTACGAACCCGGCGACCCGAGTTCGATTCCCGCTCACGGCCATCAACAGTGACGATTATCTGAACCGGTCTTGGGGCTCCCCCAGGTCGATTCAGCCTCAAATGAGTACCTGGTGCGGTGTGTAAACATCGCCACGAGGAAGACAAAGGCGGCCGGGCGTGGTGCTGGCCACTCACCCCCTTGTGTGTCGTTCCGGCCTTCACAGGTGCTCGCCAACAGCACTTGCCCCAACAGGCTGTTAAAGGCTACACGGAGGCTCTTTGCCTGTGGTATACTGTACATATATGTGTGTGTATGCCCACCATGTCATCATAATGATAATACATTTACGGGGATGTATGCACGTATGTTGAACTTCTGTGGCACCGTACGTAAGTCAACGGTGCCCATCGGATGCACGGGGAGCCTCCTATAGCTGAGTGGAATTCGCTGGCCGGACGTCGCGACGAGACCGGGGTTCGTTTCGAGAAACGAGGCACCACGAGTCACCCCCTCCCCCACACCACGCGTCTGTCTCGATCGAGCACGGCCCGTTATCGATCCACTGCTGGATGGAGGCCTCACCGCGCTCTGTCACTCGTGGGGGTTCATTGGCCATACTTCACTTGGACATTGTGGATTTTGGAAGGGAAGTGCCCGGGATGGGCTCAGGATTGGATATCACGCGCAACTGTGGTTAGCCGTGGCCGGGAATTGAACT
This sequence comes from Lampetra fluviatilis, assembly GCF_964198595.1. Taxonomy (NCBI): domain Eukaryota; kingdom Metazoa; phylum Chordata; class Hyperoartia; order Petromyzontiformes; family Petromyzontidae; genus Lampetra; species Lampetra fluviatilis. The sequence continues at coordinate 23,005,579 of NC_136279.1, read as the reverse complement.
TGGATAGGATAAGTGGGGATGGGACCAACCCATGAGTTTTTAATCCAGGAACTGTCCTTGTCGGCGACCCGTAAAAACACATTCCCGCACACCGGGCACACTACATCCACAATACTTCTCGATGAGACAGCTGCGGCGACAAGTCACGCGTCTATCGCAGTGCATGCCAAGAGACAGCAATAATCCGAGGAATGATGCAGTGAGAAAGCAAGCCGTGCGTGCACGGCTTCATATAGGAGAAGAGTACATCCATCAAGAACTCCCTACCTCATGTGAGCAGCGGGCGGGATTCGAACTCGGCTCACTGGAGGTGCTCGTGGTTAGCGCAGTGCGCTACCGGCTCTCTACGCGGTGTCCCCCCCCCCCCCGATACGATTACCGCTGCTCCAACGTTGCTCCGGCATCCGCCACCACCAAGCTTCCTTCCTGCGCGCTCAGCTGCCGGCACGAGCCGAGACGCGGCTGAGCCAATCGACTTGGGGTGGTGGAGGTGGGGGTCCTCGTTCGTAGCGCGGAAGGGGAGAGAGTGTGCGTGCCTGTGTGCGTGCCTGCGTGAAGCTCAGACGTCAGCCGGCGCTGTCGCAGACTGGAGAGAGAGCGAGAGGGAGGATCGGTGGGTGGGAGAGAGGAGGAGGAGAGAGAGGGAGAGAAGGAGGGAGAGTCGAGGGGGAGGAGGAGCGCGCGGGTGAGAGGGGAGAGGGGAGAGAGCGGAGAGGAGGAGGGGGGGTGGTTGGTTGGTTGGCGGCGGTGGTGAGCGAGGCGGGAGAGAGAGGCGCGCGGACAGACGGGGACTGCCGGGGAAGGAGGTGGCGGTGGAGTCGGAGAGAGATCGGAGGCGAGGGGGGAACGGAGGGGTCGAGCCAGCACCGGGAACAGGAGGCGCCACCCGATCCGCGGTGGGAACTGGCGGTCGGGGTGGCCTGGCAGGCAGCTGGCGCGACCACGGGTAACGCGCGCGCCGCACGCGACACCTCGCCGCCGTCTTCGTGTCGCGTTGTCGCTCGGTCGCTTCAAGCCTCCACCACCTCCTCCTCCTGCGTGTGGCTGCACAATGACCGTAACGATCGTGACGGTAGCCGGGCTCAGCGGCTCCACAGCGACATGGACCCGTGTGTGCGTGTGTGTGTGTGCGTGTGTGTGAGTGCGTGTGTGTGAGTGCGTGTGTGTGTGTGTGTGCGGCCCGAGGGCTGTACGTCCGCTGTTATAGCAGCTGCGCTTACGTAAGTGTGCCGTGCATGTGTGTGCGTCTGTGTGTGTACACACATGTGGGAGCGGTAGTGTCGTGGTTAGCGCATTCTACTGCGAATCCGGCGACCCGAGTGTGATCCACGCTCTCATATATGAGCCTCCTTCGTTGGCTTCCGTTCGGTCGACTCGATCTCAAATGGGTACCTGGTTCGTTGTGTATCAAAAACAAAGCATCAGCACTGGAGAGACAAAGGCGGCCGGGCGTGGTGCTGACCACCCCCCGACTCCGTCATAGGTGCGCCGTGCGGGCCTTCATAGGTGCTCGCTAACAGCACTTACCCGCACAGCTGGTGCAGGCTACGCGGGCGGGGGGGGGATCTTTGTCTTTGCATCCCTCCACACGGCACTGCATTGTGTGCACTCGGGAATAGCGGTGGGAATAGCTTGCAGCGTCAACGTGACGATCATCGTGAGGGCGATTGCATAAAGCAGCAGCAGCATCACTGCAGTATGTTCGTGTTGTTGTTCGGAGACTGTGGGCGCTGGGAAATCGCGGAGTATGTCACGAACGGTTTCTACCCCCCGCCCCCCCCGCCCGCCACCCACCACCCAACGTCCCGTCTCGACGTTCCACGAGTTCGTGATGTCAGAGAGAGCGAGAGAGGGGGGGGAGAGAGGGGGGGGGGAGAGGGGGGGGGGAGGAGAGGGGGGGGGGAGAGAGGGGGGGAGAGGGGGGGGGAGTGCAGCGGAGAGCGTCCGACCGTGCAGCAGGCTGCGCTGTTGCCGGTGTCGCGGGAGATGTCAAAATGTGCATCGTCCCGGCGCTTTCTATTAAACCTCGAACCTCGAGGCATCCTCCACTCGTACAACGCGCGCGTGCGTGCGCGTGCGCGCATTTACACAAAGACAAAGATCCCCCCCCGCAACCCCGCCCCCCCGTGTAGCCTTAACAGACTGTAGGGGCAAGTGCTGTTTGCGAGCACCTATGAAGGCGGCACGGCACGCGAGGGGGGTGGGGTGGCCAACACCACGCCCGACCGCCTTTGTCTCCCCAGTGGCGAATTTTTTTTATTACACCGCACCAGGTATTAATTTGAGGCTGAATCGACCTAGGGGGGCCCAGGACCGGTTCAGATAATCGTCACCTGTGTTAGCCGTGAGCGGGAATCGAACTGGGGGTCACCGGTTCGTAGCGCAGCGTGCTCAAGCACTGCACCACCGCTCACCAGGGTGCATTTACACACGAACACACACAGACACACGGGCGTGCATACAACGTTATTGTGCTGCTCTTGTTGAGGACGATGATACTGATGATGATGATGACGACGACGCTGGTGCTGTTGATGATGATGACGATGTTCTTTATTAGCTGCGTCTCTACGGAAGCCAGCCCATCTCTTCCAAGCGCTGCATTTGACGCGTACGACCATCGATTGTGACGGCGGCGTGCAGGAATCGAGGTGTATACACCGTTGGCTGTGTTTTTTTTTGCCCATGCGTGTGCAAAAAGAAGCGAATTCCCTGCAAATATCGATTTTTATACGACAGCGGGGCTTTAGCGTGTGTGCGCGCCTTCGAATACGTGTGTGTGCGTCCGCGTGTGTGTTGTGTGTACACGTGCGTGTGTGTGTGTGAGTGTATGTGCGCGTGACTGCCCGTGAGAGCGTGTACGTGTGCGCATGAGTGTGCTTGCACCTGACTGCCGGGGGTGTGCATGCATGAGTGTGTGCGAGTGGGAGTGCATGCGAGTGTGTGCGCACGGGTTCGTGTGTGTGTATGTGTGGGTGTGCATGAGTTTGTGTCCGCACGGGTTCGTGTGTGAGGAAGTGCGCACGGGTTCGTGTGTGTGTGCATGAGTGTGTGTCCGCACCAGTTCGTGTGTGTGCATGAGTGTGTGCGCGTGGGAGTGCATGAGTGTGTGCGCTCGGGTTCGTGTGAATGTGTGGGTGTGCATGAGTGTGTGCGCTCGTGACTTCCTGTGTGAGTGTGCATGCATGCATGAGTGTGTGCTCACGAGTGCGTGTGTGCGTGTGGGTTGTGCATGCGCCTGACTGCCGTGTGTGTGCACTGTGTGTGTGTGAGCCGGGGTAGGGTCACTGTACGTAGTTGGCATAGATGAGGGCTTTGTTTTGCGAACTGAAGGAGACGTGGCTGGGCCATGGAATAAGTATTAATTAATTATTCTGCGTACACACACACACTGTGTGGGCTGCGCGCGTGTGTGTGTGCGCACACACACGTGTACGCGCTGTATAGCTGAGCGGCAGCTGTGGTGGTAAGCGCACTGCGCTACGAACCCGGTGACCCGACTCAGCCATGTGTCAACATCAGCACCGGGGATACAAAGGCGGCCGGTCGTGGTGTTGGCCAGCGCACCCCTCTCGTGCGCCGTGCCGGCCTTCATTAGTGGTGCTACTCGCCTACAGCACTTTGCCCCAACAGTCTGTTCAAGGCTACACGGGGGAGTCTTCGTCTTTGTACGCGCAGTGCGCGAGCGAGCACCGCAGTGCGTGCACCGACACGTGCGCCAACACCGCCCGCCAGCGCCAGGCACGGCCGTCTTTGTATCCCCGTGCTACTGTTCATACGCGCGCCGCGGTTACTTGTTCGAGGCCGCGTCGACGCACGCGTAGGTCCAGGAAGAGGTGCTGACATCGCTCGCCACTGCTGATGGTGGCGGGTTCAGGAATCCCAAGTCGGAGTAGCCGTGTTCGAAACAACCGCAGTACGTTGAGCGCTCATGGCACAATGCCACCGTCGCTGGCGTTGACCGTGAGCAGAAATCGAACCGAGGTCGCCAGGTTCGTGGTGCGGCGCGTTAACCGCTGCACCACCGCTCCCTACCCAGATACACACACAACAGAGATGCCCCCCGCGGGGTAGCCTGTAACGGACTGTTGGGGCGAGCGCTGTTAGCAAGGGGGTGGGGGGCCATCACCACCCCCGGCCGCTTTTGTCTCCCCAGTGGCGATGTTTACACACCGCACCAGGTACTCATTTGAGGCTGAGTCGACCTAGGGGAGGCCCATGACCAGTTCAGATAATCGTCACCGGTGTTGGCCGTGAGCGGGAATCGAACCTGGGTCGCCGGGTTCGTAGCGCAGCGTAACGCTAACCGCTACACTGCCGCTCCCCGCACACTGCACATACAGTCAAAGTCGCACACACACACCCAGGCGCACAGTCACACACCCAGGCACACAGTCACACACACACAAGCAGTGTGTACTATCCGCGACCAAAGGGGATTTGGGCAGGGGGGGGGGGAAGCTGCAATATTTCGAATTTGTTCGAGTCCCATAATTCAGGCGGCGGTGAGCGAGGGCATATTGAGACTCGGGGCGCAACCGCCGCGTGACCCCGGCCACACAATGGGTGAGGGGGCATCAATAACCGCGGCGCACGGGAACCGGCCAGCCTGGGCCGCTCGCTCACTGCGCCCGGCACCCACGGACGATGATGGAGGTCCCGTGCAGAGGGGCGCTCTCACGCCAAATTGCACCTCGCGCCATCCGGCGGCGTTTGTTCCTGACACTGCCGACGAGAGCCAGAAGGTCGAGACCGCTCCAGAAGGTCGTTGCTTGCGTGGAGAAACGCTGCTCGGTGACAGCGGCCTGGACGAGGCTGGTGGACTAGAACGTTATTTTGTTTGTGTTGCTTTTGAGCGTGGAGAGACGGAATGGAGTTCTGCATGTCCGTTGAGCTTTGCGAATCATATCAACGATAGATTCATAATTATAGAGCTATGCACAGTCAACGTCTGTCTGTGTTGAAGGTCTGTTTACCAAAAGGTTAGCTGGTTGTGTCTGTACATTATACAGTGTTACCAGTTATAAAGCACATGTAGGAGCGGTGGCGCAGCAGTTAGCGCACTCGATTCCCAGACATGGCCAACATCACCAAGTCGCACTGTTGAACAGCGTGGTGAAATATGGTCAATCAACCACCATTACCTTATTCAATCCAGCACGGGATTGACCAAATGATGAACATTCACCCAACGAGGCAGCTTTTGGTAACTCATTGTCATCTTCGTGGAGGGTAAATTGGTACGTTTAGGCTTGGAGTGTTAATTTATACGTGTTTATTGGCAATCGCGCTGCTGTGCGTGCCTAAATGTATGATATTAAGTGTTTAGTAAGTGGTTAGTAAGTGGTTCGTAAATTAAAAATCACCAACATCGCCTGCAATGTGTGCAATCTCGGCAGGAGCTCAGAAGCGAAGCTAAGCAGGGTTTGAACCTGGAGAGTTCTTGGATGAGCGATAGCTACGCATGCTGGTGTTGTAGGCAGCTGGGCGCCGAGGAATGGGCAACAGAAGGCAGTGTAGCAAAATCACAGGTTGTGCTGTACGTCTATGGCTCCACATTAATAGGCTCCCCGTGTCCACCAACCAGCACTGACCAGTATGGTGAAGTATGGTCAAATAACCCCCCCCCCCCCACGATCCCGTAGAGCGCGGCGAGTCCCTCTTGCACAGGTAGCATAGGGAGAGAAAGCGTTCGCAAATGATTGTGCAGAACACAGGCAAAGATCAGTCTCCCTATTGTGGTGCAGGCTGTTTGGGAAGAGTGCTGTCCGAGACCACCTATGAAGGCGGCGCACCAGGCAGTGGGTGGCCAGCACCACCCCTGGACGCATTCGTTTCCCCAGTGCCGATATTTAATATCGCACCAGGTGATGCACCCATTTAAGGCTGAGTGGACCTCGGTATGAGCTCAGGACCGGTTCAAATAGAATTCGGGTCGCCGGGTCCGTAGCAGCAGTGCGCTAACCGCTACACGGCCACTGCACTACACAGAGACACACACACACAGAGAGAGACACACACACAGACACACACACACGTGTAGAAATTCTAACCCGTATTGTGTCTGCGCGCGTCGCTTAATCTCGCTGCAACAGGCTTAACGCTTAGGTGCCAGGGTGAGTCACTGACCTTCTACAAATGAAGCTGATTAAGACGCTTGCTTAGAGCCCCCACTCCTCGCCCCCCCCCCTCGTGGAGAGATCTGTTCTCTGTCACGGCGATCGCCTGTGCCTCTACACTCCACGGGGGCATCCCACCAGCGTGGTGGCTGGCGGTGGTGCTCGCGTTCCTGAAAGGGCTCTTAGATTCGTGGTCGGGGAGGTCACGGCTGGGAGGCGACCTTTAGGGCTTCAGTGGGTCAGAGGGGTCAGTGTCTGCACGCGTGCAGATGTATGCATGGGTGCGCGCGCGTTCTCCAGTTGTGTGTGTAGTGGGGAGCGGTGATGCAGCGGTTAGCGCTACGAACCCCGGCGACCCGGGTTTCGATTCCCGCTGGCGGCCATCACCCAGTGAGGATTGTCTGAACCTGTCCTGGGCCTCGCCCGAGGTCGATGAAGTCTCAAATGAGTACCTGGTGCGGTATGTAAACGTCGCCAGCTGGGGAGACAAAGACATCCGGGCGTGGTGCTGGCCACCCACCCCCGTCGCGTCCCGTACCGGCCTTTATTAAGTGCTCGCTAACAGCACTTGCCCCAGCGGTCTGTTAAAGGTTATACGGGAAACTTTGTCCTTTGTGTATACTGTACGTGCTCATTTGTGTTGAGTATGTGTGACCTCATGTGTGTATATTTACGCGTATGTATGATGCAATTTGTCTGTATTGTGTGTGTACGATGTGATGTATGGGTCTGTGTGCGACGTGAGTTGTATGACGATGCTGTGTATGTAATGTGTGTATATTTGTGTGGATGTGTGAATGATGCTGTGTATGTTTATGATGTGATGCGTGGGTGTGCATGAATATAACGCCGTTGGCAGAGGCGTATTCCCATAATGCACTGTCGGGGAATATTTTCCGGAGCTCAGCCTCGGACAGCTGAAATTATGACGCGGTGTGTATAAGGCACCGGATAAATAATACAACACCCACTAAAGCACACCTTGTGGGATGCATAAAAACCCCTTGCACTGTGTCGCTTACGGGTGGCTGTTTGACCACAATGCACCACGGTGGTTGTGTGAGTCGGCGAAGGCGAGGGGGGCGGCAGCCTAAATACCAGCTGGGGGTATAATTAGCCACTGATGGTAGCCGTGGCCGGGAAAATATACTTAGCTAACCAGGTTCACAGCACGGCTCGCCAACAATATAACCATTGTGCCACTGTTCATCCCCAACAACGTCTAAGAATAACTTTATTGCATTAAGTTTGTCAAATAACCCCGCACATGTAATTGAATTTGTCAAGCATAAACTGTGTGGAATTCAGACAAATCACTTTTTAATGTAACGTGTAAACATAGTTTACGTCGAGATCCGAATGCATCTCTGGAATAATGCTCGTGTGAGCCATTGCCTGGCCATTATGATTCAGGCAGTGCACGCGGTACCTGGAGCGATGCATGCACAGCGCCGGGGAGACAAATGAGGCTGAGCGTGGTGCTGACCATACCACCCCTTCGCGCGCCAGCCCAGCGTACGTTGCACGGGGGATCGCTTGTCTCAGCAGCCTGCGTGCGTTGCACGGGGGATCTTTGTCTTTGCAATTCACTATTATGTGCAAACTATTTTTGTTGTGTGTATGTACGTCACTTTTGTCAATCCACTGCTGGATGTGGTTGGGGGTTTGGGGGGGGGGCTTTGGCTATACCCAACCACGCTGGTCAGTGCGGGTTGGTTGAGGATGGTGAGGACAGACGCGGGTGGAGGTGAGCAGAGTACAACTCGCGGGTCTTACTTCACCGCTCTCTGCTGACCACGACGGCCGGCTAACTAAAACAAATTCGCCGAGTGGTCAACATTTAATTAGGGGGAAGGTATACACCTGTTTCCTCGACCAAACACCTGAGCGGATAACGTGCATGGCGATACATTTGTAGCTACCCCACTCAAATAAGATGTGTAAATCATGGCGTACGGGACAGCGCTGGCCATTGTATGGAAAACGCAACTTTTGATTTCAAAACCTCCGCGTGTCTCCCACCGATGTCGGCCCACGTGGTATCGATCCTGCAATGCTCTCTCCTCTGGAGGATGCGGAGCCATCAGCGTTGCACGATATTCTATCAGCTGTAGAGGAGAGAGCAAAGAGGGTGATTAGAAATTGCTTGTTGAATCTCGTGAATTCCAAGGATCACCCGATTATCGCCTGCGCTTGACCGTATAACGTACGGCCCTTTTTGCTGATGATACTCAATAACATAGAAGCAGCAGGGTTTCCTTTCTTGGATAGGGCGAATGATTCCAGGGAACGCTCGCTGCCCGGAAGCCGCAGATGATGATGATGATTTACCCAAAGTATGGTTTCATTTGAGACGTTAAACCATTGTCCGAGGGGGGGGAGGGGGAGTATTTCACTAATATTCCATCTACGGGACAATACGTCACGGCGGTGACGCAGCTATCGAGGACGCAGGCGGTGTAATTGCACCAGACGGGCCCAGGAGTCGGCCTCCAAAGAGGGGGGGGAGGTGAATTGGATTGGGGGGCGGCGGGGGGATAGGGAGCATTTCATTCCTAGTACCGGTGGCCATGCCAACCACGCTACGCCACCGATAAGCCACGTACGCCAGTGTCGTACACCCCCCCGCCCCCACCAGAGGAGCGGTGGTGCAGTGGTTAACACACTGCGCTCCTAACCAGGCCAACCCAAGTTCGATTCTCGCTCATGGCCAACAACGGTGACGAATATCTGAACCGGTCTTGGGGCCTTCCCCTAGGTCGACTCAACCTTAAATGAGTACCCCTGTGCGGTTTTCTAAATTTCGGCAGTGGAGAGACAAAGGCGGCCGTGCGTGGTGCTGGCCTCCTACCTCCCACCAACGTCGCGCACCCTGCCAACCTGAATCGGTACTAACAGTACTTGCCCCAGCAGTCTGTTTCAGGCTCTATACGGGGGATCTTTGTCTTTGCCAACCAGCCCCGAGACTGGTGGTGTTACCGTCTCATGGTGACGGTCATACAACGACAATCATAAAGTGGGACGATGAGCGGTGGCGCAGTGGTTAGCGCGGCTGCTGCCACGAACCCGACCGCAGCTGACATCAGCGGCGAGTGAATGTTACTTGAACTCCACCAACCCCTTGAGCAAGCCGCACTGGCCAGTCTGGTGAAGTATGGCCTCCGTCGCTGACAAGGCGTTGGGAGGGCTTCATCCAGCAGTCGATCGATCCTGGCTGATACTAATAATAATGGATGTTACCCCCATGTACTCCACCAGTCTACAAGTACCATGGTGATGATGATGTACAGGCTCTGAGCGGATTGTGACGGTGGCTGGATAACCAATGATTTGTGCTCGTTACGAACGAGCCCTGCGCGGTGTCTGTGTGCCGCGTGTGTGTGTGCCGCACGGTGTCTGTGTGCTGTGTGTGTACTGCGTGTCTGTGTGTGTGCCGCGTGTGTATGTGTGTGTGCTGCGTGTCTGTGTGTCGCGTGTGTGTGTGTGCCGCGTGTGTGTGTGTGCCGCGTGTCTGTGTGTGCGCCGCGTGTGTGTGTGTGTGCCGCGTGTCTGTGTGTGCGCCGCGTGTGTGTGTGTGTGCCGCGTGTCTGTGTGTGCCGCGTGTGTGTGTGTGCCGCGTGTCTGTGTGTGTGCCGCGTGTGTGTGTGTGTGCCGCGCGCGTGTGTGTGCCGCGTGTGTGCCGCGTGTGTCTGTGCCGCGTGTGTGCCGCGTGTCTGTGTGCCGCGTGTGTCTGTGTGTGTGCCGCGTGTCTGTGTGCCGCGCGCTTTTGCCAATGCACTGCTGGATTGAGGGCCTCCTCACGCCGCGCGCGTCGTGTGTGGATCGTTTAACGCGCACCTCCGATGTGCACGGTTGGCTACGTAGGGTGCAAAGGAAGTTCAACACATGTTACTGACATAGGGGCTGTCCATAAATGACGTCACGCGATTTTGGTCGATTTTTGACCCCCACCCCCCTCGTCACACGGTGTCACAAAAAGTCAGACCCCCCCCCTCAAATATGACGTCACAAAGCTCTGCCCCCCCCCCCCCTAAAGAAAATAAAACATGCTTCAAATCGCTTTAAACTATTGTCAATGTAGTGCGTATTTAATGTGGCGCTGCACTCTGATGTTGTAGGAGAAAACATTTATTAAAAAGTCTATTTAATTAAGTAGAACGTGTTGTCTATATTCATTAAAAGTTGCGCATTTTGATGTGACGTCACATTTCTCAAACCCCCCCCCCCTCGTCACACATCGTAACAAATTTCTGACCCCCCCCCCTCTAGGTGCGTGACGTTATTTATGGACGGCCCCATAACCGAGCAGTGCATTCACCTCGTTGTCAACACCGTGTGTCCGGTTCATTGATCACTCGCCACTGACTCATCGATCACTCGCCACATACTCTTGTTAGCCGTGGCTTGGACTCGAACTGCGCGTACACGCTCTCTTTGAAGCTGCCTTGTTTTTTTATCATAGACGTGGTAGGGTGGGTGGGGGTGTTTGGAAGTACAGTACAGCAACGATGGGGTTTTGCCGTACGACCCTCTCTGCTGACAACGTAACCGCATAGCAGCCCACACAGCACCAGCGCGTTGCGTAGCGGTAACACCATCAATTCATAGCTGCTACAGCCCGGCGTGCCGCGCTTTATCTTCCGAGATCGGACGCACATTCAGAGGGTGGCCTTGTTACAGGGGCGTTGTCGGGCTACGCGGCGGGAGGGGAGAGTGAGGGGTAAGGCGCAGGTAACTCTACCCGGCGTGTCCACGCGTTCTCACCTCGACGCCAAAGGAGGCGCGATTAACGCAGAGTCGTCGCCGGCAGATGATACGGGCAGACTCGGTGGTTGCCACAATGCGTTGCGTAGGCGTTTTTTTTTACAGCGACGCAACGCGTTTGATTTCTTACGTTTGATTGTACGAACGGGGTTTTTGGAGGGGGGGGAGGGTGGTTGACGCTGGTGGCGAGCGCGCCGCGCTTACGCGAACCCGGTCGACCCCCTGGTTTCTATTCCCGGTCAGGGGCAACGTGAGTGAGTGAGTGGCGAGTGATATCTGAACCGGTTCTGAGCTTCCCAACCCCACGGGCCTCTCCCCCCACCCCCACACACACAAAAAAAACACTACTTCACCAAACCCTGCAAGTGACCAACGTGGTGAAGTATATGGCCGGACTGAGGGATGGACACAATGTAATTGCGTTGCTGATGGCGAGATGCGCATTTGCAATAATCGCTCGTTGAAAATGTAGGTGGGGCGGGGAGAGAAAGTCGAGGTCACTCCCGCATCTAACCATCGTTAATTTTGCGGTAATTACTTACGCCCCCCCCCCACCACCGGCTGCCCCAAAATAAGAGATGGACGTGATCGATATCCTCAACTTCATAATGTTATATTTATTGGCTAATTGATGCGTGGGTCGTGAGACGGAGGAGAGTCGCCATCGTGCAACGCAAATCGTCACGTTCAGCAGCGCGCCGGGGCAAACGCCTCCAAATGTTTCAGCGAATTATCTCCCTGTCATCGTCGGGAAGAGCAAGAACGTGCGCGTGTTGGCGGATGTGATGATGGCACCGTGAATGTGATGATGGCACGGTGAATGTGATGATGGCACCGCGGTTGTGATGATGGCACCGTGGATATGATGATGGCACCGTGGATGTGATGATGGCACCGTGCATGTGATGATGGCACCGTGAATGTGATGATGGCACCGTGGATGTGATGATGCACACTGTGACCAAACACGTTTTTGCGAATGGAGTTACTTTCGTGGCGCGTTCCCGCACATTGCGGCGTGTAACTGACAAGAGTGAGTGTGTGTGAGTGTGCGCGTCACGTCGCCGTCCCTCGCAGAGGTGATTGTTGTGTCTGCAGGGGGGGGGGCTCATCTGCTCCAGGAGGTTTTCATGAGCGCGTGTGCCCCCCCCCCTTCTGCGTGTTCTTGTGTCGTCAGCGGCGGCGGTGGTGGTGGTGGACAAAATGGCGTGGCCACACGCGCAGAACAGAGAGGCGCCGCGCATTCGCGGAGCGGGCAACGCCACACTTGTAAACGCGGCCTCGGCATCTCTCCCCGGAACACACACGCGCACACCCCCCCCGCCCGCCCTTCCCGTGTACCGTTTGGTGTGTGTGTGCACGTGTCTTTGTGTGTGTGTGTACACGTGTATGTGTACACGTGTCTGTGTGCGCGTGTCTGAATATACGCACGCACGCGTGTGTATCTGTGTAGCCGCGCGCGTGTGTTTGTTTGTATGCACCTACGCGTGTGTGTGTTTGTTTGTATGCACCTACGCGTGTGTGTGTTTGTTTGTATGCACCTACGCGTGTGTGTGTTTGTTTGTATGCACCTACGCGTGTGTGTGTTTGTTTGTATGCACCTACGCGTGTGTGTGTTTGTTTGTATGCACCTACGCGTGTGTGTGTTTGTTTGTATGCACCTACGCGTGTGTGTGTTTGTTTGTATGCACCTACGCGTGTGTGTGTTTGCTTATATTGTGCCTTTGTGTGTGTGTGTGCGGGTGTGTGTATGGCTGTGTGCGCGCACGGGTGCGTGTACGTGTGTGTGTTAGCAGCTGAGCCGTGTTGCATGACAGCTCCAGCAACAACTGCAGTATCCGCGACGCGCGTAGCGTATCCCTCGTGCTTAAACGCAAAATACACAATTGCAATTATCTGTGTGTACGTTTGTATTATCATTGTTGTGTTTAAAAAACAAAAACGTTGTTTAAAAGAACCCCCCACGAACATCTTCAGAGGGAATGAAAATACTGCACACAGGCGTCTTCATGTCGCGGCATCCTGAACCACTCCACCATTGGGGGCGTCCCCTGTGAACTTGGGGTGATTCCTCGTGACAATCAACGCGACTATCCGTGTCCGTGTGTGTGTGACTTCGTCGGTGCTTGGGCCACACACCCCCTCCCGTGTGCCGTGCCGGCCTTCAAAGGCGCTACTCACTAACAGCACTTGCCCCAACAGTCTGTGAAGGCTATACGGGGCTGGGGGGTCTTTGTGTGTGCGTGCATTGCTCACCCCGGTTCAATTTCCGCTCACGACCAATAACAGTGGCAGCAAAATTCAGGACCCGGTCCTGGACATCCGCCTAGGTCTACTCAGCCTTAATTGAGTATCTTGGTGCGGTGTGTCGATGTAGAGTTCGCCGCGCGGGGACACGTCAGCACCGGGGAGACAAAGGCGGTCGGGCATGGTGCTGGCCACCCCCCCCCCTCGTGTGCCGTGCTGGCCTTCATAGGTGCTGCTCGCTAACAGCACTTTCCCCAGTTTCTTCAAGGCTATACGGGGGATTTTTGCATTTGCATCGCTGACAGTGTACACTACAATCACAACACGGTAAGTCACACAGGCCGTTATCAAATCCACTGCTGGATGAAGGCCCCCCCTCCCCACACACCCCGTTGTCGATCGTGGGCGATGTTTGCTCTTGACCATACTTCACCACGATTGTCAGTGCGCGGGTTGGTGAAGGGAAGGCCTGATGATGGGCGCCCGATTCAAGAGCCGAATGGCTCACAAGGCTGTACCAAATACATGAAACTGAAACAGCAGCATGGGTTCACAATTGGAAATCTCGCGCAAGCGACGCCGAGCCGTGGCCGGGGGAGTCGAACTGGGGGGCCCCTCGGGTTCAGCGGCGCCGCACAGCAACCACGGCTCGCCGCCGGGTGCCCTCCGCCGCCCTCCGACGCAGCGTCCAGCTAACGCGGCGACCGCTGGACGTCCACGCGGCGCGGCTGTTGCCCTTTTGTGCGCCTGGCGTGTGCCAATAGTCGCACACAAAGACGCATGTCCCCCGCGTAGCCTCGACAGGCTTGGCCGTTTAGCGGGTTAGCGCCGACAAAGGCCGGCACGGCCGCCTTTGTCTCCCCCGTGGTGACGTTTACACGCGGCACCAGGTAGGGTAGTCTGTGGGTCTGTCGGTCGGCCGCGAGACGGGAACGGAACTCGCGGCCGATGGGGCAGCGTCGTGCAGCGCGGTGTGGGGCTCTCCTCCGTGAAGTCGTCTCGGGCACGAGTCGAACCGGTCGCGCTGCGCGTGCGCTGCTGATGCTGCTGCTGAGGTGTTGCGTACACGGCCTTCGCACGAAGCAGCAGCAGCTCGCTGTACGCACCAAAAATACCTCTCGGCATTCGCAAAATGGAGTCTCGAGGAGACGGCTGAGAGCGCGCAAGGCCTCGCCGCTCCGTGGACCAAACAAACAAAGACAAAGATCCCCCCCCCTCCTCCGCCCCGTGTAACCTACACGGGATGTCGGGGAAAGTGCTGTTAGCGAGCACCTATTGCCAGCACGACGGGAGCGGTGTGGCATGTGGCAACAAAATCCCGTCCGTCTTTGTCTCCCCGCCCATGATGCGGTTTTTTTGGACGCCTTAAAGAGGTGGAGTACTGTACGCGTTTAATGTCTGTGAGCCGTGCGCTAATCACTACGCCACCGCTCCCCCATGCATACAAAGACCCCCCCCCCTTAGCTTAGACAGCCTGTTGGGTCAAGTGGTGTTAGCGAGTCGTACCTATGATGGCCGGCGCGGCGCGGCACCCGAGTGGGTGGCCAGCACCACGCACGGCCGCGCCCATTACGCACCGCACCAGGTACATGTTTAAGGTTGAGTCGACCTAAGGGGAAGGAGGGCCCATGACCGGTTAGAACAGTCGACGGGTTGGTGAGCGGGAATCGAACCCCGGGCGGCCGGGTTCGCGGCGCGCTGCGCTAATCGCTGCGCCACCGCTCCTCAACACGCGCTCATACGGGCACGCATTCGTTGCACGTGTGTGGCGTGTGCACGTGTGTACGTGTGCGCGTGCATGTCCACGCACACCCATCCGCGCTTATCTCCGCTATACTGTATATGTATCTTCGCGATGCCCGTCAAGGGCTCTCACCGATGGTCTTCGTGTCCCCCCAACGAGCGTGCGGAAATCACCACCCAATGCGACTGTGTGCCGTCTGCGTGTGCACACGCGCGCGCATACGCGCTGTGCACACGGGATGGGCGTGCGCGCGCGCCGCGATGGTTAGCGCACTGCGGTACGCGCCCGGTGACCCGATTCGCGCTCAAGGCCAGCACCAGCTGACCGGTGCCGCGCCTCCCCGACTTAGGTCGACTCAGCCTCGAATTTACGCAGCTGCTGCTGCTGCGATGTGTAAACGTCAGCACTGGTGAGACAAAGGCGGCCGAGCGCGCGCCCTCTGTCCACAACACTTCGGTGCTCCGAGGTGGCCTTGGGTGCTTGGAAGGTGCTCGCCAACAGTGCCTGCCACGGCAGTCTCTGTTGGAGGCTTACGCGATGGGCCGTTGTGCTTGTGCGCATCGGTGTTGTACGGGTGTGCCGGTGTGTGTGTCTGTGTGTGTGTCTGTGTGTGTGTGCAGGTGTGTGTGCACGTGTGTGTGTGTGTCTGTGTGTGTGCCGGTGTGTATGCAGGTGTGTGTGCGTGTCTGTGTGTGGGGAGCGGTGGTGTAGCGGTTAGCACGCTGCACTACGAACCTGGCGACCCTGGTGACGATTATCTGAACCTCCCCTAGGTTGACTCAGCCTCAAATGAGGACCTGGTGCAGTGGTGTGTAAACAAAGGCGGCCGGGCGTGGTGTTGGCCACCCACCCCCTCGTGTGCCGTACCGCCCTTTATAGGTGCTCGCTAACAGCACTTGCCGCTAAAGTCTGTTGAGGCTACACGGAGCGGTAGTGTAGCGGTTGGCGCTCTCACGCCGCTCCGCGGGATTTGTTTTCTGTTGTCTGGCGGAGCGCAAGAAGCCACGGGGGGCGCGGTGCGGGGGGGCGGTCTATCTAGCAGTAGAGCACAGGCCAGTGTCACTGAGTTAAATACTCAAAGACAACAACAACAAACACACGCGCGCCTAAGGGGAAAAGCAAGGACAGTCGCCCTTGCAATCGGGAGCATGCAGCTACCCCGCTACCCCGCCACCCCGATCCCGGGGGATGGGTGGCGGGGTGGGGGAGACCCCGGGGGGTCGTGGCGAACGGAGAGAAGGGAAGTTGCGCAGCTGCCACTGCATCTGGGTGCGAGCCCTGCAGGTCTCACCGGACCCGGGTGCGAACTCCCATCAATGCTGTTCGCGGCCAGCCTCAGCACTCCGTCCTGCGCGGGTCAATGCAGCGGCAGGAGCAGCAGCAGCAGGGCGAGCGAGCGAGACGCGGGTCTGACTCGTTGCGGCAGCGGGGATCGCGTGCAGTCAGCGTCAGTGCCGGATGAAACTGGTGCAGGGCCTGCAGCATGTGATGTTATAAAGGGGCCCTACATAAACAAATAAGTAATTATTAAAACACACATTTTTTTACTTGCATAGTAAGGTAATTGTATTTTTTTTCATTTGCTATGCAGCCAGATAATGCGACAACTCGCTAACCTTAAACACCCAGTCGTTCATAAAAGTCAAAGGCGGTATAGTACTATAATGATAGAGCAAGTGCAGAATCACTGCATGTGTAGCTACTTTTGCTCCTAGGCTAATCACTGGTCAGTGTCTGTACGAGGGACGGAGACCACCCCTCCCATAGCAGAATATTTATTTAGACTGCAAGAGGAATCCGATGAGCCATGAAGCTCTTTTTCACAGATGCGCAGTATTTTCACAGACGTCCAGTAGAGACAGGCCCCTGGGGCAAAGTGCTGCGAGGGAGCGCCTTTTAAGGCCGGGACGGTCCTAGTGTGGACACGTAGCGAGCACGGCGGGGGGCTTGGTGTTGCCCGAAAACACCAAGCCCTGGCCGCCTTTGTCTCCCCAGTGGCGATGTTTACCACCACCACCACCACCCCTTGCATGCCAGGTGCTAATTTAAAAAAGTTTAACTCGGGGGAACAGGTGAGAAATCACTCGCCACTGACGTTGACCGCGGTCGGGAATCGAACTCACCGTGGTGCGAGCTCGGTTTCATCGTGCGGCGCGTGAGCACACGGCTACACGCGCATCGGCATACGTACAACGAATTCATATACACGTGCGTATTACCCTGTATTATACATCAGTCGTTTGAATTATGCACACGCATGAATTATGTATGTTAAAGCGATGCGTTCATGTGTGTTAAGCGTAAATGATTTACTGTAGTGTGTGAGTGTGCACACGCAGCACTGCATTTGTAAGCTAATACACGTGTGTGTGTTCGTACACGTGTGTTTTTATATACAAGAAACTGTGCGTGCATTTAAGGCGACCTAAATATATCTTACACAATTGATGAGCGCCGGGAAATACGTCTCCTTCATTTATCTTTCCACGTAATTGTTTTTATTAAATATCCTGCACAATAAGCCAACGGCCGCACGGCCTTGTGGGAGCAAATCATATCAGAAGCATTGATGGAATACAAGCAAAACCCATGGACCAATTTCGACACCCAGTATCTCATCAGCAGAGTGACGCCTGCTTGAATAAATGCTGGTGAACTTCCAGATGTTAATAGAGGAAAGGATCCTCTCTTTAATCATACGGTCCCGAATTCCATGCAATATGGCAACAAAGGTTACGGCAAACAAATGTTGCGTCAAACTAGGATGACCCAGTATCTAAAAGAGAGGGTCCTTGCCTCTGTTAACATCTGGCAGTTTGCCTCCAGATGGGCTAAGCGGGCAGTGCCGGTGATGGCGTGGCTTTGTCTCAGGAAGCATTTGACAGCGTTGGGTCAATCTACCTATGGATCATCGGCATCTGCAGAACGCAGGGAAGTGGGTGTGCGGCTATCGCTTTTGCCCCTCGCTCGCGCGCGTGGAATAGTGCGGAGTGGTGCGTGACGCAGCGTGTGTGTGTCTCTCTCCGTGTCTCCCTCTGTCCATCTATCCGCAGGGGGAATGACCTAAAGAAGAACGGGTCCCCAGGGAAGAGGTGCAACGTGAAGGACCCCCAGGTCTCTGGTGTGACCAGCGGTGAGGCCTGCAGACACCCTGAGCGGAAGGAGAGCGATGTCGCTCGGTCGCTCGCCCGCTGCTCGGCCATTGCCTAAAGGCCGAGCCCTAGCGACGAATCCGAACGCTGGCGAGCGCAGCCTTTAACAGACTGTCGGGGCAAGTGCCGTTGTGCGAGTGCCTTACTAAGGGCCGGCATGGCGCATGATGGGGTGGATGTGCCGGCGCCACGCCCCGTTGCTGATGTTTTAATCCACAGCATCCAGGTGCTCATTTAAGGCTGAGTCGTTCTAGGGGAGGCCCAGGCCCGGTTCAGATAATTGTCATGGATGTTGGCCGTGAGTGTGTTCGTTAGCGCCGTGCTACGAATCCGGCGAGCTGAGATCAATTCTTGGCTACGGCAAAGTTCAGTGGCGAGTTTTGTGTGAACCAGTACTGAACTCACCCCCCCCCTGCCCCCCTTATTTCCTCCCTCAATCCACACTGATCCAAAACGGTGAAGTATGGCCAACCATTCCCAGTGGTCACCACGATGTGGGAAGGTCTTCATTCAGCAGTGTGTTGACGAAGGGCTGTAAATTAGAACCACTGTACCATGATCGTTGTTGGGTTGGAAGAGCTGCATTTCATTTGTAAGAGGCCTAAAAACTGCAAATCCCGGAATTAGATTTTTTTAAATCCCCTAAGATTCTCTCCGTAATATCCAGGGCTTAAGGCTGGTAGAGTGTGAGTGCGTGAAGCCCTGACTGTGGATTCAGCTGCGTTGAGTGTCTGGCTACCAGGGGATCTTTCAGGGAGGGAGGCATTTGATCGGATTGGGGGCATCGAGAGGAGGAGGAGCAGGAGGGGAAGGAGGAGATTCATGGGCTGGCAGCAGAGCGCCCGCGCCCACAATGTGAAATCTTGGCAGTTGCAAAAATGCAAGATAAGCGGCAGCTATTTATAGCTGCCGCTCTTGTGGATTTCCTTTGGCCGTGGCGGCGTGCCGCTCTCTGATTGATCGCGGCTTTTGGCGCTGCCGTCGAGTTGCGCTGCAGAGGCTGCGAGCGTTGGGCCGCTCGGCCTCTCCGTGGCCGTCGGGATGTTAGAAGCGCCACGGTCTTGCGCAACAACCTCTCTCTCGTGTGCAGCAGCGGTGGCAGCTTTATGGGTAATGCCGCAAGGTTTACATAGTAAGCTATGTTTCGAAAGGTTGCACAACACGGCGTTTGCCGAAATGTTAGCGTACGTGGACTGAACTAGTTATGAGTGTAACGGTATTAGGAGAGTGACCTCGCCACCACCGGCATCATCATCATCATCACCACCACCACCGTCACCACCGTCATCATCATCGTCGTCGTCCCTATTGTACCAGTGCCCAGATACTTTTGCTGGGATGAAGGTAAAAGAAACACGTGAGCGCTGTGGGTTGTAGGGCGTTCGAAGCAACACGATTCATCTGAGCTCGGCTGAGTGACGGCCGCAGAGCGTTGGAGCGAGCAAGCGATGACGCCCCGACGCGGAGGCGTGCGAGCTGTAGGGTGGGTGGAGGCACGGGTGTAACTAACGGTGCATCGGTCGGTTTGGCGATCAACAGTGACCCCGCTTAGGCTGACGATCCACGCGTCGCACGCCTTAGAATCAACAATCTTCTTTGAAACCAAAGTTCCCGTTGTCACATGGGTCGGTAGCCCCGATGTTGTCTCTCCGTGAGTTTCTATCCTGTGCCTCTCCTCCAGTCACATTCACCGTCCTCGCATCTCGATCCACCGCATCCTCGGTCTCCCTCTCCTCGTGCTCCTGCCCCTTCTCAAACCGTCTATGTCTGGGCCCCCCTTAGCCTCGGTAGTAATCGATCCATCGTTATGCCCCAAGCTGGGAACGTCGGGGAATGAACCCAGTGCAAGTGCTGACAAGCAGCCGTCAAAATGTCAAAGACCGTTTTTGAGATCTTTATTGAATGTGAAAATGTAAGTAAATAATGAGTCTTGTAATCATTTATGTATATTTCATTGTCGATACAATTAATATTCCTCATCATATCGATCAGCCATGCTCAATCCACTGCTGGATTAAGGCCTCCCCAAGCCGCCGGCAGCTCGAGTGGACCGGCCGTCGCGAGGCGGAGGGGCTTCACGCGGCGCCCACACAATAGCCGAGCGTTATTAAGCCACGAGAAAAGGGTCCCCTGGCCAGCGCTGTGCTCACATTAACGTCAATTACACCGGCGTCTCCCCCCTTTGTTCCTCATTCAAGAAGCGGGTCCTGATTGTAAGAGGGACCCGCCACCCATTGTTTCCACGGGGGGTATTTGTCCCGCTGCGTTTTCCAGCTGGGGAAATACTAACTGACGGAGCGATGTGCGCGCGCGTTTACGAGCGCGCACATCGCACCCCCCCCCCGCCCCCACCTCGTCCACCCGCCCGCCCACGCTCGCTCGACTGGGCCCGGGGGACGGCTCCCTGTGGTACGGGGCCCGGGGCCGACACCCGCGGGTTATCGCGATCGATGCCCCGACGACGTGCGGGACCGCGCGGCACGGTGTGCGGCCCGTGCACGCGGTCACTCCGGTGCAGCAGCAGCAGCAGCAGAATCTGAATCTGCATTTACGCTGGAGGAATCTGATGAGCTATCGAGCTCTTTTTTCACAGATGTCCAGTAGGGGCATGGGGTCAGAACGTTGCAAGAAAACACGACGAAAACAGCAGCGTCGTTGTCAGCCATGATCAATCCATTGCTGGAATGATCATCAGCCGTCACCGTCTCTCACGGCCCCCCGACTTCACGATCTGTCTAGCACCCAGTAACGACTTGCACTCGGTATTGTTTGCGTAATTATTAAATGATGTGCACTCTGGGGTGGAGCTGTGGCGCATTGGTTAGTGCACTGCGCTACCAACCCAGCGACCTGAGTTCGATATGTGGGCCACGACTAGCATGGTGAAGTATGGTCAAACAATTCCCCCTCCACTGACATGGCTAGCAGTGGATTGACAAAGCACAGCAGTTTGTAGAAAACAATTCACTCTTCCCCTCTCCTGTATTTGAAAGCGATAGTTGTGTGTGACTGGATTTGTACAAAGTGACACAGGGTCCACACGTAGCCGTGTGTCAAAATGTACAAACCGCAGCTCCGATTAAGCGCGGTTCGCTACGCACGGTGCGAAAGAAGTTGACCATACATCGTGGCTTGCGTCCTACTTTTCGGGAGCGCCTTACGCTCCAACGCAGGCGCGTGCAACGCTCGTGCCATTGCAAAACGGGACGCCGCAATCTGGGCGAAATATTTTGTCCGTAAAATGTTTTAAATAATTCCGCAGCCGCTCGACCCCCACGCCGGCACCGCTGACTCGCGCGCCGCATCGCCCGCTGTGCCAGGGAGCCGGGGAGCCGGCCGGCCGGCACCGCCGGGAATGGCGAGCGCGCACAAGGACCTCCTCTCCTCGGAGCCGCCCCCGCTCCCCGGGGGGGGAGCGGCGGCGGTGGTGATCGCGGCGGCGGCGGTGGCTGCGGCGGCGTGCCTGGGGGCCGGCTGCTGCGAGTCCGCGGGCGCCATCGGCGGAGGAGGCGGCGGTGGCGGAGGAGGAGCGGGGAAAGGCGGGGGGCCCGAGGGGCCCGGCTTGCTCGCCGTGGAGGTGGCGACGCCGACGGCCGTGGCGGCGCCGCTGCCCGCGCGCTCGCTGGCGCCCAAGGCCGGCGACGGCGGGGGTCGCGGCGGCCGCAAGGAGACGCGGCTCAAGGAGAAGGAGGGCGGCGAGAAGGAGGGCGGTGCCTGGATGTACATGGAGCCCGTGCGGAGCCAGGCCCGCAGCCCGCGCCCCGCCTGGCAACCGCCGCACCTCGAGGTGATGCTCGTTAACGATTGCTCGTAATCGTTGATCCGGACGATTGCCGTAGTGAGTGAATGTTGGGGGATCGCGAATAGATTCGCGAATCGATTGGTTCGTCGCCTGCAGGGTTTGTGCGAAGCACGCGAACCGGTGGACGCTTGCCTGCACGGTGCGGAGCAAGCGTCGCGAGCACAAGAATTGACGTCGAATCGCTCGATGCGAGGAACTCGGATCACGTGCACTGGATCGCAGGACCGTGACAGAGGGCGACAGCTTCTGGAGGCCTTCATTCGGCAGTGGATTGATCATGGCCGATGTTGATGATGATGTCAATGGGGGAAACCGCCCGACGAGGTCAGCGCGGTACCCCCGATAGCGTCGCACCCGCACCCCCAGTTGCCACTGACTCCACGATCGGTCGTTTTTCTCCCCCGTGACTCCGGCAGCGGCAGCAGCAGCAGCAGCAGCAGGAGGACGACGAGGAGGAGGACGAGGACGACGAGGATGACGAGGACGAGGACGACGACGCGGGCTACGGGATCGGCGAGGAGCGGCAGGGCTGGGTGTGGCGCAACGGCGCGCAGCGTGGCCGCCGCCGGGGCGTCCGCCAGCCCCCCGGCTCCCGTGCCGACCTCTTCTCCCGCGGCGGTGGCAGCGGCGGCGGCGGTGGCCGCGGCGGCGGTGGCGGCGGCGGCGGTGGTGGTAGAGGCGGAGGCGGTGGCGGCGGTGGCGGAGGCGGAGGTGGGCTCGGCGGTCAGAGCGACTTCGAGAGTGGAGAGGACGAGGAGGAGGAGGAAGAGGACGAGGATGAGGACGACCTGGATGAGGATGACGATGATGACGAGGATGAGGTGGACGAGGTGACGGGGACGAGGGCGGATGGCGGGGAGAGGCGGAGTGATGGTGCCGTCCCCCCGCCCAAGAAGAAACTGCGCAAGAAGCGGCCGCCCTTGGACGAGTCAGGTGAGACCGCGTGCACTCCGGTTGCCCGTTGCAGGCCCGGCTACTCTTCATTCTCTCGCGACTTGCGAGAAGCCGTGGGGGGGTGGAGGTTGCAGGGGCTCGCTTCCCCAGGTGCGGGTGACGACGCGCACGCGGGCGGGCGGGCGGGCGGGCGATGGAGCGTTGACTGGAATGCGGGAGTGATGTATGAATGGGCGCGGGACCGGGTCTCCGGGGAGATTTCAGAGCTCCCGTCCGGCGTAGTGGGCTCGCGAAGCCGCCGCCGCACGACGGCCGTTGCCGATCGCGTGGCTCGTATTCAAGTCCTTGCGAGGGCTCGCTACACTTTTTGCTCCGGGGGGCAAATTCAATTTCGTGCCCTGGCAGGGTCGTTGAGATCTGCCGATCGTGCCCCTTTTATGCACGAACCTCGATCCCGGTTGCGTTCTTGGGGTGGTCCGGCATTTGCTGTGGTGCCCCCCCCCTCCTCCCCGATGTGGAACTTCCTGCCGTGGGAGATCAGGCTCTCGGATCATTGTGTTGAGGTCTTTAAATCATAATTCGTTTTGTTCCACTTTGGCTCTCATCCTGCCACCCAGTTCTTTAACATATTTCTCCCTTTCATAGGTGCTAAATTGTTATTAATAATTCGGGCTCAGTTACGGAACTGACACGTGTTACCGAAAAGCAAGATCAGAGGGGGGCTGGTGTTTCTCACTTTCTCTTCAAATTCGAGGCATGGTCCACCTCTAACCACACATTTAAGGCCACGGCCAGTCCGTGCGAGGTGGTCCCATGCCGGCGACATGGGAGGCTTCTGTGGGTAAACGATGAAATGCCGCTCTGCTCATCAAGACCGACGCGGTTGCCTCTCACCACTTTGCTGGGAATGTTTAGAATATGAAACATTTAAGTTCGATTCTTTTTTTAATATTTTCATATTTTGGTATCAGCAGCAAGCAATTAGCCACCGCTGAGTACAACAACAACACGTAGCAACACGAAACAGCCAAATATATATATTTTTAAAACATCACAACTGAATGTGTCACGTCCATGCACTAATCTAATCGGATTGGAAAACATCCACACTCTAGACAAATAACAAGATCCAAGGCCCAGAGCTTGATAATCATTATCTAACCATTACACAACTAGCGAAGCAATCAATTTGCCTCCCGTAAAATGTGACTATGGGGCCGTCCATAAATGACGTCACGCACCTGGTGGGGGGGGGGTCAGACATTTGTGACTATGTTTGAGAAATATGACGTCATATAAAAATGGTCAACTTTAAATAAATATAGACAACACGTTCTACTTAATGAAATAGACTTTTAAATAAATGTTTTCTCCGACAACATCAGAGTGCAGCGCCACATTAAATACGCACTACAATGCCAATAGTTTTGTGATGTCATATTTGAGGGGGGGTCTGACTTTTTGTGACACCGTCTGACGAGGGGGGGGGGTCAAAAATCGTCCAAAATCGCGTGACGTCATTTATGGACGGCCCCTATGCCGTTTACTAGGTTATGCATGCACACGTTTACGTGTGCGCAGCGTCGATGGTAATCTTTGCACACTCGTGGATAATTCCTCACGAGCGCATGGGCGCGCGGGAAGTTTTGTCAAGAGTCTCTTAAAATCCTGGTGGACGTCACTTTGCCCATCGTCACAGCTTAACATTTTTTATTTCCGTCCTTCTTCCGAGAGGCCGGTCAGACCGGGCGCGCGAATTCCTCGCGCGAAGTGGGCGGCGGCTAAAGCCGGCCAGACTCTTCCGCGGCAATAAACGCAGCGAGTGCGACTGACACGGAGATGTCGGCGATTGGGACGAACAGCCGCCGTCGGTGGCGGGGCTGGGGGTTCGGGGGTTCCGCCTTCGAGTGAGCGGGGAGGTGGGGGTCTCTTGGAGCGCACGACGGCACGGAGTGCCTCGCTGCAGCCCTGGGTGACTGCGCTCGCGGGGAAATGAAGCTCTTTCTTAGGTTTTTTCGGTAAAGTCACATAGGTATTTTTTAAAAATTGTATTTTACTTTTATTAATTTTAATTTTTTACCTACGTGACTTTACCGAAAAAACCTAAGAATATGAACCCTTGCAGTCACGAAAGCTTCAAATCTAGAATGAAGCTCTTTCATTGCAAAGGGGCTCGGTTGCCGCTCGCCGCACGCTCCGCTTCGGCAGGGGCCCGGCCTGGGATGGGGCGCGGGCTGAAGGGGACGTTAGGAGCGTCGTGCGCGGCGTGGTGATGGTGGGACGGAGAGGCGTCGCACTCGCCGTCCCGAAGCGCCGGCTCCGCGGTTACTTCTGGCCGCGCTATCGGCCGATGCATTCCTCGGTAAAAAAAAAAACACTCAGCCTAGTAAATAAAAAATACAAGTCGAGCAACCTGTCATGGCAGTCGTTAAATCTTGATCGTCTTAATATGGCCGCGCTGCTCGGGGTTTTTCACTCGCAGGGGCCCAATAATCCCGGCGCCATGAATCATGGCGACTTCACACAGGTAATGCAATTCATTTCCTCCTCTCGAATTGTGTTTTTTTTTTCCTTTCTGAAAGAAAGACGCCGTTCCGTCGTCCGTGCCGGCGATTCTCCTCTCCTTTGTTCGGGCAGGTGAGGCTTGTTCCCTGGTAAATTTCGGTCAGTGAAAATTAACTCCCAATATTCCCCGCGCTTGCCGGAGATGAATACCCACGGAGTAGCAGAGCAAAGCTCCAAGAGCGGCGCTTTCGTGAGCGGCGCGCTGCCTGTGACGTGGGTGCCATTGACAAAGTTGCGGCCATTATTAGCCGAGCGTGGTCATTACCTGCCCAGTGGTGGGTCTCGTTTAATTTCGCTTGAGGCGCGTAACGGGACGGAATCGGCGTGGAAGCCGCGCGATGTCTGCCGCAGAGAAGAGGGCCCCGTCTCGCTCGCGCTGCGGGTAAGGACTTAGCCGAGTGGTTGAGCGTGATGGCAACTCACGCAAAATAAAAACTCTATGCGCTCGATAATAACAGTGGCCTTACAAAAATAATTGGCAATGTTCCAACTGATGACCCTTCAACATTGGCACCTCCGATTAGCACGGTTGGCTATGTACGGTGCAAAAGAAGTCCAACATACTGTACATGTGGAAATGGCACAAATGCGATCTGCTGTGAAGAATATGCTCTGGAGGGGGAAGCCCATTGCCCAAAAGCTCACCTCTTTAAATATTTTCATTTTTGGCCACAGTGTTATCGACGAGCGTGTTGAGCTTTTTTTGGCGTCATTCGTGCGCCACTTCCAACGTAGCAGCGAAAGAACATGATTTGTGTTTACGTGATGGGAATTGGGTTGTTGTCGTTGCTTCTGCCGCCGCCGCCGCCGTCCACCGCACACCGATGATGCTCCTTGACGCTGTCGCCGCCACATCGCGCCGATTGAGCGATCGCGTTGCGATGAATACCTGGATTGCCCTTTGGGGTATGGGGGGTGGAGTAGGTGGGGGTGGGGGAGTGCATGAAGCTGGGAGGCAGGGAGCAAAGATAAAGCACACACGCGCACACAGACGAGCCACTCAAAGCGGGGAAATTTAACTCCCCGGATAGAGTCGGGACGTGCGTGTGAATTAAGCGATTACGTGAAGAATAAAAAAACGCCACGGGCGATCACCGCTACATCACGCATCCAGTTTCGCGCGGGCATTGCCGCTAAATTTAGAAAGCACGAGAGGAGGAGGAGGAGGAGGCGTTGCCGGCGGGGCTAACCTCGGGGTTCGTGGGTCGCTGTCCGTCGCCTCCGTCCCTCCTCCTCTCCGTCCGCCGACGCGGAGCGCGACGAGCGACGTTGCGGCGCTGCGATGTCTCACTGAATATTGTCCGGGTCCCTGGCAAGGCTGGGGTCGGTGAGGCACATGGATGCGGTGTGCTGGGTGGCACAGCTCGAGAAAACAATCCAGCATACCGGTGTTCGTTAGACCCGTGTGTGTTAGACCCGTGTGTGTTAGATTGGAGTGCGTTGGGCCAGTGTGTGCATTAGGCCAGTGTGTGCGTTATGCCAGTGCGCGTTCGGCCTGCGCGCGCTAGCTAGGCTGGTTTGTGTGCTCGGCTCACGAGGGGGACACCGCAAGCGTGTGCGCAGACAACCTCCCGGCCTGCCGGCGTAGCAAGAACGCAACGCCGATGATTCCCCAGGCTCGCTCCTCCAGCGGCTCGCTCCCACCTCGTCATCGTCGCTCCCGGCCGTGGGGGAGGTCGGTGCTGTTGGAGGGGAAGTCACCAGCGCCGTCTGTCTTAAAAAATTTGTCTGAGTAAAATATTACGGGCCGGCGGGGCGGTCTCCGGCCGCGGTTAAGTAATGGAGGGCAGTGAGCAACGATCAATCACTTACCTCGATTGGAACCATGTGTGCGTCGGTCCGCGATAATTGTCCTCTCTAGCGAGGGAGATCTGGTCGACCGGGACAAGGGAGCGGCGCTTTGTGGTTGTTGGGGGTTATTTTTCTCTCTCCCTCTCACGATTTGCTTTCAGGAATTTGTGGCTGTAACACCGGGCGCACGTTGCTCTGCTCTCGAGAGCGATGTCACAGGCTCTTATGTTCATTGTGCATTGAAAGGAATAATACTCTGCTGTGCCGTGGTGATGTCCACAAGCGTTGCCAGATGATTTCCGCAAGAGCAAACGCATCGCCTCCTCGTGAAGTGCGCTGCGGTGTTTGTACGTCGAATCGCACTGGACGTAGCCGGCCATGCTATAATCGCATAGAGCTGGACAAGTGTGCGTGGCCATCTATTAAACTTTCACAGCCCACACTTAAGGCAACGTCGCACTACAACGCGTGCGTGTGTGTGGTGTGGCGCGTGTGTGTGTGCGTGTGTGGTGTGGCGTGTGTGGGACGCGGTAGTGTCGCGGTTAGCGCGCTGTGCCACGAACCCGGTGACCCGAGTTCGATCCACGCTCACGGTCAACACCGGCGACGATTATCTGAATTGGTCCAGGGCCTCTCCGAGGTCGACTCAGCCTCAGATGAGTACCTCGTGCAGTGTGTAGTAAACATCGCCACTCGGGAGACAAAGGCGGCCGGGCGTGTGGCTGGCCAACCACCCCCTTAGTGTGCCGTGTCGGCCTTCGTAGGTGCTGGCTAACAGCACTTGCCCCAGCAGTATGTTGCAGGCTGTGTGTGTACGTTCGAGTTTATTTTGTTGAACCAGCCGAGAGAGCGAGAGACGAGGATAGTGCCATGTGCAAGAGTGACCCCCGTTGTGTTACACTGCACGTGATTAATGACGCGAGTTTCCTCACCCCCCCCACCTCCCCGTAGCGGTGAACTTATTATGCGTGGATTTACACTCCCCAGCGCACCTTTTCTCCCTGCGTCTTTCCACCCGAAGCACCGCTCTCCCTAAGCCCGTTGCTGGAGTCCTCGTAGACTCGTCACAAAGCGGCGCTCGACGGTCCAACCGGTTACGCGAACCGTCGAAGGGGCCGTCCATAAATGACGTCACGCACCTAGGGGGGGGGGGGTCAGACATTTGTGACGATGTGTGACGAGGGGGGGGGGGTGTTTTAGAAATGTGACGTCACATCAAAATGCGCAAATTTAAATAAATATAGACAACACGTTCTACTTAATTAAATAGACTTTTGTATGTTTTCTCCTACAACCTCAGATTGCAGCGCCACATTAAATACACACTACAATGACAATAGTTTAAAGCGATTTGAAGCATGTTTTTTTTTTGGGGGGGGGGGGGGGGGCAGAGCTTTGTGACGTCATATTTGAGGGGGGGGTCTGACTTTTAGTGACACCGTTTGACGTAAGGGGTGGGGGGTCAAAAATCGTCCAAAATCGCGTGACGTCATTTATGGACAGCTCTGAAGGGGTTCGTTGAAGGCGCACCCGGGGGGGTGGGGGGGTGCCTCGGATGGGTGGGTCCTGGCGCAAGGCTGCGGAGGAGCGGCTGCTGCCCGCTGCCCCCTGCTCCACGTGTCCCTCCCCCCTCTCTCTGTCTCTCCATCCTCGTCACTTTGATGCTCCTGCTGCTGATGATTGCTGCACGGACGCTCGCGTGGGAATGCCAATTTCTGCCCCCCCACCCACACCGCACAACACAACAACGTGTTACCGCATTGTCTCGACTTCTTCTTGTTATCATGTGGCCCATGTAGATATCAGAGACAACAACTGTAATTGCACATTCGGGTGGCACAGCAGAGTTGTGTATCGCCGTGATTTCTCGCGACGGTCGAATATTTTTTAATTATATTTGTAGCCACCCCACCCCAGTATTTTAAAGCGCCAGGTTGGGCTGCATGTTGTTTCCCTGAGCGGCTTATGATCCAGAGAATACGATATCATTTTAAAAAAAATCCTATTGTATTTGCCTCGTTTATTTTTTTTAAATGGCTTTGTGAAAAAAATAAACCATTTCTCTAGCTTTACTCTTTGGTTCTTTCGGTAAAGTCACGTAGGTATAAAATACAATAAATCACGACGTTTCGGGCGCAACACAAGAGTCCGTCATCAGGTGGGAAAACATGGTCTGCTGCTGAGGCAGACTGTTGTAAAAGGTTTGAAATGGGTGTAGCCCAAGGGTCATAAAGAAGTTGCCGGGGCTCGTGATGTTAATGTGAGAAATTATCTATTTTATTTATATCTCAGAATTTTGGCGGCATTTTTTGAAAACTGACGTCAACGCGCGCGCGTGTGTCTGGGTCGAGATTTTATCGCACCCTTTGTGACACTTTGAGTCGACGTTGAGCCGGGGTGGGGGGTTAGCGCGACGAGAGGAGACTAAATACTGCTCGTCACTTATCCGCCCTCACCAATTGACCGCTCCGCACTGCGCGTATCCGAGATCCATTTCACATCTCCGCCAACACAGTAACGCCTCACGGTCCCCCACCCAGCGAGTCAGATGTGCAACGTCGTTGTACGGACCCCTTAGAACAAGCTTCATTATCACGGCCACTGCAGTTGCGGGCGCCGTATCGCGGATGTGGTAGCCGGTTCCGCTGCGGCCCCAAGGGACGCGTTCTTATTCCGAGGGGATTGATGTCCCACTCTGTCGTGGGGCTGCACTCTGACTGGCGTTCGCTCTCCGCGCGTTCCTCTGTGTCGCAAGGGTCGCTCGCTGTACGAGCGATCTCCTTCCCCCCCCCCCATAGCGGTGTAAAAATTAATATTTTTATATTTCCACTACATTTGACAAATACTGGCTTTTCAGGTTTTCTTGTCAAGCGCAATGGCTTTGCAGCTGACGTGGGGGGAGAGAAATAAGGGGGGGTTGGGATTAGGGTAAAGTTACCGGGTTAGGGTTTTGAATTCTCTTTTTTTTTACGTTCGTTTAAAAGCCCAGCTCGCAGCGTACTGCGGCAATTGCGAGTGACTGTGGAGACGAAGGGCGAGCGGGCGTGGGAGTTGCCTGCGCGGCGACAGCTTCTAGGAAATTTCAGATCATTTATCTCCCTCGCCCGTCGCTCTCCCCTCCATTGCCGCTCACCTGCGCAAGAGTGCGGTCCAGCAGCAGCAGCAGCAACAACAAAACACGCCACGGTACCGCCATACAGGCGCGGGGATGCCTTCACCCGCGCAGCGGATCGATAAAGGTGCTGCGTGGAGTTCTCTCACCTGAAGACGGTTGCTTGTTGTTGCGATCGAAACGTCGTGATCTATTATAGTTTTTACCCACGTGACTTTACCGAAAGAACCAAAGAGTTTGGATTCCTGCAGTCACGAAAGCTTCACATCACACGTTTACGAAATTTGGGTTTTATAATTTTTTGGTGTCGAGTCGCGAGAGCGCTCCCACGTTTCCGCTGCGCTCGTCCCCGGCGTGTTCCTCGTAGCAAGGCGCGCGATTTTTTCGTGTCGTTTCTTTCCAGGGAAATCGTCGGCGTTGGCGAGGCTGAGCGTCGTGGTGGTCGTCGTCGGGGGACGGTGGCACGAGGCCCACGCGAGGCCGGCCACGCCCGCAATAAAAACACTCTCCCAGTGGGTTGGCGGCGGCATGGGAGGGGGTAGCAGCACAAGACGCGTAAACTTGAATCAAACAAAGTCTCTCTGCTCCAGGCTCAAAGCCACGGGAATACAGCCAAGAACTGTGTTGTGTGTTACGGTTTATGTGCGCCATGAAGGAGGGCCATTTCCCAAAACTTATCTTCTGAACTTATTTATTTTTCTTTTAAAACCGCAGTGTTATTCACGAATGTGTTTGGAGGGTTTTTTTTGCTGCGTTATTCTTGTTTGTGCACCACTGCCAATGCAGCGTCACCAAATCTTTTCGAGGAATTACGGACAGCTCTGGCAACCTTTGCCGCTTGTGGACCGAGGCGGCCACATTCCATCAAGAGACGCCGCGTGAGCACGTCTCTCACGAGCGTTCCTTCTCGGATCCACGTAACCCTCTTCTTCGTTAGTCTCCTGATATCGTTCCCCACGTGCTCCTCTCCATGCTGGAGTGGTCTGCTGTGTATATGTGTGTGTGTATATTTATTAAATAGACGGACGTGCGCTGCCTGGGCTGTGACACGCGCTCTGTTTCGGGGGCCCTGTCCGGCTGTCTCGGTGGCCGTGACGGCGGAGTCGGCAGCCCAAAGGAGTCGAGCGTTCGGGACGAGATGCGGGAGGAACGCGCCGGGCGGCTCGTCGCTATCGTTAGAGAACGGCACGACGGGTTTGGTGGTGGTGGTGGTGGCGGGGGCTGTTGGGTTGGGTGGGGGAGGCTTCATCCAGCAGTGGAGTGACCGTGGCTTGACGCGCGAGCCCGTGACACGTCCACCCCCCCCCCTCTCGGCCATTGTTTGTGCGGAGGGGAGCGGGGAGGCAGTGCGGACGTCCCCCCACCACCAGCCCCACCCCCACCACTAACACCACCACCCCCACCACCCCCACCACCACCACCACCCCCACCAGCCCCACCACCCCCCCACCGCCACCACCAGCCCACCCCCCCGCCACCCGCCTCACGTCGCTCACCCAGAACCCAAACAAACCCAGACAGAACGAGAGAGAGATGGAGGGGAGAGCCGCGGCTGCGTTCTACGGAGCGGGACGCCGGGGGGAGGAGGGGTGATGGGAGGAATGAGGAGAGTGAGGGGAGGGGTGGGGGGAGGGGTGAGGGGAGGGGTGAGGGGAGTGAGGAGAGGGGTGGGGGGAGGGGTGATGGGAGGAGTGAGGAGAGTGAGGGGAGGGGTGAGGGGAGTGAGGAGAGGGGTGGGGGGAGGGGTGATGGGAGGAGTGAGGAGAGTGAGGGGAGGGGTGAGGGGAGGGGTGATGGGAGTGAGGGGAGGGGTTAGGGGAGGAGCCGGCTGTGTGAGGGGAGGGGTGAGGGGGAGGAGCCGGCTGTCGGGTGCCGTCGCCATGGCAGCCACACAGCAACGCGGCCCGCGCTCCCAATCCCGCGACCCGAGTATTCGACGGCCCCGCTCGTGGCCAACGCCGGTGACGATTTATCTCCCCTCGGGTCGACTCCGCCTCTCCTCGGGTCGACTCGGCCTCGAGACGAGCACCCCGGTGCGGTGTTGGGGGTGAACGTCGCCGCGGGGGTGGGGGGGAGACAAAGGCGGCCGGGCGTGGTGCTGGCCAAACCCCACCCCCTCGTGCGCCGTGCCGGCTTTCAGAGGCGCTCGCTTGCAGCACTTGCCCCAACAGTCTATTAAGGCTATACGGAGGATCTTTGTACCTGCTGTGGCGTACACACATCAGCACTGGGGGATACAAAGGTGGCCAGGCGTGGGGGTTTTCTCCGGCCCCACTCCACCCCTTCGTGCGCCTGGTGGCTTGTATAGAGGGGCTCGCCATCTTCACTCGCCCACAGAGTGCCGGCAAGGCCGTAGCCATTGGGGGGGGGGGGGGGGGGAAATCTTCCAGGGGGGCTGGGGGTCCCAACCCCAGAAAAAAAAATCTGAATTTGAAAAATAATTTCCTGCCATAAAATATTTAAAAAATTCACTAACACATGGGATGGACTCTTTTTTTAATTTACAATAATGTCGAATAGTGTATTGTATTACATTGCTCTGTTTTTTACTTTTTTACCATTTCTTGTTTCATTGTATGTAATGGCAGAGATTAGGGATTAATAAAGTACAACCATAACCACAATCATATCAACAGAAATCTATGCATTGATTTATATGAAGACAAGTCCAGATATTGTGGCCAAGTTTTAACAAATTGTTTTTATTTACATAGCATAGCAATAATTTGTTTAATACCAAAATATTGGGGGGGGACATTTTGAGCATATTTGAATATTGGTGGGGGATGTGTCACCCCCAATGTAGATTATAATTACGGCCTTGAGTACCGGTATACGTAGGACGTAACTTGATGGGGTATTGCCCGTCGTACCGTGTGTACGTGTTCGCAGCAGTTCATCCGCTGGCTTTGGTCACCAATGTCAATGACTATTTGAAGCGGGCATCGGCCCCCCTCCCCCTCTCTCTGTGTGCGCTGTGTCAACATTAGCACTTTGGAAACAAAGGCGGCTGGTCTGGCCGTGGTGCTGGCCACGCATCCCTGCCATCCGTCATACTGGCCCCCTCAATGGGTCAAGGCGGCTCTTAGCACCGCCGATCTATAAACCAAAGCCAGGGAGAGCGGTCGGTGTCTGTCGATCGGTCGGCACGCAGCTCTGCGCTAAGATGACAGGACGGTGAGCCAAGGGCTTGTCCATTGCTGGTGTGGCCTTCCCCTTGATCTGCTCAGCCTCGAACAAAATGTATATAGTGTTCTCTGTCAGAGTGATGGGAAGACAAAGGCAGCAGCAGCAGTAGGCTGTGTACCAGTCATGAACAGCGCTTGGTACAGGAGGCGAGCCAGGGTGTACATGCGGCCTGTGTCTTTATCGTTGGCGTGATGGAGAGATCTTGCGCGTGTGCCCGTGTGTGCGCTGTCTAATGTTCTGTCAGTACATGGTGCTCGTGTGGCTCACGATGGCCTTCGTCCAAATCCATAATTGCACAGTAAAGGGTCCTCAGGAAAATAAGTGACGCTTGAATATGTTTTTTTTCCACATCGACGTGAAACTTGTTAAACATATATATGTGAAAGGACCCACATAACACGTGACAAATAGTAGACGCACAGTGACGCTGTCCTAGTTGTCTTCATCGGCCTTAGCGGTGGAAATAGCGCTCATGTCAAGAGGAGCTTGCAGCCTAGAGTAGCTTACGCATTCAACAACCGCCGTTCGCCACGAAGTGGAGGTGACGTCGCCAAGGCGCTTGTGCCAGGCTATGTGCACTTTGCGAAGTGTTGAAGGAGGTCACAGAACAGACCGACACGCATGGCCATTGCCTCCGCGATGAGTCTCAACATGAGCGGACCCTGATCGTCGCGCTGCACGTTTAACCGAGCCCCTCCTGTAAACACCGCACGCTTTGGCGTTGTACTGCACTCTCTCGAGCGGCGCTTCTCAGCCTTCTCAACTCCACGGCGCAGACTTTCGAGTTTGTTCCATTTTCCCGGCGCACCGAACCAAATACTCACCGTGGTGCCCAGGCGGGTGGGTGGGAAGGCGTCGTCGTTGCGGCCGTTTGCCTGCCCAACTGCGTGTGTGCAACCGAGGGACTTGAGAGGGCCCAGGGTGGGGGTCGACGTCTGTGCCAGGACGAGAGGTATGGAGTGGGGGGGGCTTGAAGGTCTTTCCTTTCCCATAATTCAGAAAATCTGGCGGCACACCTGGGAGTTTTGCCGCGGCAGGCCGGTCTACCGCGGCTCTGGGGCGGTGGTGTGCAACGCGTGGTCCCAGCCCGGCTGTAGGAAGTGGTCCAAAGAGTTTGCTGCAGATCCTCGGACGTAGGATTTGCAACAAAAAAATGTGGTTGGTGCATAGCGGACCACAAAAATGTGTTGAGGGTTGACAGTGGCAGAGTCTACTGTTTCAGAAAGGTCTGGAATCGCTGAACAAGTGGTGATGTTGAACCTTGCCCTGTCTGCGCGAGTGAGTGTGCACACACACACGTGTGTATGAGTGTGTGTTTTTATGTGCGTGAAGTGAACGTGCTTGTTTATAAACAAATAGCGACTGGGCACGGTGTTTGCCAACCCACTCCCTCATGCTCTGTGCCGGCCTTCATAGGTGCTCGCTAACAGCACCTGCCCCAACAGCCCATGTGGCTACAGCGGGGATCGTTCCTCTGCGTTCGTATGCATCCTGGCCAGTGCATGTGTGCACATGGGCCCTTGCTTACGTGATGGTCCGTTCGTCATCTGAGCCATCTGTCAGAGATGAAACAACCGGTGATGTTTTTGTGATTATTGAGGATTGCTTAAGTTGTCAGCAACCCAAGTCGGCTGTGACTAAGCAAACCGGAGAGTGGCAGGGCTGGTCTGGCACTGGTAACCTCTCGGCGTGTGTTTGTTTTGCACAAATGTGGACTGCAGGCCTTGGCGTAGCGTGGTTGGCATGGGCACCGGTCGATGTAAGCTTAGAAACGGTGACCCCCTATTCCTATTTTTACTTCACCAGGTAAAGCCCACTGAGCCACGTGGCTCTTTATTAGAAGCGA
The DNA here is from genome assembly GCF_964198595.1 of Lampetra fluviatilis. Taxonomy (NCBI): domain Eukaryota; kingdom Metazoa; phylum Chordata; class Hyperoartia; order Petromyzontiformes; family Petromyzontidae; genus Lampetra; species Lampetra fluviatilis. Next base: position 22,970,354 of record NC_136279.1, on the reverse strand, counting down.
CCTCGCAGCAAATGATTGCTCAACAAAGTGGGCTTAATCGTGTGGAAATGTATTGCAGCCAAACAATCTAAACGCACGTTTCTAAATGGTAAGGGGGAAACCGGAGGACCCAGAGAAAAATCCACGCATCCACGGGTAGAGAGAGGCACGTAAACCCCAAATATACAGCAGGCGCCAGAGTGGGGATTGAACCCACGACCCCGTGCATACAAGGCGAGGTAGTTAACATATCCTAGCCACTGCGACGCCCTCCCCTCCCCCTTTGTCGAATTTCCCTCCTTGTCCGTAGCGCGGTGCCTGGCTCATTGCCGTGCGTGGGCCCCCGATGGAGTTGCAGCGCCTGCGCACAGCTCGCTAGCTACGCCGCTGGCTCCAGGGAAGGAAACAACACGACGTGGAGTTTAGATAGCGGGCGACCGAAACGCGAACCCATCTCAGGACACTGCGCAGAAACCGAGCGGCGCGTGTAGACTCCATCGATTCACCAATTGACTTTTGACTTAAAACTTTCGTGACTGCAGGAATTCATATTCTATGGTTCTTTCGGTAAAGTCACGTAGATAGAAAAAATAATAAAAATGAAAATAAAGTGAATAAAAAAAAATAAAACATCACGACGTTTCGACCGCAACACAAGCGGTCGTCATCTACGTGACTTTCCCGAAAGAACCATAGAATATCGCCAATTGACATCTACTTGAAATCTCACCGCGCGCGTGCCACGACGCTGGTGGCGAATCGCGCGCGTAAAGGACTGCAAACCGTTTCCGAGCGCCTCCGCTCGCCAGTGGCAAAAGTAATCCTCGATTGTTTAATCGATTCGTGGCCTTTCATGATGTTGCCTGGGAAAGGTGGGGGGGAAGGTGGGGGAGGGGGCTTGTTACGGTTTTCACTGAAAAGGGTAAAACCTTGGGGACGTTTAGCGCAGATTTGTGTCTGCATTCGCGATCCCTTATTCAATTACATCAGTAAAATAAGTATAACCCGTAAAAACGAAGTTTTTCACTATAAATCCTTTATATGCGTGGCAGCGAACTTAATATAAAGGATTTAAAAATATATTCGCCTGTGGAGGACGCGGGGATCGATCCCGCGACCTTTGGCATGGGAAGCGAGGGCGCTACCAACTGCGCTACTCCGCCACGGCCTGTGGAGGGGTTACGCTCTGGGCTCTTACACTGTGCGTTCTATTTGAATATATGTAAAATAAATATTTTTTGCCTAAAAAGTGTAACATTTTGGGAATTTTTTTTCACGAACATTAATTGTCTCACACAACGAGTCTGTGTGGAAAATGTCAGCTCGATTGGATCACGGGAAGTGGGTTAAAAAACGACCGAAAGATTTGCACGGTCGTAAGCAAGCAAGCAAGCACGCAAGCACGCAAGCAAGCAAGCAAGCGAACTTAATATAAAGGATTTAATTAGGCGCAAAGCGACTTTTACCTTTTTAGTTTTACTTCGACGGGTGGCACCAAGTCTCGAATGAACTCTGCGGGTGATTTGACGGACGCTCAATGCCTTTGCGCTGTGTCAATCACAAATGCCAGGGTCTTGAGAGCTGGTTGCGTCTGTGTGTGGTTGTGGTCCGTGCGTGTGTGTGGCTAATGTTCTGCGATGTGACCCGAGTTTATATTTACGGTTGTTTTGACAAAACATAAAAAAAAATTGTGTCCGTATCTGGCTGAGAGCTCGTCTAGGTCAGCTCAGCCTGAAATGAGTGCCGCGATTGGTGTGTCAGTGATGGCTGATCGTTGACTCACCACCGCGTTATCGGTGGTGCAAGGCAGAGCATTTGCACCCACAAACAGAACATTTATCTTAACATGTGCACTATTAGTGGATTTTTTCAATGTTTCATTATTATTATGACTGTGCTTTGTATGTGCAAGAGGGCATGAGTGTGCTGGCACAAGTTGGCCTTTACATTTGTAAGAATCCGCGGAACATTAATCATGGAAATAAAATAAAGTTTCTATTTTTAAGGTATACTTTTGCATGGGGGGAGGGAAAAAATGTGCATTAAAATATGCAAACTGTACATAAGTGACTCCTACACGTGTGTGAGCACATGCGTGTGTGCGCACGTGCGTGTGTGTGTGTAGGTGTGCGTGGGAGGGTGGGTGCGTGGCTGCTTGTGCGAGAATCGTGGTGTGGTGGTCAGCGCTATAATTCCAGGGACTCCACTTTATTTCCTGGCCACGCGCACCAGGAGTGATCAATATCTGCCTTGCTTCGGCCAGCCGAGCCAAAACTGAGCACCTGGCGAAGTTTGTCAAAGTACAAAACAACACAAACGTGGGTTTGTGCTGTGTCCAAACGCGAGCGCATTGCCAAGCAGCTGTCTACAAACGCGGGTCGTGTTTGGTTTATAGACACAGGGGCCGTCAGGCAATCATAGGCGGAGGAGAACAGGAAGACCTTGCGGAGCCTAGACTTGAACACGAAAAGGGAGTCGACAGCCCAGATGGCTGGGGGAAGATAGCGCCAGACTGGGGGGGGGGGGAGACAGCAGAAGAGAATGAGCGACCTCCCAATGAGCAAAGGTTGACTGGTTGCTTTGACAGAAGGCCTTGGTTGCTGGAGTAGAGAGTGCGTGGAGGGGAGTAGAGTGAGATGAGAGGGGAGAGGGAGAAGAGCGCGTGGAGGGGGGTAGAGTGAGATGAGAGGGGAGAGGCAGGAGAGTGTGTGGAGGGGAGTAGAGTGAGATGAGAGGGGAGAGGCAGGAGAGTGCGTGGAGGGGAGTAGAGTGAGATGAGAGGGGAGAGGCAGGAGGGTGCGTAGAGGGGAGTAGAGTGAGATGAAAGGGGAGAGGTAGGAGAGCGCGTGGAGGGGAGGGGTAGGCAGGCGCTTTGTCCGTTGTTATTTTTGCCCTCAATGTATTTATTTGTTGTAATACTTGGCGTCATCTTTATCTTCAGTCATTATGTTTGCTTGTTTTGATAATAATTGGCTCGGACCGCCTTGTGCCGTTGTTATCTAAGACCCGTGCGCGTGTGCGTGTTGGCGTACACAATCGTTGATGTCCTTGCGGTTTGTATTCCCCTGGCCACGACGTGAGATGTTGATCCACGTTTCCCCGGCATGAGCCGAGCTGGCCCAGCGCTGGCCCCTGCCGTGAGCGAGAGCGTTGGCAGCCCGGAGAAATCTAAAAACACAGCGGGGACAGCGAAAAAAACACCGTGCTTCGTGAGCACGGGAGACACGCACAGTGGCTGTTTGGCAGCAGGTAGCGATTCAGGCTCATGGGTTTGATTCGAGGATTCACTCTCATTTTAAAATTCTGGTGAGTGTTGCGGACAAAGTTTGAGTCTCAAAATTCTGATTTTAAAGATTCTGACTTGTGGCTGCAGGGGTCACGCTTTGGTACACGATACGATGCGTGAATTGATCATCGTTTACCCACTGAGTCTCAGGACTTTTTTTCCAGGAGGATCCTGCCAAGTAGGAGGCAATGCTGCTGCTGCTGTGTGTGATCCCAATCGAGTAATTTTTCAGGCAAATTTTTTCAGCATCGGTACATTTACGCAAAATAAATTTACATTGCATGTTTTTTTTGTTTGTTTTAGCAGAAGGGGGGAAGAGAATAACAACCTCCTCACAGAATAGCGCCCGAGTCGGCCATAGACAGAGGTAGAGAAGGAAAGTCACGAGCCTGAACTTGAACAGTGACAGGGAGCCAATGGCACAAATTTCTAGGGTAGTGACATCCAGACTGCGGGGGGGGGGGGGGCAGAAGGTAATATCTGTTTTGTTTTTGAAAAGCCAAGATATATGTTCCCGGTAGCGAACAGGACCTTTAAAAGATGTGTTCTTGGCTTTTGCGTGCGGGGCCAGAGCTCGGCTCGCGGTCCTCCTGGCGGGGCCTCGTTGTGTGATCTGCACGCAGCACCACGTTGATGGCGCCGCGAACTCTGCCACGGACAGTGACATCACACCACCGCCGCCGCCAGGAATTCGCCAGGAATCAGGTCTTTGGGCCCCCAATATTCATCGGGCGCGAGAAGTTAGATACAGATGGGCATCAGGGCCGCGCTGATAAACGAACGCACACTCCCCCGCACGCGCTCAGATAACACGGAGACGCGTGAGAGCCGCACCGTTCGTAGATTGACGGATAGGCGGGTAGCATGACACAGGTTTCACAGTCACTGACTTGCTGCCCAATGGCGACTCGTGTTCTCTCTCTGTGCGTGCTTTATATCGACAGAGAGCACAACTCTAAGCCTTAAGAGATTGTCTGTTGCTATGAGATGGAGCACACTTAACTCTTCCCACGCACGCTCCACGTGTTGTCTCTTGCTAGCGGGTGAATACAGCGGCACGCCGGGGGCTACGCTGCCGCACGTGAATTGTAATGGAGCACTGTGGAGGCAGCAGCAGCGAGGTTTGGTGGTTCAGCGCACACAGATGATGTTTGTGAAACTCCCTTCACGTGGACGTCGATGAGATGTCATACCCTGGCTCGCCAGGAGAAGGCAGGACAGCAAGCGTGGACTAATCGCCATCTGTTTCTATCTGTACGGGCATGGAGCCCCCTCGCGCACGGCGTGGGTTTTCTCCGGGTGCTCCGTTCCCTCCCACGTGTATATAATACACACAAGTCGTCACTGATTGGCTAAGAACCTCTTACAATAAACGTGGCAACAGCAGCAGGACCCTCCTGAGTCCTGGGACTGTGTGGCTCTCCTGGATAAATAAATATATATTGGTATCATGGGCTGGAGCGGTGGTGCAGCGGTTACCACAATGCGCTGTCCAAACTGCGACGACCCGAGTTTGATTCCCGGCCATGGTACTTGCGTCCCGCTGCATCCTTCGTCAACTCGTGGCGAAGTATGATCAAACAACCCCTTTGACGGCGACACGACATTGAGAGGCCTTTGATCGGCAGTGGAGCGACATGGGGTTGTGAATAGTTTTTATCCTTAATATAGTTTTCAATGTAATTCTGTTGGCATCGTGCAATCCTGCAAAGCGTCTGACCCGATTCTCTGTCCGCGATGGTCGCGTTTTGGCAAGCTGTATGACTCACAGTACTGCCGTCAAGCACTTCTGGGAGATTCTGTGTTTTGTTAAAAGCTGCATTTGAAAGGTTTCCATATCCGTTCTATTTTGAGGCATGAGCTCAAATATCTCCAATGCGGCCGAGGGCGCTTCCTGGAGGTCAGCTGGCTGACAACCATCGCGGCGTAGATCTCAGCAATAGCCAGAGATAAACAGGCTCTGGGTTGGATGAATGACGGAACAACATTTGAGATGATTGACATTTAAACTATTTGTTCTGGGGCAACCCCAAAAATAACTCCCAATAATCGCGGATGCAGGAAAAGAAAAAACATTCGGCTCGAACTCTTTCGATCGAGCCACGCTGATTTCTGAATCAAAATCCAAGGGAGTTTTTTTTCTTAGACGAGGCCTCTCGTTCATCGACGAGGCCTCTCACTTTGTAAAAGGTTCCCCGTGGCCCCTCCCAAGCCGAAGTTGTCGTTGCAGTATTCACAATCGTGTTTCTTTTGGTGTCTTGTCGTGTTACCCACAAAATTAATTTGGCGGTCCGCCTTTGCACACTGAATCGAAGGGGAGGGGAAAAAAACCTCCAAACCCTCCACACATCGCAGAGAGGAACAGCACTGCCGCTGTCGTGAGCGCAACTCAGAGTGGCCGCCAACTCGGAAAGGTCACGGAGTCACAGCAATCCGCTGCGTAACAGACTGGAACCAGTGGTGAAAATTCTACATTCCCGTGATGGGGATGAATCAATCTTAGGTGCCGACTGCTGTTCATATTCCACAGAGTTCTCATTTTGGTGATGCTCAGCCACGATGAATCCACTGCTGGATGGATTATGGCATAAGTACGTAACACGGCGCAAGATGTGCTACTTTCCATACTCTGAAGCTGTTTAATGTTCGGATCGTATCTGGCCAGTGTCTGTAACCAAGTCGCCAGAAATGTGCCTGATTCCGTGAGATCTCGGAAACTAAGCAGGTATGCATCTGGACAGCGTTTGGATGGGTGCATAACAGGTGCTGTAGGCTGCCACAGGTGTTCTAAGTGGCAGGCAGCAGGGGACAGCGCAGGGTGATCTGTCGTTGTGCTGTACCTCTGTGCTCCCCGCTTTCAGTAACCAAGCGCGGCGACGTTCGACGCGACAACCACGGCGACCCGCGCGGCGGTTGCGATTCAGGCCCTCATCCAGAAGTAGATTATGAAAGGTGGTCGCGTATGCGCAAGCGTGCCCTCTCGCTCGCGGAACGCGGCCGCACGGTGAGGCGGCAGCGCCGCACGGTGAGGCGCCAGCGCCGCGTGACGCTCGCGCGATCGAAGCGCGGCGGCGGAAGCCGCTCCGGTCGGGGCTCGGCACAACCCGCCCTTCAGAGCCCCGTCGGCTCCGGCCTCGTTTATCTTGCTCTCTCAATTCCCCTCTCCATTCTCCCCTTTTAGCAAAAACGTCGCCGAGCAAAACGCAGGAAATTAATAAACAAGCAGCGGTTACTCCGTGGGCAACGTGGCAGTACGTGTGGGTTGTGCCGCGTCCTGATTCCTGGCCATGCCAGCTGTCAGTCGTGCTCCCTGCCTATGGTACAATACACTGCCGGCACAGCAACAACAATAATGATGGTTAAGTACAGCTGTGTATCAGTCTACTGCTGGACGAAGGCCATCGTGCACGAGAATTGAATTTGCGGTTTGTGGGAACGATTTTTCACTCGTCACGCCGCTAGAAGTGGTGGTGGCCGATTGCCGAGGCTATCGAGAAAGCGCACGCCGTGGAGGTCGGGCGATGAATTCGGCTCGTCGAAGTGCGGGCAGGGTTGCCGCCACTCCTGGCTCGTCCTGGGAGATCTGTAAGTCTTCCCGGGAATTCTTGGTGTTTTGACTGTCGCGTGATAATCCACAGGCTCGAGACAACGCGATTACACGATGACAAATTATTCGGTGGTGGTGCTGCTGCTTCGGCAGTGGTGCACAGACACTAACAGCAACAACAAACTCGACACATTCATTAAAAATACTGCCTGACCTCTCGTGTACTCTGAAGAAGGGCCTGTTATATATGCGTCTCCTTGTAAGGCCGCGGTGTTATTGACGAATGTGTTGAGTTCTATATCTTGCTGATCTCGTTAAGGAGCGTAAACCATCATCACGTGAACTCTTGTCATCCTCGCACCAGCGGCTTTCGGCTCAGCCATCGAACATAGACGGTCACCGCATCGCACGCGCTTTCATATACGCTTCTGCGGCCGTCTGGAACGCTCTTCCGATATTAGGAAGAACTGTGTTTAGTTTGTTGTCTCCCCCCCCCACACCTCCGATTAGCACGTTTGGCTACGTACGGTGCGAAATAAGTTCAACGCACGTGTATGGTGTCATTCGTGACGTAGTTCTGCCCACGGTATTGCGAGGTGCCCACCGTAACCACAGCCCCCTGCCTGTGTGCGTTGGCGCTGGCGGCGCGCGGTGCAGATGGTGAGGACGACGTGGAGTGGGACATGCGGGCAACCCGCCCGGACTCCCTAGAGGACTGCCCCTCCCCCAACAGCGCATTACCCCGGCGCCCGCGTGGACGCCCGGCCAAGAAGAAGTCGAGCGAGCGCAAGCACCAGCAGCAGCACCAGCAGCAGCACCAGCAGCAGCACCAGCAGCACCAGCAGCAGCACCAGCAGCAGCACCAGCAGCAGCCGCAGCAGCACCAGCATCGCGGAGAGCCGGTGAGTGCGGTGCCTGATGCGCGAGCGTGCATGTCTCTGTGTCCGCGTGTGTATAGCTCACAGGCACTCGCTAATAGCACTCGCCCCTACGGTCTGTTAGGGCTACACCGGGGATCTTTGTCTTTGTTCTAGCTCACAACAACGAGCGGCGCGCCGGGCTGCTAAAATACAGCAAGTTGGCATAGTAGGGGGCACAGATGGTGCATCTGCCAGTCATCTCAGTCAGTCAACCCATGGCATCTGGGTCTGTCCAGGGATCTCCTGTTAGCGAGCCTTCGATATTTTGCTTGGCCTCGGAGTGTACCTGGCTTGGCACAAGCACTGTGGTGATGTCACTGACACTTAGTGGTGAATGGCGACTCTTGTTGTTGCTGTTGTTTTTGTTGTAGGTGGGGAGCGGTCGTGTAGCGGTTAGCGCGCTGTACTACGAACCAGGTGACCCGAGTTCAATCTCCACTCGCATTGGCGATGAGCAATTTAACCAGTTCTGGACTTACCCCAAGGTCGACTCAGCCTTAAATGAACACCTCGTGCGGTGTGTAAACATCACCTAGACAAAGGCAGCTGGGCGCGGTACCGGCCACACCAGCTCCCACGTGCCGCGTTGCGCTCGCTGGCGGCACTCGCCGCGCGAGTCTATTAGAGACAACACGGAGGATCTTTGTATTTTTCACGCGAACACGGAAGCATTTATTTTCCGCGGCGGGGCCGAGCCGATGGCGCCTGCGCGGTGGCTCGGGCGTGTTAACCTGCAGGCGATTTGCAGGTCAGGGAGTGAAAGGCGGGGGGGGAGGGCGCTGCCGAGGAATGTTAAGCTCTCCGGGTTAGATTTTTGTTTTACACCTGCGGAGTTATCAAAAGGGCCAGACGCCCGACAGGTGAACCGCCCGGCGCGTGCCCAAGGAAGTGCCGCTGTCGGCGTGTTCTTTTCAATCAATCAACGCCAGGTACCCCGCCGAACTCATCCCCCCCACACCCCATTCCCCCCGGACAGCAACATTGCCCCTGGGTTGAGCTGCCTGGCTACTCGCACAAAGTGCCCTCGCGGGGCCAGCTAGCGCAACTCACCGCTGACTTAAGCCCCACGGAGCAGCAGTGGCGCTGGGTGTGGAGCGAACCAAGCAAAGGTTTAGGGCCACAAGCAGCTGAAGGGCGCCCTTGAGCCACTCGGCGAGTGCGCGCACGGGACACAATTGCGAGCGGCGGACGTTTATTGGAGGCTGGCCGGTCCCAGGCCGCTCCCGGCCAACGGCAGTGACGATTATCTGTAAACCGGTCCTGGGCCTTCGTTACGTGGAATCAGCCGCAAATAACAACCTATTGCGGTGTGTAAACATTGCCACTTGGGAGACAAAGGCGGCCGGGCGTAGTGCTGGACACCCACACCCTCGTATACCGTGCCGGCCTTCATAGGTGCTGCTGGCTAACAGCACTTGCCCCAACAGTCTGTTCAGGCCATACGGGGATCTTTGTCTGTGTATCTGTACAGTGGTTGGCGTTATGCTACCATCAGTGATAAATGAACTAACCGACCCTCAGTGCTGCCTTCACTGACCCGTAGAGACCGGCGTGGTGAAGTAAAGTTAAACAACACCCGCCAATGGCACTGTGTGCGAAGGGCTTCATCCAGCGGTGGACATGAAGTCTTCAAGCAGAGGTGATTGTCTGGGGAGGACAGAATGCCGGGCAGGATGTTTGGGTACACGCCTCTTCACGGTATCATCAGGGGCCATTCCACCTCGATGCATTAATCAGAAGGCGCCGTGAGATAAATTGTAAATTAGGAGTTTCCATTGCGATTCGGATTACACAGTAACGAGCGTGTCGTGAACTTAGCCCTAATCACGCTGCTTGCGACTGCTCATTGCAGAGCGCGCACGCGAAAATGTTTACCCGCGAGCGTCGTGCGTTTTGTGTAACGTTGCCGTCGCGAGCACACTCATAGTGATTCACTTTATTTTTTCAAGGCTGTCCCGCTAACCTTAATCAACGGCGGTTATGTGCACATTGAGTGCAAGCTGTCGCGTGCATGTGTGTGTTCCCGCGCGTTACCACACGCACGGTCGTTTGTTGTGCCTGGCCATGTGGTTCCACGCTCGGTCCAAACCACTTTTGTGGTTTGGACCGAGGGCTGACCACTTCTTTTGTGGTTCAGGGTTTCGTGGTCCGATGTCGAAGAATATATTTTAAAAAATGCGTGTGTATTGAATTACGAGAAACTGATAGTGGGGATTGCCCCGTTTCTAGCAGCTGCAGTATCGCATGCTTTCAAAAAGTAGCCCAAATTTGTTATTCGTGATAAAATTCAACAACCACCTCAATATGTAAAATGCGTAAGCCTCGTTTAAAAAAAACATTTCCTTCAAATTTTGTGAGGCCCAAAAAAATATAAATTTAGTTTTTTTTTACTTTTAAATCTGATGTCATATTTACAACACCTCAGGTAATCAACTTTCATAGACCCAGGCTCCGTAAAAAAAAGTTTTTCTAGTTGCCAAATTTAATCTACATAGCACTTCTAGAACATAATTAGACATTAGAATCACATAAGTCTCATTCCCTCACTCATTCATAACGTCAATGTATATTTGCCACATACAGCATTGACTCAAAGATCCCCATATAGCCCTAACAGCACAGACACACAAAATACAAAAATATCTGTGAGCGAGTACCCACGAAGGCAGGCATGACACATGAGGGGGCGAGTGGCCTGCACCACGCCCGGCCGCATTTACCTCCCAAGTGGCGATGTTTACACACTGCACCAGGTACTCATTTGAGGTTTAGTCGACCTAGGGGAGGTCCCGAACTGGTATGATCGTAACTGGTGTTGGAAGTCAGTGGGAATCAAACTCAGGTCGCCGGTTCACTCACCGCTGCACTACCGCTCCCCACGCATGCACAGCTACGCACCTACACACACGCACAGCTACGCACCTACGCACCTACACATACACAGCTACGCACCTACACACACACACAGCTACGCACCTACACACACGCACAGCTACGCACCTACACACACGCACAGCTACGCACCTACACACACGCACAGCTACGCACCTACACACACGCACAGCTACGCACCTACACACACGCACAACTACGCACCTACGCACTCACACAGCTACGCACCTACACATACACAGCTACGCACCTACACACACGCACAGCTACGCACCTACACACACACACAGCTACGCACCTACACACACGCACAGCTACGCACCTACGCACCTACACACACACAGCTACGCACCTGCACACACACACACAGCTACGCACCTACACACACGCACAGCTACGCACCTACACACACACAGCTACGCACCTACACACACACAGTTACGGACCTACACACACACACAGCTACGCACCTACACACACGCACAGCTATGCACCTACACACACGCACAGCTACGCACCTACACATATGCACAGCTACGCACCTACACACACACACACAGCTACGCACCTACACATACACAGCTACGCACCTACACATACAAACACAGCTACGCACCTACACACACGCACAGCTACAGACCTACACACACACAGTTACGCACCTACACAGACGCACATGCACCTTGTGCGCACGGTGCGTGTGCGCGCTTATTGGCTATTTACCTCTTGGGCACGGCCACGCCTCGGCCGTCACACTTTATTTACGTGGCGTGGGCCAAAGAGGCTTTAACGAGGAGATCGATGGCCAGAGCTGGGAGGGGGGCAAGCGCGGCCTGATGACCAACACGTGTGAGCTGTTACACGAGGGGTGCGGGGGGGGGGCTGGGACGATGGTAGAGGGGTCTGGAGGCTGTCGAGTGCACGCCGTGCTTCTGATTCGCCACGCAGAGCCGGCCCCGTAACGTTCGCACGTTTTTCTCGTCAAAAAATGTTCCGCCGCGCACCGCACACACACACAAAAAATACCCACTGCGACCAATCTCGAGTTACAGCATTTGTGTCCATAATCGCACGGGCATAGTAGGCCTCTGGTGGGGTAGAACCAAAAAAAACATTCTTTTCAAGGGAGGAGATAGAGTGAAATGTTTTAATAATAAATTCTGCCAGTCTTTCAGGGCGCCTCGGACGAGTTGCCTCCTCCGGCTGCCACCGCTGCTGCTTCGTTTGAAGTCACGATGGCGGACGCTGTTGGCGAGCGGCGAGGGCACGGAGGCTGTCGAACCGCGTGCCCAGCGTGTCCAGCGTGCCGTGCCCCGTGTGCCCACGTGTCCATGTCCAGCGCGCAGAGGCCCTGCTTGTCTATTTCAAACTAAACCAAAAATATTACATCTGACACCGTTACGTCAAAGATTGCAGTACCGCCCGCCCCCCCCCAAAGCGCCGGGCCCGGGGCAGTTGCCCCGATTTGCCGTGACTCTGTGTGTTACGCTCACATGCACAAGCGTACCCGCAAACTAGAAGTGATTGTGCACGTACGAGGCTAATGGGGAAAAGGTCTCAGTTTAAAGGGCATGGAAGTAAGAAAAAAATCCCCAAATTGAGCACCAATCATTCTTATCGAATATCTATAGGCTGTGAGATGTTATAGGGTTTTTTTTACGTTCTAGGAATCATGAAAAAAAAATTCCGTGCAAAATTTTTTTTTGCTCATGGAAAATGTGCTTCCTTATCTGATGCTCACAGGAAGGGAACAGTATCTGAGTGGGAGTTGACTGTAAACGTCCACGCAAGTCGCTGAGCTCATGTATCGCAGAAACGTCTCGCCGTGCTGTCGAGCGCCTTCGCCAATCTGCTGCCGTTCCCTCCACCGGGGCAACAGCAGCTGATGAGACGGCAACTATCATTGACCGTAGTAGGAAAAGAAAAAAAACTCCACGCGTGGAAATCACACCCACTCACAGCAAGCCCCAAATGGAAATGAGACTCACTGTACGGTGACTTTGTTTTGACATTGAAGCCGCACCGGTTTTTTTTATGCCATAAATACACGCACACAGGCACACGCGCCGTATATTTATCGCATCGCAGCATCGTGGAGAGGTGGCGGCGGCGGCGGCTTGGGGAGGCATTCGTCCAGCAGTGGATGGATCATGGCTATGGTTTTTTTCATTACTGATGATGATGACACTGCATGTGTGTACAGCACGTGAATACGCATTGGCAGTTCGCTGTATTTAGTGGGTCACTATGTCAGGGTGGGGTGGAGCGGTGGGGTGGTGTTCAGATCATTGCGATACAAATCCGGTGATCTGAGTTCAAATCCTAGCCAGGGCTCCACCCACCCCAACCCACACCGAGCAGTGTGGTGAAGTATTGGCAAACAAGTAATGCACTTTAAGTTTAACACGCATTATAAATGCTGTGGCTTGGCTCTCCAACACACCGGTGTGCTGTACTAGTGACGAATTGGCCACGTTCTGTTTACGTGACAACCCTTACTAGTTGGCTGTGTCGGGTTTTAACGACACATTTATATATTTACACGATCTAACCCAACAAACCTCTATTATGGAAGCAATACACTGTCTAATGGCTGTAGATAATATTTTGTAAGTATTATCATTGTTATTGTCGATAAATCATCATCATCATAATTATCAGTTATGATCTATCCTCTGTTGAGCCACACATAAACATCGCCTGTGGCTCTGTAAACACTTATGTGTACTGACTAGTAACAGCTTAAGTACGCGCCGGTGAAACTTCCAGACGGCGTATTTTGGAAAATACTGCAGGAAAGCAACGTTCCCAAAAATGGCTCTCGTTCAGAATGCAAGAACGGAGCGGCCGACACCGGCCTCTGTGGCACAGGCGTGCACGGCACGCCAAACGTACCCTGCACGCCAAACGTAACCTGCACGCATTCGAGAGCGCGTCCGCTGCTCGTCTTAAAAGGAATCCTCACCCGTCGGAATGCTCGGGGGTGATGCAAATGAGAAATCGTCCCGGTGTTACAAATGGTGACGTGCACGCCGGTTTACATCAGTGTTCCCAGGACCCGAAGTGTCCGCCCGTGAGTCTTGAGGCCGGGACAGTACAAAGCCCTCCATTGTACGCACGCTCGCAGCTTGTCCGCTCCTCTGATACAGCTCACGCGTCACCGTAAAGGGTCGCCACCTTCTATTTTAACAATATGTGGACACAGATCAGCATAGAAGCCTTGTAGCTGAAAACAACACGAAAAAAATCTATATCCTGGCGTATACGTGTTTGTAACAACGGCGTAAAATCCCCGGGCTGTTTGAATCGTCAAACTATACGGGAAGAGGACGTCCAACACAGGGGATGGGAGGGAATCGCAGGTGCCAGTGGTGGCGGTGGCGGCGGCTTTGGGGAGACCCTCAACCAGCAGTGGATCGACCATGGCTGGCGATGGAGATGGTTGAACACGCTGGTTTGCGGTGTGCTCGTTACGTTTGACATTGGCAGCGTCTGCGCTGATTATGAACGGGAGGCAACCCAAGATCACCGCAACAAAATACATGGACAGGCAATACGCCTCCTCCCAGCATTTGTCACTCCTCATAAAAAATATAAAAGTAGTTTTTTTACACATCCCATCAGCCTTGTGGGAGTGATTTTTGTTTGTTCCCTGGCAGGATTTGTTTAAAACGAGCAAAACTCTGGACCAGTTTCGACATTCAGTTTCTCATCGGTCGAGCCAGGCTTTGCTTACTCAGTGTGCCATGCCCTCTCCCTGAAAACAAGACTTACAACATTGAACGCTGCACCGTTTCCCCGTGCACCGTATCTCGACACAAACGTATCTATGGGTAAGAGGTGGGGGTGGAGGTTCGTGTAATGCGACGGTGAGTGCGCACGATCAAGCCGCCTCGTGCCATCGGTGCTGCCGCCGCTGCTAAGGTGACTTTAGAGTAAACGGTAACGACCTCGTCAGGTGCAGAAAGAGACAGACTCCGCCGCCGGCAGAGCCGTCAACGATCAGCAAACCGAAACCCAGCACGTGCATTTGGACACAAATGTTAAAAACCACGAATATATTATAAAAGCACGGATGAGTTTGTCGGGAACGTATTGCGCGGCGCGTGACTGACCTACACCGTGCGTGCGAATGCATTTTTTAAAATCGTTCAGCTGTGTTACACTCAACGGATTTTGCTCTACGGAAGTTCAAGCAGAGGGGGCGGATTGAGCGCACAGAGCGCTTGCAGCACGAGAGGCGAGGCCGGGGGTCCCGGCAAGCCGCGGTGTTTCCCGTCCCGTGCTGCCCGGCCACTCGCCGGCTGCCGCCCGCATGCGTCGATGTTTTTCCCGCGTGCGTCGATGTTTTTCCCACGTGCGTCGATGTTTTTCCCACGTGCGTCAAAGTTTTTCCCACGTGCGTCGATGTTTTTCCCGCGTGCGTCAAAGTTTTTCCCACGTGCGTCGATGTTTTTCCCACGTGCGTCGATGCCTCCCACGTGCGTTGATGTTTTTCCCGCATGCGTCGATGTTTCCCGCGTTGCGTTGATGCAGTTTTTGTCCGAGTCACATTCGAAAAGATTAAAATACGAAGGGCCGTGGCTTCGGAAATATGAGATCATGCCACGGCTTCTAAGCCGGTTAAACGGTCGTGCGGAAAACTTGTGCATCTTCGCCATTAATTCCCAATTGATCTCACGGTCTCCCCACCGCCGCCTGGCTCCGTGCCCACGTCCCATGCGAGTCTCTCGACGTCTCCTCCTCGAGTCGGCTGTAGGCACCCAGAATGCACCGGGTTCATCTTGGCGTGCCCTTTTGCACCGCCGTGTTGACACCGAGCTCTGACAGCGGAGCTTTGTTTGGCTAGTTTTATATATTTTTTTTAAGTTAAAGAATGTGGCTCGTCTCCCCCGCTCCCCTGCTTTGTCAGTGTAGAGTGCTGCTTGTTTAGGCGGCGGTCGGCCCTCTCTGATATTTAAAGGCGTCGACACGACCACTACCATGGCCACAAGCAGCTTCGACCGCTTCGACAATGAGCGAGTGACATTCCTGAGCGGGCCCATTATGTGGGCCACTCTACGTGTCGTGCACAATATATAAACATTTTCTCTTGCCGCCTTTAGAAAGGCAATTCCGTGTTGCTGTTGTTATGTGAGTAGCGTGTTTAGATCCTGGCAAACACACACACACTAGGGGAGTGGAGTGGGGTGGGAGACCCCTCTCAGGGCTTGACTTCAGCCAGGTCTGTCCAGGTGGGCGATCCGTAAAATATTTCCCCACCCGGCACTCCACATCCATAATGTCTGTGCCCTCGCTGTAACTACTAGTCACGTACCACCTACTGCCCCAGTCTACCTGCGACCTGGAATCATCTCCAGTGAGACGTTTAGCCTCGATCACTCTCCGCCTCTGTCCGCTCAGCAGCGAGTCGATGGGCAGTTCTCGCGTGCTGGGGCAAAGTGTGGGACACTCCGATCTGGCCAGCTTTGGAAGAGCAGGCCAAGTGACCCTCTAGAGGGGATGTCGAGCCCGAGTGGAACACCTTCCGCCAGCAGTGGCGTGACAAGGCAGTTGCAGGGCTGCACCTTTAGTCCCCTTTTTGTACCAACCGGTGAACGCCTCGCCGGCACAGGACGCCAGAGCTCTTTAACCCCCACGACGTTTAAATACCTCTCCCCGCCCCCAACATCCCCCCATCCCCACACTCACGTGGCCCTGCCAGCCGCTGTCTCCCCGCTAAGCGACGTGGAGCCGCGCATGTAACTCGGCACGAACCATTCTGCGTCGTCGGCGCGGGGAAGGGAAGTCGCGACGGGCCGGTCCACTCTCGTCCCGTGGGAAAGAGAGAATTACCATGATAGCAGCGTAATGCCCCTTACGCTTTGTTTACGTCACATCGGGCAATTCGAGCGAGGCGCATTCACGTCTTGGGCCCGCTACCTTTTTTGTTTACCGCGATACGAACGAGGCTGCAGACACGTGTAGAAGCGGCGATGGTGCCGGTCGTCAGTGTGTGTGTGCATGTGGGGGGAGCGGTGGTGCAGTGGTCTGTGCGCTGTGCTCCAAACCCGGCGACCTGATTTCGACTCCCGGCTGAAATCATCGGCGAGTCATATAATGAAGCGTTCCTGAGCCTCCACTAGGTTGACTCAGCCTGAAATAAGTCCCCGGCTTGGGCGTGTGAACATCACGGTGTGGTGCTGGCCACCCACCCCTCATGCGTTGTGTTGACCTTCATAGATGCCCACTGACAGCACTTCCCCCATCGGTCTGTCGAGGCTATACTGGGGATCTTTGGTGACTTTGTGAGTGCACGTATGCGAGTACGTGTGTCCCTTGCATCCCGCGCATTGAAAGTCACGCTCACACCTCCAGTATTCGACACGCAGAGTTGCGCGCGCGAGCGTGGATCTTCCACGTGTCACTCGTGTACTTTCCCCAATTACTCACGCACGCCAACTCCGTTCCGTCGCCTGCCCACTCGCACACTCGCGAGTCGCACGAGCGCCGGCGCCCAAATTCCCGCGTCTGTCTGTCTGCCCGTCCGCACGCGCGTTACCCGGGGTGCTGTGTTGGCACGGAGTGCGCTCGCGAGTGAGTGCGTGCGTGGCCGTACCGGTGGCGAGGGGAAGGTTTTTATATTTAATCGTCTCCTCTGTCCGCCCACAGGGTTCGGCCAAGGCACGCGGCTCGGGCTACGAGACCGGCCTTCGGCAGCGCCCGCCGCGACGTATCCTCTACCAGGCCGGCGAGCCGTTCTACTACCGGCCGCGCAAGCAGGACCTGCTGTGGCTACTCAAGAAGGAGGTAACGCGCGGTGTGCGACATGTGGCGTGGAGGCCGTGCGGTGGGGCAAATCGGCATCAAGGAAATTGCGACCATAAACGGAATGCCTGGTTCTGTACTTCCACGTACAAACTAAATATAAAACCAATATGGATATTTTACCACGTGAAATATTGTACAACGCTGAGCTATGTAGCCATTTTTCAGAAGTGACCTGGCCACAAATGAAAGCTCAACGAAGTGGCTTATGTGGAAATTGACAGCAGCCAAATACTCTAAACGCGTGATGTTGGTTCTAAATGTGGAGGGAAAACCCAGAGGACTCGGAGAAAAATCCACGCGATCACGGGGAGAGAGAGAGACACGCAAACTCCAAATATACAGCAGGCGTCAAGGTCGGGATCAAATCAACGACTTCCTGCATACCGGGCGAGGTAGTTAACATCTCACGACTGCCACTGGTACACGCACCAACCACGCGTGGGGCGCTCGCCCAGGGAGGAACTGAATTTTCGTATTTCCACTTCGACATTTTCTGTCGTGACTCATCCTTCGCCTGCGCACCCCTTTCTGCCCACACCTTCCCACGGTGCCCAAGAGCGCATTGGGCGGTCTCGATCTTACCCTGGCAACTCTCATATTTTCCGCCGAGCTCGTACTGCGCCCAACAGAGCGGACGTCGTTCAGGGGCAGCCGTGGGCCGCTGTGTTTCTCGCGCTGCGCAATGATTGCAGTGACCTGCACTCGATTCACGGCCACGGCCAACAAATCGGTGGCGAGCGAAAGGTCAACCGGTCCTGTGCTACCCACATCACCAACCCCGCACTCACCGCCACTAACCAGCGTGGGAAACTATGGTTAAACAACTAGCATGACTGGCACGGCGTGGGAAGGTCTTAATCCAGCAGTGGATTGACCCTGGATGGTGATGATGTTGATGGCGATAATGATTCTGCATTGGGTGAACTTTGGCAATGAATAACAAGTTGAATAAAAATAAGAGCGTGGTTAATATTTAACATAATTTTGTCTCAACAAACGAACATCTCAACATTATGGCGGACTGCTCTCCGTCAGGTGAACATTCACGTTCACGGTGAGAGAGAGAGAGTCTGAAATGAACTGGAATACAGGGATGGCGTTGGATGGATGCTGTTGGTACAGCGTGGGTGTTGTCCGATTTGTCGGCGATTAAATTACTTCTGCCGCGACGACGTTAACATTCATCAATCCCCGCGTCGTATCGTGTTCCCACAGCGTCGTGTTATAATTAGG
Organism: Lampetra fluviatilis; assembly: GCF_964198595.1. Taxonomy (NCBI): domain Eukaryota; kingdom Metazoa; phylum Chordata; class Hyperoartia; order Petromyzontiformes; family Petromyzontidae; genus Lampetra; species Lampetra fluviatilis. Next base: position 22,951,687 of record NC_136279.1, on the reverse strand, counting down.
GCCCCCCCAATCTGCCACCGATCTTCAAATCACTCTGCCAAGTCAAGGGCCAAGTCAAGGGTCGGGTCAAGGGGTCAGGTAACGGGCTGGCAGCCCAGGAGTGGAATGCGTTCCGAGAGGATGGTTCACCGAAAAGATGGAGTGACGAAATTGAGGCAAAGCAGTGGATCGGACTGCGCAGGCCTAAGCCTGCGCCGAACGGGTCCATGCTATTGAAGACGGCCGCCGCTGTGCGCTCTCCAGAGTTCGATTCCCCGGTCCGGAATGCCGTCGATTTTGTGAGAAGTGGGACTGCGGTGGGGGGGGGGGGAGGATGAAGCCGGGGAGCTGTGGGAGTGCTAGAAATAACGGAGAGGTTTGTGGGTGTCTCAAGACTGAGATCTGTTTTGAATCCGGACTCAGTGGTGAGTAGTCTCCACCCCCCGTTATAGAGCCAGACTTAAATTATAACCACACCCAGCGCGAGCGCTGTCAGGATCAAACTTGACCTTGTGTGACGTCCCGTGAGAGATTCAGATGCAGTCCATGTAAACTTTCATCACGTGTTAACGTTACAGCCTGCAATGATTAAACTAAGTAATGTGTGTAGGCTCTCGTTAATGTGCAATCTGTCGATGATTCAGTGCTGCTGTGGCGTTCGACGCCATAAGTTCCAAATTGAATTTGACCGAGTGTAGGGCTCCGGCTTTAGGATCACCGCAGAGCTGTGGTGCGCTAAGCGATTATTAGAAAGTGCGCGAACGAGCTGCGAGCTCGGTATTTATACAGAGTCTGAATGGGAGATAAAATCACACTGATAGCATGATCCATAACTATAATTGGGTGGGAAAAGGAAACGGCAATTGCATGGTTCTTTTTTTTTACAATCCTTCTCGCTCTTTGGGTCAGCGTCCTGGAAAATATTTCCACACCGGGCACACAACATCCAGTATACCCCTCTAACTAGGGCTGTGGCGACCATTCCTCTGCATACTCCAGCAGTCTTAGACAGCGACTTGGGAAATATTTCCATGCCCGGCACACTACATTCAGTATACCAGTCTGTATACTGAATGCTTGCCAAGCGCAATGCGTGCCCCCCTCCCGTGCCCCCCTCCCGTGCCCCCCTCCTGTGGCCCCCTCCCGTGCCCCCCTCCCGTGCTCCGCTCTCGTGGTACGGACCAGCAGGAAGTGGCCCCGCGGCCCAGCCGAGCGGGCTGCCAGCATCCGGCCTGTTCAGTGCGGCCGACGATTGGGATCAAGGCCGCGCGATAGCGTTTGCCCCGGCAGTTGTTGATTGATGCGCGGACGTCGTGATGCGTGGCCGCTGCACGAGGATTTTGGATCGCACGTGGTCTCGTGCGTTTGTCCCTGCGCAGTTTAGTTTCGGTCGTAGATTTTCAGCTGCGTCTGTCTGGGGAAATATTGCCGCACCCGACACACCACATGCAGGATACCTTCCGCTCTGGTAACATGCCTACTACTCCCCTCAGCGAATCAGAAAATATTCAGCGAGGAACTAAGCCGGGCTTGACTGTAACCAACAACCTTACATGTGCTGCCGTTGCCGCGTGCGTTTGCACTCGCATGCATGCGTCCTTCCAACCCAGCCCCCTCCTCCGCCCTTTGGCCCAGCCACCACAGCCTCCCTGGCACTCCCAGCAGATGCCGTTTCTGGCCGTCCGCCACCTTTGTTGCGTGAAAGATTTTCCACTGCGGCCTGCTGCCCGGGCCATGCTCGCCGCTCGCGATGGCCCGGGCAGCAGCGTCCCTCGCGTTCCTGCAACGTCCCTTGCGTCCCGTTCCCATTGCGAAGGAGGGGGGGGGAGGAGCTAGGGGCTAGGGGCGGGCGGTTGCGTCGATTTCTGGTGACTTTATTTAAACTCTCTCAAATCAAACTCCACCTGCATTTGTCATACGACCGACCAGATCAGTTCAACTCGTTAGAAGGTCAATGTGCTTTTGAGTGCTGGATGGTAATATTGGTTCGGTTTTCCACCCTTCTTTCATCAGGTTTGCGATCAATAAAAATCTGAGCAGGTGAGAACTTCCGTTGGTTATTTTTGAGGGTACAAAACGAAGAAATCTGTAATTTCCTAGTCAAACGCATATTTGTTACCTAATGGACAGACTTCCTCCAAAATTAGTTAACACTTTTTTTACCCTCGTTCAGTGCGAGCCCCTGAGGATCGCCACTGGTACAACACTTGCCACAGTGGTTCGGGAGTTTGTGATCCAATAGAATTGGCGGCAACTAAAATATTTGAACTCTGCATAGGGCAAAATGTTTACCTCGCAAAGGGTGTTAAAACTGGCAAACCGCGTTCCCCACGTATCACTTATTCTTCGAGTCGTTTTCTCCGCTCCGGTCCCCCTATTATTATCATCATCATCATCACCATCAGCCATGGTCAATCCACTGCTGGATGAATGCCTCCCCAAGCCGCAGCCACCTCTCAAAATCCTGTGATGTAACGATCCACCTGACACCTCCACACGAGCCAATTCCCAGCACTTCTGATTAGCTAGGTTGGCTGAGTACAGTGCGAAATAATTTCAACATGCATCGCCCTATCTGCCCGGTGGATGTCCTCTGCGTAATTATTTGTTTTCTGCATTACAAAAAAAAATATCATTTAGTTAAAAGCCAAGCGGAATTTTCAATTTGATCAATTAAACTATGCAGCGTTTATCACGCCGCTGCAAACCTCATCTCGGTTCACTTGTTATCGAGGATGCTTTTATAATTCACTCGGCAGAGTGTAAATGATGCGTAAATATTTACCGAAGAGGCTCCACGGCAGCCGCGTGCGTGCCACGCACACTACACCGGGACCGTCGCAAATAGAATATCGCTATCGGGACGTTGTCAGCCCGGTCCTGCCCACCTTGTTCAGAGTGGGAGAGAAGATTGCTGCCAAGTGCCAGTGTCATGAATTTTGGGCATCAATTACGCCTGAACAAATTGGGAACGTTTCAGTTATTTGCCATCCTGAACGGGAATGCAATTGCCCATCGCAGAGCTTCCTGCGCTGACATAAATCAGGCGTAATCTCAAACACAGAGACTTCTCCCCTCCGCCCCAGTGCCTTATTGCTGGAGATTATCACAGCATTAGCATTTTGCAGCTTACAGCATTCATCATCTATCTCATTTATTAATCAGTTGTGCAGTTTATAAGAAGTGCAAAGGAAAGATATTGCCGTAGCATTGCAGGGTTAGGCATTATCATCATGGTGTACAGCAGTGTTGTATCCTGTGACCTCTGCCAGTGGCGTAGCGTGGTTAACCTGGGCCCAGGCGGTGCCGTCTTCCCAGTGAACGTGGAACGTTGGGGCAACGTTGGTCCAGTGATTACAACCACGGTTACTGTGTTGGTGATGGCCTGCGGTGCTGCTGGGTGACTGCGAAAGTCGAACCGGCGACACGGAGTGCTCGAGCAGTGGTTCCCAACCTCACCGGCAATCCTCAACGAACTTTCTTCGGACCTGCCATGCAGATAATAAATGTATATACACAGTATCGAGTGTAATGTGGAAAATCATATTCGCAACGGTTCTGCAGCCCACTTCCCATGGCCTCGCACAACCAGCAGTGGTCCGCGGACTGCAGTTTGGCAACCGCTGTGCGAGAATGATGTGTTTTATTATGATTAGTTGTGTAATAGACATTAGTACTGTACGTAGTAGTGTAGCTGTGTCAGTCTTACGGGAAGAATTGGAGGCCATTTTCTAAACTTTTTTTATTATTATTATACCAGAGTAGTTTTTTTTTTACATTTTAATTTAGATTTTACATAGAAAACACGTGTTCTTCGTACACACGCTTGTCCTCGCTGAATCTTTACTGGGTCGCCGCTTGAGCTAAGAGCCGGTGTCACGTTACTTGTAGTAGTCAGAGCCATAGGGAGTGGTATACTGGATGTGGTGTGCTGGGTGCGGATATATTTTCCGGGTCATCGACCCGGACAGTCCCAGTTGGGATTAAATCCTGCTTGCACATAACACGCACGTGCGCTGCTGTTCTTACAGAAGTGTCCGTGCTTGCTGTCGAATCCAGCGAAACGCAGCCGCCTTATCTTATGCTCCAGTGGCATTGCCTTTAGCTCTGGGAGCCGATCGAAGGCGCCCGCTGTAACAGCAAGGCGCCGCAGAGTTGCTTCAGGAAACGCACGAGTGGAAATAGGCCAGGCCTACCTCGCCAGACCGTGATGGAATTCTTAGTTTCTCTTGCTCGCCGTTTGATGAAAGGTCAGGCCCTGATGGGATTTTCTGTGAATTCTTGAGAATCAATTGCGTGATTATTGTTGGGTGATGTCTGTTTGGTGAGTGTCTGGTCAGTGTGTCATGTGAGCGGTGAGGGGCAAGTGAGTGGTAATGTTCTCGAAAGGCGTGTTTGGAGAGAGTGAGGTGAGCGTATGTGGAAGGTTTCTGGTAAGTGTGTTTGGTGAGTGGTGGGGGTCGTGTGTCTGTTGTCTTTTTGGTGTGGTCGGACGTGGAAGAGTGGGGCCAGAGGGGGAGGAGTTCTCAGGGGAGGTGGCAGGCCTGATGGGGGGCAGAGAGGGCATCATGGGGAAGATTAATCCCATCCATAGGGAGGGCTACCACCTTTTTAGTTCCACAGATAACGTTTTACCTGGATTCAATTGGAAGTGAAATGAACGCATCTTATTAGTTTTCATCGGATCGGTGGTCGGCTGACACTTGGAGCATCGGTAATGCAAATGCAGTCTGCGAAAGTTCAGTTGGTTTATGGGTGCCCAAGACGACGATCACGCTTCGTTCCCGTGCGGACCATCGATCGCAACGTCAGCGCCGGAACGATACTCGGGACGAGTGCTCGAAGCGAGGGAACAGCGGCCCATTCGTTGAGCGATGCCATTGCCATTAAAAAAAACCCGATACGTGGCACCGACGTGATTGTACGATTTGGCACGTTTCTACCTAAATATGTGCTTGCTCGCGCACTTTATGACATTGAACAAAATAAACGTGGAAACCGCTTTACTCCTACATCATTGTCGTACACGAATGTCACGTACAGTATTCGACACACGCATAAACACTGCGCGCACGCGCGTGCGAAAGCTTTTAAATCGCATCGCCGTAATTTATTTATTCAGCTTCGAATGACCGAGGCATTCGGAAGAAACAAGTCGGTTGGGAAGCCTGCCCCGTTTAGCGCGTCCTCGGGACGATGCACCCGGCGCCTTCAGACTCGGTCCTGGGCGTTCACACATAAAAGACAAAGATCCCCCATTTATCCTTAACAGACTGTCGGGGCAAGTGCTGTTAGCGAGCATCTATGAAGGCCAGCACGGCACACGAGGGCGAGGGTGGCCAGCACCACGCCCGGCCGCCTTTGTCTCCCCAGTGGCGATGTTTGCACACCGCACCAGGTACTCATTTGAGTCTGAATCGACCTAGGGGAGGCCCAGGACCGGTTCAGATTTTCGCCACTGGTTGTTGGCCGTGAGCGGGTTCGTAGCGCAGCGCGCTAACCGCTACTCTACCACTCCCTCTACACACGCACCGACACACACACTCACTGAGCCGCACATATTTAGCCACACGTTTAACCGGTACGGAATCAGTGATTAATAACGACCACGGCTGATAACCAAAAGCTGTCTGGGGAAATGGGGGGAGGGGAGAGGGTAGAGTTCACGGGGGGGGTAGTGGGGGGAGGGACGGGGGGGGGATGGAGTCTGCAGGAGGAGGAGCGGGGTGGTGGGTGGGCGCTGTGCTGAGTGCTGTGCTCAGTCACGAATGTTTTTAAATCAGCAGCAGTATCTCAACCAGGGGTGCTGTGTGGTTTTGAAAAGGGGGGTGCGCGTTGTTTAGGGGCTCAATAAAGATAAGGTGATGAAGGGAGGGGCGGGAGGTGAAGGGGAATGGGGGTGGGCGTTGGAGGTGTTGCTGCGGATGGTACAGAGCTCTGTGCAGAGTTTGTATTCGGGGTCGGGGATTTGTGGCTGTGGGAGTAGATCGACACGATAGGCTCTTCCCAACTCCCTCTCGTGTCTATAATTGAGAGCTGTACGCGAGGAAAGATTGTTCTCTACCCTGGGGGAGGACGGGTCGGCTGAAGGGGGGGGGGGTCCAAAGTCCTGCGTTCTGTTTCTATAAATGAAATGGAACTTTCCGGAGAAGGAGGAATTAGTGGACAGACCGGTGTGGCGCGCTGTGGGTCGTAGCGAGGGCCTCCCAGCGGCACGGAGAGTTGATCTCCCGCAGCGGCCGATGGGGCCGGCTCGTGGTGTCGGGGTGTAGCACGGTGCGTCGTACAACATTGAGCTCCGAATTGCACGCGCGGTGCGTGAGCGGTGCGTGACCTCTGCAGCCACTCGAGTCGTTATATTCAGCGCGCTGCTGTGTCAGAGAGAATCGATCTTAGCATCGAATTTCCCGCGATGTATTCGAATTGCACAAATTGTTGCACCGCCGCTGCCCAACACCTCGTCGTGCGCTCTCTCCTCTCGTGCCGAGGTCGGAAGGAGAAGGAGGAGTAATAGGTCAATCAGCTGGGCTGTTAACGAGGTTACGTTGCGTGCGGAATGATTGTGGCGGCGTGACTCTTCGTGCCCTCAGACGGCGTGCTGAGGGGGCAGTCGGTGGGTGCTGGGGGCCCTCCAGACATCTTTAATGTTTTTTTTGCGATGCGGAGATGGAGCGGCGGTGGAGGCGAGCGCGAGTCTGGGCAAAGTTGTTTCCCGCGGGAGAGCGACGAGCCACGGAGTGAGGGATGAGGGCCGTGCTCTCTCCCTTCTCTCTCCATTTCTATCTCTCTTCAGTTTCTCTCTCTCTCCCTAAGAGACACGGGGAGACAAGAGCGCGACTCCCACAAATTCGCGGCTAAAAGCTTCCTGTGCTTATAATCTGCCCCTTTTCACAGAGCAGCTGCAAGGTCGCTTGACCTCCCCTCGATGTTTTTTTTCTTCTGTTGCTTTGTTTGACTGATGCGATGTAAACACAGAACTGTTCGGCTTACAGGCGACTGACAGCACGAGAAGGGTGGAGGGTGGAGGTTGTTTAGATGCCACCCCCTCAACCCAAAAATACCCCCCCACCTCCCCCTCGAACTTTCTCTCTCTCTGTCTCCCCCGGTCACACACAAGTTATTGAGTGAACTGATATATCTCATCTGACCTTCCCCCAAGGCTGGACGGGCATGCCACTCAATCTCGCTCCCGTCACGGCCCCGTCACGGCCCCGTGGCAGACCCGGGCTGGCTGGTTGTTTGTTCAACACCGGCGCCCTCCTCTGTTGCTGATGTCAGCGGTTTATTTTCCCCGCTTTGAAACGTAAACACGACGGGGGACTGCGTTTTGAAGAAGGAGAAAGAAGAAGAAAAAAAGATTCCCAAAGAAAAATAAAAATGCGTCGGTGGCTCATTACGAAGGGTCTCTGTGCCCAAGCTATTAACGTCGGCATTATTGTTTTAAACGCTCGGCACGGTTTTATAATTATCGTACTCGCACGCCATAAGACAGAGATTCCCCCCCCCCACCTCCGTATAGCCTCAACAGATTTGTAGGAGCAAGTGCTGTTAGCGATTAGCACCTATGAAGACCGGCACGGCACACACGAGGGGGGTGGGTGACCAGCACCATGCCCGGCCGCCTTTGTCTCGCACGCCACGAAGCACACACACCGCATACATATTTCCGTCCGCCTTTGCAGCGTCTAGTTAGCAACAAGCCTTGGAGGTCAACGGTGGAAATTGACACCGGTGGCCGTTCAGGACATATCGGGTGAGCAGGTTGCGTTGGGCAGGACCATTTATAGCGACCCTGGCATTCTGGGCTGCTCAAGCCTGCCACGGCGGTGGGTGGCCAGGTTAACTCTGGTACACGCTAAGTCGAGTTGTGCGGCGGAGGTCGGCGGACGCTTCGCAAGATTGGCAACCCCCACCACCACCCCCTTGCGAATGTGAGTTTAATTAGGTGGCACGACTCTCTTTGCGGGCCGCAGAGCGACGGAATGAAGTGCTCGCCGGCGCTCTGCAGGGCCGATGGCTGCGTTGCCGGTTCCGAAGGGCTTTTAAATTGAGCGCAGCGCGCCGCGCATCACTCGCTTTTAAGATGCCGTAGCTTATGGCATGCGAATGAAGCTCGCAAACATACATGCGTTGTTATTTTTTTTTACATGTTTAGCATCAGGAGTTGTCTCCGTGAAGAGATTAAACCGCTGGCATTCCCCCTCTGAGAAGCGGTCTTCTTCAGTGGTGCCTCATTGTCAGTCGTACGAGATTTCGCTGCAAGTTGTCGGGCGGTTTTAATTATGTGTTTAAATGAAGTTACATTCCTGGTTGGGTTTTGTTTATTTACCAGTTTATGGCAAAGAGAAATCGTATCAGTTTTATTTTTGTTAATCAGCACAATTATCCCAAGAGAGCCGTGGCTTTGTCCTTGGTATTGTTTGTCAATGTCGTTAAGTCTCACGACGTGTCCTCCATTGTGTCCAGTAGTAATTATAGAACTTACATATCAACTTTTTTTTATTTTTACATCTCATCCCTGGACTGATTCTGGCACCCCCAACTTTACCACATTTCTTCTGATTGCTGTACTTTATTTTACCTTGTTTTTGCTTTGTCTCCCGGTTAAACAAATTCACCTGAATTGATTTGACCAGTCTGGTGAAGTATGGTCATGCAGCCCATCACAGCCGCACCGACTCAATTGCCAGCTCAGCCGACAGTCAACGGCGCCAGGTGGCCCCGCCCACTACCCAGATAGCCCCGCCCACTGGCCATGTAGCCCCACCCACTGCCCCAATAGCCCCGCCCACTACCCAGGTAGCCCCGCCCACTACCCAGGTAGCCCCGCCCGTTGCCCACATAAGTTGAACGTGCAGTCAGAAGGGTTGAAAATGTCCCGATGCAATATATTGGCAAATACTTTGGAATACCCAGGACACCCTTTCTAAAACCACCTTGGGGCCAGACCGGTAGCTTTCAGCTCTTCTCGGGTTTCTCCCGTTGCTCTTTCTTTACGAGCCTCCATGGCGGGGCGCCGAGCGCGGCCCCCCGCGTCGCGGCCTCGTAAACGTGGCCTGCTCGGTCGCGAGCGGCGGCCACGGCCCCCGTGAGCGGCCACAGCAGTGCCCCCCCCCCCCCCTCGTGGGTCACGGAGGCGTCCGGCACCAGGATTCCGGTGCCGGCTCGGCACTCACAGTGGCCCCATCGCCAAACTGGCGCAAGATGGATACATTGACTTGGATTTTGCCATTTTGTTTTTCTAACGGATGAGTCATATTTCTGAAATGTAAATCAACAAAAAAACCACCCGTCGTCAGTGCTAGGAACTGAATTTATTTTGTAAAGCGCTAGCTCACTTGTGCACCCATTGCATTGTTATTTTTCTCCGCATCGTGAATCATTGTGGTTCGTGAGGACACAGCCCCGTGTTGTTTTGTGCACAGTTCCACACCGTGGTGACGGTAGCGGTGGCGTGAGGGCCTCCTGCCCAAACCGGCCGTGAAAAGCAACACAGAGCGCCACTGCGAATGTTCCCGTCGTCGTTTCCCATCTTTGTTGTTGTTGTCGTCGTCGTCACGTCTGTCAATCCTTCACTGCGTCTCCGTCTGCGCGTAATATTTCGCCGAGAACGCGGACGCGGTCGGCGATGCCGCTACGCGAAATCCGCCACTTGACAAGCGGTCGCTTTCCCTTCCTGCGGCGCCTTGTGATTGCCGCCCAAACAGACGAGGCCATTATGCGATCTTACGTCCAACTGTTTTCGCCCGGATTGATGTCTCCAGCGGAGCGGCCCGTCCCGCTCTCCACACGGAGGCCCTTCTTGTTGTCTGCCGGGCGACTTTCATTAGAAGCGGCTCAGCTCTGCGCGGACGCTAATGAACAGAGCGACTCTCGAGTGGAAAGGAGACGGCGGCATCAGACAGGCGACGAGACGAGAGTTGCGTTCGCACGGGGCGGTGTAATAACAAACGTGTAGCGAGGATAAATTGGTTTGTGACTGCAAGCTTTCCTGCTGGCGCTTGAGTTTCAGTCACGATAAGAATCTATAACCCCATGTCTGCAGCCTGCACTTCTCATGGCGTGGCCTGGTCTCTTCTAATTAGTAGTGCGACTGAGCAGCGGTCTGCACCTCCCCCCCCCCTCTTCCCCTCGCCCGCCCTTCCCTGCCTCCACCTTTACACCGCCCAGCGCCCACCCACCCACCCCACTCCCGTCCATCCGTCTGTCCGTAATGAGCGCTCAGTCGTCGTCGTCGTTATGTCCCCTGCAGGCCGCGGTAATGAACCGCGGGCAGCGCTCGTGTCGTCCGGGCCGATAGAGCACCGAGTTGGGGGCGAACCTCGCACCGCCGATGGGCCCATGCGCGGCACAAATTTTCGCCGGCATCGCCGTCGACGCAACCGGCGGCAGCCTGTGATGAATGAGCTGGGAAATTATCACCGAGTCTCGAAGACTCCCCTCATATTATTTTGTTTTCCTTCACGGCGGTCCCAAAGTGGGATGTTTGGACAATTCCGCGAATGAGCGTTTGGCTTCGTGTGGGAATGAAGCCGGAGTGCCCGGAGAAAACCCACGGCACGGAGGAACAGGGGGTTATAAGACTCAAGGGTTCCACGCGGGGGCATTTCGATGTCCAAGACTCAATCTAGTGAGTGGACCGAATCTTATCTGTGGGCCGCACCCATTGATGCGTGGGCTGCCACCTCGCGTGAACACTTCCCCATTCGCGTTGGCTTGCCCCGTGAAGGATAAATTAATCGCGAAGTGCAATTACCGTAGTGCACACGGCGTTGTCTTTTGCTCTGCTCTGCACAATCAACTGTGCGGTGGAAAGAGTACGAAAATAAAATAATAAGAGCAATTTAGAAAACTCAAATCGGCGCGATACACGACAGCACAAAATGTAATTGTCCCGAATTCAAGATTGAAAACTAATTTCTTCAGAACTGTTTTTCGTGTTTCGTTCATAGCACAGGGCCTTGAGGCTCACTCAGTGAGGCTTTCTAGTGCAAATAATTGGCATTGGAAAATATATATTTTTGTATATTTTCGTATTTTTTTTATAGAGATTCTATTTTTTGTTTGTATTTTATTTTGAAATACTTTTGGACCTATGGTGTGGCAACCGAATACTTAATCGGCCAGAAAAAAAATAAAACAAGTTCCTTCGTTGGGCAATTTTTTTAATAAGTAGGCAAATTATTGACGGCTTTTTGGTTTGTTATTGCAGGTGACGACATGCCCTCTCGATTTCCACGAGTAAACCAAAATAGCAAAAAATATATAATTTCTCCGCACGGATCAAATAACAATCCTTGGGCAGCATAATTATTCCAATGTGTTTCACGCGGCGGCACTGGAGCGAGGACGGCGGGCGTGCGGTGGCATTGACCTGGTTTTGATTTTGGCAGAGATGGTGGGGCCCTGCCGAAAGGTTTGGGGATTTGCAGCCGAGGTTACAACGCCGCCGCGTTCTCCTTTGCTGCATTCATTATCTCGCCTCGAGGCAATTCGCATTAACGTGAACCGCACGTCCGTCAAACATGTTCGTCTTGTCTGCCCTCGTCGATTGTGAACCGGACCACGATGTCCTTTTTGTCAAACTCCCATCGCAAACGGAGAGCGCCAACCGGTTTCATCGTTTCCGAAGATGATCGCGGGAGTTTTTTCCCCCTCTCTCTCTCTCTTTCCCCGGCTGTGCTCTGTACACTAAGCTCCAAGCAGGCACGGAAAGTGTACAGTCTGTACAGTACAGCGGACGTGCCTGCAAGCCCTGTCTCCAGCTCCCCTCCCCACGAGTCTCCACCCTCTCACCGCCACCCCCCAATGCACGCATGTGTTAAGGCCCCTGAACACTGAGCCGCGAATGGGTGACGGGGCGCGTGTTCCCCATGCTGCATGCTGCAGGGAGGAGCCGAGCGCACGCTTCCAGGAGGGTAAACGGACAAAGGGAAGAGATTGTCGCGCAAACGCGATGACAAAATGGCCCTAAGTGGGCCCGAGTTTGACGAATCTCGGAAGCTAAGCAAGTTTGGAGCCTGGTTTGTTCTTCAATGGGAGGAAACTGTGGCTTGACAGGTGATGTAGGTGTGGGGCCGCGCAGCGTGACCGGTAGATGGTGGTGCTGAGTGTTTACCCTCTCATTTGCGCGGTGTATTTTCTCCGGGTTTTTGCGATTTTTATCCCACAAAGCCAACAAAGTCTCATTCATTGAATTGGCCAAACTCCGTAATGCAGAACCATCCTGAAATGCAGTCTTCAAATCTGTGAGGCTTTCCTAGATAAACAATTTGTAAATGTAAGTGAATACTTGTCGTTGTAAATGAGTAGAAGAAGACGGTTTATTTTGTTTTTATTGAGGAAGGTGTGGAATCGGATGTGGTTACATCAAGCAGCTAGAGGAGAGGTTCTTCCTTGTTGGTCACAAATAAATAAATTATTCAAAAATGTTGCGTCACCCAAAGAGAGTTTCCTCTGAAGCGGTCTTTTTCATTAAGTAGAAACATTGCTGCTTGAAGTCTCATCTGTTTTCACTGAAGTAGTGCAAACACGATCAACTACCTCAAAGTTTTTTTTTTAGATAATTGACCTTCATTTCACTTTACATGACTGAATTAGCGACTTCGGTTCCACGAAATCGATCTTGTTTCATTGCAAAAAAGAGCTCAGTGGAGTCGTGGAAAAGTGGTTTGCGCACTATGAACCGCCTGAGTTCAAATCCCGACCAATTCAGTGGTGAGTGACATCTGAATGGGTCTTGGGCAGGTCCACCTTCACCACGCCGCATTGACCAGCCTGGTGAAGTATGGTGAGATAATCCGCATGGCCGACAAAGCATGCGGAGGCTTTCATCCAGCAGTGGATTGACAAAGGGCTGTGAGTGAATAGAATGATAAAAGGTCTTTTGGCCAGATTATTTTGTTGTTTTGTAGGAATTGATCGAAGGTAAATGGGGCTTGCACTCCATTGAATTGATAATTTAACGTTTATTTACGTTCGTGCAATATTTTAAAAGTTGTTTTTTTCTCCAATTTCGAATTGCTTCATTCCCGTACTTTGCCTTCGTCGCTCTTGCAGCCGAGACTCATCCCGGCTCTCTTGAGGTCTCAGCCCGGTGAATCAAAATAAACTTGAAACTTGAGAGCGGCCCCTCATCGCCATCATTGGCAGTAGTGAGACATTTCTCAAAATTCCATGATATCCGGAAGTAACAAAAAAAAAACCCCTCCACCGCGGACCTGCGTGCCGCAGGGAAACCCGCTGCCGCCCGCGCTGGTGCTGCCCGCCCAGTGTTCGGAGGCTTTGAGCGGTCGAACCCGGCGCAATCGCTCAACGAGCACGGACCTCCCGCCGACGTCCCCAATCGACTGGCGCGATGCCAAGTCGCGCCGTCGCCACATGCGACCGTCTCCCTAGCAATGATCGTGCGACAACAGCAGCCACACCGCCCCCCCAGCTACACTTCTTCTACCCGCCCCCCACTCTTCCACCCCTCTGTCTCATCCCTCCTCCTCGGCACCCCCTGCTCCAACCCAGCACCGCTCCGGGCAGGCGGGAGCGAAGCCTTAGCGACCAGCTGGCTCGTTCCCGATTGGTTCGCCGGTGCGCGTGTGCCGGTAATGGCTTTGAAAGAAAGAATTGTGTCTGGGGAGGCGTCTTGTGTTTATTCAAAACGGCTTCAGCGCAGCCAACGTGCGGAATGGCTTATGCAGGCGCGGTTCCGATCGCGTGCTATGAGATGCTGAAGTGTGTTCATCTTTCTGCTCCGACGCAGCGTGCCTCTGCGATGTTTAAAGGGCTCTTTCCCCCCACCACTACCACCACTCCCTTCTCTACATCTCCCCGATCGCCTACCACCCCCAAAGCTCCGTCTTAGCCACTATCCCCCCTTAACCGCCAACTCGTACTTTCAAAATAATGGGAACATGCAACTCATTTGCCATTAACAGTGTGGCCTTAAAAGGAGGGATATAATCGGTGACGTTTCAAACTAAAATACAAACGAAACTATTTATTATATGTTACCAGCTAAGGGCCACTGAGCTATGTAACTTTTTTCAGAAACGACCAGGCCGCAGACGAAGTGAGCTTATCACGTGGAGATGTATTTCAGCCAAATATTCCAAACGCACGTTTCTGAACAAATTAACGTGGGGCGCTACCAATGCATGTGCTATGAAGAGGGACCACTGCTCGAAACGTCCCCTAATTTAATATTTTAGCCTTTGAATGCCACGGAGTTGTTGACAAATGTGTTAAGTTTGTTGTTGTTTGTGCACCACTGCCAACGCAGCAACAGCGGCGGCATCACCAACGAATTTGTTTAAATATTACGGGGTTGAACTCTGCATTATTTCATAGATTAATAACACCGCAGTATTCTGGAAGATCACTCACGACACGCACATTGCAATTATGAAAATGTATGTTTAGAGAGGCGCGTTTTTGTTGTTGTAACGGGTTAACGCGCACCCTCCCCCCCCCTCTAAGCCACCAGAGCCGCTAGCGTTACCATTCTCCTCCACGTTCAAAATAAATAAGTAAATGCATCTCTCCGTGACCTTTCATCGTCACGATGCCCATCGAGTCGCCCGGTGGAGGAGGCGGTTAGGGTCAGTCATCCTGAGCCCGGCGGGGAGGTCGGTGGTGGTGCGGCACAGGGGATGGGGCGAGGAGGGGGGGGGGCACTCCAACGAGAGGATTCATAAATTAACAACAAAATAATCGTGAGCGTCGCTGTGGAGAATATAACAAACCGATCGAGTAGACAATACGCCTACTTCATGTATCCGTCTCTCCGCATACAAACAATACACATTCTTACACAGCTCATCGGTGCCTTTCAGTCCTCCAGGGGAGTCCATAACCGCAGCAGGCACTGATTCAGAACAAGCAAACTCCGCCAAGGTTTCGACACCATCAGCAGAGTTTAATAAATTAAAGTCGATTGTTGATTGGTCATTCTGCTTAATTGCAGCCGTTATGCTGAGTTAGGGCTTCTCTTCCACGGGGGGGGGGGGGGGGGAGTGTTGGTGGGGGGAGGGCTTTAGTCTGGACGGTGACAGGGAGACAAACACAGGAGGACGAGAGACGCCGCCGCCGCTGCTGCACATCTGTGAACTGGGATGCGTGGTTTGATTTTTGATCTCATGGGCCAAGTCGGTGTAAGCCCCCCCATGCGGACCCGGGATTCATTCCTCATTGCCGAAAATGTCCCGGCTCGCTGGTGGACGGGGGTAGGCACGCGACTCGTCGTAGACGTAGCCACAGCCGTGGCGAGATGCATACTCGATGTGGTGTGCCGGGTGAGGAAATGACGGCGTGCGCTATAACAGCGCTGAAGCAGAGCCCTTTGCGTCCGTCCGTTTACGTGCTTCCCCTCGCCGTGAGCTTCTCCGTCCAGAGGCGATGAAGCAAAGGGGGCCTGACCCAGCTCCACAAAGCGTTTGACAAGCATTGGCCGCCTCGCGCCGTGTTGAGCGCAAGGGGCTCGGGGCCCAGGTGGAGATTGGCGAGGTTGCGCTCTGCTCGTTGAACCTTCTGCGAGTTTCTCTTGCACGGTGCAACGAGCGCATTTGCAGGTGTCCCCCCGCCGGGCTTTTGGTGACGCGTGGTGCGTGGCGCGTGCCGCGTCGGCGTGCCGTGTGCTGTGCGGTGCCTCGCATCGGTTCTGCATAGCTGTTGCGAAATAATCATTCTCCTCGTTTGCGGAGGATATATAAGGCAAGGCCGTTGCCATGGAGTCAACATTGGGGGGAACCAAAGCTTCCAAGGGGTCTGGGGTCCACCCCAGAAAAATAATCTAAATTTGAAAACAAATGTCCTGCCTAAAATGTTAAAAAATTCACTAACACATAGGATGGACTTTTTATTTATGTTTTACAATAATGTCTAATAGTGTATTGTATTACATTGCTCTGTTTTTTATGTTTTACCTTTTCTTGTTTCATTGTATGCAATGGCAGAGATTATGGATTAATAAAGTACAACCATAACCACAATCAGAAAAACATAATCTATTTTATAGCAATATATTGCGGGGGACATTTTGAGCATATTTGAATATTGATATAAGGAACCAAAGAAAATTAGCAGATCATAACGCCCCTGTCACATATCCGCTACGCTCCACACATCAGCCACACTAACGGCCTTCTGGGCGCTCGTACATTCGGCAACGTTGGTTCGCGACACGAGCTAAAACACATTCCGAGTGGGTGGCTGTATGTACGATCTGAGCACGTGGGTGGCTGTATGCACGATGTGAGCACGTGGAGCGAGCGAGAGGGAGTCTCCCTCCGCGTCGTCTGTGCGCGAGCTCTCCGTGCGCATCCGCGAACGTCGTCCGATGTCGCCGAGCGAGACTTTGAAGAAGCCGCTTGTTTCTCACCTCAGCGGCAGCCCCCATTCATTTCACCGCCCCCCCCCCCCCCCATTATCCGAGCCTTCAATTCCCACTGCAGGATGGCGCGAGACCTGACATTGAAGTGGCAGAATGTGTACCCTGTTATCCACGCGTATCCATCCGAACCTCATTGAGCAAATGTCACGAATAAATAGGGACAAATAGGATACGGCCCCCACATCGCCCGCCACACTCGATAGCGCGAGTTCCACTGAACGTGCGTCAAACGCGCAACAGCGCACGGGTTACACTCCGGCATTCATGCTCCTGCACATTGAGCGAAAGTCCCATCAACGGACGGACGCGTGGCTGTACGTCCACGTGGCGTTATGCCCACCGTAGTGGCGGCCGCTGTTGAGTCTACTACAGTGGTGGCCAACCACACGGCGGGTCCGTGGGCTCGAGTGGGGAAGGCAGGCGAGGGTGGAGGGGTGAGGGTCGCTGGTCCTCCACTGAATTCCTTGCACCAGGGCCCGTTCTGCCAACCGCGCATGCTTACACTACTTTGTCTCTGTCGGTGTGAGCGCAAGCAGGCGGGCACGTTACACAAGTGCGTACATATACAGTGCTCTGCGTGCGCCGCGTATAGACACACGTGTGGCGCTGTCTCCCGTACAGGCGAATTTACACATCCGTGCAGAGGGGGGGGGGGCTCGCACTCGAGTCTAATGACCTCGCGAAGCGTCCACGCGTTGCACCCGCCGCCACCAGCGTCAGCACAGAAGAGATCCTTGATGTTAAAGACTCGCGTCTCTATCCCCCATCTAGTGGTGTGTGTGTGTCTACCGTGTGTTAATGTACGTGTGAGTGTGTGTGCATGTGTTGGGAGACAGTCGCCCTCCACTATCAAACAGGGGGGCAGAGGAGCGACGCTCACAACAACGAGCGGAGCGCCGGGCGCAATAAAACTCCGGGAGCTGGCACAGTTGGGGAGCATAGTTGGTGCCTCTGCCAGTCATCTCAGTCGGTCGACCCATTGCACCTGGGTATGTTCCGTGATCTCCTGCCAGCGAAGCCTTCGACACTTCACGCGGCCTCGAAGTGCACCTAGCATGGCACAAGCACCGTGGTGAACGTCACCACCACTTCGTGTTGAACGGGCTGTTGTTGCGTCCGTGTGCCTCCCACGTGTGTTTGTTTTGAGGCTCGGTGAAAGAAGCGGCGTTTAAATAAACCTCAGAGATGTTTCAGAGCGATACGCGCTACACAATAGGAAGCCAGTGTTGCTTTCTCCGTCGGTAAATTTGCCTCTGCGGAACAGAGGCGTGCGACACTCATATTTCCCACGACCCCCTAACAGCCGCTAATATCAAACGAGCCGTTTAGAGCGTACAAGATGGAATAGAGATACATCAGACACATACACTACTTTACTATCGCGTGTAACATGGGTGGCGCTGCGCTATGAATCTGGCCGGTTGCCAATCTGCATTGACCAAAGTGGTGAAGTATGGTGACAAGAGGGCTGTACAAATAAAAAAAAACACAATATATAACAACACAGAGGTTAAGCCGGTTCCTTACGATGCCTGCAATTATCTGTCACAGCTGTAACTAACCTGCAGCGGGCCACTCTGAGTGTGATTGGTCTTCCGTCCTTGCTGAGTGTGCACGTTTCGCCTGCCCGTGGCTGTCTCGAGTCCTCCCTCCACGCCTCCGCCCCACGTGACTCACAGCGTCACAGAGAAGGGTCTCTTTGTGCTCATTACCTAAGCCCAGAGGTCTCCCAATGCAACAGCTTTGTCTTCATCGATGATCTATCCACTGCTGGATGAAGGCCTCCCAAAGCCGTCGCCGTTCCTCGCGGTCAGACGGTGCAATAATCCACCTCGCTCCTGCGCACAAAGTTGATCTCGTTGATCCATGTCCGTGGTGGACGTCCACTCGTGATTCTCGACCGCCGTTTTTACGACTGAGCCAATGTGGATTTATTAAACAGCAACTACACGGTGAGATCCAAGACACCAGAGTGGAGACATCGGTTATCACAGTTATGGAGATGCGACATTTCTGCGTGGCGGGGCCACACCTGTAATCCAGTGGCTTAGTAACAACATCATCAGCTCAGGGGGTGCGACAGTAGGTCAGGTGGGGCCCCGACATTTGATTTGCGCAATTTGCGGAAGCCAAACGTCACCGCTGTCATTAGATTAAAACAAAACGTGAGACGTGAATGGAAGTATTTTCATGAAAAAAATGTAAATCGCGTTTTAAATACGTTTGTTGTTATTTTACACTGTTGTTCAAAACATTTCTCATGTTGGTTGACAGGGGAGCCCCAACTCGTAGCTCTGGCCACCGGGGGTGGGGGGGGCAAGGCACCGCGTGTCTCTGCGTAATCCAGTATCGGATGAATTCAGTGGCGAGTGATATCTAAACCGCTTGACGGTCCCCTTCTTTGCAATAATCCGCACTGACCAGCGTGGTGAAGTATGCTCAGATAACACCCAGGGCTCATGCAGTGGCGAATTGGGAAGAGAAAAAAACAGGCTCCATTATATTCACGTGTCAGCGTGTGCGGCATGTGCAAGGATTCCCCCGGTGGTTGCAACAGCGACACTCATCTCGCAAAGCCACCGCTGCCCACAGGAGGCCACCGCTACATCCGTGCCACGTCCCTGCGCTGGTGAGAGCCCGACGCTTTCTAGAGACCCTTGTGTGACATTCTGGGAGGGCCCTGCCACCGGGACGAGACCGATGGGCCGTTAAAACCCATTGTCAGCGCAACTTTTAAGCCTCTTGTAGGATGTTTACGTCCTCTCTGGAGCATTAACTTGACTCGGCGACACGAGGATCGCCTTACAGCGAGTGAAAACTACTGGCCATTAAAAAAGAAAATAGATGAATATGCCGAGACGCGTTGCAACATCTCAGAATTATTTTTGTTACCGTCTTTTTCTTCTTCTGAGTAATCGTGCGAATGGTTCCATAAAATAAAATAATGTGTTCCGGGCACCTGTGTTGTTGTTGATCGTTGTAATGTTGTACAGTAACGGTGTTGAAGATTGAGGGTGGGGGGGCACAGCAAATGACCGACATAAGCGCTTGTGAGAAAATAAATCAAAACACCATTCTGGCCGTGTTATACATCATGTGGCCAAAACAGTGATTTCCTTTTCCTCTGAGATCTTGCCACGGCTGTGTTTATTGGCCCTGACAAAGAGACGTCACAGTCACGACACATTTTATTTTATTCACTTTGTGCCGTGCGTTTCCTTTTGTGGAGCCAAAAAACCCCTCACGCTGGGCCAACTAGTTCGCCGCACCGCTGCCAATTCGCGGCCACTGCTCTCGCAATATTTCGAGGCATTTAGCAGCAGCAGCAACAACAACAAAGAAGAGAGGTCCATGCTCACATTGTTTCCCGTGCGCGCGCCTGCCCCGCGACCGTCTCCAAACTCCAGATGATAAACAAAACAAGATTTATCGCCGGCACCTCGAGTTGGAGGTGGTGGGGGGTGGAATCCTGGCTGTGGCGATGTGACGATGCCAAGGCACTGAAAGTGACACCATTCGCGTTTGCCGCGTAAACACAAAAGGGCGCGGCGCAAGATTAATGCCCGTAAAACGCGCGCGTTACCGACCCGTCGTCTCGGGGCCCGATGTTGTAGCGGGGACGTGCCCGGGGTGGGGATGGGTTGGGGGGGGTGGAAAGTGGAAAAAGACGCTCTGACCACGGGATAAACGTCTTCCTCGCAGACAGCCATGAATAACATAAAGGCCTTTTTAACATGGCAGAACCTTCGCCGTTTTGTAGAGGTTACAGAGATTGTCCGTGTTTCCAGCGGAGCTTGTGTGTCTTTTTTTCACCGCCGCGTCAGTCGTGCGTATTACAACACCATCATCGCGCGGGTGTGTGCACTTTGCCCCAGTTTGAAGCGCTCTGGAGGTAGCTGCACACAAAGACACATTGCCTGCCCCTAATGTTGCTATTCGGGGCGATATTGTTTTTGGCATTCGTAACGTGCACACGCGCGCGCATTGCCGGGAGACGAATTCTTCCTGAAGCCGGCGCTCATCCATCGCGTGGAATCCCGTAATAATACGGTCGGTACTCGCTCGCTTAGGCACCACTCTTCAGCTGCACGTTTATAATAAAAAATCACTTCAATCCGGCGACGATGAACAACAATACGCCGCTGCCAATTCACGACGATTCCTCTGAAGGCAGAGGAGGAGGAGGTGGCGGCATGGTGAGCCGAGACAACGTGCGGAGTACATCCGCTCATTTTTTTTGTCCGAACGCCAGCAACGAATTCTAAGAACGTTTGGATTGTATTTCATTTTTTGTTTAAAAATAAATATTTCGCCGGGCTCTGTTGGAGCACTCCGATTAGTGCAACGGACTACTCCCGCGCACTTTCACGATAAATAATTTCTTATGGGGGGTTTTAAATAAAAAAAAACAGCACGAGCCCCTTACATAATATGCCCTGGTGTGTGTCGTTCACTCAAATGTTTCCATAAATTAAAAACGACAGCGGTTTCGCGAATGCGCGACAAACACATGCACGTGTGCGTGCGTTTTACACTTAGTTGCGTAGTGGAAAGCTCTTATTCCACAACTACAGCCAGCCTTGTCCATGCCGTGTACGCGAATGCTTATGAGAACTAGGTTTTGGAAATAAGTGGTAATATAAATACTGTATTCATAGTACGCACGGCGGTGATGCGGTAGCTGCAGTTAGCCCACTGCGGCATTGAAACCGCTGCTCCAAGTTTGCTTTCCAGCCATGGCTAACATCAGTACTGCCCCCTAGTGTGAATCAGAGATCACTTAAACTGACTTAAGACGTAGGTCTGCGATGTCTTATTCTGGGGACTGTTTTGCACTGCCCTGTGGTAATTCCGAATTGATTATTTTTCATGACGCCCACAGCTCGATTGGGATAACTAGAAGAAGAAAATAGCATAACCTGTAATATAAATTAAAAGATGATTTAAAACTTTTTTTAAATCATGCATGGAAATAAGTCATTATCATAATCCCATGGTCTATCCACTCCTGAATGAAGGCCGCCTATCCGCGCTACCACTATTTATCACGCTTCTGCGATTCCACAATCCATCACGCTTCTGCACTACTATTGTATCTCAGTCGTCGTCCGGGTCCACTCTAAACGACCAAAATAAGCTGCGACGCCTCCAAAATCACATGGCACGAGTTGTCTACGGCCCCTGAAACCTATGCCCTGACCTCCCGTCCATGCCGCATGCCAGTTCATTGACTGCCCGTTTCGTACCAGAATTGCCTTCAAGGTCGCTTTCCTCCGCTACTTTTCTGTGAATCGTAGAAAACGTTCGCAGTGCGACGCAGAACCTCCTTGAATCTGACCGTCATTGCTTCTCGTCGTTTTTACGTCGCAGCCCCCCGTGATCTAGAACGCCATCCCCTATTCACATCCGTAACGACGATCAATCATTTTCTTCGGTCAAAAAACCAGCTCGAGATTTAGCCGAGTCTCACCGGGACCGCGTGACGCGATCTGACAACTCAGCTCGCCTCCGCACTTCAGAATGATCTAATCGCTCCATCTCCACCGCGGGATTTCCCTCCACGGGGCATTGTTCGCGTGCATTGCAGACGAAGTCTCCGGGCAAAAACGTGGGACAAGTCCAGTGCCGGATTAAGCTGGTGCGGGGCCTGTAGCATATGTTATAAAGGGGTCGTTAATAAATAAAGCATATTAAAACACTTTTTTTTACTTGCATCGTCAAGTAATTGTATTGTTTCATTTGCTATACAGCCAGACAATACGACAAATCGCTAACCTTAAACACCCAGTTGTTCGTAAAAGTTTAAGGCAGTGTAGTACTATAGTAATAGAGAAAGTACAGAATCACTGAAGCGGAATTGATAGCTTCACAGCATTTAGCGCGGGGCCCTTGAAAGTGCGGGGCCCGTAGCATATGTAGCTACTTGTGCTACTAGCATAATCCGGCACCGCACAAGTCCCCGATTGAGAATTGGCAACATGAAGTCCGGGTAGAGATTGCTGCCGAAGCTGCCTCGGTCAGCAATCGTTGCTCCGAGCGTCATACAGAGACGGCGGCGTCGTCCTCGTCGTCCCACGTGCATGGACGCATGGTGGTGGGGTCAAGTTTTTAGTGTATTTGTTGAAAACGGGAGTCTGCTTTTTGTTTGCGCTGCAACTTCCCTTTGCGTTGAAGCGCCACGGCAAGCAGGGTACAGTGCGTGCGGGGTACAGTGCGTGCGGGGTACAGTGCGTGCGGGGTACAGTGCGTGCGGGGTACAGTGCGTGCGGGGTACAGTGCGTGCGGGGTACAGTGCGTGCGGGGTACAGTGCGTGCGGGGTACAGTGCGTGCGGGGTACAGTGCGTGCGGGGTACAGTGCGTGCGGGGTACAGTGCGTGCGGGGTACAGTGCGTGCGGGGTACAGTGCGTGCGGGGTACAGTGCGTGCGGGGCACAGTGGGGTACAGTGATCGGTGGGGACCCGGCAGCTTGTGCAGCGGTGCTGCTGTGGTGCTGTAGTCGTGTGCCGCTTGGGTGCTGTCGTCGTGTGCTGCACAGCTGTGAGCATAAACAGCGGCCTCGGCCCCGTCTCTAAATACACCCCCTGGGGCCCCTGCCCACCCCTTACCTGCCATGCACCGCAAACCCAGCGATTGTGTCGCTTAGATATGGTGACACTTTTTCGTGGGTTTCCCCCAAGCGACAAAATGTTGTGAGAGAGCGACGTGGAGCTTGCCGGGACGAGGATACTGCGCAGGATCAGGAGCTATTCCAGGGTTGTGTTTAAGGATCCCCGTGTCGGTCTTACTCCGATAAACCTCTTGGCAAGAGTTATCGTGACGGGGCGTTCGTTTTTGACGGCTGTATCGTCGGGTTTTCCAGCCAGATGGTTCAGGATTGGGCAATGACATGGCCCCCCCACTTTTCACCCAGGTAACCGGAGAGCAACGGTCTTAAGATATTTCTTGAACTTTCACACAACAAACAATGATATACATTTAAAAAAGAGAAGCCTAACTGGCAAAACCTCGTGACTTTTGGAGGCTGGTTTGCTTTGCTCTGTTTTTTCCTGCTCTGAGGAGTTGGAAACACGACCACAGCCACCAAGTGGCCCTTCCCATCAAGGGCCCCGAGCACGTGGCCTCGTGCTGTTGCTCGCTGGCCACCAAAAATATCACCAAAGACTCAACGTCATTGGAGATGAATGGGCGGACCTCTTTAATAAAAACATATGCGCCCAGATTTATTGTGTATGAGCACGCACGCTTAATAAAAAAGTAAACGGGTGTAAAATGTGGGTTTTATCTAACCGTACATATATATTACTCGTGAAATCAAAGTAATTAAAATGAAAAAAAGTTCCCTCCCTGTGCTGAAAGCTATTTCCTGTCGAGAGCAGGCTGACTGGGTGAAATGTCCAGCTTCTATACTTTCCTCTAAGTAAAATGAAAAATTATGTTAGTTTTACTGCAACACTACTTCTGTGTGTACGATTGCTCAAGTGAATGTGAAAGTGATTTCATGCTCAAATAAGCATCAATACACTTTTCATCTCTTTACAGCTCAGAGCCAGTGATGGAAATTCCACATTCCTATGTCAGGAGCGCGTCTATCCATAGGACAGCCACTGCTGATTTCCCCACACAGTAATACTAAACCCTGGAGGGATTATGGATGATGGTCAGAGTCAAGCTCCAACCAGAATTTGAACTCTCAACTTTCCGGCTCCGAGCCGCTCACTTTGCCACTGGGCCATCAGCCCGACTGCTAACACAGCAACAGAATAGCTTAGCACGTACACAAATGTAAGCGTGTTCATTTAATTCCCGTTACAGCCCACACATGATCGAAATTAGATGCTGTCATTAAACCGAGATGCTGTCATCCTATTTTTAGAATCAATGCACCGTTGCTGCATATAACAAAAAACACAACTTTCCGCCTGCTTACATTCTTTTCCAAATAAAATAAACGCATAGCACCCGTGCCTTTCAAGCGTGACTTTAGGTAGGTGTGCATCTGTGCGTGCGTCTGTGTGTGCATCTGTGCGTGCGTCTGTGTGTGCGTGCGTGTGTGGGGAGCGGTGGTGTAGCGGTTAGCGCGCTGCGCTACGAACCCGGCGTCCCCAGTTCGGTTCCCGCTCACGGCCAACACCAGTGGCGATTATCTGAACCGGTCCTGGGCCTTCCCTAGGTCGACTCAGCCTCCAATGAGTACCTGGTGCGACGTGTAAAAAGATCGCCAGTGGGGAGACAAAGGCGGTCGGGTATGGTGCTGGCCACCCACCCCCTCGTGTACCGTGCCGTCCTTCACAGGTGCTCGTGAACAGCACTTGCCCCAGCAGTCTGTTAAGGTTGTACGGGGGGGGGATCTTTATCTTTTGATGTGTGCGGTTAACGCTCCCGAGTTTAATGTCTCTCTGTCGGTCGGCCTGGGTAATTGGGGTAGGAAATCCACGAGATTTTGGGCCTGTCCCGAGCAAAGGCTCGGGCGTTGATCGCCTCTCCCAATCCTCGCGGTGCTTTGGACCTCGCGTCGCGGGGCTTGGCAGCCCCTTCTCATCCCAGCGTCTCCTCTCGCGAGCAGCGCCCCCTTACGGATGGCGAGGGGGGCCCGCAGAGACTGCGTCCTGCTGCTGTTGATCTTCATTGTGGGGGTGCCCATTGCCCGGGACACGTCAAGTTCATGAGAAGTCGAGGACGCGGTTTTCATTCTTTTTTTTTAATTCCCTTCTTCCTTTCACCCATCTGCACGCGCAGCCATTTCTGTCAACCGACGGCCAGATTTTGAGGGCGACCTCGCTGTGGGTCGTGGGGTTCGGAGGTTGTCTGACCATACTTCACCTTGCTGGTCTGTGCGGCTTGGCAGAAGCGGGCAGACAAAGACGCGGGACCTTGAGTACAGTGCAATGGATTGGGTTTTTTTTTGTTTGCCGATACAGCGCTCAGAGTTCGAATACCCCGTGAATCTCCGCGTCGCCTTTCGTTAACGTCTTCGGAGTCAATCAGAATATTGATTTACACCGGAGGAATCCGATGAGCTATGCAGCTCTTTCTTTTTACAGATATGCGTACGCAGCCGTGTGGTCGGGGCCTCCACAGATTTGGTTTCTTGCCGAGGGCACGCCGGCCAGAGGCGAGAAAGCGGCCACGGTTCCCTGAAGCGCTGGGACGTTCCCTGCCGCGGTGGGGTGCGGGGGGAGTGCGCGAGCGTGGTCGATGTACCGGGCGAGGTGCAGAGCCGTCGTGTATTAGCATGACGAGAGAGAAAGAGAGGGGGGGGGCGCGTGTGCTTGAGCGGTTGCGGTCGGTTTTGTTGGCAAATCGATTCATTGGGGCAGGAGGGAGGGAGTAAGGGGAGAGAGAGAGCGAGGTGGTTGGGGTTCAAGTAACAACGAGGGGATGAGGAGGAGGAGGAGGTGGGGGAGCGGCAGTGATTTTGTGGTGAGGATGTGGTGAGGGGGGTGGAGGTATTAATTGCGTAAAGAGATCGTAGGAGGGTGCATGCTGGGTAGAGCTGGAGAGAGAGATGCAGGGCAGCGGTGGCCAGGGGGGAAGCGCGGGGACCGTGAGAGGGTACAGAGCCTGTGGAGCGGCAGCAGAGTCGGCGGTGGGCTCTTATGGGGGCAGGGATTTTTTTGATGAACGTAGAATCTGGGCGTCTGAATAATGAGACATTGTGTCAATGTTTGGGGGGGGGGCTGTTGCTGCGGCGGTGGCGGGCGAGGGAGCTTGGCTCCGTGCCAGACACCCAGCGAGGGAGGAGTGCGCCTTGCAGACACACACGGCTGGGTGGGAGAGTCGGGGGGGGCAGGGAGAAGGAGAGGCGGTGAATTCCAGGGTTAGAGGAGGGTGGGGGCGTTGAGCGTTGGGGGGCGATGGAGAGGAAGGCTGGGACTTGGGGGAGGGTGGTATCGGTGAGGCCGCGGCAACAATAAAAACCGGCCCTCTTCGAATGACGAAGCCAAACTCAGGTGCATAAGTAGTTGGGTAAAACACCCCGCGGGGATGCGCCCGGACTCATCAGATCGGGGAAGCGCAGCCGAGTTGAGGCCTGCATGGTGCTTGGATCTGTGACCCCGGGGGAGGGGTCACCCTTTACAAATCAGAATTATTTTTTAGAATCTTAATGTTTCCTGGAGGAATCCAATAAGCTACAAAGCTCTTTTTCACAGATGTCCAAGTAGGTTCACAGATGTCCAATCAGACTCATCTCGGTCTCCTGACCTGGTATTCCAGTCTCGGTACACTCCACTAGACCATGAAGGTTGCGATAGGGGCTGGCGGGGCTTAGGGGGTTGGCAATCGGGGCCACTTGCGGCAGCATCCACGGACAACGAATCGATGCCTCTCAGGTTGAGGACAGGGAGCTGTGCAGTGATTGCGACACGTGACCAGTATTAAAGGTGACCGGCAGCAAAGGGCCGACGGTGGTGGTGGGAACACTGGGAGGTGCTCGGGGAAGAGGCGCAGCAGGATCCAACCGGACGTGACGCATCAGACGCTGGTCGGGTTGAAAGCCGTCTGAGTTGAAAGACGCGCCCTGACAATCAGAGAGAAGTGGAGAGATCACTGCAAGGTGGTGTAGGTGAAGGCAATGGACTAGGTTCCATTGCGGCTTGTGTAGGGCCCTGAGTTGAATTATTCGAACCGGTGGTCGCCGGTCTCAGTGGCAATATGAGTGACCGGCTTTAGGGCTGAACCGCAGATGCAAAATAATAATAGTAACTTTAAGAGGAAAAATCCATCGCTTTGAATGGAATGACAGGGCGTTTCAAGTTTCTGTTTACATATTAAACATGTTTTCCCCTTTCCAAGGCCACAGGCGTGTTCTTGTTTATGTGGGATAAAGCGGTGGTGTTCGACTGCTCAGGAAATGTGGTGGAGAGGAGGCACAGCTGGGATGCCCCCTTAATTTTCAGGGTCAGGGAGATACACATTTTTAAAATCATTTTGGATTTTTTTAAAGACAAGTTTTCATTTTCGGTGCAACAAAAACCAAACGAGGCAACACACATGTGAGCGATTACAATCAGGAAGAGAAGCCGCCCGTTCAAATTGGAACGTCACGGCTTTTAATTGGACCTCGCCCGCTCGCCTCGCCGTGGTAATTAACGACGAGGTTTGGTCGCTCGGCGTTTACTTGAGGAAAGCAGTGGGTCCTGCCCGCGCTTAGGGAGGATTAATTTGCCGAGGGAAACACGACTGGCTGTGAGCCAGCGATCGGCAACAAGCAAAACAAAGCACCCTCATTCAATTAAAGCCGTGCGACGGTTTGTCAACATTATCAACTTTCAAAGCACGCCCGAAAAGTGCCTCTCGCGGTCTCTGTTTTGCATCAAAGGGCCGCCCGTAATATCGTTTCTCTGCAGCCCTCTTTAGAGCGCGCTATCACGAGAGAATTTTGACACTTTGGAAATAACAGCAAACAGGAACAATCAAGCGGAAATTGGCAGTTGCCGACGGAGAACGTTTGAGAAGAGCGCCATGCCGAAGAACCTTTTTGCGCGCCCCTCGCTAATCGACATGACTCCGCTTGGCTTCGCGAAGGCTGCGCGCATCACGACGGGCAACGAGCTCGCTCAGCACTCTCGGGGCGGCGAAGTAAAGACACGCAACGCTTTTGATTGTTCCCACAGAAGCAAAATAAACAACCCGGCGGCGGCGAGGGCGGCGGGAGACGCGGGTGGGTCTCGCCCGCTCATTGTTCAGGACCTGCTGTTCGGTCTTCCCGTGGGAATGTCTGCTACCTCGTTTGAGAATATTTTTTTTTCTCCTTCTCATTTCAACGTTCGAATTGTTTTTTTTTTCTTTTCTTTTTAAAGGGGATCACGCCACACATTGAGATGCAGTAGCGGCTGCGGCGGCCGCGGTAAGCGGCAGCGGCAGCAGCAGCAACAAAAAGATCTCGAAGTGAAAAAGAGAATCGCGGGCTTGGTTACAAAGGAGACACTACACCGGGGCTGAACAAGGGGGGCGGCTGTTAAGTTGTTGCCGAGCCGCGGAGTTCAGGCGAGCCGAGACATTGCCAGGCAGAGTATCATTTGTGTGCTCGGAGGGACACGGCTCAAGAGCACTCCAGCGAGAGCCTCATGCAAGGTAATAAAGCCGCTTTTTTTCCCTCAAAGATTTATTCGTTATAGAAGGCGCTGTGCGCCCAGTGGTTGTCTTGGGTTCAGCGAGATCACCGGATTTACATGTTCTTTGTTCTCTCTGTGTTATTATGTTTGTGAATTAATAACCGAGGTGCACTTAAAATATATATTGTTTTTAAGTGGTTTATTTATTTTACATGGCTTCTCACGTGATTTAGCCGAGTGCCGCTCGCTGGAATGTGACAGCTTTTGGACGCCGGCGATTTCGCTGCGTAGATGTTTCGTGTTGATGAATAATGCAGCTGTTGGTGCTGCCTTGGTGCTCAAAGCCGCGATGCTAATTGTTTGCCGTAGCTTTAGGTTCTGATATAAGTTGAATTCCCGATTACCTTTCATGAATGTCGGCGCTGACGCTGATGAGCGTAACGGGTAACCACGCGGATTCGGGAACATAGCGCACGTTATTAGGACCTGTCGCTTGAAGGCGTGATGGCCATGAGGTCGAGACAAACCACAGAGTGGCAGCCAAAGCGGTGAACAAGTTCACAATTACCACCGCGGGGATGGAGCGATGAAATCAGCCGGTGCGGAGGAGCTAGCCGGACTGTTGCGTCGCAGGCATTGCGAGGGACGGCGACGGCTTGGCCAGGGACTTCATCCAGATGTTGGGAGAGTGAATTTCTGAAAGTTGAGTAAAGAACCCAGAGACTGGCGCGGGCAGGCAGCGCCAACTGTGACGCGTCCGGGTTTGGGCTGTGACGTCAGCGTGTCACGCTGGGGTGCTTCATGTCACCGTGGGGCAGCTGCGTGGAGACTCGCAAGCACGCGTGCGACGGCCTTGGTGCATAATGTAAGCGGCGATTATCGCGTTCCTCTCGGTTTTTTCTTTTTACAAAGGGAGAAGCTGGTCACTCTGGGAGGGCAACTTCACATTGTTGAAGGCGTGAGTAGATAGGACCGTTGTAAATAACTCTCAACTAAAATCACTCGCAGTCAAAACGGGTCACGGCGGTTTCCTGTTCAGTCGCAGTTAGGGCGGTGCTAATCTCCCGCTTACAGCCCAGAGCCAGTGGTGGAAATTCCGCATTCCCATAACAGATACGAGTCTTTTTCGGTAAAGTCACGTAGGTAAAAAATTTAAATAAATTAAATCACGACGTTTCGGGCGCAACACAAGCATCCTTCCTCAGGTGGGGACAACTTAGCCAAAGCACACCGCTTAAGTGTGTAGTGAAAGCACAACGCTTAAATGTGTCAGACACACTTAAGCGGTGTGCTTTCGCTAAGTTGTCCCCACCTGAGGAAGGACGCTTGTGTTGTGCCCGAAACGTCGTGATTTAATTTATTTAAATGTTTTACCTACGTGACTTTACCGAAAAAAACCAAAGAGTATGAATTCTTGCATTCACGAAAACTTTAAATCTAGAATTAGATGCGAGTCTGTTCTCGGAATGAACATTACTCCAGTACTGTTAACTTTTATGTTGTTAATTGGAGCCTTGACGTGAGCCGCAGTGGCCTGCACTTGATACCGATGCCATGTGACGTTTGGGCAATGTCCACTTTCTAGCAGCTTGTGGTGGTGATGACTTTGATTTGTGAAAGTTTAGCTCGTAACATTTTTGGCATTAAATGAAATCGAGCTCCGGTGCTGCTGCAGAGCAAGGTTGAGAGACGTCGAGTGGTGGCCGTTTTGACGGCAGTGCGCATTCGATTTATTCGAACGAAAATTAAAAACTCTTCATTTCAGGCCTAATTCAGGCTCGACTTAAATTACTCTTGTCGTGGCATCAATTAGGGTTGTTTAAAACCCGCAGAGGAAAATAGCAAGTCGGTAACACGTCCAATTTTGTTCCATCATAGTCATACTCATCAATGGCTCGTTAATTGAAACTTATAACGGTGCAACTTGTGCTGATGAAGACATTCTGTGTGGGGAGAATTTTACCCCCGCTGTGAAATTTTATAAACCTTTTCAATCAGTCGAGCCTTACACAGAGAGAGAGTGTTTGCATCTCGATGGCTTTCGCTTGATGAAATACGGGATTTGATTTCAATTGCATTGCGCAATTTCCAGCCAGAGTCCCAGGTGCTCAGTGTTGACTTTGGCCACACCTCGCTCATCCCCGAGATATGAGCGCCGCCTCCGGCTGTAATACGCCATTGTTTACTCGAATAAGAGGCGATCCGCCGCGTGATATGCCAGTGTTATGTAACACATCTGCTGCGGCAGGCTGCTGTCATCGCGCTCGTCCAGTGTTGGCGTGCGTTCGACGACGACGACGCCCACTGGTTGAGCCGGTAAAAGAAAAATTAAAGCCGCAGGGTCAGACAGGCAAGGACGGCCAGAGACGAGGCTCCGTGCTGATTGCGCCGCGGCCGTCCTGCGAGATGATAACAACCTCGCCTGGTATGCAGGAGGTCTTGCGTTCAATCCCGACCCTGACGCCTGCTGTATATTTTGAGTTTATATATTCTCCCTGTGGTTGCGTGGATTTTTCTCCGGGTCCTCCAGTTTTCCCCTCCACATTTAGAAACACGCGTTTCGAGTTTTTGTCTGCTATAAATTTCCACGTGATAAGCCACTTCGTTGAGCTCTCGTTTGTGGCCAGGTCGCGTATGAAAAAGAGCCACATAGCACAGTGGGGCCTTACCTGCTAAAATAATAAAATAAAACATAGATCTGCAGCCGCTTCCCATCAATCCTTTGCTGGCTGCTCGACTCCCCCATGGATCGTAAGGCGGGGGGGGGGGGTCGATTGAGGCGGGTGGTGGTTTGCCCATGCCTCACCATGCCGACTTGGTGTGGGTTAGCGAGGGCGAGGCGGTCTAGCGAGGGACGAGGAGCGTAGATGTGGGAACATAGAAGCACTGTACAATAATGGATTTTGCCGCACTGCTAAATTACGTTTCATGGGTTTTTTTTCTCTCCCGGTGTTTTTGTTTCCTCCCACGTATAAACACTCATTAATTAGTTGATAACGCCTCAATATATAGGGCCAATGTAAAGGAAGTGCCTTTATATTGGCCCTGGTGGCCTCAGCTGATGGAAAGCAAAGCATCCCCTGTGTCCGTGGCGTTATCCCGAGTCCCAGTTCACTCTGCGCTGCCCTCTGTTGAGAGCCCTGGAAATTTGTTGAAGAGCACTTGGGATTATTTGAGTCCCCTCCACATTATTTATGGTTCTTTCCACATGGTGCATCAAGCGTTGCGTGTGACTCGTACCAGCACAGTGCTTCAATCGTAAGAAAATACGTGAGCCTCCTTTATCCTTTCGATGGGTTTTGTACGGCGTCTTGAGATGAAATTGCATTTGGACGTTAAATGTGTGTCATATCACGTGTGCTGCACTTACTCTACTACTTACATAACTCGTGGGTTTTCTCTCCGGTTTCCTCGCACATGTTTGAACGGTCACGAATGGAGTTGGTCAAAGATCCTTATATAGGATTACAGAACTTGGGCAATTAATGTTGCTGGTTCTCGCTGCCTTCCCGTTTGTCTGTCCTTTCTCCAGCCCCTCCACGCATAAACTGGGCACTTACACATTCTACAGCATGTTGAGAGACAAATTGCATGAATTACACCACTATTTGAAAAGACAAAATTGTTGTTACTCATTTAGTTATTACTCGATTAACTTGAACTGGTTGGCACCACTATTTAAAAAGAAAACGATTGTTGTTGCTCATTTAATTTCAACCGTGATGATGGGTACAAACTTAGTAATCATTGGAAAGATGTTATCAACCACGCAAAAAAGACTTAATTACACTTTTTTGGACTATCTTATCTGACAGGCACTATTTTACTTTACTTTACCGAGTGTTAACATCCCCAGTTATTTTTTGGCAGTGCTCTCTTCATTGTTCAGCCAGCATTGGTATAAACATGGGCATTTTCGTTCTTTTGTCTATCATGTGTATCAGACCTCCCCTCCCCCCTCTCTGTCCATTGTGTTGGCGTGTACAGCAGCAACCTCGTCCAAGCCGGAGTCCATTGTTTTTCATTGGCTACCACATTCTGATGAGCCCCCCACCTCTCCTCCCCCCTTCAACTTGCTTATAAGGGATTACTTCTTGAATCATTGCCTCACTTGATGCAGCTAATTCGGCTGTGACGGTCCCACCTGATGACGGAGACTTGTGTTGCCTCCGAAACGTCGTGATTTTTGTTTTATTTTATTTTCATTAATTTTGATGTTTTACCTACGTGACTTTATCGAAAAAACCTAAGAATATTTAATTATATGATTACTCAAATAACTTGAAACGGTTAAAATAAAACCGTACAACATGCTTGCTTTGAAACATTCCGTGGCATGGGGAGGCCTTCAACCAGCAGTGGAGCGCACACGTGCACACATCTCACATGCCCTTTCCCCTCCCTGTGGCCATTTATTCGTCGGCGCAGAAGCAGCGCAAGCGGAAATCGGACGGCGACGGGGGCCCCCCCGTGCTCTCCCGCCAGCCTCTGCTGCCCTCGCCCGTACTTCTGCCCTCTCCACCACTGCCCCCGACGCCTCCCCCGGCTCCTCCCCCTCTGCCGCCGCCGCCGCCGCCCGAGCGCAAGGAGCCGCCGGCGCTGGAGGCCCCGAAGCGCTCCGAGGCGGCGGAGCCCGAGAAGGAGGCGGCGCAGAGCGGGGCCGCTCCGGCGCCCGGGGCAGGAGACTCGAGCGGCTCCGGTCAGCACGGCGAGGGCGGCGACGTGGGGCCGGGCGAGCAGGCCGGCGCCGCGGCGGCCACCGCCACGGAGCTGCAGCAGGAATACCAGGTGAGACGTCGGCCGTGCCAGCGCCAGGTCAAATTGAACCTTGCACGATGGCAGGTGAGAATTTACCCGTGCTGGTGCTGGGCGAGATAAATCACCTGCGGGACGTCGTCATCCATGTGAACGCTGGGTGAGAAGTCGCGTGCGTAGCCACGGGTGAACGTTGATCAACGCCGGCCCGCGTGGCGAGCACTTAGGCGAGATCTTCTGTGCAGAGGCACGGGTGAGAAATTTGCCATACGAATGCTAAGTGAAAACTTCCGTACACGAGCACAGGTCAGCACAGGTGAGGACAAGTGAGCACGTGTCAGAACTGTTTTTTGTGTGTCTAGTTTGTTGTCCTTCCCCCACATCTCTCATTAGCATAGTTGGCGACATATGGTGCAAACGAAGTTCAACATACATACATAGATAACAGGTACGGCATTTGAGCAAGTTCCATTGGCAGTGGCAGCTTTAGGTAAGTGGATGCGGAACTGAGCCTTTAATTATTCCAGAAACGTTAACTGTTTAAAAAAGAAAAACTAAACTAAAGCTTTAAACTATTTGTATTTAACCAGGTAAGGCCTACTGAGCTATATCACTCTTTTTCAGAAGCCACAAATGATAGTTCAACAAAGCGGCTTATCACGTGAACATTGATAGCAGCCAAATACTCTAAACGCGTGTTTCTAAACATGTTTCTAAATATGCGTTTAAGTCGTCGTCACAAGAGTAAATTATTGAGCCGGAGGCTAAGTTATTAATTTGAGAGATTTTCAGGCCACATTCCTCCACGCTTACCGGTCACATGCTTCACTCGGCGGCATCCGAACGTCACGAGTGCGGCATTCTGCCTGAAAGCTTCACTTGTTGGAGGCTTTCAATGAACGGCAGAAAAATGCTCAAGTCCATACGGCGGGCTTGTCGCGACTTGTTGGTTGAACCGGTTACAACAAAAAAATCTATATAATTATCAGCAGAGGTGGGACAAAGTCATTGTTATGCAAGTCCAAGTCGAGTCGCAAGTCATTAAATTCATGACTCGAGTCTGACTCGAGTCCAAGTCACATGACTCGAGTCCACATCTCATAGGTGGGACAAAGTCATTGTTATGCAAGTCCAAGTCGAGTCGCAAGTCATCAAATTCATGACTCGAGTCTGACTCGAGTCCAAGTCACATGACTCGAGTCCACACCTCTGATTATCAGGTCAACCGAAAGTCACCATTAATGTGCCGTTAAGCGGCACCCACTCGAAACAATCCTCGCCGTTGTTAAAATGGTGGGACGCGCGGCTGGATTTCTGACCCCGTGTTTGTCTTGCCGAGTAAACCCCATGGTGAAACATTCACTGGCCATCTCGCTTGCGATGCCACATCCAATCACGACTCCTGAGCCACATCTGGGCAGCGCTCTTGATGGCATCCACCTGAGTCGGTGTTCAGGGGCTCTGTGCCAGTAGAATGCCTTCGCCTGGCGTACTTTACCGCCAGGAAAATCAACATACCACCGGTGCTTCTGGCAGACAGCTATGAAATTCGTTTTCCTCTTTATTTTTCCTTCCCGACGTCCTTGCCGTCCGGTTTTGTCCAGATATATATTTTTGTTGCGCTGAAAATGCAATTTTGAATGCTCGCGCATTGAATGGGGAAGCCAAAAAATGTGGCATGGAATGGGTCCTTCCCCAGAGCCGAGCACGGCGCCATGACCTCGCTAAATGGCCGCCCGTTTGAGGGAGCCTAGTGGCACAGACTCTGACCCCACTCAGCTCCGGGGTCTGCAGCGCTTCGGATTTCCCTCTCCAAGTCATTCAATCTCCCCTCTTGCAAATTAATGAAATGGATGTCAAGTTGGGTTTCCATTTATATGTTGATTACAGCGATATGGCATTACCCGCACATTACGCACGACGCGGTGAGCCTCTGGGCGGTGCACCCCGGGGGAGTCGGGGAGCTGGAGACGTGCGGGGTGCAGAGTTTACCCAACTAAAACTCAATGGAACCACCAGTGTCGTATAACGATAATGTATACACTGGTTCATTATGCCTGATAAAGAAATTGTCATTCACCACTCCTAACGACGCTGTAATCGCGTAACGAGCCTCGCTCCTGCCGTCTCCGCCCCTGGACAGGCGTCTTTCGTTCAGCGCTGGTACGAATAACACGAAGCCATCGCATTTAAAGAATGCGCTGGGTTTATTTTTCTCAGCGAGACGTTATTCGACTGCCGTTGACGTTGGGCAGACGGCCGCCGTGTTCGCGTGCGGCGGTGGGACGTCGGCGCCGTTGCCCGGTCCCCCCTTCCCCCGAGCCTCCAATACGCCCCTGGTGTTCCGAACGCTCTCTAATCCAATTGGCCAAACATCGCGGTGAAGGAAACCTCCTGAAATGCCCTTCATAGAGTCTCAACACTCTCAATACCCATCGAGGACATGATCTGTCAATTCCCCGCCTACAGCTTACATCTCCAATTAGCACGGTTGGCTACGTGTGGTGTAAAGGAAGTTCAGCATACAAACATCAGTCTAACAAAGTGATATCTGAACGGGTCCTGGGCACCACTCCGAACTCACCGGTGTGGTCAAACAGCCCCTGTGACGGGCACAGAGTGGGGAGTCCTTCATCCAGCAGTGGATTAACAATGGGATATAAATCGTAATTATTGTTATATTTGCTCTTGTTATTTCAGCTGAACAGTGCCCGTGGAGTGTGTGTGCATAAGACTAAGATCCAGGCCGCATGAACTGGTTAAAAATATTGCTCGTCACGCTTGCCTTGCAACGCAAACCAGGAAATCGGTCTCTAATTTTCTGGCCTTGCAGCTCGTTTCACGCTCGTTCATTAAGACGTGTTTATGTATTGATAAAGTACAAAGACAAAGATCCCCGTATAGCCTTTTACAGACTGTTGGGGAAAGTGCCGTTCGCGAGCACCTATGATGCTGGCATGGCACACGAGGGGGCAGTGGCCACCACTATGCCCGGCCGCCTTTGTCTCCCCAGATGTTTACACATTGCCCTACGTACTCATATGAGACTGAGTCAACCCAGAGGAGGTTCAGGACCAGTTCAGATAATTGTTAATGGCGTTGGCCGTGAATGGGAATTGAATTCTGATTACCGGGTTTGTAGCGCAGCGTGTTAACTGCTGCACCGCTGCTCCCCATGATATAGTACTAACACACACACACGCGGAGAGGAAGCGATGGTGTGTGCCTAGCGCATTGCATTACGAACCCAGTTACCCGAGTTTAATTCCCGGCCGCGGCTAACATCAGTGATGAGCGATATCTGAGCCGGTCCATGACGATCATGCCTTCTCCAACCCACACGACTGACCAGTGTGGTGAAGTATGGTCAATCAACTCCCGTGACTGACACGGCGTAAGGCGGTCTTCATCCAGCAGTGGATTAACACTGTACACAAATATAGAGCAGCACATTACGTTGCTAAAGCACATTTAATTTTATTATAATGGTACGAGTATATGTGTTAATAATAATAGACTTTTTTTGCTGTTAAAATTGAGCAACTTTGACCAGCTCCCCTGTGTAAATGGAATTTTTGGTTTTTCAAAGTGGGGGGCTAAAGTCTTTAGTTTTCCCTCCCCGATCGCAACATTCACCCACTCCTGGTAGACCCATGCCCACTCGCAGCCTGGTGCTGTATTCACCTAGCGCCGCACAGGGCCAAGCTGCCATCAGGGGGTTCCCTAGGCCAAAACCTGCATTGTTATCATATTATACACGTCTGCCAAGCAGGGACAGAGGGATGGGGGGAGGCGGGGCGGTGGGGGGAGCGCAATTTCTGCCCTGCCCTCCCCCTCCACGCGTTTCCCGACCGCTGCTCACGGGAGGCTGTTCCGGCAGGATGGCTACGGGTTCCGGATCGGAGAGCTCGTGTGGGGGAAGATCCGGGGCTTCTCGTGGTGGCCGGGCCGCGTCGTGTCCTGGGAGGAGGCCGAGCAGTACTACTGGTACTTCACGGAGGGCACGCGCTGGGTCAAGTGGTACGGCGACGGCAAGTTCTCACTGGTGAGGGGAGCGCCTGCCGTGGCGGCGGCGGTGGCGGTGCCCGCGGAGTTGGTGGGCTCAATACTACGATAAGTCGGCGTAGAGGAGGCCGCGTCGCTCGAAAGTCGGAGCGCTGAGCGGGCACATCCGGGATCCTCGGGTCAAATCCAGCCTGCTGCCTGTGGTTGATCAAAACGGCTTCACGAGGGTTGGTGGTCTCAGCCCGACCACCGCGAATGTCCGGCGGGAAGAATTCGGAGGTCAGAGCGCTGAGCTTGGCACCACGGAGATCCTTGCTTCGAATCCAGGCAGCCACCAGTCATGAAACGACATTCTGAATTGTAGCGAGTTGACTGACTCGGTCAGTAAAAAACTCATCCCATAAAATGTTGCTTCTGCACTCAATGTGGCTAATTTCCAGCTATGAGAATTCAACTATCAGATGAACAGATTCACTATTGTGCAACGAGCGTTACTGCCTTAGGTGATGTCTGCTTTGAAACAATTGAAGAAGTAACCGGGGTGTGCCCACCCTCCCTTCCTTTGCCCACAGGTGCCTGTGGAAAAGCTTTCCCTCTTCAGTAAGTTTGAAGAGAACTTCCACCAGCCAACATACGCCAAGCAGCTCATCTACCGCAAGGCCATCTACGAGGCGCTGCAGGTGAGCGAACGCTCGTCACGTGCGCGGGAGCCACGCGTCGCGACGACATCATGCAGTGAATACGATGGCATTTAATGCGCGGGGGGGGGGGGGAGGGCAGAAAACGCACGCACGCGCGTCGTGTACGGCGCGTACGGGCAGCGCACCACGGGCCGCCTTGACCGCCCACCCCCGCCTTGACCGCCCCCGCCTTGACCGCCCCCACCTTGACCGCCCACCCCCGCCTTGACCGCTCCCACCTTGACCGCCCCCGCCTTGACCGCCCCCGCCTTGACCGCCCCCGCCTTGACCCCCCTGCCTTGACCGCCCCCGCCTTGACCGCCCCCGCCTTGACCGCCCCCGCCTTGACCGCCCCCGCCTTGACCGCCCCCGCCTTGACCACTCCCGCCGGCTCTCCCGCAGGTCGCGAGCCGCCGGGCCGGCAAGCAGCTCCCGCAGCTGCCGGAGGGCGACATGGACCACAACGAGGGTGACTTTGCGGCCCTGCTGGAGGAGCGCCTCAAGCCACTGATGGAGTGGGCGCTGGGCGGCTTCCCCCCCAAGGGGGCCAAGGGCCTGGAGCCGCCCTCGGGGGAGCCGTCGCCAACGCCGTGCGTCGGTGAGCCTCCGCGCCGGGCTGCGCCATCGAAGTCGGAAAACATTAGTCCTCGTACACGTACGCGATTCGTATTTATGTGCATGTACGCGTTTGTACATGTACACGATTTGACGTCCATAACCAGGGAGCTTAAAAATTGCTGTTTGTATTTTCCTGGGCATATTATTTATATGTATGTATAAATGATGGGTAAATACATTCACATTTTGAAAAAAATATATATTGAAATAGCCACGTCAGCTTCAAGCGTGTTCACACGTTAATCTTGCCTCTATTTTTATTTCCGTCTCTCGCGGCGCCGTGAATGATTTATGGGGCACGGTGCCGCGCGGAGGTCAGAGCAGAGGCCTGGAAGGGGGGCGGGGTGAAGGGGGGTCGGTGGGGGGGGCAGGGAGGGCGGCAGGGGAGGGGGCTCGCAGGCAGCAGCGGTCGGGAGACTTCACGATGACCATCGTGTCCCGGCGGAGTATGAGCACCAATGCATAGAGAGCTGATTACAAATAAAGTCTTAATCTCTGTCCTACTCAAATTGGCGTTGAGACATCTTCTATTTACAGCTTTTGAGCCAGTGGTGGAAATTCCACAAACCTATCCAGATGACAACCACTGTTGTCTTCCCACAATGTGGTAGCTATTTTATTGACCTGGGAGGGATGATGAGTTGAGTCAACCCCCAACCAGGATTTGAACTCGCAACCTTCTGATTGCGGAGCAACCCGCTCTGGAGTTGAGCCATCTGGTCAGTTGGAGAAGCGTGTGCTTGAAATTATACCGAGAGACAAAAGAGAGGAACGTGTGGATTCAAGAACACACGTGGGTCGGAGTCATCGTATGAACTGGTAGGAAAAGTAATTGGCCACGGGCAGCACACGTCACCAGACGGCGGTGAACCCCAACCGGGCGAGTGTTGTTGTTTTGCCCCAGTGCGGCAGAGCCACTGCCCGATGCGTCTGCCCATGGAGGGCCCCCCGCTGCTCAAGCGCAAGCTCGTGGACTCCTACGTGTACGTGGACCGCAAGCGCCCACTGCTGCCCAAGAAGCCCAAGCCGCCGCCGCCCATCAAAGCCAAGCAGATCAAGCTGGCCGGCCTGCGGGGTGCGTGGGCGGTTTTTGCCGCACGCACACAAATCACGCGCACGCACGTACGCGCACGCATGATATGCGGGGATGGAGATCCCCTGCGGAGCCGTGCACGGCCGCTGGGTTGATGAGTTGTTAAGGACGAGCGTGGTGCACGACGGGGTGGCGAGGCCAGCATCGCCACATCGGGAACTTGTTTACGGCCGTGTCGACCTATGGGAGGCCCACAACCCGTGCAGATAACACTTTGATGCTGGTCGTGGTTGGGAAGTGAACTCAGGCTGCCGGGTTCCTAGCGCGATATGAATACTCACACACAACTGTACAAAGACAAAGATACCCTTTATAGCCTTAGCAGACTGTTTGGGCAAGTGTTTTTAGCGAACACCTATGAAGGCTGGAAATGCACACGAGGGGTAGATGGCCAGAACCATGCCCGGGCGCCTTTATCTCCCCAGTGACGATGTGCACACACCACACCAGGTACTCATTTGAGGCTGAGTCGACCTAGAAGATGCCCGCGACCGGTTCAGATAATTGTCACTGATGTTGGTCTCGAACTTGGGTCGCCGGGATTCGTAGCGCAGCTCGCTAACCACGACGCTACCGACTGTACACATGCATATGCTGTGCACACTCGCAGACACAGGCATGCACGCAGGTGAGCAGCGAGTTCTGAATAAGCACAACTATCGCAGGTGAAGTTTCCCATCGGTGCAGAGGCCCCACCGCGTAGAACAGCTCAGCGGCTTCCCGCCTCGTGCCCGCTCGTTTCGCCCTGGGTAACGCGCCCTCCCTCCCATCTCGTTGCAGACCAACACATTTACGAAGTCCGGCGGAAAAACAGAAACATCGAAGGTAAAAGCAGAGTGGAGCTTCACGCCTCTCCGCCTCTGCCACTGCAGCGCGATGGGCGTGTGACAGCCACGCAGTCGGAAAGTTTTGATAATTAGTAATCAACGGGTATCACGCGCGCCTGGTTTTAAGAAAAGGACGTCGACCGACCGCTCCGTTGCGATCCCGGTGCCAAAGCCGCTCGACCGCGCGCGATATTTTTCAACTCCGTTGTGACGTGTACCCTTTAAGAAGACCGATGTGCGATGGGACGGCGTTCGGCGTCCGTAACCGTGACTCTGCGTCGTTGCCAGATGTGTGCATCGCGTGCGGCAGCCTTGACGTGATCACCCACCATCCGCTGTTTGAGGGCGGAATGTGCCAGCCGTGCAAGGTGAGACCGCGCACTTCGAGCCGAGCGGCATCGTCGCGCGCCTCGCGATCACCGCGCCGGATTTGTTCTTGCTCCCATTTCTGTTTGCTTCCATCGCTGTGCTTTTTTCTTTCGTGCTTTCACTTTGCCATTGTGGTGACCCCCCGCGTATCTCACTCGTGCACACAAGCCTATGTCCTGGTCTCTCGAAATCTCACCAGGTTCGACAAAAATAAACTTGAAGACGTGGTGCGTCTGACAGTAGCCTCGCAATTGTGCTTTTGGCGTATCGTACACATTTGTTGTGATATTTGTAAAGTGGTGTTGCTTTTACTTGTACGGTGTGTAGATAATGTACTGATCTACCACACTGGTGTACAATTGTTTTGGTTAAACAAAAAACTCAACACGTTCGTCAATACCACGATGGCTTTAAAACAAAAAAAGACATTATTGACGACGTTTCAGGAAATGGTCTTTCTTCACCGCGCAAAAGCAAAGAAATGAACCAGAGTTGAGGTCAAACGGGCCGTGACCCCACCTGGCTAGAGAGACCCTTGCTTTGGGCAGTCATCTGGGGCGTGTTGAACGAGCGACTCGGTGACTCGGAGACGGCCCCACTGCGCTGCTGCGGCAAGACAATCAAACTCGTCGCTCCGTACGCGGCACCGCCAGTGCGGCCGCCAACGGCGGGGGCAGAGGGCGGGGAAAAACGTCGTTCGCAAAAATGTATCCGGTGGTGATCGCGCCCCGCGCACTCTCTACCTTCGTTTTTCCACAGAGCACCTTCATGGAGTGTGCCTTTCAATACGACGACGACGGCTACCAAGCCTACTGCTCCGTCTGCTACGGCGGCGGCGAGGTGCTCATGTGTGGCAACAGCAATTGTTGCAGGTGGGGGTCGTCGATGGCACCCGCCATGCTTCCGCGTCGCTTCGCCCGCCGTGTTCCGTCGGCACCGGGCCGCGGGTGATCGTTTGGGGAAGCTGCCCCCACTGAGGCGCCCTCGGAGATGAGGCTTGCGAGAAACTGACACCCCTGCGTCCCTCCCCCTCACCGCCTCCACTTCTATGTATGTTGAACTTCTTTCACACCGTACATAGCCAACCGTGCTATTTGAAGGTGTGGGGGAAGGACAACAAACTAAACACGAAAAGCGGTTCTCAAGAAATTAGTTTTCAATCTTCTATGGCCCAATGAGTACTGTCCTAACATAAAACTGGCTCGACACGCAGGGGTAATATTTAGCATTAGGGGTGCAATGGTTTGTTACGATTTAGGGTTATAATTTGACTTGATAATCGGCATTTTTATTTACATTGCAGTGACTACAGTGGCCTCTAGTGGCTGGAGTGAGTACCTGCTTGTGGTGTGCAAACATTGCTACTAGGGAGACAAAGGCGGCCGGGCACGGTGCTGGCCACCCCACCCCCTCGTGTGGCGTGCCGGCCTTCACGGGTGCCACTCGCTAACAGGTCTTGCCCCAACAGTCTATTAAAGGCTCTACGGGTGGACCTTTGTCTTTGTGTGCGCGGTGTCGCACGGCGCAGGTGCTTCTGTGTGGAGTGCGTGGAGATGCTGGTGAGCGTGGGCGCGGCCAAGTCGGCCATCGCCGAGGAGCCGTGGAGCTGCTTCATGTGCCGGCCCAAGGGGGCGCACGGCATGCTCAGGCGCCGCGACGACTGGGCCAGCAAGCTGCAGAACCTCTTTACCAACGCGCACAGCCAGGAATACGTCAGTGGCAGCGCAAACGCACGTGAACACAGGCGATCGCGCACGCGCTCTCACGCACACTCGCACACGCGCACGCCCCAGCGTAGCATCACGCTTGTCCTTGGGAGACGGACACGAGGCCGAGCGGTCTCGTGCTTGCATTGAGCGTGGAGCAACAACCCTGAGTCGGCGGCGGAGATGATTGTTTTCACGAGACAAACGCGGTTCAGTTGCGCACAAAGTGGTACTCGTTTTTTATTGAACGTGCAGGGATGATGGGCTGAGAGTCGTCCCACTCCGACTCGGCGTTGAACTGAGCGTCCCCTTCCGATTGGAGGCTGTGACACACTCGGCCACATTCCAGTGAACACGCCAAAGTTGGACCACCGTTGGCGCGTGGTTGACACTGTTGGAAAAAAAACGCCGGCCCCGACGTTTATGCATGTGCATGCAGACACCGGGTACAACGCAGGCTTAGCGGTGTGCTCACGTTCTGCCGCCCCGTGGCCACGTGGGCAACCACGGTCCAGAAGGAATGCGTTTCACTCGCGATGAGTCGCAATGATTCCCTCATCACGGAAGCAAGACCCCGCAGATGAAATGTTTCAAATAAAAAATATTGGTGATGCAATTTTAATTTCTCAAATAAAGATGAAATGAGATACACCTTCGTCATTGTCTCAATAAGTTCTGTTTGTGTTCATCTGAGCCACATTCAGTAACTAATTGTTACACTTTACAGCCCTTTGTCAATCCACTGCAGGATGAAGGCATCCCCATGCCTTGTTTGTCGTGGGGGTTGTTGGATCATGATTCACGACATTGACAGTGTGGGTTGGTGAAAGCAGAGGTCACAGACTTGTTTAGATATCGCTCACCATGGCTGGGAATTGAACATGAGCTCGAAGCGCACTGCACTAATCAATGCACTACCGTGCCCCTAAATATATAAGTGTTTATGTGACATTAATGTGTGACGTTTTACATTATTTTTTGTTATTTCGTATCAATTTCAAATTGTCTTGATTTCACAATGATCTTATTTTGTGTGCTGTATGTTGGCATAGATCTTGTGTAAATGACCAATATGTATCCAAAATATTTTTTATTAAATATAAATTGCAAAAAATATGTTGGGTTTTTTTGGAATATACGTTCCAACCCTAACCCAAATTGCAAAATGAGAGGCACCTGAAAGAGCTCATGTCACAGAGGGGCATGGTCCGCGCGCGTGGCACATGTCGCATGCTCGCTGCTGTGGACACCTCTGCCGAGGTCCGCGTGATGCGCGGAGAGCTCGTCAATGTCCGTGCACAGCACGCTTCGAAGAGCCACCAAACGTCCTGGTTTGGCAGGGCCAGTGCCAGTGGTTTTGGAAAGGCTATCCCGGTATTTAAATCTAACGCCCTCATGACGCCGGCAAAGGGCAGGGCTGCCGGAGTAGTGGGCGGGGTTACCTGGGTAGTGGGCGGGGCTACCTGGGCAATGGGCGGGGTTACCTGGGTAGTTGGCGCAGAGGAGTAGCTGGAGCCAACGTGAGATTGAGCGAGGAGGAGGCCGCTCACTGCATGGGCGGGGCTAGTGGCTGAGTGGGTGTGGCTATGTAGAAGTGGGTGTGGCTCACGGATTCGTTGCCAGCTCACCTTGTGTTCTGGATAA
The DNA here is from genome assembly GCF_964198595.1 of Lampetra fluviatilis. Lineage (NCBI taxonomy): Eukaryota > Metazoa > Chordata > Hyperoartia > Petromyzontiformes > Petromyzontidae > Lampetra > Lampetra fluviatilis. The sequence continues at coordinate 22,907,569 of NC_136279.1, read as the reverse complement.
GCCTGCCAGAAACATGGTAGCTTTATGCATGCTGTTCGCCACTGGGTGGCATGCTCACCGTACGCTTGTTGTTGGGTTTTGCAGCCCATCCCAAAGATATACCCGCCAATCCTCGCCTCCCAGCGCAAGGCCATCCGTGTCCTCTCCCTGTTCGACGGAATCGCTACAGGTGCTTTGGCTTCATTGCTACATGTGTGTATCCGTGTGTGTTGTTTGTGTTCATATGCCTGCCCTGCGCTACGAAACACGACCAACACCAGTTACGATTATCTGAACTGGTTCTGGGCCTCCCTTAGGTCGACTCAGCCTCAAATGAGTACCTGGTGTGGTGTGTAAACATCGCCACTGGGGAGACAAAGGCGGCCGGGCGTGGTGCTGGCCACCCACCCCCTTGTGTGCGGTTCCAGCCTTTATAGATGCTCGCTAACTGCACTTGCCCCAACAGTCTGTTAAGATTATACGGGGGATCTTTGTCTTTATGCCCTGTACACTGTCTCCAGATGCTTGCCGAGCAGAGGTCCACAGGCCCATAATGCCAAGCGACCAACAACAAGCAGTGCCCTTAAAGTTGCCATAGATAAGAGCAACTTGGGAAAAGAGACTGTGGGCAAGAAAGTGTTGTTGACGTGCCGTGTGGGTGGCTAGGGGCGCAGTAGAAATGAGACAAAGCAAACCATCTGCTTAACATCAGAGGAGGAATCAATGAGTGAAGTACTATTTGACGCGATCATCAACCATGATCAATCCACTGGTGGATGAAGGCCTCCCCAAGCCATTGCCACATATTATGACCTCGAAATGCAAAAATCTGCTTCACACCTGCGCATCAGCCGCGCAATTAGCTGATGTATTCAATGCCATATAAATGGCAATTATCATTAAAATAGTAGCTGAAAACATTTCCGCATCTCTTGCAAAATATGTCTGACAACCATAAAATACTGAGTGTCTACGCAAAGCAATTAGAAATCATTACCTCCGAATTATACCGTGCACGGGAAAGTTTAGCGTCAACTTATTTGTTAAACATGTTATATTTAATATATATGTTTGTGCATACCTCCGATGGTAATCAATTGTTTTACATTACAGTTTTAATTGCCCCCTTTTTCCTAATTCATTAACCGGCCCAGCTTTGCTCATTCCTCAGCTTCTGTGATTTCACCGTTGCAGCTGAGCGAGTGTGCGGCGGACGAACGAGCGAGCGCACACCCGTACCACGGTTGTACTTCCGTGTTTAACTAGGGCGCCATGGTAGCGAGATGTTAACTACCTCGCCTGGTATACAGGAGGTCCTGGGTTTGATCCTGATCCTGACGCCTGCTGCATGTTCACTCTTCCCGTGGTCGTGTGGATTTTTCTCAGGGTCCTCCGGTTTTTTCCATCCACATGTCGAGTATTTGGCTGCTATACATATCCACGTGATGATAAGCCACTTCGTTAAGCTATCATTTGTGGCCAGGTCGCTTTTGAAAAAGAGCTTTATACCTCAGAGGGCCTGACCTGGTAAAATCAAAAATAGTTTTTAATCGTTTTAACTACTCACTGTTTAACTACTCACTGTTTAACTACCCCCACCCACCCCCTGCTTTCTCTCCACCATGATATTAAATTTGGTTATTCATTTAATTTGATAAAAGTTCAAGCTCCATAAACTTCTCCACATTGGGGCACGTGGGAAATTGTAGCTCCGCCAGTGTGAAGGGGTCTCGGTCCATTCTCTAACGTGGAGTAACGCACTCCTCTGCGACGGTTCCCAATGGATACGCCATCTCATGACATGACGCTGGTAGCACGCAAATAATAATTCATAGCTCTTTTGTTGATCCAATGCTGGACGAAGGCCTCCCAACCGTGGTCACGATAGCAGAATTGAGAGCTTCATTTTTAACTTTAGACCTCAGCTGCTGCCCGTACCATCACGCGCGTGTCCCCCGCTAGGTCTCCTGGTCCTCAAGGACCTGGGTATCAAGCTGGAGCGCTACGTGGCTTCCGAGATCTGCGAGGACTCAATCGTGGTGGGCACCGTGCGACACGAGGGCAAGATTACCTACGTGGGCGACATTCGCAACCTGACGCGCAAACACGTGAGTGGGCCTTGCTTGCGGCCACCGCCAGAGTTGCCGGATCGCCGCGACACGGCGGCACGACGGCGATACGGTGCATGACCTGAGGCAGCCCGAGCGACTTGTCGCCCGTTTCTCTCAAGATCGCAAAACCGCGGTTGTCGTTTTTAGAAAGAGCTTGATTCCTGATGAAAAATGTTCATGAATTTTTCATGCAGGAATTCAAGTTTGAAATCAATAGCTGTGTTACACGTTAAACGTGCTTGGTTTTCCCGCTTCGGAGCTTAAAGTAAGCCAGGACTATTGAAGTAGTTGATTGAATAATTTATTATGTTCCTGATGGCGTGCGTGCCTTATTGTAAAGTTGCGGTGATTAGAAGATGGGCGTTACGTTGCGTCAACTGCAGTTAATTAACGTTTAAGGCATCTTTATGTCTAATGGAAATACGGCAAAGAACAAAATCTATTTCAAATGCAAAATATAATTACACGGTTGTAGAAAACTGATATCGGGGTAACAGTGAAATCGTGAAAACGTATGTTATATCCTGAGACTGATTTCGCGGCAGTCCAACAAAATAATAATAATCTTTCCTTTCACCAGACAGGAGGATGTGAAAAGGTATAAAGCCTCTGTTACACAGAAACCATGGGTGCCCGTGTGAGCTAAGCGCCACCATTTCATTTTTGTAATCGCACCATTTTCATCGGGGAGTCATTGGCCTAGAACGCTTGACGTGGGCCCGGAGCAAGCAGTGAACCGGGGGCTGCCTGTGTCCCACGACTGTCCCCTCTCAGCTCACCTCTCCGCGTGCTGACGTCACGATGCACACGTGCGCACGATCGTTCACGATGTAGGACCGGGCGTCTTGGTGTCACGTGAGCAGTTCATGTGCACGCACCCGACAGCCAACGGCCGCCCAGCTGCCCGCTTGCCCTCGCCTCCCGAGTCCCAAAACCACGTAGCACCGCCGCCCTCTGCGCACGCCTGCGCTGTCCATGCCTAAGGCCGGCGCTGCCAGGGCCCCCAGCCGACCGCCAGCGCTCGCCTCCTGTGTCGCCCCCCCCCCCCCCTTTTCAAAGCCTAGCGCCTGGGCCCCTTCGGCTTGTGGCCCCGGTGGAGTTAGCGCTGCCTGCGTGCTCGATAGCCACACAATGGGAGAGGGGGGGAGTGGTACCATGGTGCTTAGGTCATTGCGTTCATTTCCCTGCCATGACTACCATCAATGACTTAGTGATATCTGAACCGACCCCTTCATAAACCCGCAGTGACCAGTGTGGTGAAGTATGATAAAAAAAAAACACCCATAGCCGACATTGAATGGGGAGGCCTTCATCCAGCAGTAATATGAGAAAGGACTGGAAAGTATTCTTTGTTAGTTTCCGTATCTTATCGTTACGTTGTTTATGTACGACACCAGAATACGGTGACTTACACTTATTTTTAAAGCGACATTTTCTTCGACATCCCGTCTACAGGCGACGAATTCGCTCCATCCCACAATGCTAGCTGATGACATAACGCATGCTTACTGTGCCATACCAGGGCAAAATGCTAATGAAAGATTTCCATCTTTGTAAAATTTATAAGAACAATCATCTTTTGTTACTAGCCTTGCGAAGAACGAAAAAAAATCCCAAGTCATTACAAAGGCCTGCTGTGTTTTGTACAGTGTTGAATTAAAACGACCCACACGATGCACCATATTTCAAATCGCCCAACTTTTCCAACTCGCAGTGATTGCAGACTTGACAAATCCGTTGCGTAAACACTCTGTAATCCCCGCCGAGGCTCGCCATGCGGGCTTAACCAAAGCCCGGCACGCCGCCGGCCACTACCGCCACCACCACCGCTACTTGCCACCCCCTGGGCACGGCCGCCGGGCCCAGGGGGGCAGCCGCCGGGCCCAGTCACCACGGCGGGGCGCTCGGCTCGCAAGGTCCGGTGGCACAAACAGCTGAGCCCGGTGGGCTCTCTTCTCTCGCAGATCCTGGAGTGGGGGCCATTTGACCTGGTGATCGGAGGCAGCCCGTGCAACGACCTGTCCATCGTCAACCCTGCCAGGAAGGGTTTGTATGGTGGGCGTTCCAGCGCAAGTGCTAGTAGCTAGCACGCGTGCCCACGATTTCATTGTCTAGTTCATTTTCAAGCGTGAAAGCAGCGGTCAGTGAATGGGGGCAAAAACAACTGTCATGTTTTTGGAAGTTTGGTAAAAGCATGCATAAATTAGCGTTGATGGGGGGGAGCTGTGTTTATTGTAAAGTGACAGAGAATGTGCTTGTGTTTTTTTTTAACAAAGGCACAAGATTAATTTAATTGCTTAATAATATTATTATCGCCGTGTGTTAGTTTGGTCAGCAGACTGGGCCTCCCCTGTGAGAAGGGAGCCGTGGGAACGTTGATGTCAGCAGCGAAGCAGGCAGGGAGGTTTCTGGCCTCGTGCCCCGAGGTGTATCGTCATCAGGGTTCATCAGGGTTGAGTTGCAGGCACGAGCAGAGACTCGTGACGGGCAGGCGGGCAGGCCAGGCAAGCGCTCTCTCGCTAACTCTTTAATAATGCACGTGCACAGCACCTTCCTGAAGTCGGCACCGCCGAAAGCCAGCGCCATGAAAATCCTAAATTGGAATTGTTTCACAAACTTACATTCAACAATGCTAGATTTAATAATGTGCGCTTTACGCTTATATTTCATGTTGCGGTGCATTCTAGTTTATTTTTTAATACGACTTAACAATTTTAATATGTTTACAATTAATGCTTATCCTACTGCCTACCTTGCTCGTGATATAATGAATAGGGTTGTGATGAATCTCCTCTCATATGTGAATCGTTGAATTCTCACGATTCAGAGCCACGATGCAATTCAATAATCTTTTATTGCCCCCTTGTGGTAAAAGTAGCGGCCCCTAGTGGCAGCAGAGGTCACATGAGCCCATTAAATACAATGCTGACATGAATTACCTGATGCACGTATTGTAAACGTTCCCATCGCTCTGTCCCATCCCTGATCTCCACATTGCTGCTAATTAACTTTGTCTATATACAAATCCTTTCTGATTGAAAGATAAACGTTCAGCCATGCAATTACTAGCTCAACCTCCTGCTGGTGGTGGATCTGCACTAGAGGGAACTCTAGAGAGCCTGTCTAGAGGCTATATTGGCCTACTCTTCCATGCTGTCCACGTTGCCTGCCGATGGAATAACTGTGTCATGCCCTGCTACTGCTGCTGCTGGGTGGACAGAAGCACGGGGGGGGGCGGGGGTCGGATCAAAATAAAAACTTCCATCCTTGTTTAAACTGCCGTGCCGGGAGATCGAACCGGCATAGCGGAAAATTTAATTGTGAGTGGGTAGCTAAGTAGCGGTGTCAACGGAGCAGATTGCGCTGCACCCGGGATGTCGTGCACGTTCAGCGATAGGGATTTTTTTTGATGAACAACAGAAGCCGAACCTGCGTCGCGTATCGGTCTGCGCCAGCAATGGACATCAGCGGCCCCTAGGGCAGGTTAAGCCAGGTCGGCGGCTGGGTGTTGGGCACTCCGCAAGATTCCAAGTCGCTACGTTTTCCTCGTCTCGGTGGGCTGCCCATCGAGCTGGCCGCGCGCGCGCGCCGACGCGGACGCGCGTGCTTGCGTTGCATGTGCGTGTGCGTTGCGTGTGCGCCGCGTGTGCCTGTGCGTTTGTGCACTCGCGTGCAGAAGGCACGGGGCGACTGTTCTTCGAGTTTTACCGCCTTCTGCACGAGGCCAAGCCCAAGGAGGGGGAGGAGCGTCCCTTCTTCTGGCTCTTTGAGAACGTGGCCGCCATGGGTGTCAACGATAAGCGTGACATCTCGCGTTTCCTGGAGGTACGGAACGGGGACATTGAATGGTTAATGTGGAGGGAGGGAGGTAGGTAGGTGTCTGTGCGGGTTCAGAGGTCAGAGCGCGGAGCCGACACGCCCTGGAATCCTGGATTTCAAGCCAGGCTGCCACCTGTGATTATTCCAGATATTCAAAGCAGAGTGAGTTGATGCTCTAATGGCTTCACCACAACAAAACCATTTAGCACCTTGAGAACCATTTTAAGGGGGCTTTATAAATTTACATTATTATAATGAGTATACTTAGTTTGGGTCTATGTCTACATTGGATACATTCCAGCTTTGAGAACTAAAAATGTTGCGTTTTGACTGTCGTCATACAACAAACATTGCTCTCTGTAGCAGACAAATTTCAGCATAACTCTTAAATGTCAGTGGAATTGTCTTTATTAGCTTAAGACTCGCATACAAATGGAAAAATATGGAATAACGTAACGATATTAATAATGCTAAATATTGCGTAATAATGTCCACTTGCACCTTGTTCCTTCCGTTGCAGTGTAACCCTGTGATGATTGATGCCAAGGATGTTTCGGCAGCTCACCGCGCCCGCTATTTTTGGGGGAACCTGCCGGGCATGAACAGGTCAGCGGTCGTGTTGTGACGCCCAGTGAACATGGAACGTTGGGCCAACGGTCCCTGCCACGTGCCAAGGGTTGGCCCAGCATTGCGTGTGTGCTGGGTACTCTCCCTGCATGAGTTTGCCTCAGAGACTCTCGCTTGTTTGTGTAGATAAATATAGACTTGGCAGATCAGCGTGGTTATAAGAGATTGGTAGACAGCCCACTCAGATTCAGTGGTCAAGCTGACATTATTATTATTTATTCCACGGAGAAAATGAGTTTCATTTGATGTATTTTGATTAATTGAAATTCCACGATAAAACGATAACTTTGTGTTGCAGTAACACAAGCGTACATTGTCCAGCACAATAATGAAACATCGTAGGTTGGAGAGGCTCATAATAATAATATTGAGTTGAGTTCTTAGACTCCCTCATTTGTGCTACTGCATCATACAATGCTGAGCAATCCGTAAATACGGAAGCACATCGATTAAGATGTTTTAATCCAAGATTAGTGCTTAAACAAATTTAACAGTATTCTTTGCTTCTTTCAGTAAAGTCACGTAGATGGAAAATAATAAAATAAAAATAACAAAACATTTTAAATGCATAAAAACCACAACCTATATCTACGTGACTTTACCGAAAAAAACAAAGAATATGAATTCCTGCAGTCACCAAAGTTTTAAGTAAAAATTTCAATGAAACAATTTCAAAAGATATACATAGAAATGTATGCCTATCAAGTGCATGATCTTTTTACTTAACTTCTATAGCACTTGGTTGTTGGTAGAGCTGATAAGCAGCTCCAGGGCCAATACGCCCAGTTATCAAGATAAAGATAATTTTAATAAAAATGTCAATCTCGACTGCGTAAAATGTATTTAGTAAAGCTTTCAAATGATAACCGATTCGCTCAAAATGGTGCAGCGGTTTAAAAGAAGTTTTGACAAACGCAGCTTGATATTAGCCGTGATCTTATAGGTGGTTATTTTCAGCCAAAATGATTGATGTCTTCATTTAAATAAATACTTGTGGGGGATAACTGCTGTCGTGTCAACAAGATGCTTTCCTTCAAGATGCTTTTCAGGAATGGCTTTTATAATTCAACCGTTATTATCCGTGTTATACACGTGTTATACACGTGTTATACACGTGTTATACACGTGTCATACAAGTGCACGAGTCGCAGTAGGTGAAGTAACGGCCACAAGATGCATTGCACACGCAGCCGCGCTGCATCACCCAGACCTCCGGGTCGGAGCTGCAGCAGCACTGAAGCACCACCGCTCAACACGGCCGACCGAGACACAAAGACAACCACTGCATCCCCCAAATAAATTAGGATCACGATGAACATGTCAGAACTGTCAATGCCTTTGCTTGAAGCCATACGTGTTTATGTTGGGGGCGCCATGGTGGCGAGATGTTAACTCACTCGCCTGGTATGCCGGAGGTCGTGGGATCTATTCTGACCCTGACGCCTGTCTATTTGGAGTTTGCATGTTCTCCCTGTGGTGGCGTGGATTTTTCTCCTGGTCCTCCGGTTTTTCCCTCCACTTTTAGAAATGTGTGCTTCGAGTATTTGGCTGTTATAAATTTCCACATGATCAGCCACTTCACTGAGCTATCATGGGTGGTCAGGTCACTTCTGAAGAAAAGCTGTATGGTTCAGTGGGCCTTACCTGGTGAAATAAAAGTAGTATCGTATAGTGTTGTTGTGTGCGTTTTAAAATTTCTTACATTCCAGTGGAGAGTGGTAGTGCAGTGGTTAGCGCGTTGCGCTACAAACCCGTCGACCCGGGTTCGATTCGCGCTGACGGTCAACACCAGTGACGATTATCTGAATCAGTCCTGGGCCTCCCCTAGGTCGAGTCAGCCTCAAATGAATACCTCGTGCGGTGTGTAAACATCGCCACTAGGGGCACAAAGGTGGCCAGGCGAGGTGCTGGCCACCTATCTCCTTGTGTGCCATGCCGGTCTTCATAGGTGCTCGCAAACAGCACTAGCCCCCAACAGTCTGTTAAGGCTATATGGGGGGTCTTTGTCTTACGTGTGTTTTAAAGGCCACTGGGATCGGACCTGTCTGAGCTGCAGGACTGCTTGGAGCACGGGCGAACTGCCAAGGTACTGCGCTGAGAGAGGCCTCGCTTTCTCCTCATCTTCCTCCCCCACCTGAACAAGAAAATCCTCTCGTTTTTTTATTTTTGCAATCGTTGATATTCATTCACACTGTCGGTAAACACTTTAAATGTGCTTAAAAATATAACGGAACAGGGTGCATTTGAATCGTGGCATCAGGGGTTTGCATGCTCTTACTAATCACGTGCCTTTGAATGCCCAATTGGCCTCAAGATCCACTGACATAAGGTCAAATGTCTTCATGGAATCTTGATAATTACCCGTGCTCTTTGCTTGATAAGGTTGCCAGCACATTCAGTGGCTTATCCTCTCAATGATGAATTTCAAGCCAGGTAATTGGTGCTGCCCAATTAAAAAAACATCTTTCTCTCGCGATTGGAGTGGGAAAGTTGTTTTTTCATGTACTGTGTATTCTATCAGTCATAGTAAACAGGTGTTTTCGTTGAAAATATGATAGCACAAAATTGATGGGTCATTAAAACTGCCTGAACAACCGGAAGATACCTCTTCTCAAATTCGATATTTTTCTTTTACCTGTCAACTCTTAAAGCAACTTGCTTGCCTTTGGCATGGTATGTAGATCCAGGTACATGGCATTTACATAATGAGTACCCAAAATTACTTGTGGACCCATAAAGAGAACTTTCACAAAAAAATTATTCCTCGTTAATATGACAAATCGTTGCTTTATAATATGGGAAGCAAAGCTTGCTTTAGGTATTTTCAAAGGGTTTTCAAAGTGCTGACATCTCCATCCTGTGACACCCGCTCTCTCCACCGCACAGTTCAGCAAAGTGCAGACCATCACCACAAAGTCCAACTCCATCAAACAGGGCAAGGACCAGCTGCTGCCCGTCGTGATGAACGGAAAGGAAGACGTTCTCTGGAGCACAGAAATGGAGCGGTGAGTTTACTCCGCAAAGCTGATTTAAGCTAAATGCTAGGAAAGAGGATCCAGCTCTTCAATTACCTCATAACGTCAAGAGAAAGATAGTGAAAGCCACAGCTCTTTGGATCGCTAAAATACCAAAGAGGTTCAGCATGCTCAGATATTTTGTTTCGTGACTGGGTAGAAAAAGAGGTTATTGGTTTGCGCCACAAACAGCCATTGTTATTTCTTTCCCTCTGTGTCACCTTTAGCTCCTGTTGCTCATGTTTGGTTTAGTTGACCTTAGGTGAGGTACAGAGCTTGACTTTGAATTTGAGTACACGAGGCCAAACGTATTTTTTATGAATATTGAGCTCAGGCTAGCGTGTAAAACAAATATTCCCATCTCTATGGAGGGTCTTCATTTGTACTTTTACCAACACGTTGTCTAAAACTTGTTTTTGGCCTGTAGCACTTCTCTGCTCTAACAAAAATACTGAAACCCCCCCTCCCCCCCTTCTTAAAACTGCCTAGACAAGCATGTTTTCCCCCAATTTGTCCAGCATCTTGAGATGCAGTCGCATGTAAATGCTTCGCAAATACAGATTCTACTGTGGTGTCGCATTAAAACTAAACTTTTTTAATAGAAATTTTTATTTTACCAGGTAAGACCCACGAAGCTATATGGCTCTTTTTCAGAAGCAACCTGGCAACAAATAATAGCCCAGTGAAGTGGCTTATCATGTGTGCATATATATAACAGCCTAATACTCTGAACGCGTGATGTTGATTCTAAATGTGGAGGGAAAAACCGAAGGATCCAGAGAAAAATCCACGCGACCACAGGGAGAACATGCAAACTCCAAATATACAGGCATTGTCAGGGTTGGGATCGAACCCACGGCCTCCTGCATACCAGGCGAGGTATAAACATCTCGCCACTGCATATTGTTTCATTCTCTGTGTCCGCTCTTGCTGGGTGTGTCCTGTAGGATATTCGGCTTTCCAGTGCACTATACGGATGTCTCGAACATGAGCCGGCTCGCCCGTCAGCGACTGCTGGGCCGCTCGTGGAGTGTGCCGGTCATCCGCCACCTCTTCTCCCCGCTGAAGGACTACTTCTCCTGCGTTTAGGCCTCCGCCACGCCGCGCCAGGGCCGTCGCAAACACAATCGCGCAAAGACGCAGCACACGAGCCTGCACTAAGAAAACGCCTAAAAGAGGCATGCACGCTGCACCGGTAATGGCCAGTGGTATAGCGTTTAGGTGAAGAGGCAAAACTTAAGATAAAAAAACTAAATTTTACTAAGTACAGTACTATCATGATGAGGCCGGCCTACGCAAAGCTAGGCCACCTTTGCTTGGGATTGCGTGCAAGTCTGCGTGAATGATGCCGCAGTTATATCAATTGTTTTACATTGTTCTTATTTGAGCTACAAGGTAAAGATGTTTTTCATCGCTAGGCCAAGGTCCGAATGAATTTCGACCAGGCCTATGCTGTCAAGTACTGCATAGGAAGTTGCTGCTAGGCCTCTTCACAGGTGTCCTGAGGTGTTCCCGTGGAGGAATCCCGATTTCTCAAGGTGCAGCACATTTCCTCTTTTAAATGTGTTGTAATTTTAATAGCTTAGAAAGAATTTAATACAAAGTCTCTACAGTACAGGGGAGCCTATGTAATCTTACATTTTTTTTCTGCTGGATTTAAACTGAGTAACTGCTTCCTATGAAATAACAGGTCTGTTTAAGAAACAAAACAAACGTTTTTATTTTTTAATCATTTTTTTAAACCGCTTATTTAATCGTGTGAATACAATTTTAAGTCGAATGAATTTATAATGAAAATATGAAGAAAGTTGGTTTATTTGGCAAGAAATGTAAGGTTTAAACATAGATCCACTGTACCTCTATCGAGTACCAGCTGTTGACACCACTGTCCGAACCCTTCTTGCCATCGGCAGTGTTGTCACGTATTATTACTTTACGTGTTCATTTCAAAGGGTTTTTTTTCTTCTTCTTCTACTTCTTTGTAATTCAGCGTTGTTGTTGTGTTGTTCGCGTCCGTTACTCGAGGGTCTGTTCGCTTCGTCTGCCCCAGTAAACCCAGACATTTCCCTGTGCAGCTTCCAGAGACCTCGAGCAACTACCCGCAGACAATCTCCTCGCTCGGCTGGGCCACAGTGGAGCAAGCACCGCAGCAAAGCAACGTCCAGAGACATGCGCAAACAAACGCAACCTGATTGGCATTCTGTGTAAATTACCTGTCGCGTTTACCTGCAGTGTTGGGGTGTTTCTGGCCAGCCGGGATAAAGCCCATGTCTCACCTCAGATTGTAAACGAATCCTAACTCTTTAAATGCTTGTGGGCATTTCACCTGCATGGGACCTATTGTGACATTTAAATCAAATTGCATGAACGTGGGCTTAAGAATCATAGTTTTGAAAAGTTATGGACATACACGAATTGTATTTTACATAGGCACACCCGTAAAACGTAATGGTAAAATGATTTATTTTTAATCCACAGTCGTTTTTAAACATGCTTCAAGAGAGTTTTGGTGTTTGGCATCGTTACGTCCATATGAACCCAATGCAGCAAAAATCAATTGTTGTACTCTAATTCTATGCTCCGTGCCTTCACTAACCTGCACTGAACAGCGCGGTGAAGTATAGTCGGAACAACCTCCACGACTCAGACGACGAGGGGAGGCGCTTATCCAGCAGTAGATTAACAAAGTAAATGAATAAAATCCGCACCTCCGATTAGCACCGTTGGCTACGTATGGTGCGAATGAAGTTCATCATGCATATATACAAAGGGCTGTACACCTACATGTCCACAGATTCTGCCAACAACGACCCCTGCCTCCGAAACTCGGGCGTCGTGAGTTTCACACTTGAGCAGCCAAAGCAAAGGCTCTTCCTGAAGAATGCGACCGGGTGGAGGGGATTGTCCTGGGCAATTTAAGGCAGCTTTGGGCTCATTGTTGGCTGCGGGGCGAACAGACCGCGCGTATGTCTTCTCATTGGCTAGCGGCAGTGCAATTTTCCACACTTTAATGCCTGTTGTTGAAAAAAAAACGAAAAAGAAAAAAGTAAAAAAAAGGTGAAACTAATACAAAGTTGAGGACTCCAAAACCATCTGAGCCTTACTGTGGGTGAAGTTGAGCCTGTATTGACACAGCTGACTTTCAGGTGGTTTTACACAGTATTTCAGGTACAAAATGCAGAGGACGTTATAATACACTCACCACATATGGGGGGGCTGGATTTAGAGAGGTTTTGATGCTTTTGTGGGAGAAAATGCTGGGGGGAAAACATCCAAATTGGCAATCAGCCTTTGGGGTTGTTTTTTTTGTCAGTGTTGTGATTTTTGTTGTCTATTTTTTGTACACTAACACGGGGGGGATTTTTTTCACTCTCCAGAGGAAAAGGAAAAAAACCCATCCCCCCCCAACCCGACATTCATAGAGCGTCACTTTACCTCATCTCCAACGCACGGCCAATAATGAGGTGATGAACTTCGAAACGATGCTAGAAACCTTGTGCAAAACGGGCAATGTGCCGTAATATTTCGCCCACGTGTCTGTGGAAACTACGTCTACGAGACGCAAAAAAACGAATTGATACATTTCCTCGCGGATTAGTGTTTTTTTGTGAAGGGCGCAAGCTAAAATACAGATTTTTGGATATTAGTTGGTAAAGGAAAGGCGGTAGATACAAAAAACGAGTTTGTTTTCCCTATATCTCAATACCTTGTTTGAGTTACAGGTATTATTTGCCGGTCTTAAATTAATACGATTTTTCATGAGCTTATTCTTCAACGATCAATGTAAAAGGTTAACCCCGATCCGCACAAACGTCCACGAGCAGATCAATGGATTTTTAATAAATACTAAAAAAACTTCGAGAAATTGCACGCTCAGATATTTATTGTCCTGAAACATATTTAGAAAGTATTGCACAAATAAAAATTGACACAATTTCGTTGTTTTAACTTATCACCTAAAACAGATTTTGTGCGATTATTTTGATATTTATAAATATGAATGCTGAAGTGCTTTTCAAGACATAAAAATAGCAAACTTTTACTATCTTCTATGCAAAAATCTAACTAAAGTGATATGACAGTTGTTTAAAACTGTATTGATGTGGCACATTTTAAAATTGTTTTATAGGATTAACGTGAAGTCTGAGGGTAACCTTCACAAACATAAGCTTTTACTTACCTATAAAATATCCTGAACACACTTGAATTCTACTTTTTAGCTGTAGGAAGGTAAAACCTATCTTGAGCGAGTTTCTTTCTTGGTAGCATGCAAACAGAATACTGCCGCTAACCACCGCACCTTCTTTGCACGTGCAAGAATTTGTATGGACCCAAGCAGTTTGGTCTTAACAAAAAAAAATGCAAAAATAATGCAAACAATCAAAACTCACCACACTGGGTAAGTCAATGGGTGAGATTATCTAAATATCGGCTAAAGTATTTGGGATAACATAAACCTACTCGCCTGTCCGATGTAAATCTAGTATAATTACCCAGTGTGTATCCCAACTGGCACATTCATAACCGTGCCATGTAACTCTCCATGTACAAAAAATAGGCATCTGTGAGCATTTTTTTGGGACTTTATTTTCTATGTGTTGCTATAGCAGTCAAAGGAGGATACATTTAATCGGAACGAAGAGTTAATAGTAAATATATGTTATAAAATATGATAAACGTGTAATTTATTGCTGGTCACAAAAAGGTGGCTTGGGTTTATTTTTTGTTTCATTAATTTTTATAGTGTAACAATATAACTGCAACCAATGAAGTTTGTTTTTTAATGCAGATATAATACTTTTGCACTGTGTCATTTGCCCCAATTATTGGCCTAAGTTGAACCTTTGCCAGGCAGAAGTTAGAGGGAAATGCATCGGGGATCTCTCTAAATCCAGTCCTAGCACAATATTAAATACCTCTGTGATGATTTATCTCTACAACCTTCAAATCTACTGTACATATATATTGAAAAGGTGCTCTCAACAAGGATGATTGAAAACATTAACTATGATATCGCTCCGGTTTTGTTTTTCTCACCTCACACAAGTGGTGATGTCGATTTAAGAGGAAAGAATTCACAAGGCGCACGAATAAAAGCGTCCCGATTCTGTTTTATTTTCTGGACGTTATTGGTATCTTTTCTACAAAGATGCAATAAATACGCTGTTTTCAGTATTTGCGGACAGTTGCACAACAAAGAGAGAGAGAGAGAGCGTGAAGTCGTTTTGATCGCGATAACTATATACTGTACTGTATGTCACCACTGAAGATGCCTTCCCTATGCCTTCAACTCTGCCTAGCTGAGGACACAGTATATCAGAACAGAACATCGCAGGCTGCTGCTCTCTGAGCTCACCATAAAATGCCACTCCGGGCTGTGGCAAAATGTTTTTAGTCATCCTGACCGCTTGCGTGAAAACGCAGAAAAAAAAGAGAAATAAACTGTCACAATAATAATATTCAATTACGTAATGATTACAACAGAGGGTTTTATTTGTTGTTATTTGGTGTCAACATCCACACGAGGCTGATGTTTCACACTCCGTCTGTTTTTTTGTTGTTGTTTTAAACCAGGGAGATGGTGCTTTACGTTTTGTCCTTTTTTGTACGATACACAAAGCCTTCTGGGGCATTTGTCAAAAAAAAAGCACGAATCGCTCTCATGTGGCAGCTCGGTTCGACGTTTTGGGAGACGTGGTCACTCGTGGTGGGCTGCTCCAGGCGGTGATTGCAGTGTCCCCTTTGTTACCCTTCTGTATCCGCACCCCTGCGCCTGTGTGCACAACACATGCACCACACCACGCGTTCGCACGCACGCACGCACACACACGAGCACGCACGCAAAAACAAAAACCCCAAACGCAACACTGTAGGCATGCACATAATTGTCGTACGTGTGTATATGCCGACCTGCCAAAAGCGTTTGGACTACCATCTCAACAGCTATATCGGTCACAGTCTAAATACCTTCGGTAGGCAAGTATATACACATAGCGTCCTAAACACGGTGCTACTGAGTGCTAGGTCAATGTTCAGTGGTCTATGTTATTGCAAGAAACACATTTACTGTGACTTGCAATGTGGTGCAAAACTGACAATCCTGGCGACCATAACATGAGTTTACTCAACAGAAGCAAACAGCAGAGCATGATGTGACAGCGATCACAGACTCAATAACTGCACTCGTCTGTGGGCAAACAGCTAAAAAATTGTCTCCGCAAGTGGCACGTGAGGTCGGAGGTAACAGTTTGAGACAAACATTGGCACGCCAGCAACGACCTTCTTGGAGTCGCTCACTGAATGAGGTCAATATGTTCGGGTGCAGCAGTGACCATGTTTTCCAGCAAACTCGTGATTTTTTATACATCTTGGTGCTTTGCAACCTTCCTCTGCAATATGTGTTCCTCTTACTGTTAAACAGGAAACTTATGGGACAGACTCAGCCATGCCACACCCAGGGGCAGAGCCAACGTTTGGTGCTAAAACAATTTTTCTACAAAATAAAAAATTGCTGTAATGTGTTTTATTTAATCTTTTTATTTAACAATACAATTTTCTTTTTTTTCCCTTAAGCATTTTATTTTTTATTTTATATCTATATATATAAAAGAAGAAACTGTATTGTTATTTTTGTGTGGTTGTGAACCATGCAAATGCCGGTGCTTATACCTAGAAAGTAGCCTCATGTGTACTTGCACAGGGATGTCATGTGTATGCTCCCACGGATAGGCTTTACAGAATAAATCAAGTGCAGTGTGTTGTAGTGGTATATTGACATAGGAAGAGGTGCATTTGTTTGCATTTCTTGGTGCATTGAAAGTACAAGTTGATATTTAATTGTTTGAGAACATATGATGGGGAGCCCACATGATGAATCGCCACATTTGTTTTAAAAGTATATCGATTAATAAATGCAGGTGAGTTGGTTTTTTTCGTAAGCAAGTTTTAATGATTTTTATTTCAATGCACAACTTATAATATAATTTTGATGAATATTCTGTGATTGTGAAGGAGGTAAACTTGAAAATTAGCAAAGTATAATTTCTAGTTTGTAAAAACAGCAGTTTGTATGAGCAAACTAGATAATGATACAACTCTATGGGTTTTCATTTTCGCCGAATGTCATTTCAACCTTTTGAAGGCAGTGTCACCATAGTTTCCTTTTCAGTTACGAATTGTGGGCTCCCTGTGAATATCACGTAACCTGATGAACATTCCTCGTCCCACTCTATAAAACTGTACTGCATCCTACTCATAAAATCCCTTGCTTGGATGTAATCTACAGTACGTATTAGGATAAACAAAAAAATAAATCTCGAGTAGTGGTGCGTGTGGTGATCTGCGTTCCCCTGAAGGTTTCTTTGAGTGCTCCCTCGGTGTTTCGGTTGTGTTGTGCTCGCTTTGGTACCATTGCATCATGATATGGCACATGTATACATAATACATGCATACCTGCATACATATATTTATGTGGGCAAGTTTCACAGTGAGCAGTTTCAAAGTGTCCCGATGTGCTACAGACTTGAATAAATGTACCGTTTTTTTGTGTTAACTTATCCACAAGTGTGGCTGCTTATTTGCTTTTGTTTTTTGCATTTTTTTCATACGCACTTAATAATGTAATAAACCATTTTAAATGCTCGTGCACTCGTGTCATGCGTTTCGATGCGTAATGGCCAATTGACCTCCAGATTTTGAAGCTTTTGCTTCGTTCCCATTGCCATGATTAAATCTCTCGCTCGAGATGTCAATCAATCAAGTCTTTATTTTATGTGCCAATATCACCCTCATCG
Source organism: Lampetra fluviatilis (assembly GCF_964198595.1). Lineage (NCBI taxonomy): Eukaryota > Metazoa > Chordata > Hyperoartia > Petromyzontiformes > Petromyzontidae > Lampetra > Lampetra fluviatilis. Next base: position 22,890,226 of record NC_136279.1, on the reverse strand, counting down.
GTGCGCATTACAGCAGCACGGGAATGGTACAGGGGGACGTAGAGGAAATAAACCCGTCACGACCTCGGATGTATGTACGTATTTTGAACTTCTTTCACACCGTACGTAACCAATCCGTGCTCATCGGAGGTGCGGGGTGGTTCTGTCTGGAGCCCCGATGTTGGCAACAGCTTCCTTCATTTTGTGGAAATATTGGGGATAGTTGACCCCTCACCATCGAATAACAGACCACCGTTCTTCTCTGATCTGATATTGATTGACCGCCGAGCTACCATTTCCAGCCGTGTGTTCTATCAGAAGCAAGAAACATCTTGTTTTTTATATCGTCTCAGATATCTCATGTGCTGTGTATACTCTTGATGCCAGTATCAAAATTATGAAATAAGAATAAGTGGCACCCTTTCTGGCAATAACTGAAGAGGTGTTAAGGTTGACTTAAAGCTTTCGTGACTGCAGGCATTCATATTGTTTGGGTCTTTAGGTAAAGCCACGTAGATAGAAAAAATAATAAAAATATCACGACGTTTCGATTTTGAGAGAGAGACACACAAGACAACAAATTTAGTTCTACCTGATGACGACTGCCTGTGTTGCAATCGAAACGTCGTATTCTAGTATTTCATGTATTTTCTATCTACGTGACTTTACCGAAAGAACCAAGGGACTCGCTCAATGCCAAGGTCGAGGCATGCTGCTCTCCACGACGAGATGGCTTCAGCAGTGAACACAGAGAGAGAGAGAGTTTCGTGTCGAATTCAAGGAGCGCAGACCACAGCGGGTTTGCTGTGTGGTCCGTGGTTTGGTTTGGAGACAGTAGCCTTCTCGTGGCCCACCAATTACAAGTAGTGTTACCTTAAACACAACTCATACCGTCAACTCAGTGAAATGGGCGTCGTTAATTTGAACCAAGGTATGATATAGCATGAGGATGGCACGGCATAAGAACGGCTGCTGTTTCTCCATTGCATCGTCTTATTTGTATAGTTTTGTTTATGCCATTCCCCCATATGTAACATGAGAATGTTATCGCCATTACATTTGCATACATTGTGCATGTAGAAATGGCAATCAAGGGTTGAGTAGGGTTGATACCTTTTCCTTAGCCCAAACTCGCACATATTTCTTACTCAACTTCGGTCTATCAAAACTGCGCAGTGTACTGCAATGAAGTCAACACAATGCCACGAGTCTACGGCACAAATTAATTATCGTCACCCAAACACGTGACAAATCTCGGACTATCCGGATTAACCCGGGCAGGTGGCAACCCAGGTCATGAGCCCAACCCACCCCCAACCCACCCCGCCCCTTCGCGCCCCCCCCCCTCGCACCCCGCCCCCTCCCCTTTCACCCCGCCCCCCGCGTCACAGATTTCGTAGTGAGGACAAGCCGTGCGCGCAATGCCATTGGTTGTCGAGGGTGGTCATGCGCAGCGCTGTGGACCAATCGCAAGGAGGGCGCGGAGGGACGCGCTGCCTGTGCGGACTGCGACATTGAGTGAGAGGCTGGACGGCTTCAGTGTGCTCGCCGTCTCGCACTGCGCTCCGCGTTTATCGTGCACGCCTCGACGGGAATCATCGACTTCTCCTTGTCATAGTGTCGCTTAAACCGCTGTCTCGGGTGAGAAGAACGTGCGAGCATCGCCAGCCTTGTCGTGCGCGGCGTTTGTGGTGAAATAACGAACGTTGGCCTAGCGGAGTGCGGGACTCCTCGTTCTTTCCTGGATCACGGCCCGGTTGGGTCGCTCTCGCCCGGCCCGGACAAGTAGTGGGTGCTGCTGCTTGTTTGGTTTAACCGTAGCGGGAGAATGTGTCTTTCCGCTCTACTCACAGATGTATTGGGCTGATGTAATCATCTTGGTTTCGTGGCGATGCGAGATTTGCATCGGCGCCGGTGGTTGCTGTGTGGGGAGTTGCGATTGTTGTTGGGCGGGGTTGACGTAGCCAGGACTTGTATCGGTTGGCATGGTATTTTGACCTGGCCTTGTGGTGGGTTAGGGTGGTTTAACCACGTATGGGGGAGGGTTGGTGCGGGTTAGGGGTCTAGTATTTGTGGGTAGGGTTTGGTGGTTATGTATGTGTAAGCAGGGATGGACAGGGTTTGAATGGTTTGAACAGAAATACGTTTTTTTTTAATCGGAATTGTTTAACTAGAAATGTGCGTTAGAATGCTTTAATTAGATATGGGTGGGGTTTATGCGGTTGGTGGTTTAAATGTAAATTGGCATTAATTGGTGCGCGTTAAAATCGTTTAACCATAAATGGGCAGGGTCTGTGTGATCGAGGATGATTTATATACAAGCAGACTTTTCCAGTGTTGAACTGGGATGGATTAAGCAAGTATCTGGGCATGGTTCTTTCGGCTTGGGTGGTTTATCCATTCCTTTAAGATGGATTCCGAAAGGTTTAACTGCTCTGGACTGAGAAGGACTCAGTTTCAATACTCTTCGTGCTAGGCAGCACGTCGTAAACGGTGTTTACTGCAGTACCAAGCCCATAGGGACGTATACTCGCTCATCTTACAGCCCTCTACTCACAACGAATGCGTTGCCCGGAATCGTAACTGGGGCGAGAAGGGTGAGGTGAATCGTTAAACACTGACGACGAACGCGTCTAGCTCACTGGCTTTATTGGCTGTCGCTTGTAATGATGGCTTGTGTAATGTGCAGCATTGCAGCACGGCGCAGGAATGTGCACGGTTTGGAGTTCACGAGTTCCTTCTAGAACTATATTGCACTACGTTGTGTGTTTTATTTTATACCTACGTGACTTTACCGAAAGAACCAAAGAGTATGGATTCCTGCAGTCACGAAAGCTTCAAATCTAGATTGTATATTTTATCTCGACTCGTTTTTTGTTCGTTGGGTTTTGTGCACTGCGGTTTAGTTGAAGCGCACCCCAACTGTTTATGTAGCAATAATGATGTAACGCAGCTGTTAGTTAGTCCGTTTGGGGTATGCACCCACGCAGATTGAATGGCAAAACCCACTGTTTCCAGAATACTATTGAAAGTATGTTGGCTGCCCTGCATGTTATTGGTTCATGTAATGGTGGTGGGATTCAGTGGCACATGAATACAGCGACCTGAGTTCGATTCCCAGCCACGACTAGCATCGGTGACAAGAGGCATCTGAACTACGGTAGTCTTGCGGGGCCCCGCCTTCAACCCGCACTGACCAGCGTGGTGAAGTATGGTCAAATAATGAACATGGCTGATGCAGGGTGTTTGGAGTCTTACATTCAGAAGTTTATATTGCAAATCAATCCTACATTCAGCAAATATATTAGAATTTTTTTCTATTATCCATATTTTATGTTGATTGTAAAAGCTGCTGCATTTACAGAAAATCCACTGAACCTGACAGTTTATTGTGGATATGCAAGCACTAGGACAGATGTAGCATGCAGGGAAGCTCGCTTAATTCACTCATGTCATAGTTGTACAAGCAAGATTACATTATTTCGCTTTTGTGTGCATTTCCACATATTGGGCTGTACTAATGGGTTATTTGAACTTATTAAACCACTTCATAATTTGACAATGTTTTATTTAAAATCAATTTTGCGTAGATTCATGATGTTACGGTTTGGGAAGATTATTGACACTGCAAATGTGTAACCTTCCCCCCCCCCACCCCCAAATTTTACATGTAAGCAAGCAGACCTAACTGTTTATATTAAGTGTTCAGCGGATATATTATAATTACTTGATCGTCACGTAAATGCTTAAAAATAAAAGTTTATAAAAAAAAATCCATGGGCGTTGGGTGGCAGTGCCATTGGTTATTTTTTTGGAACCGTCTGCTGTAAATGCAGCTGAGAGATTTTTGGAGGATTAAAGTCAATATAATGGAGGGCTTCTGGGAGCCATCCAAAACATGGTTGCGGAAAATCTGGTTGTAAGCAAATGCGCGTGTGAAACTTTTTAGCTGGTTGTCATTCCTTACAGCGCTAATTCCAATAACCAGTGTGTAGTAACCACGTACAGTACATCAGAAGTGAAAGTGTTATTTTGCTTTGTTGTGTTAATTAAAGCTTGAGGCCGGTTTTTTTCCTCCTTCGCTCCCTTACACTTTTTTTTTCATTCATGAAGAGGTGAAAAATGGCTATAAATGTGTACTCAACGTCTGTGACCAGCGATAACCTGAGCCGACATGACATGCTGGCATGGATCAATGACTCTTTGGCCCTTCCTTACGCCAAGGTGGAACAGCTCTGTTCAGGTGAGCAGGGCAAGTGTTCGAGTAATCTAGTGCTGAAGTTCTGCTGTCCAACTGTTTCTGCTGGTCAACTATAATTGGTTTATTGTGAATGATTAATTAATCCATTGTTAACATTTTCCACAGTGCCAGTGTTCAGAACATACCTTTTGGCTAAGCGCCTAGTCGAGGTTGAGCTGCTTATAGGAATATTTTTCGTTTGCATAAATTGTCAGCAACAAAGTATCTGTGTGTGCCATTTTTATTCCAGTAAAGTTTGTGAAAGCTTAGTGTCGTCATGTTCAGTGAAATTCAGTTGAGGTCCTACTCAGGAACACGTTGGAAATGAGGGGAAATCTGACATGGTGTTGCTGATTGGCCGTGTCGGGTGGTGGAGGGTTACGACACATTAATAAATAACGCGATCTATCTTCTTGGTTCTTTCGGTACCGAAAGAACCAAGAAGATGAATCCCTGCAGTCACGAAAGCTTTAAATCGAAATTTAACGCGATCTAACCCAAAAACTTTTATTATGAATGGTGTATAACTTTCAATTTGTGTGCAAGTAAAGGGCATCTTTATTATTGAGTGTTACAGCTGTTGATGTCATCATATGTGAGCCTTTTATTTTGCAGGAGTTGCATATTGCCAGTTTATGGACATGCTCTTCCCAGGATGCATTATTTTGAAAAAAGTAAAATTCCAAGCCAAACTTGAACACGAGTACATCCATAATTTTAAAGTTTTACAAGCATCGTTCAAAAAGATGAGTGTTGACAAGGTAAGAAGTACGAACAGACTATGTAGTATCACGTTATTATTAACATACTTTTTAACGTTTATCCGAACAGTAATCTTTAAAAGGAGCAGTGCTTTGCGTGCTCTGCACTATTAATGATGGCTAACATGAATGGTGAATAATGTGAACCATACCTGGACCCCCACACCCACAACAACCCCTGCACTGACCAGTATGGCGGACTTTAGCCAAGGAACCCCCATGACTGACACAGCTCATGATGGTCTGTGTCCAGCAGAGGATTGCTAAAGTTCTATAAATAATATATTTATATTTTAAATGTCAGTGGAAACCATAATTATGAATTTTCAGTCTTAAGAGCATTTGCATTTGGAGTTTAAACCCTCAGACTAAGAAAGGGTGTTGCCTTCTGTGATGTAAAGTGCAGCATTCTTGAGGATGTTTTTGTTCTTATCATTGATTCAACCTTTGTGACCATCACATGTGCTGTAAAAGCAAATCTTCTCTGCTGATCCTGGTACATTACGTGTCTTAAGATTTGTGACCACATACTTTTTAAAAATGTGTTCACTTTTACCATCCTGTGGTTAATTTTATCATGGAATATTCAGTTAGTTTTTTTGTTGTCATGCAAGTCGTTTGTTAAATAAATATTTCCAAACTCGATATAATCATTTTACATTCAGTCCCAAATTACATTCTAACATGTGTACATTTTTATAGATCCAATTTATGACATCATGTCCCATTTTCCATCTTGCAGATCATTGCAGTGGACAGGCTGGTGAAGGGAAAATTCCAGGACAACTTTGAATTTGTGCAGTGGTTCAAGAAGTTCTTTGATGCAAATTACGATGGGAAAGAATATGATCCCATTTTGGCTAGGCAGGGACAGGAGGCAGGACCCCCTCCCAACCCTGGCGAGCATCAATCTTTCACCAAACAGAAAAGAATCATCACAGCTGGTAAGCACGGCGATAGCTACCATCCTGCTGTAGGCTTGGCCTGTTTGAGAAGGAACGCTTTAACCAAAAACATGTTCAGTTGGTAGGTGGTGTATTTCAGTGTTTGGTGTATTATATGATTTGATATAAAGAGTGCAAATCTGTTTGTTTGAAATGTGTTTTTCATGTTCGCTAACCAGTGGGAGCATCTCTGTTTTTTATATTTTCAAGACAAAAGACCATTAATGGTGTGTTTTGTCCTCAGCTCATCGATCTCCAAAAGCCACTTGACTCCTTAATGGTAAAATCATGTTGCTTACAAGAAAAGGGGGCATCGTGGCTTTTATTTCTCTTCTGGCTTCTAGTATGCACAACTTGCATAGCTTCATTGCTGTTCTTACTGTTGTGGCAGCCTTTAACAAATGTGCTCCGCAATGCTCTTGGTGATGTCTGTGTGCACTGTCGTAACCACTTCATGTTTTTTTTTTCTTCAACACGTGGCGCACGGTGTCTTCTTGTTCGTGCAGAATAACCCAAGCTGGTGCTCTTATTAATTCAAAATCTATACATCTGAGCAAGATGGAACCAACCATATCAGTATGATTCTTGTGTGTGTGTGGGTATATATAGAAAGATCAAAAATAGTGGATCCACTTGGGTTAATTTTACATTGACGCTTGTTCTAAGCATTTTTTTACATTTTGAAACGTGTTCTAAGGTGTTCCTTGTGCACATGTGTGTGTTTGTGCTGGACAGTGCCTCAACGGATGGCACAGCCACAGAAGCCCATGCCACCACCTGGCCGCCTCCCTACGACATCACCAGCTGCCCGGAAGAACATTGCAAAGAACTGGTCTGGTGATGCTGAAGCACAGGTCTACGAACTGAACCAGCAGGTTAGCAGTCACCTGAATGAGGGAGGAAAGGCGTGTGGGGCTGTATTAGAGAGGGGGGGGGATCTTTTGCATCGATTTCATGCGTGATTTCGAGCAAGTTGTGCCGTCTCCTTTGAGATCTCAATTATTTAGTTTTTTTTTTGAGTTTGAGACTGCCAGGATGGAACTTTGCACACCTCTTGTGACAAGTTATTTTGCAGGTTGTCTATTGCAGTTGCTTCTCTCGGCTCTGTTCGGGCATGCATGGCTTTGAACATCAGCCTGTTGTGCATGCACATTGCCGTGCTATTTTTAGTGAGACCGTGTGTGTCACTGATTTAGGTAACTTTTGGTGAGCTATGTAGGTGTTGACAGGAACCACTTAGTTGCTTTTCTGTAACAAGTGTAATGACAGGGTGACATGTGCTGGCCTGGAAGGGGAATCACGGGTATGGGCTCGGTTAAGTAACAACTAATCAGGGAAGGAGTTGTATCTGGGACAAAGGTATAAGGTGGGGCTAGCCGAGATACTCCGAGAACCTGTTCAAAGGTTCCACGAGAGTCCGTGGCCAGAGGCGGGACTTAGCCACGCCTGGGGGGATATAAGGGGGAGCGGGCTCGGGGCTCGTGTGTGGGGTCTTGGGTCTTGGCTGCGTCGCTGCTCGCCGACATCTCTCTCCATCATCCGGCCACGTGGAAGATCTCCTGCGTGGTTTCCATCGCCGTCATCGTCACGCCGCCAGCCAGCGGTGTAGCTGAGTGAGGGTGATGGGACCACGCCGAGTGATCGGCTGTGTGTAGCCAGTAGAGACGTTAATATCTAGTGTTGTACTCAGTGTGAGTAAGAATAAGTGTTGGCCTGTGTTGTGCCCAGTGTGAGTAATACAGAAGAAGTACCCTCTACACAACGTGTCGCGGAAGTCGCTCATTACACAAGTATAAAATGTTTTATGTTTTACAAACTTTTTCAGCAGTAATATGCTTTGATGATTAATTTATGATTGTGTTCATACTACTTTGTTCACATCTGTTCTTGTAAATGGCCGTTGTGCTTATCATGACAATGGTAGGTTTTTATTTGATTATATATGAAATGTAACACTTGCATATTTTGCTTTCCATGTGGCACATGCAAAAAATATATATCTCCAATGTGTGATATCGTGTTTTAATGTAGTAGCATTTTATCATAGAAAACCTGAACGTGTGAAATTGGGTTTACTCGCCTTGTATTTTCACGACTTTCCAGCTTTTGGAGCTGAAGGTAACAGTGGATGGGTTGGAAAAGGAGAGGGACTTCTACTTTGGAAAGCTGCGTGACATTGAACTCATCTGCCAAGAGCATGAGAACGACACTGACCCAGTTTTGCAGAAAGTCCTTGATGTCCTATATGCCACAGAGGTAAAAGTGAGAAGGTTCTCTAACGCATATTGCCAAGCACTTTTACCCCCGCAAAATCCACTTAACGTCATTCATACATGTGATGTGCTTTAGCTTAATGGAAGGTAGGCAACTATGTTACAACGCATGAGGCTTTGTAATATTTTTTACTTAATTTTTTGCAATTTGGCTACCCTGAGTGCTCTGAAAGAATTCTACTCTATTCACCATTGAGAGCACAGTACATTGAAACGCTTTTAACAGCCATTCATGCGTGCATGTACTGCAACGGGGCTTGGCTGGGAAATTAAACTGCATGTGGTGTTTCAGATGTAATTGTAAGACCGTTGTTTAAAAACAATGTTGTCGTTGATTGAAATGTAATAATTAAGTCCGTTTCACAATATAATGTTCTGTTTATTGTTACTGCACTTTGGGGTTTTGTTTGGTATTTTTGCATTTTACACAGTGACATTAACGAAACCTGTCGTTTGTTTGTTTGTGCAGGATGGCTTCGCTCCACCTGAGGATGAGGTTCTTGATGACCAGCAAGGCCCCGATGAGCAGGACGAGTATTAAGGCGACCGCACCCGACCCCAAACCCCACCCTACCCAAACCCCAACCATTCCCCTCAACAACCTGTTCCCCCTGCCCTGTCCTCTTTATTATGTACACTGCTGTACCCTACCTCTCTACCTCCTATTCCCTGCTCTTCCTCCCACACTCTACCTCCCTACTCTTCCCTATCAGAGACCTCCAACCCCCCCCCCCCCGCCGCATCTCAACAGCCTGGCACGCTCCAATTATCTCCTTACCACATTATGTCACTCAGTTAACGTTTTCACGGATCACGCACTCAGCATTCGCTCGCTTGCCTTTTAAAATAACGAGTCAATGGACAGAAATGTGCAGGTATTGCATCAACACGAAAATTGTCAATGTATCCATCCTTTATACATCCCTGGTTAAAAAAAAACAAATGTCGCATGTACTTTTCAATTTAGAAATCCATCCATGTAGGTAAATCACTGACAAATGGTGCAGAATGATTAGCATATTGATATCTCTGGGCATGGCACATATGCATTAAATTGATAGGTTTCTTGTGATGTGGTGTTATGTTTTAACCCCAAAAGAATGATGAACCTACATGGTGCCAAATGGCAGAGCTACAGACACAGGCCAGTATTTTGCAACTGGAATAGTGCAGTTAAACCCCTGCCATCCACTTGATCCTCCAGCTGCTTGCAAATATTTTAATATATTTAATGTACAGTGGAAATTATTTTAAACTTTTTTTGGCTGTTGCTTTCTTTAGTTTTTATTTATTACAATTATTCAACAACATGTTAACGGAAATGCTGATTGTATGCTAATTCACCGATTAGATCTACACTATATTTGAACACTGTTTTCCTGATGTTTATAATTAAGCAGTGGGCCTTACTATACAAGCACCGGATTACATTTGTTTAGCTCAAAGAAATATCCAAATGTATTTGCACGAAATGAAATCATTTTGATGCACAACACCTTAATGATCATCTTTACCTGAGTGACAAGCAGCTATTAAGGATGACAATAGCTATTTTTAGGAATTAGGATAATAACAGCAATGTATGCCGGTCATGCATAACAATCCCCTTTTGCAGCATATTTGAGGTTAAATACTGACCTTGTCAAATACTTGTAAGGACAGTTTCCCAAACATGATCCAGTGTTTTGTGATTTTTGCAATTTGAAATTACTTTAAAGTTTGTAAATAGTTTCTTAGATGTTAACATTTCTTCCCAAGCTTGCTTGAAAAAAAATGTTTCTCTCGCTGGCTGTGTATGTGTTCTTTACGTGCTGTCTTTATTAAAACAATAAAAGCTCCTCGGATGCTTCATCAGGCTTTGTTTGCATGTACAAATTCGATGGCCGCGCCTGTATTTAATTTTGAATAAAGTGTGCTGCAAAAATGGCTGTATGTGGAAATTATGCTTTAGGAGTGTACTTTAGGCATTGCATTTTTATTACATTGTTTTTGGACATTGCTCAATTTGATTACTGACATCTAAAATACTGTACACTACTTAGAAACCCAACCATTGTGCACAATTTTAAACTGCAAGGTATGGCCATCGTTGAAATCGTGTTGACATAAAATGCATAACTCCGTATCAGAAGGCACTGAAATCGCTGAGTTCGGTAATGGAGTTTTTTGTCTCCAGTTAAATCCATTACATACAAGCTTGTTGAGAAACTACAGAAATTTATGCAGTATATCTTAATAGGTTATGCCCGATTGTGGTACCTAAAGGTATATTGTAAAATAAAATAAAGTTATTTTGTAACATGCTCTTAATATAATAACGAGCTGGTCAGCTGCCTTCATTAGTATCTTGTGGAATAGTCCTAAAACACTTGAACAATGTTCTTTGAAAATATAAATGGGAATCTGCAACGTTGGTGTCATTTTATAATTTCAGTTACCCAGCGTTGAGCTTTCACAAGTATCAATTGACCCATAACATTCATATGCTATCCCGTAGTGTAGAACATCAAATTTGTCTACCGATACTCACTACAAAAGGCAATACATGTTAACATATCAACGACAAGTTCTATTTGAATATTTCAGTTGTCCACTGTACAGCAACTAGTTGGATCACATGTGCCCCTCTGGGCTTAAATGCCGATAACGTGAAAACGTGATGTGCATTATGACTCTACTGCCTGTGGTCAGAGTGCATGTTGGTGCCTCTCCCTGCCACCCAAGCGAAAACATGTGTTGGGGAATTAATCCTGACATTTTCCGTGTGGCAGAAGCCCACATGAGCATACGTCTTTGTACTGTAATGTATGTAATGGATATTTTTTTACCACCAACTTTACATCTAAACATAGGTTTTTGTACAAACTGTTTAAGTTTAAACTCAAGTGCTGTTACTGTGTTTTTGTAGGTGATGTATGTATGTTGAACTTCTTTCGCGCTGTCGATGCCCATTCACAGACACTATTAGGGGTCATCCATTTAGTAGGTACACAATCTGTCAACTTGACCCCCCCCCTCCCTGTACGCACGCGGACTTCTTACACCCCCCCGGATCCTATAGAACGGCCGATATTTAATCCACGCAGAAACGATGAAAGATTAATAATATTAACGTGTTTAAGCAAACATAGTCCACCGCCGGACTATCTTAACTCATTTGAAGGCCAATGTAGACAAATTATTATCGAGGCTTCACCCCCCCCCCGCGTTTCCTATGCGCAAGCTACGCATTTGGGTGAACCCCCTCCATGTGTACGTACTAAATGGATGGTCCCTTGCTGTGTATCATTACAACGCCCAGAGCACAAAGGCAGAGAGAGACCCGCAGACTCCTAAAGTCTTGATGTGCACGTTTGGAAAATGCAGTTTATTAATACCCTGACGAGTTAATGCGACCGGGGAATGACGACCCACCAAGGGAACGTGCCAAACCAGTCAAGTAACAACACGAATTAGAATGTATTCAAGAAAGCCTCACGTCTCAAGTCTGCAAAAGTTGGGAGTGCTGTGGATGGATTCTTGCATCGCAGGGGACGGTGAGAGACGGGAATGTCCTGGGGAGGTCCTCATTCAGCAGTGGATTTTGGCTGGTGAGGCGTGGTGTCCATGTGGTAGTTGATATGGCAAGTTGAGGTCGCATGCCTTATTCTGTGCGACACGTTAACTGCGTCTCTTACGTTTCCCAGGATTTTGAGATAAAATAAACCTGTTGCACAAAACACCCGTGACGTGTTTTAATCTCCACTTTAACATCTACACCGTTTCGAAGTTAAAGGGACAAATGCTGTGTTTGGCTGTGGCAGCATGGCTCTAACATTGCACGTTGGGGGCCAAAGTTGGGTCATCACTCAGGGTTCGTGAAACCAAATCGCTGCTGGGGCGTGGTGGCCACGAGAGGGCAGCACAGCAAGTGGGATCGATAACCCATATGTGCGGACCTTGGAGATGTAATCATCTCTGGTGTACTGCCACGTGAGAAAACACCAAGGCAGGATAACCAAAATGTATATATTTTTTAAAGTCCTGTAGTTAATATTCCCGAAATCAGCCAACTCAAATCTCGTGTACTAAATATAATCTTATTAAAACAATCCTGTCTCCGTAATAGTCTTAAATCGAAGGCAAATGTTTATTGCATTACACAAAGATACATCTAGAGGTAAAACATCCTTTGATTTGGCAAGACTCGTGTGGTAATAGAGGCTGGAAGAAAAGAGGGGAGGGGCGGGGTGTGAGGGGGAGTGGGGCGGGGTGTGAGTGGGTGGGGGGGTGAGGAGGGGGAGGGGTGAGGGGGGGGTGATGAGGGACGGGGTGTAAGTGGGTGAGGAGGGGCGGGGTGTGAGGTGGGGGGTGACGAGGGGGCTGGTGGTGATAAAGGGGCGGGGTGTTAGTTGGGGGGGAGTGAGGAAGGGGCGGGGTGTGAATGGGGGTTGAGGAGGGGGGGGGGTAAATGGGGGAGGGGTGAGGAAGGTGCAGGGTATGAGTGGAGGGTAAGGGGTGGGGGTGAGAAAGGGGCGGGTGTGAGTGGGGTGGGGTGTGAGTGGGAGGCGGTGAGGAAGGGGCGGGCTGTGAGTGGGAGGGAGTTGAGGAGGGGTGTGAGTGGGGGGGGTGAGGAGGGGCGGGGTATGAGTGGGGGGGGGTGTGAGGAGGGGGTGGGGTTTAGTTTAAATTAACAAACAACTCAACACATTCCGTCAAATCGCGTTGTGGCCATAAAGGGAGCACATTATGCAAAATAGGCGACGTTTAAGGAAATAGCCGTTCTACTTAGTACGTACAAATATTGTGCGATTTGAATATCGGGTCATTGTCCGAAACGTCGCCTATTATGATACATTTTTAGTCCACAGCGGTATTGGACGCACGCGTTGGGCAGTCTTGTGTACCTAATACGTATCCAGGATACGCTATCGATTTCCAAGCACAGTAACCGGTTAACGCGGCAACGATTACCGCGAACAAACAAAAAATCAGTAGCAATCGTTAACGAATCGATTCACTTCACTTGTGCATCCCAATCGTGAAGGAGAATCGATTCCTCGCGCGACCCCGGGGTGCCCCGCCCCGCTGTGGGCGTGACCGACAGGAAGTGACGCGTCGGGGAAGAGCGGAAGTGAGGCGCGCGGTGTCGGCAGGAGTGGGCTACTGCTGCTGCTGCTACTCGCGGGAGGAGGAGGAGGTGGTGGAGGCGTCGTTGTCGTCGACATGGCCGCGGAGCACGCGTACATCACGGCCGAGCAGCTCGCCGGCTTCGACAAGTACAAGGTGAGCACCCGCTAGGGGGCACGGTCCGCGGCGCTCGGCGTTCTTGCTGTTGTGTTGACTCCTGCCGCCGCCACCGTCTCCGCTCGCCCACCTCATCACCTCACCCACCTCATCACCCACGCTGATGGTGTGGTGGTGGTGGTGGTCAGGGATGGTTGTCATTCAGCGAGAGTGCTGGGGCGGGGGGGGTGCGTAGCGGTTCGTGCGCAGGGCTACGAACCCGGCGACCCGAGTTCGATTCCCGCTCACGGCCACCAACGCCAGTGACGATTATCTGAACCGTTCCTCGGTCTCAAATGGGTGCGGTGTGTGAACATCGCCGCTGGGAAGACAAAGGCGGTCGGGTGTCGTGTTGGCCACCCACCCCCTCGCGTGCCTTGCCGGCCTTCATGGGTGCTCGCTAACAGCACTTACCCTTTTTATCTTTGTGTGAGAGACCGACGCTCACAACAGCGGGCGGAACGCCGGGTGTGTAAAACGGCGAGGTGACGATATGCAACACGTTGGGGGGGGGGAGCACCTCGGATTAGCACGGCTACGTACGGTGCGAAAGAAGTTCAAGATACAGCTGCCGGTTAATTCAGGAGGTTTACCCCAAAACGCGTGGGTCTGGTTCGTAACCTTCGCCGCTTCTTCACGTGGCCCCAAAGTGCACCTAGCCTGGCACAGGCCGCTGTGTGGTTTCGTGAACGTCAGTGGCGAATGGCGACTGGTGTGGGTCAGTGTCACCTTTGCCTTGTTACAAAATTCGCCCCGTTAAATCAGTCATGTATTAGCATTTCTGGGGCTATGTTTAATATTTTTCGTGACTTCAAGATGTGTATGGTTATCGTTTGTCGTAATTAATGCATTAGTGTTCGTTCATTATCGTACACGTCTGGAGTGTATACTGTAGTGGTTCATATCCTGTTGACCAGTGCTGCAATAGTAATTTGTCGTTATTCATAGTCGTTTAGTTTCAATAAAACATTAACAATGAGTTAAAACTGTTACATAATGCTTAATTTATTATTTAAGTAATTACCCACTTGTAACCAAATCACTCTTCCGTTTAGCACGGTTGGTTTTCTACGGTGCGAAAGAAGTTCTACATATAGTAACATACTCCGAATGATCCCTTATCCTGGTAGCTAAGCCTACATAGTGCTCGGATGGGTGACCACCGTGTATCACAGGTGCTATAGGCCACACACAGCGCAGCAAAAGCCATGGTGCTGTATGCACCGTGCTCCTACGTCTCGCCTTCACCAACTCGAACTGCCCAGCGTGGTGGAGTTTGGGCAAATTGTCCCCACTACTCCCACGGTGTGGGGGGGGGGGGAGGCCCTCATTCAGCAGTGGATTTACAAAAGGGCAGTCGTGTACATTGCAGTTAAATTAATGGAGAATTAAATCCTCATGTTATAACTCATGCATAATTATAAGCGTTTATATTCTTGCATAATGAATGAATATGCTTAATCTTGAACTGTACTAAATTAATATTTTTATGGTACAGGATTTCTAAATAATATATACATTCTAAAACAATAATGCCTCATCAGTCGTTCACAATTCATTTATAATTCATTAATATATTCATAGTCATTCCTAATTATTTCGGAATTGATATGAATAATTGACAGCATATTTTCAGTCGACTGTTGGATGAACGCCTCTGCGGGTCGCGTCGTTCATGGAGGTTGTTTGACCGTGATTCTGATATTTCACGTTCGTGCATGTGGTTGAAACGAGAGGCCCAGAAGAAGTTTAGACATCGCTTGACAATCGCTTGACAATGGTCAGTCCGTTTCGGGTTTCGGTGGAGCCGCTCATCATCCTTAATGGGTTCATAAAATATCGACAGCTTTCTGCAACATCAAGTCGTTGACCTGTGGATTAATTTACCCGAGCCATATGAATGCAGAATGTCTGCCACTGGCAAAGTGATTTCAATAGGAAATGGACATCCCCTCCCCCAAACTCAATTAAGCAAGAACACCACTTTGTGAATGCTGCTAACTGAAACCTTATACCAAGCCTCAGAGTGCCAGACATGTGTACTGCCCAAGATGTCAAGTAATTTCCAATGTACTGTATACGTAAATGACAGGTGATTGTAGTTCCCGGACAGAAACCCCACGCATTCCAGATATTTCATGTTCACCTCCTTGTCTGATTGCCCAGCAGACTTTTGAGTACGCGTCTCATGCAAATAATCAGCAGATTTCTTGATTCTTCATCACACTATATGGTGCTCCCATCCCTGTGAGGTCCACCAACCCACAACATCTGAATCACTACCACAAACACCACCTCGTTTTAGTGAAACAGTGCTCGAAAGAGGTGGTATCTGTGGCGCGTAATTAAACCAAGAGAGCGGTGACTGCACCCGGCTGTTCTCCATCAGTACCCGGAGTGTCGCCGTTCGAACGGCTCACTCGTCGGGTGATTAATCCACAGTAATTGGAGGCGAGACACATTTTCGTGCCCGAGCGCGTCACAATCGGTCATTCCATTCCACTGTGGGCTGCCATTGTGGAGAGGTTAATTGTGGGTTGTAATGCGGGAAGCGATGTTTTTGGTTGGGTTCCTTTATTCACGGATCTTTATTTATACTCCTGATGGGAGCTGCGTCGCTGTCCGAATCCTTACACTTGGCTGCGCCCCCCCCCCCGGTGCATGAGGATAAAGGTCAGGTGACTTGTTCTATGTTCGATGCCTTGGGCACTGGCAGATGTTGCTCTGTGGGCGAAAAGCAAGATAACAACTTGTGCACCACATGTTCTATGCTCAGGATTTTAAAACGTTTATTATGAATAATATTGGTCGCGAAATCCTGCGTGTCAAACTTGTGTGAGCTAAGTTGCCAAGGCAAAGTGTGTGTGGTATGTTTGAGAAAAAATGTGCTGTGTGGTGGGGAGCGGTAGTGCAACAGTTAGCACGCTGCCCTACAAATGCAGGCACCCATGTTCGATTCCCGCTCACGGCCAACACCAGCAACGATTATCTGAATCTGTCTGGGCCATTCCTAAGTCGACTCAGCCTTAAATGAGTACCTGTTGCGATGTGTGAATATCGCCACTAGAGAGACAAAAAGTGACCGGGCGCGTAGCTGGGCCACCCACCCCCTCGTGTGCCTTGCCGGTCTTAATCGGTCCTTCTCACGAACAGCACTTGCCCTAACAGTCTGTCAAGGCTATACAAGGGATATTTTTATTTGCGCGGCCAAAGCACGGTGTACGTTCAACGAGAGTTGAAATATCACTTGCTGCAAGGTCACGCTGTCAGTTTGCGGGGCGCGCATGCAGGCACTGTAAGACACGTGCTTCGCCCTAAATTGTTCTCTCCGCATAACTGGCACGCTGGGTTAGGGGGGTGGTGGCTGGAAGGGAAAGTGCTCTTCCTGGTTCCGTGCGTTGGGGGTGTAGAGGCAAGAGGGTACTAGCGGTCACTTGTGAGGTGAGGCTTGGTGGCGGCATGCACCATATGGTCTTGTTTATTGCAGTCGCAATGTTCGTGGCCACGTCCACGGTCTCACGAGGGACTCGTGCCCTCTACTGCGCCACGCGTAGCCTGCCGGAAAGCACTCAATGGTCTTGTTAATCACGCCCGCATAAAAACAATTGAAGTGAAATGGTGTTGCCTTGCTGCCATACTATTGAGCTGTGTTCACCTCGTGCATATTGGGCGAGTTAATTTAACGTTCATGTCTCCTAATGATCAATAATATGATGGATTACTGTACATGTTACTAATAATGGCATATGCACTTTAATGATTGTTGAACATGTTTTTTTTTATTCCATTCTTCTTGGTATTTCATATAATGTAGTGCAAATTAGATTTGTACATTTTCTATTAATATACAGTTACATGCTGGGAATGTAATTTCGTAGTCTCCATATAAAACATAGTATGAAATTAGTCCCCTTTTCATGTATACTCATTAACATGATTGGTTATAAAAGTCTACATTGTATACCTCTTATCCCCTCTAAACTCAAAGAATGGCAATTCAACCCTAGGCAGCTCTGTCATTTACATTCGCACAAAGGTGTTTAGCTTGAAGCAAAATCTCGGAAAGTTGAGGGAGCGTAATTTAACGTTAATTATCTCCAATTAATTACACGGCATGGCAGATATTCGCTGCCAGAGTTCAGAGAAAGGAGGTGTGCATGTTTTCACGTGCATTTATGCTGCACTTTTTTTTTACCTTTGCTCTGAATAATTTGACATCGTGACGTCTGTAAAAAGATACTCCCTGCCAACTTTTTCCATTCTCCTTTGCAGTACAGTGCTGTGGACACCAACCCACTGTCGGTGTACATCCTGCACCCATTCTGGAACTTTGTGGTCAAGGTGAGTGTGTGCGGTGCATTTGAAACTGTTAGTCCTGCAGTTAATTGCCCTAAGTTGTCACTTGTATTTGATTAAGCATGCTAATGTTCTCATGTTTGAGAGCACAGTGTAGCAAGTGAAGACAGATGCGCTAACATTTGTTTGTACAGGAAGAGAGCGCAGTGTCGGTAGACTGGTACGAAGGGTAATTCAAACATTTATTTTCCAAGGGGTGTGCCTTGTCAGAGGTTTACAATCTCAGAAATGATTCATTTCATAACACATAGAAAGCACACAGGTGACTGTTCACTAAGTGCAAACAATGTGATCATTCTTATTTACCTTGGCAGTTGAATATGGGGATTGCTACAAGTCACCAGGGTGATGAGTGATTCATGTTGAAACAACCGCCACTAATTGTAACTTTACTCAGTACACATAGGAGAAACTTGCTTCATGATTGAGTGCATTACTTTTAAAGGCAATGCCAGTAACAGCAGTTAACGCTTATTAACTTGCCTGGCAGTCGGTCACTATGCCCTGTTTGGCTCCTGGCCGAGCACTGCCTTTAATTCTCACTTGACAGATTTCCAAGTGGAATGAATGTGGACATTTTCTTGTTAATCAAGCTGGCGGACTTGAGTAGACTTACACAAAGAGCGCTTATCTTGTGTGTACTTTGCTCCCCCTTGGAGAAAAGCTACCACAGCCCTGTAGCCCTGGACAACATTCTTCCTGGAGTAGCACAGTTCCTCGGTTGACAATATTAACAGTACTGCGAAGGTCGTTTATTTACAGTCCATTCTCAATCCACTGCTGGATGGAGGCCTCCTCACCCCGTGCTTGTCCTGAGGGTTACTTGACCGTACATCACCACGCTGGTCAGTGCGAGTTGGTGAAGGAGGTGCCCGGGATCAGTTTAGGTATTACTCGCCACTGCTGTGAACCATCGCTGGGTATAAAATTGAGGTTGCAGCGTGCACCCCCACTTCAACCCGAACACCAGTGGAATTTTTAAAACATTATAGGTGTCGTATTTCACAAGAAGCAGAAGTTTTGTGTCTTTAGTTTGCTAAACATGGTTCTGTTTACACTTTCACTTCGTGACGTAATACACAAAAGCATCTTCTAGTTTGGGGGCAGACTACCAGCAAGATTCATATAAGTGCGTGATTTCAGCCTGCATTGCTTATCAACTTTTTTATTTCAAAGTTTGGGAGTCCATGTAATTGCAAAACGTATTGCTTGATATGTGTTCATTGTTACACCAACGATATGCTAATGTATTAATCTGAATGCTAGTACAGTGCATTAAAATAGTCTTAAATACGGGATTTAATTTGTTATTAATATTCTTCACAGAAACGCTAATGCTTATTCAGTCATGTATTCCATCATTTTTCGTGGAAGTCGGACCCCGTATGTTAAATAAGATTGACAGTTGACCAGCATTTAGGCAAACAAACCTGACTGCTGATGAGACAATGTATGTCGAAACCGGTACAGAGTTTGCTTGTGTTGGAACAATGCCGCTGTCATTTTGCACTCCCAGAAGACTTTGTGGCTGATGATGTAAGAAATACGATTTATGTTTTACACGAAGGGACAGATACGTAAAGTAGACGTTTTGTGTGCTTTATTTTGTTAAATAATCAGCAGTAGCTCATGGAAGTGGGTTTTTCTGCGCACTCGCTCGCACTCGCCTGTTCCACTTGCTGAAAGAAGGCGTCCGTGGTGTCTGTTTCATCACAGCTCTTCCCCAAGTGGGTGGCCCCCAACCTCCTGACCTTCTCGGGCTTCCTGCTGCTTGTTTTTAATTTCTTCATCTTGGCGTATTACGACTGGGACTTCTACGCGTCTGGTAAACAAAAATTACGAGCAGTTGGAAACGTGTGTTTGTGTTCTCTCCGTCAGTGTGGTCTAATAGAGCTCTTTTTGTCTAGGCAATGCTAGATTGTGTGGGGTCGACTCGGCCTCAGGACCACTTTGTGAGAAATTCAATCGTGGGTTGTTTTAATGGGACACCAGGCCCTACCATAAGAATGTGGAATTTCTACCACTGGCTCTTGGACTGTAAATGGGATTTGAGCACTGCCTCAATGCTCATTTGATCAGGAATTCACTTTGGCTTTTGGATGAGGGCCTTCCCCACACTCGTGCATGTCATGCGGGTTATTTGATCAAACTTGGTCATGCTGGTCGGTGCCGGTTGGTGAACGTGGGGAGCATGGATGTGGAATCATAGGTGTACAGTATAACATTTGACAATGTTTATGCATCCAAGCACTCTCCAGGTTCTCAACCCTTGCTTAAGCTGCTGAGATCTGTCGAGGTCGAGTTCATTCCGAGTTATTATTTGGTTTTAGGTTTAAACAGAAATACGCAACCCAAGAAACGTGCAGCTCTTAGCTTGTGCGTACATACCTAAGCTGGTTGTCCCAATCCTTGGAAAGGTTTTTTTTAATTGAAAAAAAACTTGATTTGAAGATTTCGTGACTGCAGGAATTACTCTTTGGTTCTTTTGGTAAAGTCGCGTAGAAATAAAATAAATAAATGGATACACGAAGTTTCGATTGCAACACAATCAACCGTCACCAGGTGTGAAATAATGCAAACCCCACCCCCCCCTCTCTAGATTATGCCTCGCCACAGAGGCGTTGTTTCTCTGTGTGTGTGTCTCTGTGTGTGTCTCTCTGCGTGTGTCTCTGCGTGTGTGTCTCTCTGCGTGTGTGTCTCTGTGTCTCTCTTTCTCTGTGTGTCTCTCCGTGTCTGTGTTTGTCTTTCCGAGCTTGCATTCTTTCACACCTGATGACGATTGTTTGTGTTGCAATCGAAACGTCGTCTATTCTATTATTTATTTTATTTCTAAGTCACTTTGCCAAAAGAACCAAAGAGTGAAAAAACCAGTCATCAAAGTAGGGGTTGAGTGAATTATCAGGGACTCCCAAAAGACTTATATAGAGTTTAATTAAACATGTACAATTTAATAGAACAATTCGTTTGATGTCCACTAGATTTATTTTGACAGAGCACATGAACATAATTATAGTATTTTATTAATTTACAAAGATACGACATTACATGCGACAGCCCGGAACACACAGCCTAGATAAGATAAGAGCTGTTTTTGAGAATTGAAAATGTTTTGAGTATTAAGGTTTTTTTGCTGTGCAATTTAAGGAAGTCAATTTTTTTAAATATATAATAGAAACGTCGCGAGAATTTTTCTTGTTTTATATATTTTTTTATTTATTATTTCCCTTCTATGTGACTTTACCGAAAGAACCAAGAATATAAGTCTTTTTATTAACAAAGAATGTTTAAAAAGTTGCACAGACTTAAACATGTTACTTATTTTCAAAGCCTAACCTTTATCAAGAAACAAAAGGAACACGCTTCTTATTACTGACTACGATGAACATAAATGTGTGTGAACATCTATTTATGCTAATAATTTTATCGATATATATAAAAGGGAAATTTGTGAATGTGTGTCTGTTCGAAATGTTTAGCATACTTCCCAACATGCAACAAACTTGAAATTTGGCATGTGGGTAGCTTCCAGACTGTACACAATGCAAAAAGTATAAAAATAGACTTTTGTATTTGGGTGGGGAGGGGGTGCAATAAAGCATATATTTTGCACGGCAAGTGAGTGGTGACGTAACAGCTGCATGTGACGTCACCACGTCGTCTGTGGTGACCTCACATCTGTGATGTCACCCGCATGCGGCAGCGTTACGCAGTGTGCCTGCTGACGTCACGCATCCTCCCTCACCCTCCGCTTAGGCCGTGTATTAATGCAAGACAATAATCCAAGTCTCGGGCGAAGCCGGGTAGTAAAGCTAGTCATATTGAGATTTACATTGGTTTTAAACAAACATTTACTCAAGCATATAACATAAGCGGGCACCGCGCAAAGACTTAACATCTCACGTTTTGCGCATGGCGTACGTACAACTTGAGAGCGCATTTCTTGCCAGGTGTTTCAGGATCGTGAGCCACCTTGTAGAAACGACACCCACCCGTTCGCCGCCGTGCAATGAGTACGCGCGTCCCAGCACTGCAGAGTGAATGACGGTGCAGTGATTCACGCCGGGCTGTCTCGTGCCCCCCCCCCCTCATCCCAGCGCCGGGGCAGGTGCACGTGCCAGGATGGGTGTGGATCCTCGCCGGTATCCTCAGCTTTTTGGCATACACCCTCGGTAAGCACACACACACACTCTCGTACGGATACACACTACTAAACGAAAACTTAACGTTTTATTTTACCAAGTATGGCCCACTGAGCTATGCACCTTTTTTACAGAAGCGACCTCGCCACAAATGATAGCGCAGTGAAGTGGCTTATCATGTGGAAATTGATAGCAGCCAAATACTCTTAAATGCATGTTTCTAAATGTGGAGGGAAAAACTGGAGGACCTCATCCGATCAGTGTGAGCCTTTCAACAGTGATGGCTTCTATTTAGTTGCTGCTTGTGCATTCGTCGCCTTCCACTGACAAATCGACATAATTGTCCGTGTAAAAGCGCTCGAGAGAAAGATTACGGTGTTTTCCGGCACAGGACGTGTTCTTGAAATGAACTGCCTCTGTTGAGTGCTCGTCGCTGGACGTCTTCAAAGGCGTTATTTGTGTTTTCTTGGGAAATGATCAACTGTAGCCTTTTGATCTGACAAGGAAATAGTGATTTTCCATGGCCACTTGAAGCCCTAGAGTGGTGATAGATTGAAAATCGCTCTTAATTAACTCCGCGGCTGTATCGTTCGCCTCGCTGCCTACTGTATCGGCCATCATGATCTCCCGTTTAATGCCAAATTATGTGTTACTATTGTTATTCAGGAGACTTACTACACATCTCCCTGTATACTTCACTGTTTCACAAGCCTTTTCAAACACAAATGATGGTTTGCTTTCCACTTACATGTACTCTTCGTATAAGCAAAGGTCTTCTTTTTTTATCATACCGTTTTCATAATTTGAGCACTGCATGATCATATTAACGCTCACTGGTACTTTGGCGTTTCACTGTTGTTTCACTCTATCCATTTTACGCCTCTTTAAAGGTAATGAAATACGTTCATAAAAATATAACATTAAATTTAGGTTGGGATGTAAGCGCATCTCTTGCGCCGTCTCCTGGGCACGCTGTCGGGATCGGCAGCCCTGCCATTGGCCGCGCTTGTCTGACGATGCGGTGTTTGCGAGTTCACGCGCCACGGCTAATTACGCACAATGGGGGGGGGGGGGGGGGATCTGTGCACGTGCGGCACGTCACTTGGTCGCCCACGATGGACAACCCCGTCGTGGAACGCCGCGGGTAATCACTCGGTCAGATTTATTATAATTGCTGAAATCGTGAATATGAATTTATTATTATCATTGGCTTTGGGCTGGCCATCGAACAAAGACGGTTACTGCATCACGTGTTTCTAGATACGATCCTGCGGCCGTCTGGAGCTCTCTTGCGATATTAAGAAGCCACTGCTTTTTGTGTTTTTTCTCTTGTCCTTCACCGCACCTCCAGTTAGCACAGTTGGCTACATACAGTGCGAAAGAAGTTCAACATGCGTACATACATTATTCTCACCACACGTGCAGCCCTCAGGGCAGCCACTGCTGGATGAGGACCTCCCCATACCGTGCGGCATGTGGGGGTTGTTTCACCGTAGACTTCGTAGTACAGTACAACACTGGGTTTTCCTGCACGTTTCTCTACCTCCCCACCAAGTCGGCCCACAAGTCCTATCCTATGAGAACCTGTTGTGCATGGTGTGGTCACCCATCTAAGCATTATCTATGCTCAACCGTGCTTAGCTTTTGAGATATGTTAAGAGTGGCTGGATTCATAATGAATTGGTCCTATTTGTATTACTACTACTAAAGGGTTTAAATTCTTTATTAATCCAATATCAAAATCTATTTAAGTGACATTTCCAACAGTGACATTTCTCAATGTAGACACTGCTCTTTGGCATGGCATCCATCGGCCAAATATAGCAGGGCGCATGTGACAGTGTTTACGTAAAAGTGAACCTCATAAAAAACGACCTGTTGTACCTTTTAATTACACCCTTGTTTTGGAAGCAAATGCTAAGGGAAGTACGTCTTCTAGTCTTGCGTTACACACCAGCAGTAGCAACGGTTACTTTTTCCCCTTTCTAGCAGTGGGGTTTCCCACTTCTGAATGGACACGTACAGGAACATCATGTGTACGCACGTTCTGTTTGCGGCTCTGCCAGCTGAAAAATCAACGTGTGTGTGCGTGCGTACCACGTTAGCCAGCCATTCCGTAATAGGTCTCACAACAAGCGCCACCGTAATCTCCACTGCCAGCGCAACGCAGTGCTGCAAGGTGCACACTCCCAAGACTGTCACATTGTGAGGCATACCCATTTGAATAAATGCCAGGTCTCGGCGTAAATTTGACGGTAACTGCCGAGAATAAGCACTTTCGTATGGTAATCAGTGACGAATGTGTCATATGAATTAATTCATCATTTCACTCTAGCGTGCATGATTTCTTTGTTTAACTAGGCCTGCAGGCAACGCTTTCATATTGTTACAATTTTAAATTGTGTTACTGATGTTGAGGTGGTTGGGTGGTTCAGGGGTCAGAACATTGAGCCGGCACCGCTGAGACCCTGGGTTGTAATCGAGGTTTTGACCGCCCGTGATTAAATTGGGTACCCAAGTGTCGAGGGTTTCTGGTCTCGGCCCATTCGCTAGTGCCTGCACAGAAAAGCATCGCATACAATTTCGGTTTTTACTTAATATGGCCATTTTCTGCTTTGACCATGTGATGAATGTTTCTTTGTCATGGAAAATTTGAGAGAGGGCTTTTCCTGGTGTGGACACAAAGCAGGTCACTTGAAGGGATCTCAGAAGCAGTTTTGTGACATCTGCTTATGCAAGCATGATATCTGCTTCTGCAAGTGTTATTTTTTAGATTTTTTTTGTCTATCTCGTATTTTAAACAATTGTTTCTTCAGTGTCATCTCATGAGATGAAAAATCTAATATAGAATTGAAGCTTTCGTGACTGCAGAAATTACTATGCTCATTGGTTTTTTCGGTAAAGTCACATATGTATAAATAAAATAAAACTAAATTAAATTAAAATAATGGGATAAAACATAGTGTGTTTTACCACATTTCCACCTGATGATGATCGCTTGTGTTGCGTTCGAAATGTCGTGATTTATTTTAATTTATTTAGATTTATTTTATTTCTACATACGTGACTTTACCGAAAAAAACAATGAGTATAGATGAAAAATCTGTTTGGATCTCACAGAGCAGTCCAACCCTGAACGCAAGAGAGCGGCCTATGGAAGCAGATATCACAGAGCTACCTCTGAGATCACTTCAAGTGAGCTCTGGTTTGTACAGTTGGGGAAAGCACTTTCCAACCAGCGTGTAATGTTCTGAAAAAATTCTAAAATGGTCATTAATCTCGTGACATGATATATATCCCAGTTACAGTGTGAGAAGACAAAAAAACATGTATTTACTGCCGTGGCATCCCTGGTCCAAACTCATGTGTGCGCGAGTTGGGAGAGGTGGTGTAGCGGTTAGTGCGCTGCGCTACGAACCCGGCGAACCGAGTTCAATTCCTGCTCACGGCCAACAAGAGTGACGATTATCTGAACCGGTCCTGGGCCTCCCCTAAGTTGACTCAGCCTCATATGAGTACCTGGTGCTGTGTGTAAACATCGACACTCGAGAGACAAAGGCGGCTGGGCATGCGTGGTGCTGGCCACCCACCCCCCCCTCGTGTGCCGCACCGACCTTCATAGGTGTTCACTGTCAGCACTTGCCCCAACAGTCTGATACGGCTATACGGGGGATCTTTGTCTTTGTGCGTTCGCTCACAGACGGCATCGACGGCAAGCAGGCGCGGCGCACGGGCTCCAGCACCCCGTTGGGAGAGTTGTTTGACCACGGCCTCGACAGCTGGGCCTGCCTCTTCTTCGGCAGCACCGTCTACTCGATCTTCGGCCGCGGCCAGACGGGCGTGAGCCTCGCCACCATGCACATGCTGCTCTGGGTCGTGCTCTTCTCCTTCATCCTGTCTCACTGGGAGAAGTACAACACGGGCGTCCTCTTCCTGCCCTGGGGCTACGATATCAGCCAAGTGGTAAGCCAACAGAATGACGCGATTCGGGTTTCATTAGCGGCACTTTCGGTATCACTTTGTGCAGTGGGCCAACGGTTCGCAGCTACGCTTGCTTTAAATTCTCGTAATCGGCAATGCTAGTCTGGATAATAACGAAGGGCCAAAGGCTGGGCTGCACGGATATTGAACCCCTGATGGATTGCATTGCTACCTCGTCAGACTTCAGGACAGCACAAGGGTTTTAGTGTTGTCCCCCCGATCGTTCAGTTTCCAACGCGAGGATGTACCTTGTGGAAATTCTTAAGTTGATACTTTGCAAATGGTGGTTTTTAATGCAGCAAACTGTGGTGGTTGCAATTGGAGGGTGCAGCTGTGACACACCATCGCATTCACCCTGAAAGGCTTGACAATGACTGAAGCTTGTTCAAGACACAGCAAAGTAAGGGCTTCTTTCGAAGGGACTCAAATTCTTAAAATGTGCTGAAGCTACTCATTGGCCTGTAGGCAGCCCTTCCATAAGAGTTATCTGACCATTGTAAAAGTAATTTCAAAGCTGCATGTGTTATTATACACAATGCTACAGTAATGGCTCAGTATTAGGATCCATCCATCAATTATTATTCATTCTTAAGATCACATTACTTGCGTTAAATAACATTTCTCAATGTTTTTTCATTTAGATATAGGATATATGTTATGGGTATTTTGTCACTCCTGTAGCCACTAGTAGTGCTGCCATTTATCATAATGATATTTTTGTATTGATTTATGACCCTGAATTGTGACAATTAATTAAATTGTTCGACCTCTATACAATATTAATGATGTCCTCTGCTTTACAGGATGGTTAAATGCATTGTATGGGAACACACTGGCTACTTGCCTGCAGCGTAACTGTATTGAAAGTTTATTTTGAATGCGTAATTCCAGAAAGTGGTTAGGTTCTAACCCCCCATCGCCTCCTCTCCCGTCCATTATCAGACCATCTCCATCGTGTACATCGTGACGGCGGTGGTGGGCGTGGAGGCCTGGCATCAGGACTTGCCCTTCGGACTGCTCTACCGTGACTTATTCCTCTTCATGCTGCTGGGTGAGGGCAGCTGCGCACGCAGCGTGCGGCCACTTTGCCTCGTCTCCTTGCCTCCGATGCGTTTGGCGAGTGGCGTTGTTTACACTGGAGAGAGTACTCATGCGTGACTAAACTGCCATTGTACACCAACCGCAGGCCGCTTGATGAATGGTGTTTGTTGACGCGGTTAGGAAACATTCGGCCGCAAGCTGTTTTACAAGACTGGCCCGAATATGACCTCGGTGCACATGAGCACGATTGCTCTTATAATTTAAATAAAAGATTTCCCTTTAGACTAAACAGTTCATGCGGTGAAAGCGCCAATGCATTTCACCTGCTCAGCCCAGTAAAAAATCTATTGAGAAACTATTGCTTGCACGGACACTTAACATATCACGCATGCACATTCTTGCACAACGACGACGTGCCCACTGCTGACAATGTGGCCCTGAAGTTCACCGCACCTGCAGTGAGTGGTGGGGCAGGCTCAACCCCTGATTAGATTCTGAGATTCCACAAGATCAGGTGGATTACGGGTGATATGGGTCACAGCATGTGTGCGCTTTTGTTTCCCACATTAAAAGTAACATTGGCAGAAAACGTCTCGTAGCAATGTGCAGGTCTGGTTGGCCGTGCTGTTCAGAGCAACGTGTTTAGAGGTGAGGGCCATTACCTAAGTGGAAATGCTCTTCACCGCTTATGTGGTGTAGTAGTGTACATTGATCTGAGGGTCGGGGAAGGGGGGAGGTTTCAATTCGCGGTCAAGTGAGATGGAGTAAACTCTCTCGGTACTGGACACTTGGCAGATTTTTTAAAATAAGAGCTTTATTTGGACTAAGTGAGCGACAGAGTTGAGCGTGCCCCTCCAAGCTTCCCATAAATAGGCTGTCGTGTTGTGACCCGCAGGCCGTTGTCGTTTGCGTTACTCAAAACCAAGCGTTTATTTCTGCACGCAGTAGCAGCATGCGCTTGTATTCTAGCTGTAAATTTGAGCGGAACTTTGTCATGCAAACTGTGAATTGTGTACTGAGCGAGTGTGCAAGCATTGCACATGGGCGATGCTTGCAGTGCGTACATTTGGGGCAAATTTTTACAGGAAAATAACACGTATAGGGAAGTAGGATTGGGGACACTCGCAGTATGTTCATTTTTTAACAGCAGAATGGAATTTCAAATGTGCTGAAACTCAAGAATGCATAGAATGCGGTCTGACTTGGTGTTTGTTGTGCTACGAAGGAAATAGTCAATCTCTTTTTCTTTAGAATACGCTGCTCTGTCTGAAATAATCTTGTTATTCACTCCGCATAAACTACTCATTGCAAATGAGTAAGCCTTTTGGCGTCCTCTGGTCTAACACCTTTTGAGACTAGCCTCCAAAGAAAGCTGTCTCTAGGGTGGACCAATCAGTTTCAAAGACAATACATATATTGTCAGTGGGTTTTTTTGCATTCTGACCACAAGTATTGTGGTTAATGCAGACATGATTCCTTGTTAAAGGTTTCAGTTTGGTGTTTTAACATCTTAACACCTATTTTGTTGCCAGAAAAAAGGGGAAAACCTCTTCTCATACTCAATGCAAAGTTAACTTCCTCAGTTGATATGATTGGGAAGTATGTCTTGTGAACAAAACTCATACAATCTCACTGGGGATTTACTTGGTTCATTTCGTGAATGCAATATTCAAAGTCACACTTTAATAAAAGTCGGTCACTATTTAACATCGTAGCGTTGCATAACTCATTATTTCCTAATTCTGGCCTCGATGCTTGTTGTAAATGGTAAACATTTAACACTTTCTCAGAAATCGTGTGCTCAGTGTACTCTTTAGTACAGCGTGTAACTGAACAATTGACTTGAGAAGCGGGAGTAGGGCTTGGGCAGGTTACGCCACAAGACGAATTTCGAAGTGGCAGCCAAAAGAGGAAATGTGCCGGAGAGGACTTGGCGGTGCTTTGGGAAGGCCTACATCCAGCAGTGGATTGATTATGGTTGATAATGATGAATACAATTAATGTTGACAAGGCTGGAAAATGTCTCCCAGAGGTTAATGCCAAAATTAAAGCGGCATGTTTTCTGCTTATAGCTCAATCTATTTGCTTCACGGGGACATTAGTGTTTGTGGTCTGACTTTCGCGGTAAGGTCAACTCATGTAAGTGCGGGCTGTGGTGACCTGCACCGCATATAGATGGTGCCCAGAATACTCAATGACTATCACAGTAATGGAATGCCCCACAGCTCGTGCGAGGCGAGCGTGCTGCTTTGCCAAATGTCACCGAAGCGCGCGCGCACACACAAGGGCAACTGTGTTTTCGTAGCGGCCCATGCCTTAAAGTGTCATTTGCCCGTGCGACCCTATCGCATCGCATTACATGCTTTATAAGACTGTATGAAATGTTACAGCGAGCAGTTAATGCGATTGCAAATGGTTCAACGCGTTTATTTGCCAAAGTATTAGGAGACTGCTGAATTGAATACGGTGTCCCATGTCAGAGATGTTGGAGATTTGGGGAGGCCTTCATCCAGCAGTGGGTAGATCATGGCTGATGATGAATATTATTAAATACTGTGTTCATGTTTCTCTGATGATGTGTTCCCAATAGGTGGAGCGTTTTTGGTCACCTTGCCCCAAAGCTTGTTCAACCTGCATAAGTGAGTTGTTTTTTCTGGATTTGAAGTTTTCGTGACTGCAAGGATCCATACTCTTTGGTTCTTTCGGTCAAGTCAAGTAGGTGAAAATAAAAAATAAAAATGAGAATAAAAATAAAGAATAAAAATAACTAAATTAAATCGCGACGTTTTGGAGGCAACACAAGCTTTCATCATCAGGTGGGACAACCACAGCAAGAAACAGAATTACTGTAGTGGGCTGTGGTTGTCCCACCTGATGACGGAAGCTTGTGTTGCCCCCGAAACTTCGTGATTTGATTAAGTTATTTTTTATTTTATTTTTTCACCTACGTGACTTTACCGAAAGAACCAAAGAGTATGAGTTGTTTTTATATATATTCTGTCTGCCATGGCACGCGATGAACATTCTATTTTCTAACCTTTTGAAATAAATGTTTATTTTATTCCTGTCTCGTTGGCTATGTTAGCCTAATTGTAACATTAGCACATGATTTGAATTTGACTCGCACGAATCCGAAAAAAATTACTTCGTACACGCACACAATGTCACGCATTTATCGAGGGCGTGAAATATATAATTGAATAGATTAATTCATGTCTTTCCACATGCTTATATTTTTATCAGGTGTAACTGGAACCTCGTGCTTAATGAATGTGTGGTATAACTTTCTAAAATTCCGTAATCACCCTTGGCCCGTATTAATGTGACTCAATCTTCGTTTCACGTCGCTTGTTAGTTTCCTGGCTGCACTGGGGATGACGGAAAGGCCGTGTGACTTTTAACCAATTTCCAGTTTGACCCGTTATCGAATACCTTAAGATTTCCGTTCATCAGTGCACAGCTGCCAAGATGTGTTTGCCACTTGCTAAATAATAATAATCACGAATAAATGTGCAACATCGCCTGCTTAATCAACCGAGGGGTTGAGGTGTGTTGTAACGGAGGCAGTTGCAGGAACCTTGTACCCTGAAGTGACCACCACACTGCCGCCACGCACGCAGTTGCACTTTGGAGCTGCCAGCCCGGCAGCCCGCCTCATGCAAACTGTCAAAATGACCTCTCACATGTTCGCATTTTTATTAGGGGGCAGCCTTATCGCTATCGGTCGTTTGTGTGTCGATTTTCCGGGGCAGTTCTTTCCATAGGGTGTTAACAAATAGTTTCCTCTGTTGGTTCGTGCCCCCAATGCTCCCCCGCGCTTTATGAAGTCATTGCACGACTCTATGTACTCGTATGAATTACTTCCCAGGAGTATGAATAAACGTTTCATTCTTACACAAGTGAGTATATTGAGGAAGTTATTGTTCTTTTAATATTCTTAGGACCTTCTAAAGTAGGGCTATACATAGAAAATATTTGAATGTAAAATGGTCAGTCTCTTGAAGAACATTGACTTGTGTGTTCTTGGAATTATATTTGTATAGCCTAGAAAAAATTGACATTCACATTCACTATTGTTGGTTATCACTGGCGTTATAGTCTGTTATATGATTCTAAATACAGCACTCTGTTTCGTTAAAGCAGGAGACCAACACACTTTCTTGAATGAGATTGTAACTTATGCAAAATTGATTGCAGAATTAGAAATGAAGGGTAGGTTATTATTTATTGCATTGTTCTTAAACTTGATTTGGAGCTTTCGTGAGCATCAACTGCATGTTTGAAGTGTGTGTCTGTATATACTGGCTTTGTAATAGCCTCATTGAAACTCCAACCTTCCTGTTGCTGCTCAAATCCCAACATTAAGTGAACCTTGCCAAATAACTTGTGCGTTAATTTCCCGAACAAAACAATAGATAATGCATGATCAGGAAATGTCTCATTTACACCAGGCTTCCTAAAAACAGCGGGGAATCGTGTTGCCCGCCTGGGTGTGGCGGGCAGTCGTGTAGTATGCAGTGGTTAGCGCTCTGCGGTTCAAGCCTGGCGACCGGAGTTAAATTCCTGCTCATGACAACGAACATTGAGGAATATTTAAATATATCCTGGGCCTCCCCTAGTGATTACCTGGTGCGAGGTGTAAACGTCAGCATTGGGGAGACAAAGGGGGCTGGGCGTGGTGTTGTCCACCCCCAACCCCCTTCCGTGTGCCGCCCCAGCCTTCGTAGACGCTACTGCTCGCGAACAGCACTTGTCCCCAACAGTCTGTTAAAGGCTACGCGGGGGATCTTTGTGCGTGCGTGTGGCAGGGCACACAAGGCCGGGACGCTCAAGAAGGACACCCTGTGGGAGGCCATGTTGCCCATGGTGTCGCCCACGCTGCTCTTTGTGCTCACATCCGCCTGGGTGTGGCTGTCTCCAGAGAGGGTCGTCGACAGCCAGCCGCGCGTCTTCTATTGGCTCGTGGGGACGCTCTTCTCCAACATCACGGTGAGCAGGAGGAGAGGAGGTCACAACAGCTAAAGGCGAACGAGACAGTGTCACGAAAATGTGCATTCACAGCTACTCGTTTAAAAAATTTGTTGCGAAAAATATTTGATGTATGTATTTATGCTTGAACTTCTTTCGCATTGTACTAATTACAGAATTACAATGGCCAGCAGTGGTCATTTACAGTCACTCTGTCGTGGGGGGGGGGTGTTTTTTTTTATAATGCAAATTGAATACTTGGGGAAAGTCTCACCGACGCTCAAGACTCTTTTTTACACACTTTTATTTAACTCACTCTGTTGTCGTTGTCATTGTCGTATCCTCAAATATTGTAACTTAAGTTTAACCCATTTCCCAATGTGGTATCGACTGCAAACTTGGTATACTTATGTCATACTAATGACAATACTATATTCTATATAAAAAAAAAAGTATTTTTAACATTAATTTTTATATGTTATGTTTCGGCTTGGGTCTAATTGTCCACGCTCAACTAACGTTGGCTGTAAATCACCACGGTCCCTTACGTTATGGCGAGCTTTGCGGCCACTTCCTGGAGTCGTGGAGTTCTGCCATTACGAGTAGGGTACATTTCATTAAAGCCTGTTTAAAAAAAGTATTTTTAAATATTTCTTTAGAAGGATCCTGCATTGAGGGGTTTGGCCAACAGCGTTCACGAGTGGCATGTGGGAGGAAACCGGGAGTGCCGGGGCAAACACCTGACACACGAGGGGGTGTCACTTGGCACTGTCACCTCGCCACCCAATGCCAACAATACCTGGCAAGCCCCGGTGCTCGCCCATCAAAGTCAACTCTGCTTAGCTTCTGAGGTCTGATGACATTGTGCGGATTTAGTGGCCGATTTTGTAAACGTGCGTTCTTCACCATGCTGCGAGACAGTTGTCCAATAAAATCCCAAACACTGGCCTGAAAAGCAGGGCTTGATAGCTGGAGAGAGAGAGACGAGTCTCGCCTAGCTGGGGGGTTGACAAAAGTTGTTACCGTTTGGTGGTGGCGGCGCTTTGAGGAATGGCTGTGACTGTGGCTCCTCCCAGTGGCCAAAGAGCAGCCAGATTTAAATAGGGACTGCTTGACTGGGAACATTGTGGCCCTCTGGATGAATGTGGATTGTCTAAAACATGTGGCCAGACTCGTTGCTTAGCAATATTAATTAATTGTCATTGGCAGATTTTTTTTTTACTTCTGCCCATGACTGAGACTGTAAAATGGGATTATTATACAAGTGCAGTCATCTACAGTTAGTAGAGCGCCTCACATTTAGCACTTCCCATTTCAGTTTCTGAATATATATGGATAAAAAAAACAACTAAACCTGATTGAAGTTTTTTCCACATCGCATTCAAGAGTCCACCTTGTGTGTAGGGTTCGTTAATTTGGCGTGGCATTTGGTGCTTTTGTGCCAAATGCGTCATGTGTCGTAGAATCTGCGGGCGGTCTCTCGCAAAGCAATGCGACGCTTCGTGTTAGAGAACGGCAGCAGCCATCTCTGAAATCCCTTCAAACGTTCTCTGATTCACACAGTAGGGGGCAGCATCTGCCCGTTTTTTCTGCGTTTGTTGCAGAGGTCGCAAACGAGTTTTGATTCCTTACCCGTACTCGACCGCACCAGGGTCGCAAACGGGTACCCGATACCCGGCCGGGTACGGGTAGCCGGGTATCGGGTAGGGTACGGATATCGGGTACCCGACTGCGACCTCTGGTTTGTTGTGGTTCGTGTCAATTGAGGCCTTCACTAACCCGCTGCTTTATGAGTCAAGTGACAATACCATTCAATAATTACAAAATTGCAAGACTAACATTTCCATAAGGTTTTATTCTCTGCATTCATATATTTTATAATAATATGCAATAATGAGTTTCACGGTACCGTAAGCTTCCTTGCCTAGGTTTCATAAAACACATTTTTCATGCATCCAAGGTGTGAAATCGCCAACTGTAAGATACCAGTGCATTACTGCAAACAATCATATTGATGGGACTTGCTCGATTGCGTTGTGGTTTGTGCCCGTCCACAATCGTGGATTCTGGCAGCAATATCCGATTGTTTCTGTCGTGTCTTGTGTCTCCCGTGCACGCGAGCAGTGCAAGCTGATCGTGTGCCAAATGAGCAGCACGCGCTGCCAGCCGCTGAACTGGCTCCTTGCGCCGCTAGCGTGCGCCGTGGCGTTCGTGGCGACTTTCCAGCCGAAGGTGGAGGTCGAGACGGCCGTGCTGTTTGGCATGACGGCGCTCGTGACCGCCGCGCACATCCACTACGGCGTGTGCGTGGTAAGTGGCGCTGGGCCGGACGGGGCAACACGGAGGCGGCGCTCAACGCAACTAGCAACCTTTAAACTAAAAACTAAAATTTTTTTTTATTTTACTAGGTAAGGCCCACTGACCTGTGTTTTGCTTTTTTTTAGAAGTGACCTTGCCACAATTGATAGCTCAATGAAGTGGCTTATCATGTGGAAATTTATAACAACCAAATACTCTTAAACGCATGTTTCTAAATGTGGAGGGAAACTCGGAGGACCCAGGGAAAAATTCTCGTGATCACGGGGAGAACACGCAAACTTCAAATATACAGGCGTAGGGTTTGTGATTGAACCAACGACATCCTGTATACTAGGAGAGGTGATTTATTATTTATATTTTATTTATATTATTTTTATAAATAAATGTTTTTATTTATTTATCCCCTACGTGACTTTACCGTAAAAACCTAAGAGTACTAAGAGAGGTAGTTAACATCTCGCAACCTTGTCGCTCGTTTCCACGTAATTTTGCATTTCAAATGTGCGCATCCGCGATGAATATTTTAAGCGAATTAGTGAACAACGTTGCAGCACGAGTGAGCTGCAGCTCACTGCTTTCATGGACATCGTGGCTCACATGGCCAGTGTACAATACCTCCACTGTGCACTTAAAAATGACATCTTTACATTTAAAAAAATTCACATTGATCAATGACATTCTTGGTCTTAAAAGAAAGAATACAAAATAGGCGACGTTTCGGGCAATGGGGCCTTCTTCATAGCACCTGATTGCTGTGTTCATGATATCCTGCTTCGCAAATAATAGAAACGTTCAATATGAGAGCCTAAAATAATTTAGTGATGCGCGATGAAGAAGGGCCATTGACCCTGAGCGTCACCTATTGTATATTTTGCTTTTTAAGGCAGTGGTTTTGATGTTATTGACGAATATATTGAGTTTGTTACTTGTTCTTGTGCACCACTGCCAATGCAGCATCACCAAATAATTTGTTGACATGTTGGTCTGTTAAATTATAAATGAAGCATGCAGCCAGATTCAACGGAGACGTTGGCATATTCCAAAAAGTTGACCCTAGAGGCTACAGAAAACGTATTTTATATAGGACAATTTGTATCTGAATATTTTTACGGAATAAAACTTCTGATCACAAGTTAAATTTTAAATGGTGTAAAATGTAAGTTAATGTTTGTTAAATGGTAGATTTAATTTTGTGCAAATATGAAATAAAAATGTCAATGGTTTTGTACCATAGAATGTATATTTTTAAAGCAAAAACTGATTTTAGTTGCAACAGAAATATAATTTTAAAATGGCTTTGATAGAAAAAAAATTGTCATTTGTGGAGTTAAGGGAAAGGCTCCTTAATACTGGAGTTTCAGATTCCTCACTTCATATCTCTTGGGTTGATGTGACCCCGGGGAACACAGCAGGATTACGCCGTCTAAATTGTGAGTAAAACGCCCTCCGCGTGGCGTCACCCAAGGGTGTCTGAAATCAAGTGCAGCAAGCCTGAAGTGGCAATAAAATGTAAAACCCGCGAAGAGGGCCTTATGCTCACACATTCGTGAAAACGTTTAAATGAGGATGTGTGTTAACCAGCGCTGGTGAGATTTGATCTCGCACTTCGAGCCACTCTTAATTTCCTCTGCCGCCTTCCGCCCCCCCCCCCCCACGTTTCCCTCCTTCCTTTTTTACCCCCCCCTTCCTTCCTCTGCCGCCGTTCAGGTGAGGCAGCTGTGCCGACACTTTGGCATCCGAGCTTTCTCGCTCGCGAAGCCAAACAGCGACTGACGAGCCGGCGGCCAAGGGGAGGACAGCTTCTTCGACGAGCAGAAGCAGCCGCTGGTGTAACGCGGTTCGGTGCCCCGTCCCCCCGTCCAAGCCAAGTGACCACTGCCCACTCTTACTCTAGGCAACGCACGCCTCGCAGGCGCTTGCGTCCCCACGCCCCCCCCCTTAACTTTCATCGTCGGCACTGCGCACAGAGGCCCTGTACATTTAGGGGTGGTTGCATTTTACGATCAAATTTAGTGAAATATTGACGTTTTTGTTTGTTTGTTCATGAACGTAGTGTTGTGTAAATATCCAAATACGGCAGTAGCCTGGCGCGGGAGAGATTGTGTGCGTGGGTCATTCGTTAGTGGAGCACATTTTAACGGATGACTTTGTTGAAGCTGGCCACGTCCTCAGCATTGGTTCATACTGCATGCTTTGTGTTTTGCCTGCGTGTGCCGTGACTCGTGTATGCCAGTTACACGGCGCACCTTTAAATGCAGTAACGACATCGAGCAATGCTGTAGTTCGTCACCTCCCCAAACATCTTTGGTACCATTTTATTAAATTGGTTTCCCTCCCACCCACAAAGCAGACTTAAAAAAAGCCACAGAGCGGGTCTATGTATAAAGCCACAGAACGGAGTCTATATTTTTCTGTGGGACCATTCGTGCCTGTACGGTCGTGCAAAAATGATGCACGAACTTGCAATCCATTTGGCCATTCCTGTAGCCACGTGACCTCTGAACTGTGGCAGATGATTGGGCCTCCCTCCGTTGCTGTCGCAGTCCAGAGTGGTCGAGTGGTGGCATCACGTTGGTTTTTTTCAAGACTGCTGATGAATGTTGTGATTAAACATGCACTCCACAAAAACACATTCGACCTTTTGTTCAATAACATCGGTGTCCTCTAACATCGGTGTCCTCACCTTGGCGTGTCACCTAAATCGTCTTTTGCAAGAACCTTGAAGTTGTGATCTGTCGAAGCGGCTGCGTTGAAGTCAACAGGAAAAATAACATTAACATGATCGTAGGTTTACATGTATCCAATTTCAAATATATGAACGAATGTATAACGGTCTAATTTATTTATATATAGTATATATATATTTCTTGATTTGTATTTGAAATTGATTTATCCATTTGAAAATTGCCTAGAGTTTAGTGGTGGGCACGTTAATTCACTTTAGTTTGTGATCGAAGTATGATTTTTGAGCGCCAGTTGCCTTCTCGCGGTTGCCGTGTATGCAATGAAGAGCGCGCCCTAAAATCTGACACAGGTGGGGCGCGCGCTGATACCCCTGTACACGCGCACGCGCGCACGCGCACACGGCCTCGCCCGACGCCACGTCAACCCAAGTGGCCGGGTCGTAACGGGATAGGGAAGGGAAACCGACGAAAGACGCCGGTTAATTCAAACTGAGCCACCGTGCCGCTCCCCCACTGCTCTCGCCTCCGAGGAGAGCCCCACCACCCCAGGTGAGGCTACACTCTTCTAAAGCCAAGGAATTCAATTGTTATATTTTTTAACCGCGTTTAGTCGCCTGGTATTTTTCACCCATCCTCGCATACTCGGCACGAGAATAGACCGATCCAGGTTTATCTGGAAATAAATGACGACCACTCTTTGTGCTATCTTCCGGAGCGTTCCATTTCGGTAGCAAGTGTGTGAGAACACCTGATGTTACGCTCATTAATTTGTTAACCACTGGGACCCTGTAATGGGTAAAAACATCACCGGCTTGCTACTTAGCCAGATAAATATACAACGTCATGTTTGCTTTTAACTTTTAGTTTAAGTTCTTTGGATTAAACTGGCTGGCTCTGTGCATCGCAGGCAGAAAAAAAAATGTTTGTCAGTGTTCTGTAACACGTTTTCCACGGTTGCTACAAATGCATCATATATACGTGCGTGTGTATATATGGAATATAATATTCTCATCGAAAAAAGTGTATTTTTAGCAAAGTGTGCGGCTGAATTTTGTAACGTAATCATGAGTAACAACACCCGTCTTAAATAGCCCCCTGCAATGTAATCGTACCGAATTTACAAAAGGTCATAGGCACAACTTTTAACTGTATGGAACGTGTGTGGCGGTGGTTAGCGTGGTTGTGGCAGGGGGGGGACGACAACTTTTTTTTTACATTGACAATTCTCGTTTTTTTCCAACGCAATTTGACTTTAGCAATCGAAACAGTGTTCGTGTGTGGTGACTGTGACTTCCAACGCATGCTATGAATTATCATTATTATTGCCACTTGCCTTCATGGAATGGCTCTATGGCAAGTGGGTGTTTGTTGTGTCCATGTTATTAAATGATTTTTTTTTTCTTTTAAAATTAGTTTTGTGTTTTATGAATTAATACAAGTGCAACCCACTCTACCTCCGAGTGTTTTTTTTTTATCAGCAGGCTTGCAGTGCTGCACTGTTGGATGCCACTGTTCACAACCTGTGTTGTTTTGTTGGGAAATTCCAGTGCTCTGTGGCATTTTGCTGAGCTTTGTTTATATTTTTTTTCTGTCCATTTATCACATACATTGGCTGCATTATTTAAACACTACCAAAAAAACCCTGCAGCCTTTTTAACCGTCGGAGCTCATCAGAGGTCGTCACTTCGTTGTGTTAATCAGTTTCTATTTTACAATGCATTAATAACTGTTCACTGTTTTGACACATACCAACATAGCTTCTTTTCTGACGATGGCTTTTTTTTAAGCTGCTGGTTTTGTTTAAATGTGTTATAAAATCTTTTCAACATTTACGGTATTTTTTTTATTCATGTTTGCCTTATCCCTCCTCATGAGCCAATGGTGCACTGCTTTCACTCCAAGTACTTGCTGTGTGCATCTGACGGGATTCGCTTACACGTGCCCAGTGGGTTTTAGTTGCATGTCCTGTAAATGCCCCTTGTAAGAAGGTACTCTGAATCATTTGGCGTTAACGTTTTTCAAAGAAGGAAAATACAAACGTGACGGTGAGGTGCATTAAATCGCGTTTTGTAATTGAGCTTTTTTTTTTATCTAATTTAAATTGACTGTCAATGAACTGTGGCTGTTTCGCTGGCACAATATTAGCAAGCTTTCTGGTGTTTTGTGTGCATTGGGTGTGAATTGGTGAAACCTCGTTTTTTCAAAGATTATAAGTGGAAATAAACTGGATGTAACTGTTTATTGCAGGTTGGTTGAGTTTTTAATCAAGTGTAGCGTTCAAACATTGTACAGTTTACTCGATGGTTCTTTCGGTAAAGTCACGTAGAAAGAAAATAAATTAAATGATAATAGAATACGACGTTTCGATTGCAACACAAGCAACCGTCATCAGGTAAGAATGAATGAGAAAACAAACTTAGAAATATAATGCGACACAACACAGTCGGCTAACACAACAGTCAACACCCTACCTGGTTGATTACGTTCTTCCAAAGATTGCTAAATTTGAGAGAGACAAAACAGACACGGAGACACACAGACAGACACAAGCAGAGAGAGACACAGAGACAGACACCGAAACAACGCCTCTGTGTCGAGGCCTTAAAAAGAGAGGGGGGTGGTAGAAAAATTAGCATGTCAATGAGAGAGTTGTGTGGAAATTTTTTTGAGCGAAATATGAAGTTTGAGAAAACAAACTTAGTAAAATTTGAAAGTGTAATGCAATGCAACACTAAGAGTCGATTAACACACAGTTAACGCATAGCCTGGTTGATTACGTTCTTCCAAAGATTGCTAAATTAGAAGTTAAGTGTGAGTTGTGTGGAAATCCTCCCCGTAGAGGTGGTTCGAACTAGATTTGTAGCTTTCGTGACTGCAGGAATTACTCTGGTTCTTTCGGTAAAGTCACGTAGAAAGAAAATAAATTTAATAATAATAGAATACGACGTTTAGACTGTGTTGCATTGCATTACACTTCCAAATCTTACTAAGTTTGTTTTCTCAAACTTCCTATTTCTCTCTCAAATTTTGCCATGCTCGTTTGTTGAAAGGTCCATTTTCTCTCCGGCCGCTACGGGGAGGATTTCCACAACTCTCATTGACATGCTAATTTCTCTACCACCCCCCTCTCTCTTTTTAAGGCCTCGACACAGAGGCGTTGTTTCGGTGTCTATGTCTCTGTGTGTCTCTCTCTGCTTGTGTCTGTCTGTGTGTCTCCGTGTCTGTTTTGTCTCCCAAATTTAGCAATCTTTGGAAGAACGTAATCAACCAGGTAGGGTGTTGACTTGTGTTAGCCGACTCTGTTGTATTACATTATATTTCTAAGTTTTTTTCTCATTCGTTCTTACCTGATGATGGTTGCTTGTGTTGCAATCGAAACGTCGTATTCTATTATTTACTTTATTTTTTTTCTACGTGACTTTTCCGAAAGAACCAGAGAGTAATTCCTGCAGTCACGAAAGCTTCAGTTTGTTTTATTTTAGTATCCTTGTTATGCGACCACCCAGAAATGAGGTGGGAAATAATTGGCCGCTCAAATCACCTCGGCTGTGTGTCACTTCATTATTTGGTGATGGATGATGCTGCCGTTGCGTTGGCAGTGAGGCCATAGACGCTTCACGTCAGCGATGTCACATTCAGCCAAGTCCCTGGCATGGCAGCAAGAGCCCCCTACTGTGCTGCCCGTGTATTTGGAAACGTGTCAAAATGCAATTAAATCCAGTAACAGCACAGCAAGGTTACAACGATGGCAGTAATTAAGTAGTGCACTAAGGCACAGTGGTTTGGGTCTGAATGTGTGTGTAACAATTCCCTACTCTACTGTTATTAATTGGTAGGCGTGCCAGTTTACAGGCACGAGCTGAGCACGGTGACAATGTGTTACGTGCCTAATG
Organism: Lampetra fluviatilis; assembly: GCF_964198595.1. Lineage (NCBI taxonomy): Eukaryota > Metazoa > Chordata > Hyperoartia > Petromyzontiformes > Petromyzontidae > Lampetra > Lampetra fluviatilis. The sequence continues at coordinate 22,849,383 of NC_136279.1, read as the reverse complement.
TGCGTGCGATGTTAAGACGTTTCACTAAACTGTTTACAGGTTTACTCTGTCCTTGTCTGAGTGCGCTGCTTAATAACTGCCACGCACACAACCTTGCTGTTACCATTATTGTCGGGGGGGGTGTGTACATTTTGACGCACTTTCAAATGTGCTGACTCGGCATTTTTGTTGGTGTAAATTAGGGTGGGGAACGTCCGGCCCGCGGGCCGTATAAGGCCCGCGAAATCATTTGATCTGGCCCTGCCAAGGCAACCGCAGGCGAGACTCGAAATTAAATTAATCTAGGAGCAAACCTGGAAAAGCAGTTGCGAGTAGCAACATCATCAATATCCAGCTAACATCACACGCCTCACCAAAGAGAAGCAGTTCCAGCCATCACATTAGGGGTGAGTTCATTAAATGTTTGACCAAATATAACAGGCTGATTTTTAAGTTGATAATTTTGTATGGCCCGCGAATGTTAGAAATATCCAAATGGCCCTTGGCAGAAAAAAGGTTCCCCACCCCTGGTCTGTAAAATGTTGCGGCCTCAGCCAAGCCAAGAGCAAATTTAAAAAACGCGTGAACATCGCCCATCGCGTGTGATTAGTCCTGTGACGTTACGTGCGTATGCCCCCAGCCACTTTCCAGTAAACACGACACGTTGACTCAACGTTGGTCTTACGGTGCCAACCACGTCATGCCAACGTTGATGCTGTTTACTGGGTTATTCCTCCATGATGGGTAACACCGACCCTCTGTCTGCCCTGCATCGTCACATTATATGAGCGTGGAGAAAGAGACGCGGTGAGTCAAGTCATGAAAAAATGGGGGTGGGAGGGGGAGGTAGAGAGATTTTAGTTTTTACATGTATGGACACAGACCGAGGCATTTTGGGATGAGTAGATTTGACTTCGCGAGGCTGGGATAGGGAGGGACAGTGTGCTGTGTTTTAGCTAAAGAGGCTCGGAGTCCGTAACTTCACAGAGGATGACAGACAGACGCTCAATCATAGTTATACGAATCTGAATTTTAAGGAAAAAAAGTTGAAATGGATAAAACATGGGTAAACAATTATGTTCAAGTACGTAGTTATCTGGGTTCGAGATCACGTGAGACGCGTGGTGTTGGTTATGTCATTGTGTGTAAGTGGGGAGCGGTGGTGCAGCGGTTAGCGCGCTTCGCTACGAACACGGCGACCCGGGTTCGATTCTCGCTCACGGCCAACACCAGTGGCGATTATCTGAACCGGTCCTGGGTTTCCCCTAGGTCGACTCAGCCTCAAATTAGTACCTGGTGCGGTGTGTAAACATCACAACTAGGGAGACAAAGGCGGCCGGGCGTGGTGTTGGCTACCCACCCCCTCGTGTGCCGTGCCGGCCTTCATAGGTGCTCGCTAACAGCACTTGCCCCAACAGTCTGTTCAGGCTATACGGAGGATCTTTGCATTTGGGGGTATCGCTTTTCCGTGTTTCACAATAAACAAAAACTACCCGCACGAGGGGAGAAGAGGGATCTTTGGACCACAGCAGCGGCGTCAACACCGCCACAGTTCGTGAAAGGGGCAGCGATCTTTTCCGTTCGCTGTGCGTGGGTTTGGTAATAACGGGAGTAACGCGTTTGGCCTGCGTCGCTCACTATTCATTGGACGCCGTTCCGATCCACAGCGCACTGCGTGGGCTTTACCGGTCAATTTTGCGTGTGCGCACCCCTCTGAAATTACCAATGGATTTATGGGGTGGGACCCTGATTTATGCAACTGACAAGCAGGCGACTCTGCGCCTCCTTTCCATCTGGCGTTACACGAGAAAAACATGAAAGTGTTATTTGACACACACACAGCCTTGCGGGAGCGAATGTTCAATTTCTGTCATCGTTGTTATCGTATGAATGTGGATTTAATATTTTAAAAACGTCGATGAGCTAAATAAGACACACTCCCGCTGGTGGTGCTATTCCCCGTTTTCGTTCAGATCTATTTTGAAAAGACCGATTATATTATCCAACTAAAAACTCTGCCGTTGTAAGTTTGCTGAACGCAAACTGCCAACGCAGATGCGCCACGAGGTGTCAGCATCATTTTCAGCTGAGAGACGACTTTTTTGTGAAGTTCGAACGGCGTTATGAACCAGTGTGCGTAGCACCTCCTAGGGCCGTGTTCTTCATCGCAAGGCCCGCGGGGGGCACTGGCGGCCCGTGGTGGCCTTTAGTGCGGCCCCCGACAATACACAAATGGTGAAAACATCCCCCCCCCATCATCATCGTGCCGCTGTCAAACCACCCCAATGGTTTCAAATTAGAGGCCGGCCGAAATTGAATTTCTGGTTTCGGCCGAAACCGTAAGTTAAAAATTGACTTTCGGCCCAAACAGAAAGTATGCCGAAAGAGGTAATTTAAAGTTCAAGTTTCAAGTTCATTTATTAGGTACTAGCGGAAGTACCCGGCTTTGCCCAGGTGAAAAATATGTTTCTTAAAAACCTTACATATATATGTAGTGGTGATACGTGCTGGCAGGCGGGATCGTGAGGCAGCGCGTGGTGGGTGGTTACATCACGGTCCGCAAGCGGGTGCTCACATCGCGGTCCGCATAGGCTCCACCCCCTCGGGAGCGGAGGGCTATGTAAGGCGATGCGCGCGGGCACTCGGGGAGTTGGTAACCGGTGAAGACAGAAAACGGAGGAAGAGATAGGCCCTGGGACCCCTAGCCCCGCTGCCCTTGTAAGGGCCGGGGCTCTGTGAGGCTCAGAGGCGAGGCCTTGGGATTCATGGTCCAACGCCCTTGTAAGGGCTCGGGCTGTGTAGCCCAGTGGTCCGAGACCCGTGACCTGACAAGGCGGGTCTGATAGCTCCCCGTGGGGAGAGCGTAGCCGGAGAGCCTGAGTTGAGGCAGAGATAGGCACGCGTACCCTACGGGAGAGACTGAGTGCGGCCCGAGCCGGATGCGCGTAGGGGTCTGATAGCTCCCCGTGGGGAGAGCGTAGCCGGAGAGCCTGAGTCGAGGCAGAGTTAGGTACGCGTACCCCACGGGGGAGACGGAGTGCGTGGCCGAGTCAGGCACGCGTGACATAGGTGTTATCTCGGTTGGGACTGTTACATGTGCAACCGTTGTGAATAAACAGTGCTGCCCCGTCAACTCGTCTCCCGCCATTATTGAAGATATTACATATACACAGATACTAAGGTATTGTCAAAGCCCGGTGGGCTGTTTGTACATTTCTCCACCAACAAATATATAAGAGGCTTTCACAAGTCCAAAAAGTTGTAGAAAGTGTGGGGTAAATAGTTGATGTCAAATAGTTTCCGAAAATTGTGGTCTCCCCCCCCCCCCCCCCTCAAAAAATATCTTTACCCCTCGTAGGTATATATACTAACAACACCTTGCATACAACAGAGGAAGTGGTATCTATTGACTCTGTAGTAGTATCTACTGACTGTACTGTAGTATCTACTGAGCCAGTAGTAGCTACTGACTGTGTAGTAGTGTTTAGTGACTGTAATAACTACTGACCATAGTAGTATTTACTGGGCCTACAGTAGTATCTACCGACTATATACTCATAACGACTAACTGTAAAGTATCTGCTGACTCTATAGTTGTATCCACTGACTATAGTAGTAACTACAAAATCTATAGCAGTATCTACTCACTCTATAATAGTATCTACTGACTCTAGTAGCTACTCACCGTGGTAGTATGTACTGACTCTATAGTAGTATATACTGACTGTAGCAGTATTGACTGACTGTAGTGGTATATACTGACTGTTTTAGTATTTACTATAGCGGTATCTACCAACTTGATAGCAGTATCTACTATCACTACAGCAGTGTATACCGACTGAGGTCGTACCTGCTATCACTACAGCAGTGCATACTGCTGTGTTGGTACCTGTTATGATGACAGCAGTGCATATTGTGGTGGAACCTGCTATGATTACAGCAGTGCATACTGCTGTGGTGGTATCTGCTATGATGAGAGTAGTACATATTGTGGTGGTGGTACCTGGTATGATAACAGAAGTACATACCGAGTGTGGTGGCACCTGCTATGACGACAGCAGTACATACTGTGGTGGTACCTGCTATGATGACAGCAGTACATACTGTGGTGGTGGTGGTACCTGCTCTGATGAGAGCAGTACATACTGTGGTGGTGGTACCTGCTATGATTACAGCAGTGCATATTGACTGTACTCATCATTCACCCTCACCATTCACCACTCACAACTCACCCTTACCACTCATCCTCACCACTCACCACTCCCACTCACTATTCACCATTCACCCTCACAACTCACCACTCACCAATCTCCCTCACCAATCTCCCTCACCACTCACCCTCACCACTCACCCTCACCACTCACCCTCACCTCACCACTCACCCTCACCACTCACCAATCACCACTCACCCTCACCACTCACTCTCACCACTAACCCTCACCACTAACCCTCACCACTCTCCCTCACCACTCACTCTCACCATTCACCTTCACCATTCAGCCTCACCACTCACCCTCACCACTCACCCTCACCATTCACCATCACAACCACCACTCACCCTCACCACTCAACCTCACCCTCACTACTCACCATTCATCCTCACCAATCACCACTGACCAATCACCACTCACCACTCTCCACTAACCCTCACCACTCAACCTCATCACTCACCCTCAAAACTAGCCACTCTCTCACCACTCACCCTCACCACTCAGCACTCACCCTCACCACTCACCCTCACCACTCACCCTCACCACTCACGCTCACCACTCACCCCTCACCGCTCACCACTCACCCATCACCACTCACAACCGCCACTCACCCTCACCACTCACCCTCACCACTCACCCTCACAACAACCACTCACCCTCACCGCTCACCACTCATCCTCACCAATCACACCCTCACCACTCACCAATCACCACTCACCCGCACTGCTCACCCTCACCACTCACCACTCACGCTCACCCTCACCACTCACCCCTCACTAATCACCACTCATAACCGCCACTCACCCTCACCATTCACCACTCACCCTCAACACTCACCCTCACCACTCACCCTCACCACTCACCCTCACTAATCACCACTCATCCTCACCAATCACACCCTCAACAATCACCACTCACCCTCACCACTCACCCTCACCACTCACTCTCACCACTCACAACTCACCCTCACAACAACCACTCACCGCTCACCACTCACCCTCACTACTCACCCTCACCACTCAGCACTCACCCTCACTGCTCACCCTCACCGCTCACCACTCACCCTCACCACTCAACATCCCCTCACCACTCAACCTCACCCTCACCACTCACCCCTCACTAATCACCACTCACAACCGCCACTCACCCTCCCCACTCACCCTCACTACTCACCACTCATCCTCACCACTCACCAATCATCCTCACCACTCACCACTCATCCTCACCAATCACACCCTCACCAATCACCGCTCACCCTCACTGCTCACCCTCACCGCTCACCACTCAACCTCACCCTCACCACTCACGCTCACCACTCACCCCTCACTAATCACCACTCACAACCGCCACTCACCCTCCCCACTCACCCTCACCACTCACCCTCACCAATCACCACTCACCCTCACCACTCACCCTCACCACTCACTACTCACCCTCACCACTCACCCTCACCATTCACCCTCACCACTCACCCTCACTATTCACCCTCACCACTCTCCCTCACCACTCTCCCTCACCACTCTCCCTCACCACTCACCCTCACCACTCACCAGTCACGCTCACCACTCACCCTCACTACTCACCACTCACCCTCAACACTCACCCTCACCGCTCACCACTCACCCTCACCACTCACCCTGACCACTCACCACTCATCCTCACCAATCACACCCTCACCAATCACCACTCACCCTCACTGCTCACCCTCACCAATCACCCTGACCACTCATGCTCACCCTCACCACTCACCCCTCACTAATCACCACTCACAACCGCCACTCACCCTCACCACTCACCCTCACCACTCACCCTCACTACTCACCACTCATCCTCACCAATCACACCCTCAACAATCACCACTCACCCTCACCACTCACGCTCAACACTCACCCTCACCACTCATGCTCACCACTAACCCTCACCACTCACCCTCACCACTCACTAATCACCTCTCACAACCGTCACTCACCCTCACCACTCACTCTTACCACTCACCCTCACCACTCACCCTCACAACAACCACTCACCCTCACAACAACCACTCACCCTCACTACTCACCACTCATCCTCACCACTCACCACTCATCCTCACCAATCACACCCTCACCAATCACCGCTCACCCTCACTGCTCACCCTCACCGCTCACCCTCACCACTCACCCTCACCACTCACGCTCACCCTCACCACTCACCCCTCACTAATCACCACTCACAACCGCCACTCACCCTCACCACTCACCCTCACTACTCACCACTCATCCTCACCAATCACACCCTCAACAATCACCACTCACCCTCACCACTCACGCTCAACACTCACCCTCACCACTAACCCTCACCACTCACCCTCGCCGCTCACTAATCACCTCTCACAACCGTCACTCACCCTCACAACAACCACTCACCCTCACTACTCACCCTCACCACTCATCCTCACCAATCACACCCTCACCAATCACCACTCACCCTCACTGCTCACCCTCACTGCTCACCCTCACCGCTCACCCTCACCACTCACCCTCACCACTCACGCTCACCCTCACCACTCACCCCTCACTAATCACCACTCACAACCGCCCCTCACCCTCACCACTCACCCTCACTACTCACCACTCATCCTCACCAATCACACCCTCAACAATCACCACTCACCCTCACCACTCACGCTCAACACTCACCCTCACCACTCACCCTCACAACAACCACTCACCCTCACTACTCACCCTCACCACTCATCCTAACCAATCACACCCTCACCAATCACCACTCACCCTCACTGCTCACCCTCACCACTCACCACTCAACCTCACCCTCACCACTCACCCCTCACTAATCACCACTCACAACCGCCACTCACCCTCCCCACTCACCCTCACCACTCACCCTCACCAATCACCACTCACCCTCACCACTCACCCTCACCACTCACTACTCACCCTCACCACTCACCCTTACCATTCACCCTCACCACTCACCCTCACCATTCACCCTCACCGCTCTCCCTCACCACTCTCCCTCACCACTCTCCCTCACCACTCACCCTCACCACTCACCAGTAACGCTCACCACTCACCCTCACTACTCACCACTCACCCTCAACACTCACCCTCACCGCTCACCACTCACCCTCACCACTCACCCTGACCACTCACCACTCATCCTCACCAATCACACCCTAACCAATCACCACTCACCCTCACTGCTCACCCTCACTGCTCACCCTCACCACTCACCCTCACCACTCACGCTCACCCTCACCACTCACCCCTCACTAATCACCACTCACAACCGCCACTCACCCTCACCACTCACCCTCACCACTCACCCTCACTACTCACCACTCATCCTCACCAATCACACCCTCAACAATCACCACTCACCCTCACCACTCACGCTCAACACTCACCCTCACCACTCATGCTCACCACTAACCCTCACCACTCACCCTCACCACTCACTAATCACCTCTCACAACCGTCACTCACCCTCACCACTCACTCTTACCACTCACCCTCACCACTCACCCTCACTACTCACCACTCATCCTCACCAATCACACCCTCACCAATCACCACTCACCCTCACTGCTCACCCTCACCGCTCTCCACTAAACCTCACCATCACCACTCACGCTCACCCTCACCACTCACCCCTCACTAATCACCACTAACAACCGCCACTCACCCTCCCCACTCACCCTCACCACTCACCCTCACCAATCACCACTCACCCTCACCACTTACCACTCACCCTCACCACTCACCCTCACCACTCACCCTCACCACTCACCCTCACCAATCACCACTCACCCTCACCACTCACCCTCACCACTCACTACTCACCCTCACCACTCACCCTCACCATTCACCCTCACCACTCACCCTCACTATTCACCCTCACCACTCTCCCTCACCACTCTCCCTCACCACTCTCCCTCACCACTCACCCTCACCACTCACCAGTCACGCTCACCACTCACCCTCACTACTCACCACTCACCCTCAACACTCACCCTCACCGCTCACCACTCACTCTCACCACTCACCCTGACCACTCACCACTCATCCTCACCAATCACACCCTCACCAATCACCACTCACCCTCACTGCTCACCCTCACCAATCACCCTGACCACTCATGCTCACCCTCACCACTCACCCCTCACTAATCACCACTCACAACCGCCACTCACCCTCACCACTCACCCTCACCACTCACCCTCACTACTCACCACTCATCCTCACCAATCACACCCTCAACAATCACCACTCACCCTCACCACTCACGCTCAACACTCACCCTCACCACTCATGCTCACCACTAACCCTCACCACTCACCCTCACCACTCACTAATCACCTCTCACAACCGTCACTCACCCTCACCACTCACTCTTACCACTCACCCTCACCACTCACCATCACAACAACCACTCACCCTCACAACAACCACTCACCCTCACTACTCACCACTCATCCTCACCACTCACCACTCATCCTCACCAATCACACCCTCACCAATCACCGCTCACCCTCACTGCTCACCCTCACCGCTCACCCTCACCACTCACCCTCACCACTCACGCTCACCCTCACCACTCACCCCTCACTAATCACCACTCACAACCGCCACTCACCCTCACCACTCACCCTCACTACTCACCACTCATCCTCACCAATCACACCCTCAACAATCACCACTCACCCTCACCACTCACGCTCAACACTCACCCTCACCACTAACCCTCACCACTCACCCTCGCTGCTCACTAATCACCTCTCACAACCGTCACTCACCCTCACAACAACCACTCACCCTCACTACTCACCCTCACCACTCATCCTCACCAATCACACCCTCACCAATCACCACTCACCCTCACTGCTCACCCTCACTGCTCACCCTCACCGCTCACCCTCACCACTCACCCTCACCACTCACGCTCACCCTCACCACTCACCCCTCACTAATCACCACTCACAACCGCCACTCACCCTCACCACTCACCCTCACTACTCACCACTCATCCTCACCAATCACACCCTCAACAATCACCACTCACCCTCACCACTCACGCTCAACACTCACCCTCACCACTCACCCTCACAACAACCACTCACCCTCACTACTCACCCTCACCACTCATCCTAACCAATCACACCCTCACCAATCACCACTCACCCTCACTGCTCACCCTCACCACTCACCACTCAACCTCACCCTCACCACTCACCCCTCACTAATCACCACTCACAACCGCCACTCACCCTCCCCACTCACCCTCACCACTCACCCTCACCAATCACCACTCACCCTCACCACTCACCCTCACCACTCACTACTCACCCTCACCACTCACCCTTACCATTCACCCTCACCACTCACCCTCACCATTCACCCTCACCGCTCTCCCTCACCACTCTCCCTCACCACTCACCCTCACCACTCACCAGTCACGCTCACCACTCACCCTCACTACTCACCACTCACCCTCAACACTCACCCTCACCGCTCACCACTCACCCTCACCACTCACCCTGACCACTCACCACTCATCCTCACCAATCACACCCTCACCAATCACCACTCACCCTCACTGCTCACCCTCACTGCTCACCCTCACCACTCACCCTCACCACTCACGCTCACCCTCACCACTCACCCCTCACTAATCACCACTCACAACCGCCACTCACCCTCACCACTCACCCTCACCACTCACCCTCACTACTCACCACTCATCCTCACCAATCACACCCTCAACAATCACCACTCACCCTCACCACTCACGCTCAACACTCACCCTCACCACTCATGCTCACCACTAACCCTCACCACTCACCCTCACCACTCACTAATCACCTCTCACAACCGTCACTCACCCTCACCACTCACTCTTACCACTCACCCTCACCACTCACCCTCACTACTCACCACTCATCCTCACCAATCACACCCTCACCAATCACCACTCACCCTCACTGCTCACCCTCACCGCTCTCCACTAAACCTCACCATCACCACTCACGCTCACCCTCACCACTCACCCCTCACTAATCACCACTAACAACCGCCACTCACCCTCCCCACTCACCCTCACCACTCACCCTCACCAATCACCACTCACCCTCACCACTTACCACTCACCCTCACCACTCACCCTCACCACTCTCCCTCACCACTCACCACTCTTCCTCACCACTCTCCCTCACCACTCTCCCTCACCACTCACCCTCACCAGTCACGCTCACCACTCACCACTCACGCTCACCACTCACCCTCACTACTCACCCTAACCACTCACCACTCACCCTCAACACTCACCCTCACCACCACCACTCACCCTATTCCCGTTTTAAAAACTTACTTACGCGTCGCCAAGTATGCTTGAGGGTGATTGGTGATTGGTGAGGGAGAGTGGTGAGGGTAAGTAGTGAGGAATAGTGGTGAGGGTGAGTTGTGAGGGTAAGTGGTGAGGGTGAGTGGTGAGTGGTCAGTGATAGTGAGTGGTGAGTGATAGTGAGTGGTGAGGGTGAGTGGTGATGGTGAGTGAGGGAGAATGGTGAAGGAGAGTGGTGAAGGTGTATATATTTTTGCCTATGATGACAGCAGTACATGCTGACGTTTTGTATGTTAAATGTACAGTGATACCTCGGTTCACGAACGCTTCTGTTCACGAACAACTCGGTTCACGAACAGAAAAGTTCATAAAAATCTGCTCCGGTTTACGAACTCCGCTTCGGTTCACGAACAGGAGCCGCGGCCATTGTAATGCTATTTCCAGGCTGTCACGTGGTCGTGACTTCCTGTAGGAAGATCGTGGAGAGAAGCAGAGACGCAGAAAGAAGTACTGTGAGTACTGTGAAGACACTTTCAGTGACTTTTTGCTTTTTGGTGTGCTTTTTAGCACATACAGTACTGTACTGCACTACTGTACTTACTGAAGTCATCTCAAGCAAGGTTAGTGTTCTCTCTTTATACATTACTATACTGTGTAATGTAATTTGTTTCATATTTTTGTGCTTCAAAAACCAAAAAAAAAGGTCAGAACGGATTAACCGGATTTACATTGAACCCTATGGGAAAATGTGCCTCGGTTCACGACCAATTCAGTTCGCGACCAGAGTCAGTTCACGAATTAAGTTTGTGAACCGAGGTATCACTGTTAAAGCTAAATGTGTGAATGTGTGTGTCTGTTGGCGACACGCAGTTTGTTAAAAACGGAATAGGGAGATTCTAAAGTAATCTCCAACCCTCGATTCCTTCGCAACGATTGCAAAGAATCGCTTTTTTTCGCGCTTGGGCTACATTTTTAATTACAGAGTTTTATTTTCATTGATATGTTATGTTTTAAAGTTTTCAGGAGTTTTTAATTATATTTTTGCCCCAGTCAACGCCGGATATTTCCCATTTGTAGCAGTTTATATCAACTCTATAACCAACTTATATTAAACGGGAACAGGGCGATTCTAAATGAATCTACAACCTTCGATACCTTTGCGCGATTCAGAGAATCGATTCTTGGTTTGTCGGTTTTACATTTTAAATTACGCAGTTGTATTTTCATTGGTATGTTATGTTTTAAAGTTTTCAGAAGATTTTAAATGTATTTTCCCCCCGGGCAACGCTGGGTATATCGAGTTTATACCACAAAGTCGTCGCCTGAGACGTGTGGGGTGTCGAGGCCTAGTACCGTGCAGAGCCTCCGGCCTCGCCTAGATTGCCCACCCGGCCGAGGCTGGGTGCTGTGGCCGTTACCCCCCCCCCCCCCACGCTACAAAAATACTGTCTAATCGCTATAATTGTATTATCTACCGACCCTATGATAGTAATTGCACACATTGGGGTGGGTGGGGAGTGAAGAGGACGTGAAACTTTGATGAATTTACCTCAGCGTCGCGTGTTAATGCGTGTGCATATTTTTAACGGGAATTAAAAATGGCGTCCACCCCGCAGCGACGGCGTTACTGCCCGTTGCCAGGGGCCAACCGCCCGTTGCCAGGGGCAACCGCCTTCCCGCATGCCAGTCGGCAATAGTAAATAAATAAATAAAGAGAAATCGCACTAAATCGATAATCGGTCCGATTTAAAGTTTAGAGACGAAAAATCGGAAATGTCTAAGTTTACCGCGGGGCCGGTGCGTGCCCACCGGCAAAAATTTAATCTCGGCGAACCCCACGGTCCGAGAGCTAAATCCCCCGGAAGCGAGCGTACGCAGACGGACGGACAGACAGACAGACAAAAAATGAATTATATAGGTTAGATAGATAGCCCTGTGAGCCATTCGGCTCTTGAATCGGGTGCAACCGCAACAAACAAAAAACAAAAACATGAACAAGAAAACATCTTAAAGTGACTATGTGCAAACAGAAAATTTGCCAACTTTCGGCGCCGAAACCGAATTTCGGTCGGCCTCTATTTCAAATGGTGTGGCGGCCCTCACACTGATGATGTCTGAAAATTGGTGAAGAACACTGCCACAGAAGCGTGGAAATTGACAAGCGACAGCGAACAAAAGCTGACAAAAGTGTGCAGAGAAGGGCGGAGGCGGCGCGCTCTTGGAAGTTGCACAGAGACGCAGAAACAGGAGGCACATGGGGCACAGGGGACACAGGGGTCACAGGGGTCACAGGGGGCACAGGGGGATGAGAGAACATTCGCCGCTGGTTTAGAGACACCGCTTTGGGGCCGGCCATAAATGACGTCACGCACCTAGGGGGAGGGGGGTCAGACATTTGTGACGAGGCGGGGGGGGGGGGGTTTGAGAAATGTGACGTCACATCAAAATGCGCAACTTTAAATACATATAGAATTGATATAACAACACTCCTACAACATCAGAGTGCAGCGCCACATTAAATACGCACTACAATGGCAAAAGTTTAAAGCGATTTGAAGCATGTTTTATTTTCAAAATGGAAATATGGTTTTGGGGGGGGGCAGAGCTTAAAGACGTTATATTTGAGGGGGGGAGGTGTGGCTTTTTGTGACGCCGTGTGACGAAGGGGGGGGGGGTCAAAAATCGTCCAAAATCGCGTGACGTCATTTATGGACGGCCCCTTTGTTAAAAAGTAAGCGGGCTTTGGGCCAGACGCGTCACTGCAGGAGAGGGATGGTGACCACTTCGTCGACTCATGGCGGAGTGGCAGCCAGAGAGAGGGACGGACCGCGCTCAGAAGGGCGTTCACACGAAGAGGTGCAAAGTGATGAGAGCGGCTCGCGTGCAGGAGGAGCTGGATGGATTGCTGCAACATGACACATCGAGATGGCGACGGCGTGGTGAGGACTTCATCCTGCTGTGGATCAGGGACGTGCGGTCAGGGGAGGCAAGGGAGGCAGAGCCCTCACCTGTCATTCTCCAATGAAAATAGCTGTTACGAAAAGTAGAAAAAAAAATAATCAAATCAAATAAATATTCAGATTGTTCCACTGATCTGTGTTATAAATGTCATTTCTGTACGATTCCAATCATTTTTATAGTCAAAATCCCCAAATTTTCGGAGCTCCGCTACAAATACAGGAAGAGACGAGAGGTGAGGCAGCGACAAGCTCAGCCTCCCCTCTGATTGCACAACCCCTCAGTAACTGGATGGAGCGCGGGCAATAAGCGCGTGCCTGCTACTATCTCAGTATGTCACCAATGTAATGTTTGTAGACCCCTTCATTTCATGTCCTCCAGGTAACTTATTTCACGTATGTGTAGAAAGATATTTAGGCTCGCTGGTCTCGTCAAGAAATTGCAATGAAAAAGCACCAGGGGAGGCAGCTATTACATCTGCCTCACTGAGGGGGACGTGTCCAACACGCCCCCCTCAGTGAGGACACGCCCCCTCCGCGAGACCACGCCCCCTTCAGTGAGACCACGCCCCCTCAGTGAGGACACGCCCCCCTCAGTGTGTGAATCTGGCTCTGACACGAGCCATTGCCTCCCCAGCCATTGACCTCACCCCATGTCACTGCTGTGGATAGATCATGGCTGACGATGCCGATGAGCTATTTCATTCCTCAATCCAATAGCCGCAGATTGGAATCGAGACGTGTGAGAAATGCAAGTGAAGGTTTCCTTCGCTTTGTACGGCTTCCATTTGCGCGCTTTCGCCTTACATGCGGCGAACCTATTTCTAGTCGCGATATTGTGCGCTTTGACTGCGCTCATCATGCGGCTGTGCGGTTGGACGTGGGGCAACATTGTGGACAGTACCGTGTACGCTCCTCGGCAGGAAGCCGCGGTTTCGTTTTTTTTTTGGAACGCATCTACCGCACAAAGCGAGGGAAACCTGTCAATCGCCTGTGGGAACTCAGGAAAGTCATTAGTAAAATAATCCCTGGCTTCACATTTCTCCGTTTTCATTTAAATTGTAGCGTAGAGCAGCAACGCATGACTCCGCTGTTGGCTCATTTCAATACACGCCCACGACTCCTCAAATGTTTGCCCAGGTTATTGGTTTTGCTACGAAATTAATTTGACGGGGCAATGCGATATGGATCTCCGGGCTACTCGTTCTCATCCCACGTGCACCGAAAACAGGAGGACCCTCGTGGAAGACACGGGGAGGCGTTCCTGGGGGGGGGGTGGGGGGACGTTGGCATTGTTTTCACAAAAGCAGTACCACATCATTATGTATTCACAAACCCGGTATTTATATATATTCCAAAGGAAGCAAATGAGACATCATGCTCATTAAGATGGAGAGATTGTGTCAATAATATACCTGGAAAAACGAAAACAACCTTCGCTCGGTTACTGACAGATGGTCCAATTTGCGAGCACCATTCAGCAGAGAAGACATGTAAATGCAAGCAGGTCGATTTATAATACAAAGGTCCAAATTAACATTTTTCACAGAAGTATGGCAAAGACAAAAAAGACAAAGATCCCCCGTATAGCCTTGACAGACTGTTGGAGCAAGTGCACTTAGCAAGCACCTATGAAGGCCGGCACGGCACACGAAGGGGGTGGGGTGGCCAGCACCACGCCTTTGTCTCCTGAGTGACAATATTTTTAGGCATCGTATCATATACTCATTTGAGGCTGAGCCGACCTAGAGGAGGTCCAGGATCGGTTGAGACAATTGTCACTGGTGTTGGCCGTGAGCGGGAATCGAACTCGGGTGGCTGGGTTCATAGCCCAGCGCGCTAACCACTACACTACCACTCCCCACATTAACACACACAAGCATGTATACAGATCACGAGTGCGTGTTTGCTTGGAGTTTGCATATTCACTCAATCCAATTGATTCTCTAAATTCGAGTTGAGAATGCAATATTTTCTTGTCCGGGTTTTACCATCTCAATCTTTATTTGAAGCTTTCGTGACTGCAGGAATCCATACTCTGTGGTTCTTTCGGTAAAGTCACGTAGGTATAAAATAAAATAAATCACGTTTCTGGCGCAACACATGATGGACGCTTGTGTTGCGCCCGAAACGTCGTGATTTATTTTACTTTCTTTTTTACCATCTCGTTTGCATTGATGATACTATTGTTCTGGTTTCGTTATACAGTACAAGTTTCGTTTGTCCCAAAAGCCCTGGCATAACATTCGTTCGTTTCGTTTCTCAATCCACTTGTCCTGGTGGAGTCGTGGCGGTCGCATGTTGAGTAGGGCGGTCCAGACCTCCCTTTCCATGGCGACGGACTCCAAATCTACATTACTATACACTACTATACACTACACTATACACTACTATACACTACACACTACTATACACTACTATACACTACTATACACATTATACACTACTATACACTACACTATACACTAATATACACTATACATTAATATACACTATTATACACTACACTATAACCTACACACAACTATACACTACTATACACGACATTATACACGACAATGCACTACACTACTATACACCAATGGCGGCTGGTGATATTTATTTTTGGGGGGGCGCATTTTTTTTATTTTATTTAGGGCGGCAAATAAATATAAAGCAGTACCAAAAACCATTTTGACTACTTGAATATAAATTTTGATGATCTTTATTTACATTTCAGACCAAAAGAAGTACCAAAAAGCATGTTTCCTACTTGAACATAAATGTTTCTCTTTTATATACATTTCAGACCAAAGTACCAAAAAGCATGTTTCCTACTTGAACATAAAAACGTTAGTTTCATGCTATTATCAATATGGCTGCGGCTACTTTGATGACGTTTGCATTTGTCAGAGAGATGTTTGAGGTCTCTTACCCCCGTCGTTGTCCACAAAACTTCAGTGCCGACACTTTGAAATAAAAGACAGGGAAAACAAAAAAGAGAATTGCTAACATCACATCCAGCCAGCCACCTCCGTTTCTCATAACAAGCGCGGGTGAAGCTTCGTGTGTAGCTTCGTCCTCTGTCACTGGCCTGCTGCTGGATTTGTAAATCGGGTTGGTCCGGTCCGAGATCCTTTATCTTTTTTATTTCTTCCAGCGAAAGCCTTGTGAAAGGGTTTTTTTGTAAATAAATTACAGAATTTGGATGAACTGCTGCCATTTTTTACACAAAAATTTGATCAGCCTAGCAAGTGTCGAAGTGGTGTCGCCTGCGCACTCGCAGTAGTGGCCCAGAGCGTAAATTTGAATGACAGGTGACGAGAACCAATCAGATTGGATAAAATAACATGTATCCAATTCTGATTGGCCAGGAACGCAACGACTTGCGCCCCGAGGAGAATCTTTAAGAAACCAATTAGAGACCAGCTTCAGGTCACATGCTGTCCGAAAATTTAAAGTCTCACATAGACATCCATTTGTCCGGCGCCCCGCATGAAACACATTGAAAAACATAGAAAATAGTTGACCGATTAAAGCCAGTTTTTATTAAATGCTGATGCTTTTCTTACTACCAGCCGGCACATCGTATGAAAAAAATATTTTATTTATGTATTTTTATATAATTTTTGTATATGTATATTCTTGAATCGTGATGGGGGCGGCGCCCCTGCGCCCTCTATTGACGAGCCGCCACTGCTATACACTACTATACACTACACTACTATACAAAACACTATACACTACACTACTATCCACTACACTATACACGACACTACTATAAACTACACGATACACTACACTACTCTAGCTCTTCCTGGGGGATTCCCAGGCGTTCCCAGGCTAGCCGAGCGACAAAGTCCCGCCAGCGTGTCCTGGGCCGGCTCCTGGGTCTTCGCCCAGTGGGACGTGCTGCCCGGTAGAGTTCCAGGGTGAGTCTACAAAGAGGCAGCCTTACCAGGTGCCTGAACCACCTCAACCGGCTCCTCTCGATTCAGAGGATCAGCGGCTCGACTCTGCGGCTCTCCGAGATTACCGAGCTCCTCGCCCCATCACGGAGAGTGGTGAGGCCCGGCAACTCTGCGGAGAAACCTCATCTCGGCCCCTTGCACCCGCGATCTCATCCTTTCGGTCATTACCCAAAGCTCATGGCCATAGGTGAGGTTGGGAATGTAGATCGACCTGTGAAGCTTACATAACACGTGTAGATCATATGCATCAATATAAACAATCCATTCAACACGATTGTTCGATCGCTGCTAAAATAGCAAGACCAAAAAATCACACATGGGTAAAATCGTCAAATAATTTTTAGTGTAACGTCGATGAGAAATCAAGTGCAAAAATATCAATCCCGCATTTTCTGTTCGTCTTTATTTTAACTTTTGTTGTAATCCACACAGATACACTTTCATTTGACAATTCGTCAAACTATACAATGATCAAACGCAGCATTAACTTGTGCCTCTAAAGATCACTGCCCATTCTCTCTTTTTTAAGTAACTAGCTTCAACACAAAAGATGAAAAAATGTAATCTTCACAGTGTTTCCATTATGGTACCACTCAGCACAACCTCAACAATATCTCAAAGACATGAATGCAACGCGTAAAGTACGTTCGGCAGGAAAGCCTTGGCATTTTGTTGCATCAAATCTCAGTAGTTTACAAGGGTGTGCCACATTAAAACTGCAGAAGCACGGCTGACGCGGACATATGCTGCTCATGTTTTCATTACCCTTCCATATCCTTGCAGCAGAACATGTGGGCACAATGGCTTCAGCAACCAGCAACAGCTCGGAAATCGCTTAAGTATTTGGCCATTCTGTTTCATCCCACGTACATGCCACGCCGACTAAGGCCTCACTTTTACATTCGGTCCCCATAGCAACGTGGTGATCGCTCTGCTCCTATGGACTCGTGTGCTCCATTTCGTCCTTTGGCCGAGGAATTGTTGCGAGTGATTTTTTTTTTGTTACAGCTTAGTTTTGGCGGCTTTTTCAACAAGTACCCAATGCGCAGCTTGTGCTCAAAATGGCAAAGGTTGAATTTGGCGGGCAATGCCGATGCGACCCGTCGATTCTTCCTGTGCAGATGCGCGGTGGCTGTACGCGTCAGGGCGCACGGTGTGCAGGATAGCAATGGCCATTATAGCATCTTTTTTTCTCCTTCAAAGCACTTAACAGCGTCCACATTAAACATGTTGACGCTTGGCCCATTGATATTAAACGGAAGAAACAATAAATATTGCCAATCGTTCTTAAGGGGTTATTGCAAATGAGTCCCATCGTAAAAAAATCATCGGTGCTCTGAAAGTCCATTTGATCCCCCTCCATTCTAATGTAAATACGCCATGGAGAGGGTACCATACCCCATGTAAGGTCGGTGCTCTACCTGATTAAAAACACACACATTCGACTCATGGGCACAAAGTTCACGCAGAGCCCCATGGCAGAATGGTAACTAAGTAAACAAAGCACAGTTGTGTGTTGAACACTCCCAAAATTAAGCCATCATTGTTCAATTATTATGTCAATTAGTGTTTGCCTTTATGGATATTTCCCTCCTCCTGTGTTGGGTACGAGACGGCCGTTTTGTATTTTTCGCGGGGGGTGTGGGGGTGTCCGGTACGATTCGGCATCTCGTGAAAGTGTGGCCGACGAATCTTGCCTTGCCGACACCACATCACACAACCCCGTCGTGACCCCCCCCCGCCTCCACCCCCTGGATTAACGGTGGCACTAGTTCCATCTGTTCGCATGATAAGAAAAACAGATCAAACCACAAAACTACCTGAATAAAGAGAGACATTTGTTTTGTTTTTTTACCGAGCTGAATATGCACAGCAACCCGGGAACCTTCGTCCCTTTTGCTTATTCACATCTGCAAGAGTTGAGTAAAAAAGAAACAACTTTAATTACATAAAACGTATCCAAATAAAGCACGCAAACCATTTGGGCGAATGTGCACACTAATCGCGCGTGTGAGTGTGTGTGTGGTTTGTTTCATGCATTCGGTAATTCCCGTAAAAAGGGAAACACCTCGCATCTGAGAGTTGATGCGCAAGGTTCGTACAATCCAGTGGTGTGTATTTGACGATCCGGTGGTGTGTATTTGACGATACGGTGGTGTGTATTTGACGGCATCCGCGTTTGCCGGACTGTAAACGGCACACGCACCAAATTCCTCCCGACTGGAGCGGCTCCGCTTACACCGCACGCGGAAAAACACCGACGTCGTCTATGTACAAGTAAAAAAAACCATCAGGTCGCGCATCGCCAGCCTCGCGATGCCAAGGACGCACGAGCGACACGGCGCGTGACAGAAGCAGCAGCTGCTCTTTCGGCGACGGACATTAAAAAAAAAACCTGACAAATACTTCGGTAATTTCTTCACAATTTTTGGGTTTTTTATTTTATTTGAGCGAATCGTTGCGTTTCGTTGATCGCAAACGGAGTCGTCCGGTTTCCAGTCCATCGACAGCCAAAAACGGATGTATATACTTGTCCCGAACGCCGTGGCTGCCGGCGCGTGAATGAAACGCCGCTCTCCTCTTGAGCCCATTGCAAAGCCCCCACACGCCTGCACGGTTTCCATGAAAGGAGGCCGACTGCACGCGACCCCCCCCACCCCCCCCGTTGATCAAACACAGATTTTGGCCCCGTGCTTAAAAGTCGCACTGTACACAAATGGCTTTTGGAAACAAGAAATTATGACCACTTCAATAGTTTGAAATGTTCACGAAACTAAACTTTTTTTTGTTATCCCTTTTAACATTATTTTCTGTTTGAAACTCTTTGGCATGAATAAACCTGTGACTTGAAAAGAAACTAGATAACGAACTAAACGAAGCTACTGGATGAAGTGAAAACCGAGTCCAAAATCAGACCATGTCTTCCATGACCTCAAGGACGATTGTGCTAGGTCCCGTCAGGATGAGGTTGCTCAGGGTGCGGTAGTCGAGAGATAGAACGTTGTGCCCGTTCACCGACACCACAAACTGGCAAACCTGCATGGCCGCAAACAGCAAACGCGACGGCATCAGAGTTGGCTCCAAACACAAAAACCAGCGTCGGTGTTCTCCGAGAAGTACGGGTTTTGCATGCACACGCGTGATCTTAAATATGCGCGCGTGAAATTACTCTGCTCGTTTACAAAGTCTGGAGAAGTGCCAGCTTCAGTGTGATATCCCACACGGAAGTGAGAAAATACAAATGTACATTGCTTTGCCAATCGACTGTAGGGAGAAGGCTACCCTCCCGATGGTTGCCAGTCAGGGAGGTCGTTTGACCATACTTCACAGCGGAGGTCAGTGTGGGTGGGTGAAATGGCCGATGTCGGCCATGGCTGGGAATCAACCTCAGGCCGCTGGGTTCAAAGCGCAGGGCCGCTAGCCGCTCCACCCACGTGGAACTCTCAATATCGTGATTGCAGTCGGCCATCCTAGCTTCACGACTATCCAAGGAAGCGCACGTGAAGGAGCATCTGGAGATTATAAGGCTCGGCACACATTCGTCAACCACACAAAGCCGGGAGTTTGTTTCGAGTGTGTAATGTACACCGTCTAAATGTCATTAGGCATCCCCATCCAGATCAATATCAGTGTGATAAATCCGCACCCCCCACCCCCCACACAGCCATTTTTATCTCCGCAGTTATTTTGCTGTAACAGGTGCTTGTATTTGGCCGAGTCAACCTAGGAGAGGCGTGGAACCGGTTCACGGATGGCACTTGTCGGTGATGTGCATGGCTGGGAATCAAACTCGGGCCACCGAGAGTTAAGATCAGTGCGCTAACCGCCACGGCACGGCTCACACTCGCTTACACGGGCAAGCACACACAACAAGATCTAATTAACACTTGAATATTGGACAGCAAAAGCTCAAGGTACCTTCATGCCAGCTGTGGCCGCGGGCCCGCTGGGATCCACAGCCTGGATGTGGCACGGTTGAGCTCCCCGCACCACGAACCCCCAGCCAACTGCATCCCCCAGCACCTGCACGAGCCACCAAAAAAAACGACAAAGACCCCCCGTGTTACAGCCTTAACAGACTGTTGGGGCAAGTGCTGTTAGCGAGCACCTTTCAAGGCTGGAACGGTGTACGAGGGGCTGAGTGGCCATGCGCAACGCCCGGCCGGCTTTGTCTCCCTAGTGGCGATATCATCTGTCCCTCCTGTGTAGGATAGAGTATTGTCCCCTTGCACGTGTGGGGTTTCTCCAGGTGTTCCAGTTTCCTCACACATGTGTCAACTCATTTAAAGGCTGAAACATTATTTATAGGACAGCAGAGCTTGGGAAATTGTTGGTAGCGCCAGCATGTCTGTTGGTTGCTCAGCAATTGAGAAGCAATTTGCAGGAACGACTCAATATATATAAAACCAAAATAAACATCACATGCAATTAAATTCCTAGTCAAACACAAGATTATTTTTTTCTGGAAGCGTTTGCACATTTTTGTAACATCTGATAAAAAACACTTTGAAATCGAATAAACACCGCCCATTCTACACATTCTAACAAAATTGCTCACTGGGAAAAAAAACATTGTCTGGAGTTGTCCTCAGCAGCAAACATTGTTGTAGCCAATAATACCTCTTCGTTTACTCACCAAACGGTACGTCGTGCGCTGTTTTCACCCGTCTGTCATTCGCTCGCTCACTCATTCGGAACAGAAGATACTGGCGTTATCGTGCGCTGTATCCACCGGCCATTCATCCACAGCAGACAACCCTGTTGCACGCACCGTTCTGTCCGTCTCCCATTCACGTTTTCATCCCCGACTCACCGTCAATGTTTTCTTGAGGAAGGGGGCGCCCGCCATCAGCAGTTCCTCAACAGACACGGGACGTTTCAACACTGTGGCAACAAACAAGAAAAGTGGGAACAAACAGAGCCGTTGTTTTAAAGAGACAACCTCTCTATCTATCTGCACACACATATACCACACACACAGGCGCAGAAGTTACGTAATGAGCTCACATTTTTCAGTGGTCGAAAAAAAACACCGCACAGAAAAATGCGTGGCACGCCAATCCCCGCGGCCGTTGTTTGAATGGTGCCCACTGTACGAGGCGGCCATGAGCTCGTGAAAGGAGAAAAAAAAGCGCGACGCGAACGAGTCCCATGGTGGGCGATCGCTCGCACGGCGGAAAGTCGCCTCTCCCCGTGAACGCATGCAATGCACACCACCATTTTTTCTGCATTCTGCTAAATCGCACAAACGTACGTTAATCCGGGCCCCACGCTTTGGGTTCACGTCGGCGGGTTCTTTACGTCTAGGAATGCGTTCACTCGAAGAGGAAAGGTGTAGTTTGGTTTGCGCTAGTTACCCGATCAAACATTTATGGACATTTTTATTTGAACAGCTGTAAAAAGAGACGTAGACGTAGCAGCCCCCAGCTGCTGCAAGGGTCACACGCGCACACGACACGTACGATTCGATGCGTGTACCGCGAGCTGATGAATCAACGACTCAAGAGTGCTTGGCACGAGCGAGGCACTTCCCAGTCAGCATGCGAGCTGCATTTCAAGTTCCCGCATCCAGCGGGCTTCTATTAATCCGGAGCGGAAATAAAAGGAGATATTTTCTTGCGTGGTGACGAACTTATACACAATTCCTGTAAAGTGCACTGTGAGAGCAAGCTTAGCTTTTAAAACGCAGCTGCCCCCCCCCCCCCCCCGTTGCTTGGCTCGACGAATATTTGTACGTTCGGCGCGCATGATTGGCCGGCGACATGAAGGCGATATTTTTTTTGTTCCACCGCGGGATCCAGTCGGGGGTTATCGATCGTGACGCAGCCTGACGCAACAAGTTGTTGACAGCGATGAGGTTTTAAACGAGGGATCGTACCTGACCGGGGCATGTACAGCATGGGAGGAGGGCTGCTGCTCAGGTTCAGGAGGGCATTCCAGTAGCCGTTGCTGGTGCTGCTTGTGCTGCTGTTGCTCATGCTGTTGCGTCGCAACACTATCTCCTTCGTCGGATTCGCTGCTCGACGACACCACGCACGCAGCCGGACAGGCAAAAATGAATTAGCGTCGCGAAAGAAAAGGCACCGCGTGTCACCGTGAACTTAGCGTGCACCGCAACGAGTCATGATTGTGTTTGAAGGCTCAAATGTCTTTTAAGTATTTTTTTCTAACCGAGGTTTTAACTTCATACTTTGTGTGCCAATGGCATCACTGCAATGCGACGTCGGAATTTTGCGCCCGAGCAGCGCTGAGAAAGCTGCACTTATACGATTAAAATGATTAAGCATTGAGACAACTGCGGCAAGATCAGGTCTGCCTGACCGGTTTTACACACTTGTACAAGTGGAAATGCTTCTTCCCTTGTCCTCTGAGCAAAATAAGCGCAGATGCTCAGAGCGGGTCACATGTCTTTTTTTTACTGCCAGAAGTGGACACATGATGCTTGTGTATAATAATGAATGAGTCTCATAATACAACAATTTGGATTGCGATCTTCTGCACAAAATGTAAAACACTCATTCATGGAATTGGCCAAACAAAAAAATTGCAGCACTCCCTCCTAAACAACAGAGAATTTTAAAGTCTTCTCTCCTGGGCAAATGGCATTATTGTCGTAAGTAGGAATGCGCAGGGATAACTGGAATATACATTTATTTTTAGAAGACTTGTCTGCCAGGGGGAAGACGTAAGGTGTGGAATACAACAAGTCGGTAGAAGAATGTACGACACCACCAGCCACAAACATGTTGTGAGCAACGACAAGAGACGGAGTCAGTTTCTCTCTGTAGTGGCTTCATTATATTTCAGTTTTCCAACCATAATAACATCGCTTGAGGAGTTTTCTAAAAATACACTGCAATTTGTGTCATTATAACTTGCCAATTGTTACTGGAATTCCATCGACTAAACACAGCCCTGTGGATTAGTGTCAGATGACAATATATTTTTTGAGATTTGCCAAAAAGGTTGTTTTTTGTTATGTATTATTTTCCTCAATAGCCATTTGTAGATTGGCTATATGTTTAAAATAATGAAACACTAAATACTTTGATTCTCACCCTAACCAAGGTCCCAAGTGTCACATGACAGTTACTTTTTCGTAATTGTGGCTAATAAAAATGAAAAAAAAACTAAAACACAAGGTTTAAAAAAAAAATTCAAACCAACGACGCATATAGGTCTCATTAAACGCATGCAACCCATATATAAACTGGCCCAACAAAACAATAATACGACTCTGTGCCAATCCACTGCTTGGATGAGGGCCAACAAAACTCTGCGTCAGTCATGGGGGTGGTTCGGCCCTACTTCACCACGGTGGTCAGCGCGGGTTTGGCGAAGGCGGGGAGAGCACAGCTGCGGAAGCATATGAAGTTCAGGGTGGCAACTGAATCTGATTCACTGCCCTCTGCTGCCCAAGGAGTAGCCCCGCATCTGCCCTATCACGACCTATTTGCGTGTGGCGGTCACCCGTCCAACACTATTCCAGGATCAACCTCTGCCGGTCTTCCTACATCTGCCGAGTTCGGGCGCACCGTGGGTAATCTGTTCGTGGACGCAACACAAATAAGAATTGAGCAGGGCGAAAGAGAAGAAAAAAAAAATCCAAATTCACAACGGTTTGTGAATTTAGATTTTCCTTCTGGTTTTTTTTCTTTCAAAGTAGACAGCCGAGGCCTTGGCACAGAGCTCACCCATTAAGAAGCAGGAGAAATCGAAGTGGCCCGACAGCAACTGCTTGCGCAGGATGATGTGGCTCTCTCTGGTGGGGTTGGGCCGCACCGTTCGCATCCCGGGCACCAGGTCAGTGACCAGGTAGTCCTGCTGGAAGTCGAGATGGAAGAAATAGACCAGGTTCCTGTCCAGGAATTGGTCTGCCGGGGAGACTGCGGCGAGCCACAGATACAACCAACAGCCGAGGGTGGTGTGTGCGTGCGTGCGTGGGTGGGTGGGTGAGTGAGTGGGTGGATGTGGGCCAGCAAGGGGAGGGCAGACGGGGTGGTAAGGGAGGGAGGCAGATGGGGGGGGGGGGGAGTTGAATTTCATAGAATGAAAGCAAATGCCACAATGACGAATGAGCGTCCACAGTCGATTTGACGAGTACTGATTTTGGACAAATTCGTCGTGCTCGGCTCTGGCTGGACACTTTGCACACCCCCACCGAAGGATCTTAAGTGGCTGGCCTCGCGTCTCAAATGTTGAGACAGATTTAGTTTTCCCTGGCATGAGCAGTGACCCTGCCCAGTAGTGCCTGCCGTAGTGCAGCTATAGACCCGCGTGCTTGCGTAATAAACAAACACACATGCCCACCCCAGTTCTCCCCTTAGCACGATCTACACTGGCGTGAGGATTGAGTTGTGTGCGTGTGCTTATTCGACAGCACACTTCCCCGATGTGGCGGTGGTGGTACTGGTGCTGAAACTTTTGGGTGATGCGTCATGCCTTGGTCTCCCCAGGACATATTAAGATCTGCTGAGTTAATGTTCTGCCGCAGGCAATCTGCACGATGAGAAACGAGTGGCTTGCAGCCTGTTTCCTCGATTACCAATGCGCGGTGGTGTTGCAGGGGGAGGATGGCGGCAAGGTGCGTCACGTAAACAGAGCTAATACATTGAGGCACTCTTTACTACGTTTAACAAGTGTTAAGGCAGTATTAGCAACAGGGACCAATTCCTTTTACCGTTGATCTCCTGAGTCACATTCTTCAACATAAGTGAAGGGTTTTGGATCAACTGAGCCCATCAAGAACGTGGAATTTTTACCAACAGGTCAGAGCCTACTGGAGTGGAGTACTGACCAATGCTCACCTGCTCACCGGAGCATGACGATAGGTCCAGCAAATGTTTGTGTTTTTTCAATTTTGGCAATATTTTGCCATCAAAGCTCTAACCTCACCAATTTAACCCCCACCCCCTACAAAAGGATGTACAGTAAAACCTTGGATTGCGAGTAACTTGGTCTGCGAGTGTTTTGCAAGACGAGCAAAATTTGTAAATAAATATTAATTTGATAAACGAGCAAGGTCTTGTAATACGAGTAGTGCGTATACGCTTTGTCTGCCGAGCGTCACGTGATCACAACTGATATACGAGTGCTTTGGATTACAAAACACGTTTCCAGAACGAATTATGCTCGCAATCCCAGGTTTAACTGTAATCATAATTCAGGCTCCAATTCATTTCTATATCAACCCAAGAGCATCGGTGTTTATCCGATGGTTTTCTAGAGCAACGGGACGACAGAGACCAAGCACGAGGTCTGTGTCATCAGCTTTCAGGGCGTCCTTCTGAAATTCCACGTGAAGAGAATAAACAAAAGGCCGAAAGGGAAGGTTGCCAAAACAAACACATGCAACAGCAGTTGGACTGCGGGTCATCCCGTAGGGGCACACTGGGTATGTGTCAGATCGAAATTCCATTAATTTCCCAAGCCAGGACATCAAATGATGATAAATCAGCTCTAATTTTGTCATCTAAGAATGTATAGGATTTAGGTTCACATCACCTGACTTTTCACAGATATCCAGGGAGAAGCCTCATTCATTAAGAATGACTCAAAGGCACACGTGACATTATTATGGATCGCAACAGCCTGGTGAATCCATACCTTGTGACCTAACTCTAGAAAAATGCAAGATACAATCCTGTATTGGCTAGCTTGGACTGGTATAATATTAATAATAACTCCCATCCCTTGTCGGTCTACTGCTAGATGAAGGCTTTACAACGACGTGCTGGACATGAGGGTTGTTTGACTACACTGGACCAGACTTCACCGCGCTGGTTTATGGCAGTTCGAACAGCAGCGTGGTGTCCACAACTTGCTCAGATGTGGCAGGGAATGGAGCTCTGGGCGCCGGGTTCGTCGTGCACTCCGCGAATCACTTTGCCACCACTCCACCCCGCCCTCGACTGATACAGAAGAAAATAAATAAATACGTAAATAACAACAGGCTGACACCGCACCCCAACAGCGTTACATGTGCATCTACCCCCCTAGCCCTCCCTCCTTCCCTCCCTCCCTCGCCCGTGCGTTTCAGAGCAGCACAGTTCCTGACCCCCTGTACCAACGGACGTGCCCCTCTTGACACGGGGCTGATGAAGAATCCGGTCGTATCCCAGACCGGGCGGAGGCAGCTCCATGGTAGAGCGGTTGTGGGTGTCGATTTGTGTGGAACGTGCTACAGACAGCACGGTGGGGGTAGCTAGGTAGGGCGGAGGAAGGGTTGAGGGGGAAGGGCAGAGGTAAGCGGGCAGGGGGGGGCACTCACTGTTTCTGATAATGTAATGGTCGAACATGCGCTGGCACAGCTGTGTGGCATCCTCGCGGTTCGTCGCCTCGCTCTCCCACAACAACCAGGTGACCAGCTGGAAGCCGAGGAACACGAGTTCGTACACCGAGGCGTCATCGCCCCGCGTGCGCAGCATCGGGCTATTCTGTTTGTGCAGCCTGGCGGTGCCCGCGGTGGCGGGACGTCGTGGGGGTAGGGGTGGATAAACAAGGAGATGGCATTATCATCGTTTTCTCGCTTTATTTGCAAATTAACGTAGTGTACACGAGTGCTGCCATGGAGCGGTGGTTTATTGCACAGCGCTAACCCCCCCTCCCCACTAAAGAACATGGCGTGGGGAGGCCTTCACCCCAGCAGTGGTTTGACAAACAGCTATAAGTTGCATCGCGTTAGGTGTGCAGTAAACGGAGCCCTCTCGACACAGAATGGCGATAAACTAATTTAATTCACAACAGTATTTGGCGATCAGGCAGCTTCCGCTTACCGGGAGGCTTCACTTGAAACTCAATGGAAGAATTTTTCTTCCAAGGAAGAAACAAATCGTGGCTCGTGCAACGCGTAAGAAATATGCGACGTTCCAACTAAGGTGCTGCACTCGGGGTGAAAGTGCGTCTGTGTTGGTTTTTCATGCCAACGTGAGCGCAGCGGTGGAATAATGGCGGGGGCGAGGTAAACACGAGATATCGACACCGCTATTAGAGCCCCCTGAACCCCAGCACACGGTCACAGGGGAAGAGCGCTGGCCGGTTAAAAGCCAGCGTCGGGAGGCACACCATATCGTGAGCTGGCAGTGCGTGAGGAGGTTTGGGAGTGGGAGAGCTTTGGTTTTTCAGCTGAGTTTGTTGGGACTTTTGCGGCGATTGTCCGACATAAACGCATCTCGCCTCACATTGTTATTTGTCAAACTTGTAAAGCGGCAAACATTTCATCCGTAGATCTCACTAACGCGCCCCCGCCGTGTATGGAAGGCCAGGAAATAAACAACCTGCAGGGTAAACGGCCCGAACTAAGGGGGTGAAGGCCAGTTTTAAAGAGGTGCGTTCTCAAGGCAGACGTATAAATATATCAAACGACTCTTGATTGTTCCAAAACCCTGGGAGTTGCACTGGCAAAAGGCCCGATCACCCCAAACCATCGGCACAATGAAACGATACCGAGTCCCAAATGGGTTGCTCAAACCTCCCAGCAATCGCACGCATTGCTAAAAGAGCCCAAGAAATAATTCAGTAGCTCACCTGGGCGGCACGCATCTGGGGCGTATATGCGTGACATTAAAGCATAGGCTACCGGACATCCTCAATCACACTTTCCCACCCACCCTGCCGCAAACAGTAACATCTGTCGCATGACAGTCGAGGTGATATTTTGTCAAATTTTGTCAAATTAACCTAATTTTATGTGATGGGGTTATTTTCATGCAGGCATTGGTGACTGGGCTGACAGGACAAGAAGAACCAAATGATCTGCACTGTCGAGAGAAAGGAGTTGAATAGATATGAGGGCAGGAGGTCCGACAAGGGGTTAAATAGGTAGCCGTGGCATACCGCCAGTCCTTGTCTACTCTACGAGAGCACAAATAACAACACAACTGTATCATTAGACCTCCTTTTCCAGTACCAAAATATAATAATATGGTTTTTCCCCTTTTTTCTGGCAACAAAACTTAAACCTTTTTACGAAGATTCATGTCTGCATTAACCACAATGCATGAATCCTTGTAAAAAGGTTTCAGTTTTGTTGCCAGAAAGAAAAAAAGGGGAAAAACCCTATTATTAAAACTCAACTGGTTCGCTCATAACGCTGTGGGGCCTGAAAATGAAAAAATTAACCCGTAAAAACAAAGTTTTTCACTATAAATCCTTTATATGTAAGATCACCTCTTGACATGCCCCGTATATTCCCGAGGGCACTAGCGTTGACCCGTTTAACCACTTTCAAGAACCTGGCGGCTTCAATTTAACTGCTCTATAAATAGTCTCCACTATACACCGTGGGGGCAGGGATTTCATGCCATGTGGTTAGTCAACATTTGCGTCATCATGAAACGGGCGGCTAGAATCCTCTCGTCCTCTGGCTTGAGATGGCTGCCACCTATGGGTCAGATGATTGTCTGCCACCATTAAGCAATTGGTAATTAAATATATATAAAAAATTCCCTAAACAGTGTAAAATTTTCACGAAAATTAATTGTCACGAACAACGAGTCTGTGTGCAAAATGTCAGCTCGATTGGATCATGGGAAGTGGGTTAAAAAACGACCGAAAGATTTGCACGGTCGTAAGCAAGCAAGCAAGCACGCAAGCATGCAAGCAAGCAAGCAAGTGAACTTAATATAAAGGATTTAAAAATATCTAATCGGCAACGTTTCTGGTAAATGTCCCTTCTTCATTGCCAATATTATCAGCCATCATCATTCCACTGCTGCTTGCAGCCCTCCCTAATAATAACACTGGATCTCATCACAGTAGTATTATTATGATTATACTTGTTTACGCAGGAAAGCCTCAAGCATTTCAAGGTGGTTCCTGCCAAATATTCGCAGAAGGTATTACCACGTGCAATCCCAAATTAGCAATTTGTGGGTAATTTTACAGCATTGGGATGTTTGCCCATTACCCAGTTACACTGTAATGTGTTTTGAGCTTTGGGAGGAAACCGAAGAACCCGGGAGGGAAACCCCACGCAGAACGGGTGGGAGAAGGTATAAACTCCACACAAAAACAAGGTGCCCATGGTCGGGAATCAAACCCAGAAAACTCCTTACTGCCGCCCAATCAAATGGTGGTAAATCACGTGGTCCCCAGGCCTGCGCTGTTGAGAGCGAGTGAGAGCGTGTGCGAGCGAGTGGTGCGGCAGCACTTGCTTTTCAAAGATACGCTGTCCCCGCAAAAACATCCTGACCCCGTAGTTGAGTGTGTAGGTTCCGTCATCCCTGCGGAAGCGGTAGAACAACTTGGCATCCTTGAAGTCCTTGTGCTCGTCAGACACTGGGAGGGGGGGGGGCACACACAGCAACAGGCAGGGCTATGATTAGACAGACAAATACAAAGAGCCCCCGTGTAGCCTGAACTGACTGTTGGGGCAAGTGCTGTTAGCGTGCACGTATGAAGGCCGGCAGGATACACGATGGGATGGGTGGACAGCACCACGCCTGGCTGCCTCTGTCTCCCAAATGGCGATGATTACACGCTGCACCAGGTAGTCATTTGACACCGAGTCGACATAGGGGAGGCCCAGGACCGGTTCAGATATTCGTCACCGGTGTTGGCCATGAGCGGGAATTGAACTCGGGTCGCCGGGTTCGAAGTGCAGCGCGATTCGGGCTACGATTAACACACGCGCGCACGCACGAGCGCGTACCGACGTTGCGGAGGCGACAGATTCACGATCACTCTCCCATTCCGCACACCAATCGTACAACCTTTACGATAATTTTACAATGCACTTTACAGGCCAGTTGCGTCACTGCACTTTACGGCTGTCGCCGAGTTGGCCGTAACTCAAGGCGTGTAAGAAATTAACAGTTTATTTTGTGTTGCATTGCCAAGGTCTCTTGACAGTTGCGCTGTCGAGTTAGGAATCCCATAGCGGGGCTTTATAATCACGAGGAGCATCCTTCGAATCTAGTTTGAGCACGAAATGTCGTGATTTAATTTATTTTATATTTTATACCTACGTGACTTTACCGAAAGAACCAAAGAGTAACAAAAACACATCGCACTGACCACCTCCGCCATCCTTAACTGTTGTATTACTGCATTTATCTTCATCATTTTGTTTCTTTTCCCGCATAAAGTTAAAGGTGCAGCCCTGCAAATGCTTCCTCAGGCTACTGCTAGCGGAAGAGCCTTCAATAGAGGGAGCTTAAAAGAACCCCGGCAGAGGGTATTTGGCTGATTCTTCCATGCCGGCCAACCGTCTTTGACGAGGTGTTAGGCCCCACACTTTAGCCCACCACTCGTGAGCTGTCAATCAACCGAGTGTGGTGATGACGACAAAAATGAACAGGCTTTGCCATTTCCGGCAAGGGTACAGGTGTAAAGGCTGGTCTAACGCTGGTGAGACGAGATCATAAAAATTAACCCGTAAAAACTAAGTTTTTCACTATAAATCCTTTATATGCGTGGCGGCTAGAGTCCTCTCGTCCTCTGGCTTGAGATGGCTGCCACCTATGGGTCAGATGATTGTCTGCCAGCATTAAGCAATTGGTAATAAAATATTTAAAAAAATTTCCCTAAACAGCGTAAAATTTTGGAAAAATTTTTTCACGAAAATTAATTGCCACGCACAACGAGTCTGTGTGGAAAATGTCAGCTCGATTGGATCACGGGAAGTGGGTTAAAAAACGACCGAAAGATTTGCACGGTCGTAAGCAAGCAAGCAAGCACGCAAGCACGCAAGCAAGCAAGCGAACTTCATATAAAGGATTTAAAAAGGAGGCCGTCTCTGGTGTAGGCCAATCAGTTTCAAGGACAATGCATAATATTATCAAAGCCCATTTGTTAGCATGTTTTACCACAAGCACGTGTGGTTAATGCAGACTTGTTCCCTTGCGATAGGTGCCTATTTGGTGTTTGAACATCTTGCCGGGAAAGGGTAAAAAGCCCATTCATCATCTTGATATCGGCAAAAAGGGAGTCCTGAGTGTGTGGTGAACCCATTCGAACTGTTGGGCGGACAGACGCAGGGCAGGGGCATTTAAGAAACCTGCTCATTCTTTCGACTACGACACCAGCGAGAATACATCGAACGGACAACCTCTGGATTCCAAGTCCAGCGTGATAACCACTACACGATGGCAGAATCCCCTCCACGCTGCACGACAACTCTCCACGGTCTCCGTTTGACCGTGCGGTGTGGGTCAATATTAAAACACATATATAGTGCATCTACTGGTTACAGAAAGGATATGTACAAATGGAGTGGCAGGGTGGCACAGTGCTTATACTTGAATCTCACAACAACAAGGGCCTGGGTTCGATTCACGTTTTGGGCTCCTCTCTATGTGGGGTTTGTATGTTCTTCCCCTTTTCTGCATGCGTTTCCTCTGGGTTCTGCGGTTTCCTCCCATAGCTAAACAAATCAGACAATGTAACGAGTATTGACCAAACATCCCAATGTGAAAAAAATCACCTGCTAATGACTCAATTTGAATTTCACGTAAGAGCATTGCCCACTGCTATGAAACACTTGGCGCGTGCACCCTTCTGAGATTCAGCGAAGCTCACCTAGGTAAACAGGCGTGACGTGAAAATACTAACCGTGGTGCACGATGTTGTGCGCCATGAGAACCTGCATGCAGCACACCGCTGAGGGGCGGTCCTCCACTTCCTCGCTCTCAAACAGCCAGTCCACGAGCTCGCGCCCCACAAAGCAGTTGGGGTAGGTGCGCAGGTGGTGGCGCCTGTCCTTGATCACTTTATCTTTGTGCATGCGCTGCCTGGGCGCATGTTGGGCCGATGGGGAGAGGGCGGGGAGGGGAGGGCACAGGGGGACGGCACAGCGACATGAACGATGCATCAGTCTTCCGCACAATCCCACAGTGCCGGATTATCCTAGCAGCAAAAGTAGCTACAGATGCTACGGGCCTCGCACTTTCAAGGAACCCGCACTAAATGCTTTTCAAGCTATCAATTCAGGTGCAGTGATTCTGCACTTGCTCTATTACTATAGTACTATACTGTCTTCAACTTTTATGAACGACTGAGTGTTTAAGGTTAGTGATTTGTCAAATTATCTGGCTGTATTGCAAATGAAAAAATACAATTACTTCACTATGTAAGTAAAAAATGTGTCTTTTAATATTTATGTGTTTTTTTTTATTTGGGACCCCCTTTATAACATATGCTACAGGCCTCGCAATAGCTTAATCTGGCACTGCAATCCCACCCTCCTAACTCCTGCCCCACCTCCCACTGTTGTCAAAACAAGCATTGCAAACGGTTTTCCATTCAGCGGCAGGGAAGTGTCTGCGCTCAGACGGCTGGTTGTTTTCCTTTTTTTCCTGCAAAGGTAATGAAGAGAAACACGGGCGAGCGGTTGCGCATTTTCAAAATAAACAGACCAACGTTGACGTTGGCATGTGGTTCGCACAGTCGGACCACCATTGGCCGAACGTTCCACGCACACTGGGTCGACGTAGTTGCAGGGGTTCGCGGTTGGAAGGCCTGAGGGCCGCTTTGGTTCACGGTTGAAGCCCCAAGGGCCGCTTTGGTTCATGGTTGGAGCCCTGAGGCCTGCTCTGGTTCACGGTTGGAGCCCTGAGGGCAACTCTGGTTCTTACCACTGGGGGTTTTAACAATTAAAGGGGTTACATGCTGTCCGCTTCCCAGGGCCCGTTAATGATCCCGTTACTTGATTCGAACAAAGAGTAAAGCCATCGCCATGTGCCTGCATCACGCTCTAAATTTTCTAAACAAAATAAATACCTGCAAATTACACAATTGGGAATATGCACAGCAATCATCTTGTTACCCCCCCCCCCTCTGCTGTGAAATTTAGCAGAAACGTCTTCAGATTGCGTGAGGTTTTCTTGGGTAAAAATGTTAAATAATGATAACATTCTTTACGTGTGCAAAAGGGACATCAAGGCAAGTGGTGGTGTGTGTTGTTTGTGCATTCTGCTAATGTGCATAATGTCAACGTGAAACTTAAACATCATTGGCTATAATTGTTTAATAAGCAAAACAAAAAACCCCACTCAAAATGGCTATAGACAGCGAACCATCAAAGATTTCAATACAAATCAACGTTGAAATATCGTCGAGCTTCGGGCAATGAGAAGCATCATAATATAAATGTATTTTGAGTTGAGTGAAGTCTTCCCAGTGAATTACAAGAATTCCCTTCTGAGAAAAAAATTATTCAGAAACTTTGCTACATCAGTGGATTTTCTATTACTTGCAGGGAACATGTGAAATAACAATGATAAACTATGATGGGTCATTGCCGGGACAAACTATTGTTCAACAGCAACTTTATTTGCTAAGACAGTAGAATCTGTAATTACAATTTCTGCTTGTCCATTTTGTGACAACAATGTTGTAACATAAGGCTCGGAGTACAGCTTGTGGGTCCAACGTCAATCATCCTGCATGAGCACTATCCCGGATTACAGTTGCATTTGAGTCGACAAAAATAAAAGCAACTTTGTTGAAACAGCCTTTTTGGAACTTGTCTGATTGCAAACGCAATGCGCAACACGATTGGCCAGGTGGAGTCGCACGGCGTCATGGCAATGTTTGTATGTTTTATATTCTTTGATATCACGGGAGAGCTGCTGAGAATATACAGGGTGTTTCAAAAAGATGGACCCAATTTCAAAGCAGTATATTTCACGATGGTTAATGAGTTATCAAGTTTTACTAACCATTTTATAAATGCTCTATGTGCCCTCCACCTGTTGTACAGACAACATCGAGACAATAGTTGAATTCGTCCAAAACGCCTCTCTTCTGACGTTTTCCTCTGAGGTGCGTGGTCGCCCTGTGCTCTTCTCCTTACACCAACAGCCTGTTTCCTCAAATTGTCGGTACCAATGACGAATGCTCTTTGACATTGGCGGATCAATGCCAAAACGCCGTTGAAACTTGAGCTGATTTATATACAAGTATAAATTATTCGGCGATGATATGTAAACTCGGTTAACCCATCTTTATAAAAGGTGATTAACACGCTCACCTAGGGTATTTTTTTAAAATGTTTTATTTTCTGTCAGTTAACTGGGATGTTTGTTGAATTCATCGGCCTAGTAGGCTCCTAACAACACCCTCCCAGGCAAAAGGGGAAGATGGTGAGTGGGCAACCCAGCCTATACTTTTTCTATAACTTAAAACCTGGGCCCTCAATGATTTTGATGGCTCAGTTGCATTTAACTATGTTAAAAAAGCCCAATTAACTGACTCAGTTTAGCCTGTCATTGTTATGGAAAATGCAACAAAGTGTACGTTTAACTTTGGCTTGACATACGACACCGCACAATTCATGCACACCTTTTGTTCGATTTAGTTTAGCGAGACTTTCACCTGCTGTACACGGTCGATAAATAATGAAATGTGTGCGGGTGTCCACTCGAGCGTGTGTGTGCATGCATGGGGGGAGCGGCAGTGCAGCGTTTAGCGCACTGTGCTACCAAACCCGGCAACCCGGGTTCGATTCCCGCTCAGAGCCAACATGGGTGACGTTTATCCGAACCAGTCCTGGGCCTCCCCTAGGTTGACTCAGCCTCCAATAAGTACCTGATGCGGTGCGTGTGCATCACCGCTGGGGAGACAAAGGCGGCCGGGCGTGGTGTTGGCCACCCACCCCTTCGTGTGCCGTGCCGGCCTTCAAAGGTGTTCACTAACAGCACTTGCCCTAACAATCTGTTACAGACTATGTGGGGGATCTTTGTCTTTGTGCAAGCGCCTGCCGCTTTGTGTATACTATACACACTCGGACAACCAAAAGTAGTATATACAAACGCAGGGCTTAATATAGTCTGTCAAAAGCACGCAGTCACGTTTCCTAGCTAACCTTAAACGCACCCAAACCGATTCACCCATCGCTCCTCCCGTCCTTAGTCTATTCAGCCAAACGGCAGACGGTTTTTCTAACAGCCACAGCACGGTCCACGAAAAGCCGCATGTACACTCACTATTCACAAGCGTGGCAGCAGGAGGGAGGGTGATCTGGTGATCCCCAGGAAATCCGAATCCGTTGCTAAACAAGCCCAGCAGCCTTAACCCCGGTCCCATCTGCAACATTTGCAATGCAGGTTTGCACGAGGTGCACACAAGCACTAAGTTACAAAAAGTTTGCGTAGCTTGTTGTTGTGTTTTAAATTATATCTCGTTTTGCAATGTTTTAACCGCAACTTAATTATCGTCTTGTTCAGCTATGTTTTGGTTGAACTTACATTCGTAATTTAATGTTGTACTCGCTTTAATGACGGCCATTAACGACGCAATGCCCCGAATCCACAAATACGAAGGAGACATCACAGCGACACAGACACCACTGCTCCTGACGCGTTTATCTGGCTTGACCACCTGAACGTGAAATTGTAGCTGCTGCTCCGCATCTTCATCAGCCATACGAGAGTAGAAGATGTAACCAGAAAGGCCTCCCTCGCAAGAGTCTCCGGACTTTTCAGGTGGGGTCCGGCAATAGACCACTGCTGTACTGTCATCTCCTGACCGCCTTCCAAGCCAAAACCTCCAATACCTGGTGTTCCCAGGCAGCCTCTTATCCAAGTGTAATGCGGGCGTAAACAGCTTCGCGGATATGACGTCATGGGGGGGAGGAGTTAGGTCACGTGGGAGAGAGGGGTGAGGTCTTAAGGGAGAGATACCGGAAGAGACGGGAGAGTGTGGGAGATAGAGTTAGAGTGAGGCCACGCAGGGCGGAGGTTGGAGAGTGGCGAGATCGCCACACACACGCAGAGTAAGACTCGGCACCGTCGGCCAGCGGTGACCGAGCACGGAGGAACGAGGAGCAGCGGTGGAGCTGCAGTGAGGGCAGCCGGAGGACTGCACAGGGGATCTGCAGCAGAGCTGCAGGAGCGAGGAGGCTACGGGAGCGAAGGCAGCTGTGGAGTTGCCAAGCGGAGGGGCTCTGAGCGAGGGCCGTGTGGGACAAGTGTAAGAACCCAAATAAAGGACAACGGAGACAGACCCAGTGATCGAGTCCTTTATTACACTGGTGTCAGAAGTGAAACGGCATGTCAAAACAGCTCAGAAGAAAGAATATTCCTGGGCCATCATCTGCTACATCATCCGACGACGACGACCTTCCTCAGGCGGTGGACCTGCCTGCGATGGTGGAGGAGATCCGTCCGGGAACGAGTACGGGTCCGGGAGTCCAAGATGTCGACGCGTCGGTGGACCCGTCTGTACCAGAGGACGCGGATTGGCGATGGAGGCAGATGGCGGCGCAGCTGGAGACGCTGAAAATCGTGCTCGCGCAATTGTGCGAGCTCGTCACGCCGAGGACGGCGTTGGGGAGAGCCGATGGAGGTCCGCAGGTTGCTGCCTTGCCTCCGCTGTCGGCGCCATCGGCCACGCGGCAAGAAGACGGCGGGAAGCTGCCATCTTGCGCTCTCCGCGGCGAGAGGCCGCCATCTTGAACACGTTGCGATGCGACGCCATTTTGAATATGCCGCCTGGTGAGTCATCGGCTGAGGACGGTGCAACAAGGAGTCGCAGTCGTCATCTCACGACCGTTAAAGAATTCTCCATCGGGGGCGATTGGAGTGCTTTCGCCTGCAGATTTCTGGCGGCGGTACGCTCAGCAAGGTGGACGGACGCTGAGGCATTGGAGGTTTTACCGACTCTTCTCGATGACGAGTCGGTGAGATTCTTCCGTTCTATAAAGGCCGAGAAGAAGAAAACATTGAGAGGAGTTTTCGACGAGATGGCAGATGCATATGAGCCACCGGATGATGCTCATCGCCGGTTTGTTCAACGTCAGCGAGCACCCGAGGAGTCGCCGGTGGCATACAGGGGTGCGGTATTGGAGTTGGCCATGGCTGCATACCGGGAGACGGAGCCTGACCTGCTCGAACCTCTCATCTTGGGTAAGATGCTCGAGCTGTCCCGGGATTTGGGGATTCCTATGCCGGTGTGTGGCCACGAAAAGCTCACATCCCGGGCGGCCGCTAAATGTCTTGATGCCCAGTTCAACCTGCGTCGTTGGAAGCAAGTCACGGCGTGGACGGGGGGGCCCATCGTCGATGGAGGTGCCGCGGGTTGGGATCCCAAGAAGGCGGTGTACGTTCCTGACGGGGGGGGCCCGCAGGAGCTGACGGCCGCCTCTGCTCAGTGGTCGGCCCGCAGTAGGCCGGGGCCGCGATCTGCACCGCCGCCACGGGAGCGTCGGGACGGGGGGCCTGCGGCGCGGCGCAACGACATCGACTGCTTCCGCTGCGGCCGTAAAGGCCATTACGCCAGGGACTGCTGGGCCCGTGTCCCGGGTCCGCCCCAGCAGGAGGCCTTGACAGCGGACGTGCCACGGAAGGATCCTCCAGGACAGGCAAGTCGGTGCGCACCAGACACCCGGCAAGGCTTGACACCTCACTCATCACCGTTGTCGTGCGATCCGGGTGTTGTTAATAACGGGGGGAGGCCATCGACTGGGCCACGTCGCTCGGTAACGCAGTGGCGTAAATTGGCACGGCGGGTCGTCGCGGCCGCTACTGGTTCGTCCACTGTACCTGGTTCTATACAAGGGGTGGACGTGCGTATTTTAGTGGATTCCGGGGCGTCCGCCACCATTATATCGGATGTAATTTTCCATCTGTTGGACATCCCACCTGAGGCCGTGCGTCCGGTTTATGATTCCTGCGTCGCTGCCAACGGGGGTAGCATGGGCATTGTGGGCCAGGTGGACGCTAAAATATCTATCGGGGGAGTCTCGGCCTCGGGAATTGTGTTAATTTCGAGGTGCCTCGCGGTTCCATGCTTGTTGGGAACTGACTTCCTGGCCAAGATGCCCATTCTAATTCGAATTAATCAAAACTGCATTGAATTACCGGGTGGGCGAAAAATTACATTTCTACCGTCGCCCTGGGAGCGACCTGCTCCGGTCGCGCAGGTGCAGGCGCTGTCTGAGGTATCTGTTGATATTCCACCTGGCTCACAGATGCTTATCCCCTTGCGATATCGGAAGCCTGTACCTGGTCGTCAGGGTGCAATTGGGGTTTTGTTGTCGCCGTCCGCCACCATAACGGGCGGAGCGGCGCTCGTTGGGGCGCAAACTATTGTCCGGCCAGACCAGCAGCCGTTTCTGCAGGTGCTTAATGCAAGTACCGAAAATGTGTGTGCCGGCTGGTACGGTTGTGGCACATGCCACTACGGCGTTTACGGCACAAGATCATCTGGGCAGCCAGGTCATGGTTGGTGGTGTTTCAGGTCCTGGTGCCGCAGATAATCGCTGGATCGCCGAATTGTGTGGGGAAAATTCTTCCCTTTCCGGTGAACAATGTTGCGCGCTTCGTAAATTATTATTGAGTTATTCTGATGTGTTTAGCTCCGACGATTTGGACTTGGGACGCACCTCGTTGCTTTACCATCATATTGACACAGGGGAGGCTGCCCCTATTCGGCTAAACTCGCATCAGATGAGTCCGGCGGAGCGGGATCAGGTTCGAGGGGCAGTGGATGACATGTTGGCTGCGGACATAATATCTCCATCTAACAGCCCATGGGGCGCACCTGTTGTTTTGGTTAAAAAGAAGGATGGCAAATTGCGATTTTGTGTCGACTTTCGAAAATTGAATAAAGTGTCTGTGGCAGATGCGTACCCCCTGCCGCGTATGAACGACTCCCTCGATGCCTTGTCGGGGGCGAAGTTCTTTTCAACGCTAGATCTCTCTTCGGGATTCTGGCAGCTTCCCCTTGACGAGCCCTCGCGGGAGAAGACTGCTTTCCGTACGCCGCAGGGGTTATTCCAATTTAATTGTCTTCCGATGGGGTTGAATGCTGCCCCTGCCACATTTCAAAGGTTGATGGAGTTGCTGTTAACGGGGTTGCAGTGGGAGACATGTCTGATATATTTAGATGATATTATCATCTTCAGCCGCACATTTGATGAGCATTTACTGCGGTTGTAGGCGGTGTTCGCCAGGATGCGTTCCGCAAATTTGAAATTTAAGCCTAAGAAATGTCACCTACTGCAACGGTCCGTGCGCTATTTGGGGCATATTGTCAGTGCGGACGGGGTGGCCACGGATCCCGACAAGACAGCATGCGTCCGTGACTGGCCAAACCCCGGCCACGGTGAGGGATGTACGTCGGTTTTTGGGGTTTGCCTCATATTATCGGAGGTTTGTTCCGGATTTCGCGACGATCGCGAGGCCCTTGCACCTTCTTACGGGTAAAGGAAGGAAATTTGGTTGGGGACCGCCAGAAGAGGCGGCGTTTCAGGGCCTGCGCGATCAACTGGCTACGGCACCGACGTTGGATTATCCTGATTTCGATCACCCCTTCATTCTGGATACAGACGCGAGTGACACGGGCATTGGGGCCATGTTGTCTCAGTCAAAAGGTGGTGTGGAGCGCGTGGTGGCGTACGGTAGCCGGGTATTGTCTCCCGCAGAAACCCGCTACTGCGTCACACGCAGGGAACTTTTGGCAATTGTTTTCTTTCTCCGCCAATTTCGACCGTATCTCTACGGTCGTTCGTTTATTGTACGCACGGATCATGCGGCCTTGCAGTATGCTCTCAAGATGGACCAACCATCCGGCCAGTTGGCGCGGTGGTTGGACACGCTGCAAGAATTTTCCTTCCAAATTCACCATCGGAAGGGGGTGAGTCACGCGAATGCGGACGCGCTTTCTAGGTTGCCGCAGCGATCCCCTTGCGCGTGCGCGTCTGGGGCGCATAGATGTGCGCCGATTCAGCAACCCCCTCAGCCTGTTGCGTTGGCGGTCGAGGTGCCGGAAGCTCCAAAGGAGCCGGGACCGGCTGATGGGATTTTGAATCTTCCAAGGGCTGTGTGGATTCGGGAACAAATGTTGGATGATTCATTGGTCACGTTACGGAATCGGACTGCGAAGAAGAGTGGGGGACTGGGTACGGGGGGTATGCCGGAAACCGCTCTCCGCGATGGTCTGCTGATGTGGAGGGAAGGGTTACAGGAACGCTGGCGTCTGGTTGTACGGGCATTCTTGCGGTACGAATTGATTAGGACTCTGCATGGGGACACGCTTTTACATCTGGGGGTGCAGAAGACCCTATTGACGTTGCAGCGAGACTACTTTTGGCACGGCATGACAACGGATGTCGTCGGTCACGTTCGCGCGTGTCCCGATTGTGCCCGGCGAAAACCACCTAAACAACCATATGTGCCGCCCATACAGTCTATTCAGGTGTCTAGAGTTAACGAATTGGTGGCGTTGGACATTTTGGGACCCTTCCCGCCATCCGCTAAGGGTAATGAATACTTGCTAGTTGGGGTGGAGTACCTCTCCCGCTGGCCGATGGCCTGGCCTTTGCCTGACCAGTCAACGGCGTCTATCAGACGCCTTTCTTTTCGGGTACGTTATGGACAAGGGGGCGCCGGAGAGGCTCCTCACAGACCAAGGCCGGAATTTTTCTTCTAAATTGTTGGGGGAGGTGTGTGCGGCTCTTGGCACTAAAAAGATACGGACATCTCCCTACCACCCACAAACGGATGGTATAGTCGAACGGCTAAATCGGACTTTGTCCGCCATGTTGTGTCGCACCGTGAGTGAAAAACAATCGGATTGGGATTTGCATATCCCTGGGGTACTTTCGGCATACCGGATGACGCCGCATGTGGCTACAGGATAATCGCCGTTTTTCCTTATGTACGGTCGCGAAAACGTGCCGCCAATGGATGTGCAGTTGGGAACTGGAGTGAGGGGACCTGCTAAGCCTCTTACTGATTACATTCAGGATACCGTTCGCCGGGTTACTGAGGCGCGGGAAGGGGCCCGCATGGCTACTGCCAAAGCCCAGGCCCGGAACGAGCGGTGTGCTCGACGCTCAAAGGGGGAGTGCCCCTGGAAGGTGGGGGATATGGCCTGGCTCCATTGCCCGCAGGTGCGGCCAGGTACCTCTCCTAAATTACACAAACCATGGCAAGGGCCGGTTCGCCTCATCGAGGTTCCCAACCCACAGTCCGCGCGTGTTCGGTTTGGATCTCGCCGTTGGTTCGTTCACACGTCGCGCTTGAAACCATATGTGGCCCCTCGAAACGATGCGTCATCTCCTGATGTTGCCTTGCCGGGGTCTGTTGCTGCCGACTCATCCTTGCCTGTGCCTGTTGACCTTGCAAGAGCGCCTGTCGTGCCTTTTACAGACAAGCCGGCCGTGACATTGCTGGAGACAGGAGACTCTGCTCGGTGTGTGCCTACCACGGTTGCGGGGACTCCGAGCCCCGCCGCCCTTCCGACCCCGTCGCGGACACGATCGCGACGCACCCCCGACGCTGGGCCTTCAGAGACACGGGACCGGGACGTTGACGGGCCTCCAATAGCGACAGGAGGACTTCATCCTGTCGCTCCTAAAACCCCGTCACGTTCCCGGTCTGCAGGAGGGCCGCCGCCCGTCCGGGACGGACCGGCGACCCG
This sequence comes from Lampetra fluviatilis, assembly GCF_964198595.1. Classification (NCBI taxonomy): domain Eukaryota; kingdom Metazoa; phylum Chordata; class Hyperoartia; order Petromyzontiformes; family Petromyzontidae; genus Lampetra; species Lampetra fluviatilis. Next base: position 22,806,582 of record NC_136279.1, on the reverse strand, counting down.
AACGCGCTCAAAGTCCCTTACATTTCGTTGAATTTTACTGTTGTGTTTTGTTGTTGTTGTTATATTTATTGTATGCTTCGTTGTCCTTGAATGTGTGATGGTTGTGTTCGTTCGCATTACTTGTCTCGTTATTGTTCAGCCGAGGTCGGCTGGATTTTCTCTACGGGGGAGGGTGGTGTAATGCGGGCGTAAACGGCTTCGCGGATATGACGTCATAGGGGGGAGGAGTTAGGTCACGTGGGAGAGAGGGGTGAGGTCTTAAGGGAGAGATACCGGAAGAGACGGGAGAGTGTGGGAGATATAGTTAGAGTGAGGCCACGCAGGGCGGAGGTTGGAGAGTGGCGAGATCGCCACACACACGCAGAGTAAGACTTGGCACCGTCGGCCAGCGGTGACCGAGCACGGAGGAACGAGGAGCAGCGTTGGAGCTGCAGTGAGGGCAGCCGGAGGACTGCACAGGGGATCTGCAGCGGAGCTGCAGGAGCGAGGAGGCTACGGGAGCGAAGGCAGCTGTGGAGTTGCCAAGCGGAGGGGCTCTGAGCGAGGGCCGTGTGGGACAAGTGTAAGAACCCAAATAAAGGACAACGGAGACAGACCCAGTGATCGAGTCCTTTATTACACAAGTACAGTGGTACCTCGGTATACGTCGTTAATTCGTTCCAGAAGGTAGGACTTATACCGAAAATGACGTATTCCAAACGAATTTTTCCCATAAGAAATAAAGGGAAAGGAAATAATCCGTTCCAGAGTTTAAGAAATGATATTTTACATGGCATATTATACATTAATGGGGTTTTATAAATAATTTTGACACTACTTATTACTAAAATGCATACATAAATTAAAATAAATAAATTTAAATAAATGTAACTAAAATTAAATTTAACATCACTTTACCTTGGTGGAGCAAGGGTTGTGCACTGAACGAGATCTACTGTACAGGCAGACTGAGGAGCGGCGCTTTGTTTCAGTCGTGAACGGGGTCTACGCGGTGACTCATCCCGACCCATACAAGTTCTAGCAAGCGCGTCATATCCCAAGCAAGACGTCGTATCGACGTATACCAAATTCGACGTATTCCAAAGCGGTCGTATACCGAGGTATGACTGTATGAACCACGCTGACACTGCTTAGCTTGCAATAACTGATTAGATCTGATGCTTTCCTGGTGATTTCGTCATATAGGCTACCCTTGCAAAGAAGACGTTTTGGATTCAAAGGCCTCTCACCTGGTCATCAAGGGCTTCAAACTCATTCGATATTTAAAGCAGAGTAGACAAGGCAGGGGAAATCACATTAGGCAACTTTATGCAACTGGCTGTAGACTTTAAATGAATTGTACTTCATAAGGCTAGACTTGCTCGCATGAAATCATATTGCATGGCACTAAGATTGATACTTGACACCAACTTTTATCATTACAAATAAAACTCAAACTCGCCATTAACCTTGCCATACAAAAGAAAATATACATTATACAGAAAAAGGCTTAACCACGCCCTTCTTATGCTATATTCACTATTTAAAGGTCGTGATGATAAAGCCAAATTTTAGTCAGTATCCGTCAAAGTACATTAGGATGTGAAAACAAATATACGAACCAATCAGACCTAAAATTGTATCAATTTTCATTGGCCAATCACAAGACAACTTTTACAGTGGCCTAAAATAACTGGACACAGTATGTACAGAATGTATCGTGCCAATATTCAAGCTGGGGAGAAACACACACCACCCTTAAATATCGTCTGTCGTCTGATGGCTTGTCATTATTATGGGCAGAGGTTGGTTTATAGAAATCTAATTTTAGTGCTAAAAAAGCATTACGTGTATTTTTTTTCGGAATTAAGTTAACTTAGAAGATGATGTATAAGAAGTGGATGACGGGTCACCAATGACTGTACCAACAACAAAAAATCGATCAAGTAAAATTTGATTCGGCACTTAATTCCAGCTCCGAGAATTAAAAATATTGGTTTGACTGCCAAGCAACGAATATTACTCTCTGCACACAAAAAAAAGTAATTCATTATTTACAAGATGATTAATTAAAAAATAGGCTTATATCTACGTGAGGTTAGCGAAATAAGCAATAAAAAAAAGTTGTCTGCACACAAACAAAATGATTAATATATTTCCAAACCAATTGTTTTAATATAATTTTTCTATGTACATGAGTTTAGCGAAAGAAGCAATACAATCGTACTGAACATTACCGTGGTGAGGCCTAGTCCGGTGCAGAACCCGCGGCCTCGCCTAGATTGTGCAGCCGGCCGAGGTGGCTCCCTGGCAGGCTGTGGGCTGGGCCACTCCCCCCGCCCGCGCCACAATAATTACTATCGAAGCGCTATATAATTTAGATTTAAAGCTTTCGTGACTGCAGGGATTCATCTTCTTGGTTCTTTCGGTAAAGTCACGTAGAAGGGAAGTAATAAAATAATAAAAATAAAACATAATAAAATTATTCTCACGACGTTTCGGCCACAACGCAAGCAGCCGTCCTCAGGTGAAAACCAGGTCCGTCGAGGCGACAGAGTCTGAATGAAACAGCACACGAGCTTGGAGCATATATATAAGCTGGGCGCCTTGACAAAGGAATTTGCATATCAAGAGGAATTTAGCATATTTATGGGAAATGCAGGAATGTGATTAGTACTACATATGCATGTGCATTATGCAGGATTAACAGCATCAAAGGGAGCTGCAGTTGCTGCTGCTGCAGTTGCTGCTGCTGCAGTTGCTGCTGCTGCAGTTGCTGCTGCTGCAGTTGCTGCTGCTGCAGTTTCTGCTGCTGCTGCAGTTTTTGCTGCTGCTGCAGTTTCTGCTGCTGCTGCAGTTGCTGCTGTTGCTGCTGCTGCTGCAGTTGCTGCCTTATCCATTTTAATATAACACTATGTATTATTCTACCCACCCTAATGTGTATCACACTGCTATATATTTACTATACAATTACGACACCATACATTACTCTGCACACTGCACCATGCCAGTGTGGTTCCAGACATACAGTACCCTGGCGTCTACAAACTAAGTTGCCTCTGTGGTAGCAGTTACATTGGAGAAACCAAACGACATGTCTCGGACCGCATCCGTGAACATAAAGCAGACCTGAAACACGGTAGGACAAACACCTCAGCCGTGGCAGATCACTGTTACAATTCAGTGGGCTCACATGACATTGACTTCTCCAAGACAGAGGTTCTCTGCAAGCCATCTGGCTATCATGAGAGATTCGTTCATGAGGCGATCCACATACACAAACACAGAGACAATTTCAACCGAGAAGATGGATTCTGGCTTAGCAATCATTGGAAGGACGTAATAAACCATTTCGGATCTTAACTGATTGTGTTCACGTTTACGGTGATTTTCAGACCGCGTTCCACTCACTGGCATGGTGCAGTGTGCAGAGTAATGTATGGTGTCGTAATTGTATAGTAAATATATAGCAGTGTGATACAGATTAGGGTGGGTAGAATAATACATAGTGTTATATTAAAATGGATAAGGCAGCAACTGCAGGAGCAGCAGCAACTGCAGCAACTGCAGCAGCAACAGAAACTGCAGCAGCAGCAGAAACTGCAGCAGCAGCAGAAACTGCAGCAGCAGCAGCAACTGCAGCAACTGCAGCAGCAGCAACTGCAGCAGCAGCAACTGCAGCTCCCTTTGATGCTGTTAATCCTGCATAATGCACATGCATATGTAGTACTAATCACATTCCTGCATATCCCATAAATATGCTAAATTCCTCTTGATATGCAAATTCCTTTGTCAAGGCGCCCAGCTTATATATATGCTCCAAGCTTGTGTGCTGTTTCATTCAGACTCTGTCGCCTCGACGGACCTGGTTTTCACCTGAGGACGGCTGCTTGCGTTGTGGCCGAAACGTCGTGAGAATAATTTTATTATGTTTTATTTTTAATATTTTATTACTTCCCTTCTACGTGACTTTACCGAAAGAACCAAGAAGGCGCTATATACTATTAATGTAGGAACTCTATAGCAGTAACTGCACGCATTGGGGTGGGGGGGGGTACCTACGTGACTTTACCGAAAGAACCAAAGAGTAGGGGTACATGACATTTTGAAGAATTAACGTCAGCGTTTTGTGTGAAAATGTCCCCGTCACCCCGACCGACTTGGGAAAAGCCGTCCCCCCCAGTGAACGCGTGTGACTTGGTACAGTCGATCCCAGCCATTTAATAAATAAATCAAGGAAAACTGCATTAAATCGCTAATTTAAGTCATTTAAAGTTGACGGATGTGAAAAAGGAATAGCTCTTAACCACGGCGTGGTACCTGGCTATTTTTTTTTTACGTAAACCCCACCGTTGGAGAGCCAAGCGCGCGACCACACACAAACCCTGCCACAAACTCACACACTATTTTTTACTTTTATATATATACTGTAGATAGAATAGATTCAACCAGGATAATTAAATAAACCCATTTAGACGCGTGAAACATTGTCCCTTTTTGCAGGGGCCATCTTGCCCGAGTATTTATCACAGCAGAGCCGTCAGCAAAATACAATTCACGGTGAGGGGGAAAGTTACTTTGGGCTCGCGCAAGAAACCACAACGTAGTGATCAATGATCTCCAAGTGTTCCTAGACCATGGAAACACAGCTCTAAAAAGAATGTATGCTAGGATCCATCTTGGATAGTGAGATTTTAAATTAAATGGTATCAACGCAGTAATCAGGATTATAAACATCACATTTCAAAAAGGAAAATCCAAGTACGGCTCAAAGTATAAAAGGAACATAAAGAAAATGTACATCGGAGCTGAGTGCCCCGATGGTAAAACCCTAACTCAGTTACAGCTAACCCAGGGCAACCTCTAGGACTTGGAGAAATCACCTACGTTTACCATGGGCAAGGGACTTGTCATAAGTAGCAAAACTAATCTATGGGACGGCTGGCATGGGGCATCCGAGGCACTAACAACACCATGTAGGAGGTAGGCCAAGCCGGGTTGGAAACCCCCAATTCCCAGTTTCACGCCACTCTCCTAGAACTCAGGTGCAGTCACAGGAGCAGAGACAGTGTGGCTGGATGCAGCAGCAGCAGCAAAATGTTGCATAAATGACAATTGGATAAGCGGACTGTGACAGCAGAGATGAGGTCATAGTCGTAAAACTCGGGTCATAAGATGAACATGGTGACAACCAAGTCGCAGTTCACTAGACTTTATCGTATTGATTTGAAGCTTTCGTGACTGCAGGAATCCATACTCTTTGGTTTTGCTGCTGCTGGGGCAGACTATTTTAAAACAGTCTGCCTCAGCAGCAGACCATGCTTTCCCACCTGATGATGGACGCTTGTGTTGCGCCCGAAACGTCGTGATTTATTCTATTTTATACCTACGTGACTTTATCGAAAAAACCAAAGAGTATACTTTATCGTATGTTCGAAACAAAATTGAAGAGGTTCCATTGATTGCAGGATTCGACCTCGAGGTCAAAGCATTGTTGACGAGGCTACGGATTGAAGGCAGCGTCGACTAAGTTACAGGGTTGCAGAATATGTTCATACACCAATGAACATTTCCTCGGTTATATCCAAGCACTGACAAAGTAGCACTGTCCAGGTGAAGGCCAGGTATCGCCACACTGTCACGCCCACTGGTAACCTCAGGGACCACTGGACATTGACAAATGGCACGCTGCAGGCAACTGTAATTATTTACAGACTAAGACGAGGTGGTGTTCGGCAGGGGTCTCCAGGCATCGCCAGACAATGACGAGGTGAAGTCCTCCAAGCATCCCCAAGTTTCTCACGGCTAACTGACGAGGTGGCACCAGACATCCTTGACGAGGTAGCATCCGGTGCTCAGCGAAGGCTGCGCCTGAGGTGTTTAAACGGGGCGGCACACGGAACGCATATCCAAGGTAGATATTGGTCGCGACCTTCCAGGCAATTCCAGGAAAGCGTAAGGCTGACCGCGAGTCACAGAGCAGTGCCGCCACGCTTGAGCCATTGGCTCGAGTGCGGGGGCACTGCTGGGAGCAACGGCGCTCCCCAGTCTTGTTCACGATGCCTGCCTCACCAACTCACGAGATGGTGACATCTCCTCAAGATGGATGCCGTCCTGTGGCCTCTTCTGGAAGAATCACCCACTTCCGGAAGATTTCAATCCTCGTTTAATTTGATCGAAGATGCCACCGTCTACTGGAAGATGTCATTTGAAAAGGGCTTCTGAGGTGTGTTTATGTTGACCTGCTCTGGTGCCCTCTAGCTTAACCTCCACGAGGGGCTTCTGATTTGTGGGAAGGGACAGATAGGGTACTACACGAACGATCATTCGGAGCGCCAAAGTGGGATGTGACTTTTTCAACGTTTAACGAGTGCCGATGCAATGTCGCAGTGAATGTGGCTGACAATTTTGGCTTGAGTGTCAAGGCATAGTGTGTCTCACGGTTAGCATTGAAAAAATAACAATTACAGTAAAATATAGCTTTTGGTATAAACTAGAGACTTCATAAATCAGTTTTTTTTGCAGGATTTGGTTACATCTTGTGGCTTTGCAAAATAAAATCTGTAAATAAGACAAAACTCAGTATGGCTATCCCTATGGCATCTGAGCTAAAGATCTGTAGATTTTATCTCAATAGAAAATGAATAATAAAGAATGTAAAGCCCTCTGTCAATCCTCGACTGGATGATAAACTGTTTGACCATACATCACTGCGGTGGTCCATGTGTAGTGGTGATACGCGCTGGGGTAGCGATCAGGTGCCAGCGCGTTGTGATTGGATGTGTGGGTGGTGACGCGCGCTGACGGTGAGGGATCAGGGGTCAGCGCGGGATCGTGGGTTGTGTGGCGTTGATTGGCTGGGTGCCGGTGACGTGCTGGTGTGGGAGTGATCGAGTGGCAGCACGGCGTGATTGGTGGGTGAGTGGAAACACGCGTTGGGGAAAAAGGATCGTACAGATAACGCGTTGTGATTGGTTCACTAACAAGCGATGCTCGCATCGAGGTCCGCATCCGCTCCGTCTCCCGGGAGGAACGACTATATAAGGGGAAGGGGATGCGCACAGGCGCACGGGGAGTGTGTAACCAGCGAAGACTGAAGACGGGAAGAAGAGCCAGGGCCCTGCGGTACCTAGTCCCGCTGTCCTGCGAGGACCGGGACTCTGTGTAACCCAGAGGCGGGGGTAGTGTGAGCATGCAGTGTCAGCATGCCGAGTGTGTAGCCGGGGCCTAGAGTCTACACGAGACGAGTGATATGGGTGTAGCCAGAGGCGTAGAGTCTACCCGAGACGAGTGATGTGTGTGTAGCCAGAGGCATAGAGTCTACACGAGAAGAGTCTACACGAGACGAGTGATGTGTGTGTAGCCAGAGGCATAGGGTCTACACGAGAAGAGTCTACACGAGACGAGTGATGTGTGTGTAGCCAGAGGCATAGGGTCTACACGAGGCGAGTCTACACGAGACGAGTGAGGCGTGTGTAGCTAGAGGCTTGGAGTCTACACGAGTTCGGTACGGTGTGTTATAAGAAGAGAAGAGGTTACGAGTTGTACCGGTGTCTGGTGACCGTACGCGGAAGAATAGAGACTACACGTTGTATCGAGATAAGTGAAGATTTAATAAAAGAAGTGTGTTACCCGTCAAGGAGTTTCCTGCCGTCATTTCCAATACTTCACATGTGGTGTTCGCCATGGCTGGGAATTGAATTCGGATCACTGGGCTCACAGTGAAATGCGCAAACCACTTTGCCACTGCTCCCAATAAAAAATGAAATCACTAAACTACACTCAGACAAACCCTAACACAACCAACAACAACAACACAATGGCAGCTGGCTTTGTGAGTGTCGTCCATACTTGCCATGACCAAGCGAATGCAAAAAATTGCGATATCAACTTTGAGAAAAGCTTTCCAATTTCATACTACTTTTACGACCCATGTGTGTAGCAGCTGCTTCACAGCACCATTCCGTACTGTATCGCCGTGCTGTGAATTGAGGTTTTTCCGGAGGGCGCTAATTATAGACCCTGTAAATGGACCCGTACCTCTCACTCTCTTCCACTTAGCTGGCTCCGCGTTGGGAACGTTAGTGAGATCATCCCACTGGTTCACTTCAGGTGCCCTGCCATCAAAATAAACAATTATATAATTGCAGCTACGATTGTCCGGAATTACCGTAGCTGATCGCCGATAAGGAAGACTTTCATGTCGATCGAGTCCTTATTCAGCATGGGCCCTGTGTCGTCCATGATTCTCTTTAGTCCGTCCTGGAATCACACACGCGCAAAAACACACGTTCCAAGCGATATTAATGCCTATGACATCATGTGTAGGTTTGACCGATGGCTACAGTGTGCCATGTGCACATGCACGTGAATGTCAGTCCCACCGCATTACGTCAATCCACCGTCGGATGAGGGCCTCCCCGTGCCACATGGAGGTTATTTCCATCATACTTCACCACACTGGTCAGTGCAGGTTGGTCAAGGTGGGAAGCCGAGAAGTAATTGATTTTCTCCTGCACTGCCCACTACCTGGTAGCCCCCCCCCGCCACAGCCGATGGCAACACTTTGTGTACGGTGGTTTCTCTTCCAAGCACTTTCCACGTTGAAAAGAGCTTAGCTTCTGAGATCCAATGAAATCGGGCATATTCTGAGCAATGTGGCCATTGGCACTGCATGTATATAACAAAATATACAGTTCGTGTGCACAGCACAGTGCCTTCAACACTCCAGCCAAACTGTTAATAAAAACATGGTTTTTAAATCATTTACAGCCGTTTGTCAATGCAGTGCTCGCTGGAAGCCTCCACACCGTGCTGGTCATGGTGGCTGTTTCGGCGTTATTCTCCACTTTGGGGACTAGGGCCAGTACAGATATCACTCGTTCCTGACACTAGCCATGGCCGGGAATCAAACTTAGAACCATCAGGTTCATAGTGCAGTGCGCTAACTACTGCAGCACTGCTCCATCCTATGAAAACCCAGGAAAGAAATCATATAAATTCTTCCTAAATAGAATTTGCCAGTCCAACCAACGGATTGCAGTCGTTTGTTCTGTGCTTCTCATCTCACAAGAAAAGTCGTTAGCTATGTAATGTTACACTCGTGTATGATGTACAATGCAAAATAAATCCACGGTGACCGACTCTTAATAGCACTGTCCACATTTCATGAGCGCCGATGCAAAGCTACGGACGGATAAGTGAGGATTTACGACAGGTAATTACCAAACAATCTGTGCATGCTGATCTCATCCAGAATAAAAGTGACTTGTTAAAGTATTCTGTAGGGTCCAGCCATCACATTCAATTAATGCCTCGGGACTATGTTATATGGACTAAGCCGCTGTAATTAACGCAGGCACTGTAATGCATTACTGGCAATTACAACTAAGGGTCATAAGGGGAGAACGGGTATAATTTTTTTTTATAAAGAAGGCTTTTCATTATCAACTTACATAATCGTACACACATTGAACATTAATTCCATCGTACACATTCGGGTACACACGACTAGATACCAACATTAACATTCACTGCTCGTGGTCTTGTGTAGGTGGCACTTCATGTATGTAGCATGGAACATGTTCCATAAAACCACTTAATCATTAGTGTTGCTTTATTTGCATGACAACTGTATTTCATCGTCATAGTTTTTAATTTGATGCACACATGAGAGCCGATATATTGTCGTAACCATCAACTGCATTTTCACACATTTTATAAACGTCGCCGTTTATTTTCGCGCAGTTTTTTTTTCTGACACCGGATTGCTGCTCTGGTTCTCATTCACGTCTTTGCCCTGTCCCCACGCGTCTTATGCAAAAGATCTTTGTCTCAGCAGGCTCTCTTAACTTATCTCACCTGCGCCTGTATCAAGACTTACGAGATAAGTGACAGTGCCAAGTTGTTGGCGGAGCGGTGGCACAGCGGTTAGCCACAGCGCGTTACAAACCCACCAATATAACTATTGAACGATTTTTTTTATATTTGACCAGATAAGGCCTACTGAGCTATATATATTTTTTCAGAAGTGACCTGGCCACAATGATAGCTCAACTAAGTAGCTTATCACGTGGAAAATCAGAGCAGCCGAGGTAGTAAAGGATATGCTTCGTATGTGCACATTTTTTAGTTTTTACTCCTTGTGTGTTGTTCTGTTATGTGATACTTTCACAATAATGCCCTTCCTCCTTTAACATAGGAAAGCCTCACAGATTGTCAAGAATCTCTGAAATATTAAACTACTACACGATTTTTTTTATTTTACCGGGAAAAGTTATTTTTTTCATAAGCGACCGGGTATCACAAACGACAGCTCAATGAAGTGGCTTATCACGTGGAAATGTTACGCAGCCTGATACTCTAAGCGCATGTTTCTAAATGGAGGGATAAACTGGAGGACCCAGAAAAAAAATGCACGCGACCACGTGGTCGCAGAGACAAACTCCAAATATTCAACAGGCGTCAGGGAAGTGATCGAACCCACGACCTCCTGTATAGCTAGTAAGGTAGTTAACATCTCGCCACCGCGGTGCCCCCATTCCAAGTTCGATTCCCAGCCACAGCTAACATCAGTGGTATTATCCGAACCAGTTCTGCCCCCTCGCCAACGTCACCAATCCGCTCGCACTGACCAGCGTGGTGAAGTATGGTCAAAGAGCCCCCACGACTCGCATGGCTTTCGGGAGAGACCTTCAATCCATCAATGGATTGGCAAAGGGCTGTGCATTACACGGATTGCAATGTGTTACCGTACTCTGGTTCTGTACTGCATTCAAACGCACACTGTGTCCAGCGTGGTTATGCTGGATGATTGTGAGCCATTTATTAAAGCAATCTGTCAACCCTCGCACACACAGCCTGGAGCAAGATAGGCAGCACATGTGCGCTGGGAATTCAACAATCCGACGTGCTGTGTCCGTCGCTGTAAGTTTTCACACAACTTGAGTCTCCACTGATAGTCTTGCTCTGTCTCTAACACACACACATTGGAGAGGAATTGAGTTTCTCAGCCAGAAAGATTTTCTCTCTCACGTTATCCAGCTTTCTACCTGTGCACACTTTTCCACGTGCGCCGATTAAATCCAGCAACGTGCGAAACAGCCTGCACCAAATGCCAAGAACAACCCCGTGAGCTGCGACTTCAGTCGGCCGTGAAGTTAGTGAAGTCAAAATCATTCTGGTGGAGTAATCGAGGTGCACAAAGACAAAGAACCCCCCCCACGTGTAGCCTTAACAGACTATAGGGGCAAGTGCTGTTAGCGAGCACCTACGAAGGCCGGCACGGCACACGAGGGGGTGGGTGGCAAAGACTGCGCCCGGCCGCCTTTGTCTCCCCAGTGGCGATGTTTACACACCATTGCACCAGGTACTAATTTGAGGCTTAGTCGACCTAGGGGAGTCCCAGGACCGGTTCAGATCATTGTCACTTGGTGTTGGCCGTGAGCAGGAATTGAACCTGGGTGGCCAGGGTCGTAGCGCAGCGTAGCGCTAACCACTGTACCACCGCTCCCTCCACACACACTCACACAGTGCGCTAACCACTACACCACCGCTCCCCACACACACTCACACAGTGCGCTAACCACTACACCACCGCTCCCCCCCCACACACTCACACAGTGCGCTAAACACTACACCACCGCTCCCCACACACACTCACACAGTGCGCTAACCACTACACCACCGCTCCCCACACACACTCACACAGTGCGCTAACCACTACACCACCGCTCCCCACACACACTCACACAGTGCGTTAACCACTACACCACCGCTCCCCACACACACTCACACAGTGTGCTAACCACTACACCACCGCTCCCCACACACACTCACACAGTGCGCTAACCACTACACCACCGCTCCCCACACACACTCACACAGTGCGCTAACCACTACACCACCGCTCCCCACACACACTCACACAGTGTGCTAACCACTACACCACCGCTCCCCACACACACTCACACAGTGCGCTAACCACTACACCACCGCTCCCCACACACACTCACACAGTGCGCTAACCACTACACCACCGCTCCCCACACACACTCACACAGTGCGCTAACCACGACACCACCGCTCCCCACACACACACTCACACAGTGCGCTAACCACTACACCACCGCTCCCCCCCCACACACTCACACAGTAGGCTAACCACTACACCACCGCTCCCCCCCACACACTCACACAGTGCGCTAACCACGACACCACCGCTCCCCACACACACACTCACACAGTGCGCTAACCACTACACCACCGCTCCCCCCCCACACACTCACACAGTGCGCTAACCACTACACCACCGCTCCCCACACACACTCACACAGTGCGCTAACCACTACACCACCGCTCCCCCCCACACACTCACACAGTGCGCTAACCACTACACCACCGCTCCCCACACACACTCACACAGTGCGCTAACCACTACACCACCGCTCCCCACAAACACTCACACAGTGCGCTAACCACTACACCACCGCTCCCCCCCCACACACTCACACAGTAGGCTAACCACTACACCACCGCTCCCCCCCACACACTCACACAGTGCGCTAACCACGACACCACCGCTCCCCACACACACACTCACACAGTGCGCTAACCACTACACCACCGCTCCCCCCCCACACACTCACACAGTGCGCTAACCACTACACCACCGCTCCCCACACACACTCACACAGTGCGCTAACCACTACACCACCGCTCCCCCCCACACACTCACACAGTGCGCTAACCACTACACCACCGCTCCCCACACACACTCACACAGTGCGCTAACCACTACACCACCGCTCCCCACAAACACTCACACAGTGCGCTAACCACTACACCACCGCTCCCCCCCCCACACACTCACACAGTACATTAACCACTACACCACCGCTCCCCACACACACACACAGTGCGCTAACCACTACACCACCGCTCCCCCCCCACACACTCACACAGTACATTAACCACTACACCACTGCTCCCACACACACACACACAGTGCGCTAACCACTACACCACCGCTCCCCCCCCCACACACTCACACAGTACATTAACCACTACACCACTGCTCCCCACACACACACACAGTGCGCTAACCACTACACCACCGCTCCCCACACACACAAATGCTGAGAACAGTTCGCACTTACATGCACACACAAAGATAGCACTTGCGTACACAAATACACTGCACAAACACACAAAATGTATCCTTGTAACACAAGAGTGTACACAGTCAAAAATAATGTTTAAAAAGCGCACAAATTAAGTGTGCAAATTGGCACAACACACATTCACTATACACAGACAACATATAAACTCTTACACAGAACCATAACACTGAAAAACACACACACTGCAAACTGCAGACACAGCAAAATGTAAATGCATGCAAACTTGTGCAGAGCACACGCTCGGAAACACGTGCAGGACCTGCATAAAAACACGATAATATATTTTTGCACACAGCGGAGCACACAGAACGCAAAGAGCAAAAAAACACTACAAACATGCAGAGTACAGACACACAACATAGTACACATTGTACACACATACAGCCATTCACACGTTGATGCATAAACATAGGACAGTTCGCAAAACCACACACAGCACACACTAAAACCACACACGGCACACACTAAAACCACACACAGCACACACTAAAACCACACACAGCACACACTAAAACCACACACAGCACACACTAAAACCACACACAGCACACACTAAAACCACACACAGCACACACTAAAACCACACACAGCGCACACTAAAACCACACACAGCACACACTAAAACCACACACAGCGCACACTAAAACCACACACGGCACACACTAAAACCACACACAGCACACAATAAAACCACACACAGCACACACTAAAACCACACACAGCACACACTAAAACCACACACAGCGCACACTAAAACCACACAGCGCACACTAAAACCACACACAGCACACAATAAAACCACACACAGCGCACACTAAAACCACACACAGCACACAATAAAACCACACACAGCACACACTAAAACCACACACAGCACACAATAAAACCACACACAGCGCACACTAAAACCACACACAGCACACACTAAAACCACACACAGCGCACACTAAAACCACACACAGCACACAATAAAACCACACACAGCGCACACTAAAACCACACACAGCGCACACTAAAACCACACACAGCACACACTAAAACCACACACAGCACACACTAAAACCACACACAGCGCACACTAAAACCACACACAGCACACACTAAAACCACACACAGCACACAATAAAACCACACACAGCGCACACTAAAACCACACACAGCACACACTAAAACCACACACAGCACACACTAAAACCACACACAGCGCACACTAAAACCACACACAGCACACAATAAAACCACACACAGCGCACACTAAAACCACACACAGCACACACTAAAACCACACACAGCACACACTAAAACCACACACAGCGCACACTAAAACCACACACAGCGCACACTAAAACCACACACAGCACACAATAAAACCACACACAGCACACAATAAAACCACACACAGCACACAATAAAACCACACACAGCGCACACTAAAACCACACACAGCACACACTAAAACCACACACAGCACACACTAAAACCACACACAGCACACACTAAAACCACACACAGCACACACTAAAACCACACACAGCACACACTAAAACCACACACAGCACACACTAAAACCACACACAGCACACACTAAAACCACACACAGCACACACTAAAACCACACACAGCACACATTAAAACCACACACAGCGCACACTAAAACCACACACAGTACACACTAAAACCACACACAGCGCACACTAAAACCACACACAGCACACATTAAAACCACACACAGCACACACTAAAACCACACACAGCACACACTAAAACCACACACAGCACACACTAAAACCACACACAGCACACACTAAAACCACACACAGCGCACACTAAAACCACACACAGTACACACTAAAACCACACACAGCACACATTAAAACCACACACAGCGCACACTAAAACCACACACAGCACACACTAAAACCACACACAGCACACATTAAAACCACACACAGCGCACACTAAAACCACACACAGCACACACTAAAACCACACACAGTACACACTAAAACCACACACAGCACACACTAAAACCACACACAGCACACATTAAAACCACACACAGCACACATTAAAACCACACACAGCACACACTAAAACCACACACAGCACACACTAAAACCACACACAGCACACATTAAAACCACACACAGCACACAATAAAACCACACACAGCACACACTAAAACCACACACAGCACACACTAAAACCACACACAGCACACACTAAAACCACACACAGCACACACTAAAACCACACACAGCACACACTAAAACCACACACAGCACACACTAAAACCACACACAGCACACACTAAAACCACACACAGCACACACTAAAACCACACACAGCACACACTAAAACCACACACAGCGCACACTAAAACCACACACAACACACAGTCAACAACACACACACAACACACAGTCAACAACACACAGACAACACACAGACACCAACACACAGATAACAACACACAGTCAACAACACACAGTCAACAACACCAACAGACACAACACACAGACACAACACACAGACAAAAACACACAGACAACAACAACACACAGACAACAACAACACACAGACACAACACACAGACAACAACACCAACACAGACACAACACACAGACAACAACAACACACAGACACAACACACATACAACAACACCAACACAGACACAACACACAGACAACAACACACAGACAACAACACACAGTCAACAACAACACACAGTCAACAACACCAACACACAGTCAACAACACCAACACACAGACACAGCACAACAACACACAGACAACAACACAGACAACACACAAACACAACACCAACACAGACACAACACAACAACACACAGACAACAACAACAACAACACCAACACGGGAGGGAGGGGGGGACAGTCCAGGCGCCAGTGAACCGCGTGTGGCTCTCGAGGAAGGCGGCCACCACCACCACCACCGCCACCACCCCGTGCCAGGAACTCGGCTGGAGCGTGGCGGCATTGAGCAATTGCGGCTACAGCTACAAGCAGCAGGCGGTAAACACAACAACAACCACCACAACAACAACAACAGCAGCAGCACAATCATAGAGAGCATAGGCAGCTGGCGGTGTTGGTCCGTGCGCTTTACACACCAGGAGGAGGAGAGGGATCCGCTGGCCCGGCTCGGGGTGGTGGTGATGGTGGTGGTGGAGGGGTTCGCTGTTGTTGAGGGTCGCTGGTGGCGGGGGATGGGGGCCAGAGAGAGAGAGTGGGAGGGCGAGTTTGGTGGGTGTCGTGGATGTGTGTGTGGTGGTGGGTGTCGGTTGTGTGTGTGTGGTGGTGGGTGTCGGTTGTGTGTGTGTGTGGTGATGGGTGTCGGTTGTGTGTGTGGTGGGTGGATGGTGGGTGTCGTGTGTGTGGTGTGTGTTGTGGTGTGTGTGTGTGGTGGTGGGTGTCGGTTGTGTGTGTGTGGTGGGTGGGTGGTGGGTGTCGTGTGTGTGTGGTGTGTGTTGTGGTGTGTGTGTGTGGTGGTGGGTGTCGGTTGTGTGTGTGTGGTGGGTGGGTGGTGGGTGTCGTGTGTGGGAGTGTGTGTGTGGTGGGTGTTGTGGTGTGTGTATGTGGTGGTGGGTGTCGGTTGTGTGTGTGTGGTGGGTGTTGTGGTGGGTGTCGTGTGTGTGTGTGGTGGGTGTTGTGGTGGGTGTGTGGTGGATGTTGTTGTGTGTATGGGTGGTGGGTGTTGTGTGTGTGTGGTGGGTGTGTGGGTGGTGGTGGTGGGTGTTGTGTGTATGTGGTGGGTGTGTGTGTGGTGGTGGGTGGTGGGTGTTGTTGTTGTGGGTGTGGGTGGGTGTGTGTGTGGTGGTGGTGGGTGTTGTGTGTGTGTGGTGGGTGGTGTGTGTTTTGGGTTGGTGTGGGTGTGTGTGTGGTGGTGGGTGTGTGGTGGGTGTTGTGTGGTGAGTGGTTGTGTGTGTGTTGTGGTGTGTGTGGTGGTGGGTGTGTGTGGTGGGTGTTTTTTGTGGTGGTGAGTGGTGGTGGGTGTGGGTTGTGTGTGTGTGGTGGTGGGTGGTGGTGGGGTGTGTGTGTGGTGGGTGGTTGTGTGTGTGTGGAGTGTGTAGTGGTTGGTTGTGTGTGTGTTGTGGTGTGTGTGGTGTTGGGTGGTGGGTGTATGTGTGTTGTGTGTGTGTGGTGGTGGTGGGTGTTGTGGTGGGTGGTGGGTGTTGTGGTGGTGGGTGTTGTGGTGGGTGTGTGGTGGTGGGAGTCGGTTGTGTGTGTGTGATGGTGTGTGTGGTTGTGAGTGTTGTGGTGTGTGTGTGTGGTGTGTGTTGTGTGTGTGTGTGATGTTGGGTGGTGGTGGGTGTCGGTTGTGTGTGTGTGGTGGTGTGTGGTGGGGGTGGGTGTTGTGGTGTGTGTGGTGGTGTGTGGTGTGTGTGGTGGTGGGTGTCGGTTGTGTGTGTGGTGGGTTGTGTGTGGTGTTGTTTGGTGGTGGGTGGTGGTGGGTGGTGTGTGGTTGCGTGTGTGTGGTGGGTGTTGTGTGTGTATGGTGGTGTGTGGTGGTGGTGTGTGTGTGTGTGGTGGTGGGTGTGTGGTGGTGGGTGTTGTTGTGGTGTGTGTGTGTGGTGGGTGTGTGTTGATGGAGTTGTATGTGTGGGTGCATGAGGGTGGTCAGGGGCTGGGTGTGTGGGTGTTGGTAGGTAGGTATGTGGGTGTGTGTCTGCGTGTGTGTGTGTGTCTGTGTGTCTGTGTGCGTGTGTGTGTGTAGGGTGTCTGTGTCTCTGTGTGCGTGTGTGTGGGGAAGCGGTAGTGTAGAGGTTCGCGCACTGCGCTACGAACCCGGCGACCCGGGTTCGATTCCCGCTCACGGCCAACACCAGTGACGATTATCTGAACCGGTCCTGGGCCTCCCCTAGGTCGACTCAGCCTAAAATGAGTACCTGGTGTGGTGTGTAGTAAACATCGCCACTAGGGAGACAAAGGCTGTCGGGTGTGGTGCTGGCCACCCACCCCCTCGTGTGCCGTGCCGGCCCTAATAGGTGCTCGCTAACAGCACTTGCCCCTACAGTCTTTTAAGGCTAAATGGGGGGTCTTTGTGTGTGTGTGTAGGGGTGAGTAGCTGAGTATGAGTCTGTGTGCATTAGCTGGTAGGGTGTTGTGTGTGTGTATGTGCTAGCTAACCCCACTTGCCCCAAACAATCTTTAACGAGGCTATATGGAGGGACTTTGCGTCTTATTTTAGGCATTGTGTGTGTACAGCTGAGTCGGGGGCGTGGGTCTAAGCACGTGGGAAGCTGTGGGGGATGGTTCGAGTTCGTGTGTGAAGGGGGGGTGGGTGTGAGTGGCCGTCCTCTACTTACGATGGAGATGCGTTCCGACGACCCCATCGTAAGTAAAAAATGTCGTAAGTCGAAGATGGCCTACCTAGGAGTCTTAAAAAATTGTGATAATTTAGCAAAAACAGAGCAATTTACAATACCGTACTGTATAAACTATATACTGTGTGTAATATTAATTATAATACTGTATTGCACAGTAAAATGTAAAGTAAAAAAAACCAAGGTAAATTCTTAGCATACCTATATGAACTGCAATTTAATAGAACGTTTTTTCAGGAAACAATCCTATCTGCTATACACACTTTAACATTAATTTTGTCGATATCGCCATCGTAAGATCGAATAAATCGTAAGACGAACTGTCGTAACTCGGGGACTGTTTTCCTACGCACATTCAACTCGGCCAACAGCAGTGACGGTTATCTGAGCCGGTCGTGGGCCTGCCCTAGATCGACTCGGCCTCAAATGAGTATCTGGACCAGTGTGCATTAAATCGCCACGAGGGATACAAAGGCGGCCGGGCGAGGTACTGGCACACGCTCAGACGGGGGGGGGGGTGATCTTTGTCTCTGTAAGAGTGGGTGGATGGTGATGGGACGCTGGCTGTCTTAGTGTTTGATGGCTTTAGGGGCCGTCCATAAATGACGTCACGCACCTAGGGGGGGGGGGTCAGACATTTGTGACGATGTGTGACGAGGGGGGGGGTGAGAAATGTGACGTCACATCAAAATGCGCAACTTTAAATAAATATAGACAACACGTTCTACTTAATTAAATATACTTTTTACTAAATGTTTTCTCTTACAACATTAGAGTGCAGCGGCACATTAAATACGCACTACAATGACAATAGTTTAAAGCGATTTGAAGCATGTTTAATTTGGGGGGGGGGCAGAGTTTTGTGACGTAATATTAGACTTTTTGTGACGTCGTGTGACGAAGGGGAGGGGGGGGTCAAAAATCCTCCAAAATCGCGTGACGTCATTTATGGACGGCCCCTTAGGACAGGACTCGGCAGTCATTTGTTTTTGTCTTTGGTCAAAACAGTTTGAGAGCCGCATCGCACGTGTTGTACACAAACACAATACAGTTGGACTGCTGTACATGTTGTCACCAAGACATTCCATATTGACCATTAATGCCTGTCATATTTTATACATTGCTTATCCTTTGCATTAAATTGTGTTTAAAGATTTAAAGTTTGTTTTTTAAACGACTGCCCGCAAGAGGGCACCCAAAGAGCCGCGCTCAGCAGCAGCCCCTGGTTGCAAACCCATGATTTAGGGAGTTTGGGTGACTGGTTGTGTGGACGTGGTGAGTGGAGATATGCCTTGGTGTGTGAGTAAGTGTCTGGGTTAATACATTTGTTTCTGGGTCGGATCAATATGCCATCGTGGCCAAAGCCACTGGTGTCACCTGTAGGTTAGAGGTGGTATTTTGTGGGTCTGGCTGGGTGTAAGTGTAAGGGGCTGGCTGGACGTGGATTCGGCAGGAATGAAGGTGGGGGTGGGTGTGTATATGCCTTGGTGTATAGGTGGTTGGCTGGGTGGGTGGCTAAGTGTTGATATGCTTTGGTGTATGAGTGGGTGGCTGGGTGGGTGGCTGGGTGTGGATATGCCTTTGCCTTGGTCATGCCGTGGTCTTGTGGGGAGCTGTGGCGTTTTGGTTGGCACATGCTACGGACATGGGCACCCTTAGTTTGATCCCACTTGCCACATCAATGGCAAGTGGTATCTGAATTGTTCCACAGCCTCCCCAAGGTTGACTCAGCCTTAAACCAGCACTGGGGAATTTTTTTTTTTAACTCAGGCGTTGGGCTAACCACACCACCTCCAGGTACACTATCCCAGCCTCTCAGTAAGTGTTCATTAACCGCACTTTCCACAATAGTCTATAAGACAAAACAGGAATACCGCATTTGGCTTGATATATGAGTAGGTTGCTGGGATTATATTTGTGAATGGGTGGGTGTGGATGTGGGTATCCATATATGTGTGTGAGTGGTTGTGGGTATGTATATATGAATGAATGGGTGTTGGTGGTATGGGCATATCTGTATGTGTGAATTTATGGATGATTGTGGGTATGTCTTTGTGAATGAATTAATGTGGAGTGGAATGAATGTGAATGTGTCTTTGTGAATGAATGGATATGGTGTGGTGGTTGTGGGTATGTCTTTGCGAATGAATGTGGTGTGGAATGATTGTGACTTTGTGAATGGATGGATGTGGTTGTGGGTACGTCTCGGTGCGTGACTGTGTGGCTCATGGTTGCGTGTGTAAATCTACCTGGGATGTACGCGTGGCTCGGCTGGGCAGAGAGAGAGAGAGGGAGGCAGATGGAGATTGCGGTTCGCGTGGGTAGCGGTGGATTACACTGAACGTGCCGCTGGAATTGTTGGTTGCAGTGTGAGAAAATCGAGTGACCTTTCTGTC
This sequence comes from Lampetra fluviatilis, assembly GCF_964198595.1. Classification (NCBI taxonomy): domain Eukaryota; kingdom Metazoa; phylum Chordata; class Hyperoartia; order Petromyzontiformes; family Petromyzontidae; genus Lampetra; species Lampetra fluviatilis. The sequence continues at coordinate 22,785,680 of NC_136279.1, read as the reverse complement.
TAAAATCGATCACAAATAAGATGCACCCCCGTTCAAGCCGGCCTGGGTAAAGCGGTTGATCCTCCAGCGGAGGAACTGTGGGAACGCACAGTCAGCATGGCTCCTCCGATCCTCCTGTGCACGCTACACACGCAGCATAACTCCACGAGGCGTGTGCATCAACAACATCATACACGAGCCTAGAGCCCGTCCAAGGACGCCTGTATTGCAGTTAATCTGAAACATTCAAGCGAAAATAATGACCGGCTCATGATTATTAATGAGGGGGGTTGGGGGTCCATATGAGTGACGTCATCAGCTCATGATTATTGATTATGGGGGGGAGCTCCATGTGGAGTGACGTCACCCGCTCATGATTATTAATTAGGGGGGTTGGGGGTGGGGTCCACATGAGTTACGTCATCAGCTCATGATTATTGATTAGGGGGGGGAGCTCCATGTGGAGTGACGTCACCCGCTCATGATTATTAATGAGGGGGGTTGGGGGTGGGGTCCATTTGAGTTACGTCATCAGCTCATGATTATGGGGGGAGGAGCCCCATGTGGAGTGACGTCACCCGCTAATGATTATTAATGAGGGGGTGCCTCACGTCATCCGCTCATGATTATTAATGAGGGGGGGGGGTGCTTCATGTGGAGTGTCGTCACCCGCTCATGATTATTAATGAGGGGGGGCTCATGTGGAGTGACGTCACGCGCGGGACACATTCTTGGTTTATTATATTAGTAACTAGTTTTTTTTGGCCGTCCAATGACGGGTGTATATTGCAGTAAATCTGAAATATTAATTAGAAAAATTGTTCAGCTCATGATTATTAATGAGGAGGGGGGGGGGCCCATGTGGAGTGACGTCACCCGCTCATGATTATTAATGAGGGGAGGGGTGCGGCATGTGGAATGCGCGACCTTGTTGTGCGTGAGTGTAAATTTCCACACGGGCATGAATATTAATGAAGGGGGGGGGGCTCTTTTTCAGTGACGTCACGCACGGACGTATCACTGTGCTGCGTAGATTATTTTTTTACCGTCACTTTCTGTAAAGAAACGTCAAATTTGAAGCGACTTTGCCCAATAAATTATTTAATTTTGCTCGACCTTCCTCTGCGTTTGTGTTAAAATCCACCCACTCATGAACATTAATGAGTGGGGTGGGCCTAATGTGGAGTGACGTCACGCGCGGGACGGACAGACATTCTTGGCTCATTATAGTAGTAATCCTCCCCTCTACGCTGCTGCTGCGTCTCCCTCCACCCACCCCCACACGCGTGTGTGTGAGCGCCCCCACGTGTGTATATCAAACGCTGCTTGTACGGTGGTGGCCGGCCTTGAGAGATGTCACACATCGATCTGGCCAGCAACCTCTTTCGCGTGGCAGCGCCTTCATCCAGCGCAGCAGAATTCGTCTGTTTGTCCCGAGTGCTACCGTGCCCCCCCCCCCACCAACAATCCCAAAAATAGCAGCATTGTGCTGAAAAATAGTCTTAAGAATCAATTAGTTTTTTTGTTAAATAAATGAAAGGACGTTGCAATGATGGTAAACCCTTAGTGGCCAATTATTGTTGCCTTGGGCATAGATTACCATAATCAGCAGCAGCCGTTATATATCCGTTGCTGCATGTAGGGCTCCCTAAGCCATCGTCATCTCTCACCACAGTGTTGCCGTGCGACAATCCATCGAGCTCCGATTTCGTTTCTCCATTTTCCTCCGGGGCATGCTTCCTGCTTTGGTTGAGGTTATAACATCGGTGTGAGGTTGGGGGAGTAGTGGAAGTTCAACCGTGGTTTTGCACTGCAAGGATTCATTCTCGCCAAGGAAGTGGTATTTTTTACCATTTGGCGCCAACAGAGATGAACACTGTTGGCTAGCTATTTTTTCTGAGAATGGAATTCCTTTTTTTTTCTTTCAAATCTAAAATATATATTGTTTACCAGATTACCTAACTTATTATACTGGGTTTTTTTTTCAGGGCCAGTGGTCTTAATAAAATTAGCTTAACATGTAAAACATGTATTTTACTCTAAATCTTTCCACATCGAGCGAATTATAATGTAATGTCACCGTATCTCGTTGGATAGCTTAATTTAGATTGGCTTCAGGGCGAACAGCATTCCAAAAGTGTCATACACTGCTCCCAGGAATATTATACCTGAACATATAAAATATCCTCCAGTATGAATAAATATACTGATCCTGATACCTGCCCCCTTTTGCCATTTTGCCTGTTTATATGCCATGCGTGTGCCAGGCTGGTGCATTCAGTTCTTGTCTAGGGGCACTCGATTCAAGCTCCGACTACCCAGTCACTTGGAGGCCCTTCCAGCCAGCCACTCAGTCCAACGGCACACCAGCCCTGCCTGCTGCTATTAAAAAGATACAAAACCTCGACACGCAAACGCCCTTGTGGTCAATGCCAACGGGTTGGGTGTGGGGCCGCGGTCTGGGGGTTCACTGGAAGTTGAAACAAATAAAGCACGAATCATGGCATCGGTGTGGGACGGAGCAGTACAATTTCGTTCACGTATTGCAAATTGTGACATTTGCAAAAAAAACGAACCCGATTACAGATGCGCGTCTGCTCACGAGCTGCGAAACAGCCACGGGGAGCGAGCCTCTCACAGGGTTCCATCTATTTGAGCCCCCATGAGCCCATCTGCTTTTTGTAGAACATCTCCACCTCTGTACGTCTCTCTCAGCAGGCATGGTTTTGCGCACTTGAAGCCAAGTTGGTGATTAACAGCAGGGAGGTTTTTTAACAGTTGTTAAGAGGCACAGCCAAGGTGTCCTTGTTTGGGTCGCAGCACTGCTGAAGTCTGCGTAAATATTACTCCCCATGCTCATTGCGCCTGCTTTGCATTTTAATTGACCTGCCGTGAGTTGCTATGAAGCTGCACCCAGTGTTGATATTTCACATTGACACAGGATCGCACCCTGGGTTTCTTGTAAGAAAAATTGGGAAAATGTCCGCTTAGTTGAATTCTTCCTCCCACAAACCACAAAAGAAGGTGCAGTCGGCGGTGTGGGCAGTAGAGGGCTATCGAACAAAATCCATCGTTCCGCATTCCACCTTGGTCAAAGTATAGTCGAAGAAGCCTCACTTTGCATTGACAAAGGAGCTGTAAATGTGCACGAACAAACGGTATTTACAAATGGCAATATATTCCCACCTTTGCCATTCAAGTATGCATATACAAACTGATAAATCATATCTTGATTTGAAGTTTTCGTGACTGCAGCAATCCATACTCTTTGGTTCTTTCGGTAAAGTCACGTAGGTAAAAAAATAAAATAAAAAAATATGATAAATCAAAGCCAATTGGAAAGAAATCGACTTTTTGTTTTACAATGAAACAAAGCAAATGTATTATTTTAATAATCATTAACATACAGTATGTTAATGAAGCACGTGTATGCGAAATGTGTTCTCTTGTGTTATGTTATTGATTAATGAGATTCGGTGCATTACCGTAATTTAATTGTGCACGTTGCCTCTCTAATTTCGAAACAACCTGCACTTTGCCTTTTCTTTACACAACTGATAATCAAACCTTCCCAAGTCCAGATTAGCATGGTTAACCTTTAACGTAAACGCTCCAAATGACACTGTTGAAGTCAGAGCCAATGATTGCAAGCACTAAATTCAAATTCCCCAGCTCCATGGAATAGAAGGAATAAAGAGGTAATGATTTTTAAAATGCAACTACTGTATTGTATTATAAACTCATCCTGTCTATTCTAATATATAACACCAAATACATGCACTGTAATAGTTTACGTTCTAGTGGAAAGTATAAGTAACAAATTGAACAAACAATGGGACACTTTCACATATCTCCCTCCACAAAAAAAAATATATACTGGATCCTTAACATATATATTTGATACACCTCATCAGTCACACAGCCTTCTGGGAGTGTTTTTTTCAGCAGGTCACCAGCATTGACGAAAGCAAGCCTGACTGCTGATGAGACACTGCATGTTGAAACCGGCTCAGAGTTTGCTTTCGTTAAAGCAATGCTGCTGAAAAAAGACACTCGCAGAAGGACACTCAGTGGCTGATTGGGTGAGTAAAAAAATAACCTTTAACGTTTTAGGGGGAGGGAGAGATATGAGAAGGAGGTTTTTTGTCTGCTTCTTTGTTTCTGTCAATCGAAAGTTTGCAGATGGACAAGCCCACATGCGATTTTCGTGCGAGCACAAAACTGCAAAGAAAACGTATAGAACACTCCAGATCTGTTCTCCAGTTTTTGTTATGATAGACCGTTGGTGTCGTAGTCCCCGTCAGCCCAAGATACAAACAGATTTAACAACACACAAGGATCTACAATGCTCTGAGCTTCATCGAGACTCACCATCTCAAACTAACCAAATGTGTGGCCATTTGATCGTTGAGATCACAATCTCAGAGTTGAGAAATTGTCACCGGCAGCAAGCGGCATTGAAACAGAGACACGACGGTAGCCATGGTTTTCGTCCTCATCGGGACTCATTGGCACAGCACGGTCATCAATGTTTACGGCTGCCACGTGCCTCTGGAAAACTCGTACGAGCAGAGGGGACTTGCAGCTGTACGTTACGATGACCCCGTCAGCGTTTTAGCCTGAAGGCAACAGTGCAGACCTGATGACAAGCAAAGTTAACACAAACATGTGCAATGCGTCGACAAAAACTCACAGCCTAATCCGGACCACATAAGGGGCCGTCCACAAATGACGTCACGAACCTAGGGGGGGGGGGGGTGTCAGACATTTGTTGTGACGATGTGTGACGAGGGGGGGGGAGTTTGAGAAATGTGACGTCACATCAAAATGCGCAATTTTAAATAAATATATAATTGTTATAACAACACTAATTGTTATACCAACACTCCTACAACATCAGAGTGCAGCGCCACATTAAATACGCACTACAATGACAATAGTTTAAAGCGATTTGAAGCATGTTTTATTTTCAAAATGGAAATATGGTTTTGGGGGGGGGGGCATAGCTTTGTGACGTCATATTTGAGGGGGGGGGTCTGACTTTTTGTGACGCCGTGTGACGAGGGGGGGGTCAAAAATCGTCCAAAATCGCGTGACGTCATTTATGGGCGGCCCCTAAGGATCCAGCAGGCTGAGTTTGAACCGGTCCTGCATTTGCCCTTCACCAGCCCACACTGATCAGCAAGGTGAGTGTGGTATTTAAAAAAAAACTTCTGTTACCAAAATGTCGGCTGCAACCTTCATTTAGCAGTTGAATGACAACGGTTTGTATGTTATTATTTGTCACTGCAGTACTGTACTGCATTTGAATGTTTCTATATCCAATACTGAGCACCTGCAATGTTCACGGTGCAGATAATTGCTGAGTAAAGTACCTATGGGACCTTGGCCAGATCACATTGGTTTTAGTGTCCACAGATCTTGTTAATACGTAATTGTGGGGGTTGTTTTCCGGACGGATTATTCGTGCGTAAAATTCCCCGAGATGTAAATTTTACCATAAGTCTCAGGAATGCAGTATTCGAAGACACGGTGGATTACTTTGCAAGTTCCAGTGCTTGTGAAATTCATTATCACACACAGCAGTATCATATTTTGCAATGAAGTGGATAATCTAGGTAAATGTTCATAAATAATTTAATTCTACCCCTTCTGCTGGCAATTAGCCAACCATCCTGTGTTTATAGTAAACATTAACTAAATGGTCTGGCTGATTTAAATGGATGAAACTACACAACGGTGTCTCGTTCGGACTTTCAGGCGATTTGTTTGGATTGTGGCATAGGGTGGCTCCACAGTGTTGTCATTTCTGTCGAGTGAACTGAGTTACGATTGTTGCTGTTACCGCTCCCAATTAATCATTTACATGTACATGTCTTTATTCTGTGTGAGCATGTGCGTGTTCCTCTACCTAAATTTCAGTTCACAAAACCTTTCATCCCTACCATTTATAACAACTAAATTACAGCCTGAACTACATACTCATTACACTGTGTCTTTCCAGAGTGGAATGTTTGCAAGGCGGTGTAACACAATACTTGTTCCTGGGTACTAAGTGTATTTTTTAAATTGCTTATGCCTAAAAAGTGTAGAAAATGGTATTATTCCCCACAAACTTAGCTTTTGTGACCAGGACTTTGTGCGAGCGAAAGACACAAACTTCCCCCCCCCCGTTTTTTCTCATTGAAAATAGGTACATTTCCAAATAGACACGTGATCTGGAGTGTCTACAGAGTAGGCCCCAGGTGGGGAAGCTAGGGGGTGATCATGTGTACAGGGATAGCTCTCGAGGGGGATTGAGAGGGAGCTAGAACACTCGAGAAGGCGGATGGGGCGGGGCGGATGGGGCGGGGCAGAGCCAGCCCCGACCCGGGAGGATATAAGGTGGGTCCCTGAGTGGGTCCGGGGTCGCTTCGTTCAACAAGCTGGAAGCTCCACGTCTACAAGCTGGAAACTCCACGTCTACAAGCTGGAAGCTCTACGTCTACAAGCTGGAAGCTCCCCATCTACAAGCTGGAAGCTGCACGTCTACAAGCTGGAAGCTCCACGTCTACAAGCTGGAAGCTGCACGTCTACAAGCTGGAAGCTCTACGCCTACAAGCTGGAAGCTCCACGTCTACAAGCTGGAAGCTCCCCGTCTACAAGCTGGAAGCTGCACGTCTACAAGCTGGAAGCTCCACGTCTACAAGCTGGAAGCTGCACGTCTACAAGCTGGAAGCTCTACGCCTACAAGCTGGAAGCTCCACGTCTACAAGCTGGAAGCTCCCCGTCTACAAGCTGGAAGCTGCACGTCTACAAGCTGGAAGCTGCACGTCTACAAGCTGGAAGCTCCCCGTCTACAAGCTGGAAGCTCCCCGTCTACAAGCTGGAAGCTGCACGTCTACAAGCTGGAAGCTCCCCGTCTACAAGCTGGAAGCTGCACGTCTACAAGCTGGAAGCTCCCCGTCTACAAGCTGGAAGCTGCACGTCTACAAGCTGGAAGCTCCCCGTCTACAAGCTGGAAGCTCCACGTCTACAAGCTGGAAGCTCTACGTCTACAAGCTGGAAGCTCCACGTCTACAAGCTGGAAGCTCAACGTCTACAAGCTGGAAGCTCCCCGTCTACAAGCTGGAAGCTCAACGTCTACAAGCTGGAAGCTCCACGTCTACAAGCTGGAAGCTCTACGTCTACAAGCTGGAAGCTCTACGTCTACAAGCTGGAAGCTCCACATCTACAAGCTGGAAGCACCACGTCTACAAGCTGGAAGCTCAACGTCTACAAGCTGGAAGCTCTACGTCTACAAGCTGGAAGCTCAACGTCTACAAGCTGGAAGCTCCACGTCTACAAGCTGGAAGCTGCACGTCTACAAGCTGGAAGCTCCACGTCTACAAGCTGGAAGCTCCACGTCTACAAGCTGGAAGCTGCACGTCTACAAGCTGGAAGCTCCCCGTCTACAAGCTGGAAGCTGCACGTCTACAAGCTGGAAGCTCTACGTCTACAAGCTGGAAGCTCTACGTCTACAAGCTGGAAGCTCTACGTCTACAAGCTGGAAGCTCAACGTCTACAAGCTGGAAGCTGCACGTCTACAAGCTGGAAGCTCCACGTCTACAAGCTGGAAGCTGCACGTCTACAAGCTGGAAGCTCCACGTCTACAAGCTGGAAGCTGCACTTCTACAAGCTGGAAGCTCCACGTCTACAAGCTGGAAGCTCCACGTCTACAAGCTGGAAGCTGCACGTCTACAAGCTGGAAGCTCCACGTCTACAAGCTGGAAGCTGCACGTCTACAAGCTGGAAGCTCCACGTCTACAAGCTGGAAGCTGCACTTCTACAAGCTGGAAGCTCCACGTCTACAAGCTGGAAGCTCCACGTCTACAAGCTGGAAGCTGCACGTCTACAAGCTGGAAGCTCCACGTCTACAAGCTGGAAGCTGCACGTCTACAAGCTGGAAGCTCCACGTCTACAAGCTGGAAGCTGCACTTCTACAAGCTGGAAGCTCCACGTCTACAAGCTGGAAGCTGCACTTCTACAAGCTGGAAGCTCCACGTCTACAAGCTGGAAGCTGCACGTCTACAAGCTGGAAGATCTACGTCCTACGAGGCATCAACATGTGGCCGGGGACCCAAGTGACGGTCCGACCCTTCGTAGCTGTAACTCCGACGTATAGTGTAGTTAGCCGGGTGGTCACCACCCCAGGCTGTATCTGGTAAAGGGGCAGTTACCCCTTTGTATAGACGTGTTACAATAAATGTGTTGCCTCTAAAGAATAACGTCTACGACTCAGTTGGACTCACGACACAAACACTTGATGAATAACAACATTTGCGAGTAGAATAGACAAACGTAGAACGTTGGTCTAACAGTTACAAACACATGCCAATGCTAGTCCATCGTTAGCATGCTTACTGGGTATAGGTATGAGTGGTGGTGCAGTGGTTAACGCACCCTGCGTCACGAACTCGGCAGCCCAAGTTCGATTCCCGGCCGTGTCCAACAACAGCGGCGAGTGTTGCGTGAACCGGCTCTGAGCACCAACGTCCTTGACCAATGTGGTGAAGTATGGTCAATTAACAGAGGCCTTCATACATCAGTGGATTAATTGACAACAGATTGTAAATGATTATATTTTATAGCTAATAACCGAGTAGATTATATTTTTTATCTGTAGCTTGGGGAGAAATTTATACCACTGTGAATCATTTATAAATTAACTGCAATTTCTGTAAGCTCCAGGTAATGACCTCAATTAAAATTCACAGAGATATGCTGCTTGGCTCATATTTATTCGACGCAAATGCCAATGAATAATGAACAAAGCCAGCGACTTGTAATTGCTGAATATTCAGCTGCAATTGATCACACATTTGCAGTTGGTTGCTGCACATTCATTCCGTTCTACAGTTGTACCTGTCAGTAGATTTAGATTAAAGTAAAATATAAATCATTAATGTTGACTTGACAGCCTTAAGTTTAATTGAACTCTAACTTTCCCCATTTGTGACTCGCGTAGAAATATTGTTCTTGATATCCTCAGAAGACCTAGATGATGAGCATTGCTGATAGTGCAATGCATGCAGGGGTGGTGATCAAATTTTTGACGAGATTCAGAGTTGTGATTTGATCCAAGACTTCCGTTTTTCAATATTGCGTATTATCCAGCATCTCTGAACTACAAATGCATTGCATGGCATATATAACTATATATTTATTTGGCAATGTGCCAAATAAAATTTTGCATTTAGCTTGGCCTAAAGGGATTAATCTCTGAAAAGTATAATTTAGGATAGATTTGGCATTGTTAGTGATTGATATATATTTTTCACAATAGATACTAAAACACAAAGTCCCACTCATGCCAATACATTGTAGTAATGCCATTGTGTTTGCGCCCATACTAATAATCCCTTGGCGTACTTGCTTCATCCTATCTCTGCATAGCACATGTTTCTGCATCTTGCTGTGGGGCAATGGTGCTATTTTGAGGTAATTAAGCCATCAACAGTACCACCAAACGAATATCTTATTACCAATACTATTTTATAGAACTGCTGGATGAAGGCTTCCCCTCGCCGTCGGTCTTGGGGAGTTGTTTGACCATACTTCACCACTCTGGTTGGTGAAGTGGGGTGCCCCAGCTGCACTGGTTCAGGCACCACATGCCCCTGATGTTAGCTGTGGCACCACTCTCCCCCAGAATACTTGGGTATTGTGTTAAATATTAATTGTATTACATATGCGTTGTGCGGTATTGTACGTACATTGTGAAATATGCAGCATATCATGTGACACTTGCTCTGAGGCAATACAGATTATCATGGGAGTGCCATGGTTGCGCAGTGGTAACAACTGTGCCTCACAGCATGAAGGGCCTGGGTTCAATTCCCGACTCGGATGCCTTTCTGTGGTGGAGTATATATTTTATCACCATGTTCTGCACGGGAGGTCGCCAGCTTAATTAACGAGGAGTTAATGAGTGAGGGGATATAAGGCGATGTGAGGAGACACGTGGGGAGAGTTGTGAGTCGGGTTGGTTGGAGTGAAAACAAGTCCGGGGCCCCGCTCGCCACACCTCGTCCTCTCCAGCGGGGATGCCGGGTCCCCTGCTGGAGGCAAGGGTGAGGATGGAAGAGCGAGGGTAGACAGACTAGCAGTGGAGAAGCTAGCAGAGAGTATAGCAGAAGGTTAGCAGTGGAGAAGCTAGCAGAAGATATAATGAGAGGCTAGCAGAGGAGAGGCTAGGAGAGTGAGCTTCTGGGGTTAACTTTATATCGTCAACAGTGAAATGCCATAATGTTGCAAAATGTGTCCAATGTTTTACCAGCAGTTTTTGACATTCAGTTTTGTCTTGACTTATGAATAAAGCCCATGTGAGTGTTGATTTAAAAAAGAGAGAGCAGGCTAGCAGTGGAGAGGCTAGGAGAGTGAGAGAGAACAGGCTAGCAGTGGAGAGGCTAGGAGAGTGAAAGAGAGAGCAGGCTAGCAGTGGAGAGGCTAGGAGAGTGAGAGAGACAGAACAGGCTAGCAGTAGAGAGGCTAGGAGAGTGAGAGAGACAGAACAGGCTAGCAGTGGAGAGGCTAGGAGAGTGAGAGAGCAGGCTAGCAGTGGAGAGGCTAGGAGAGTGAGAGAGAGAGAACAGGCTAGCAGTGGAGAGGTTGGGAGAGTGAGAGAGAGAGAGAACAGGCTAGCAGAGGAGAGGCTAGGAGAGAGCGAGCGAAGCGTGGCAGGCGAGCAGAGAGTTGCGACGGAGTCGCGTGGTGTTGAACGCGTGGTGTTTTGTTGAATAAAAGTGACAGGAGGAAAAAGAAAGAAAGAAGAAGTTGCCCGTGTGAAATAAAAAACACTTCACATATATCAACAAAACATGTTTGCATGTTCACCACAAGTAATGCAGTACTTGATTCCTTTCAAAATGTATATATTTGGTGTATGAACACCTTAACGCGTGTTTTATTGCCAAACAGGGTCACACCTATTCTTATATTCTTGGTTCTTTCGGTAAAGTCACGTAGAAGGGAAATAATAAAAGAATACAAATAAAACAATCAAATTATCACGACGTTTATTTTTTCATACTTTGATGCTGGCAAAAAGGTCCCATGACAAGTGTAAATCAACTGAAATAATTAGAATGAACATCCATAATAGAGGGTGTTTTGGGTTGGATCGCGTAAATATATACCAAAAAACCCCCTCTATTATGGATGATATTGGTCGCGGAAGCCGACGTGTTAAATGGCCATTATTAACACGTAGGCTTACGCGACCAATATCCATAATCGAGATTTTTTTGCGTTAGATCACGTAAATATATAAATGTGTCGTTTAAACCCTCCACCACCCGACACAGTCAACTAGTAAGGGTTGGCACGTAAACACTAGTACAGCACTAACCGGTGTGTCGGAGAGCCAAGCCACAACATTTACAATCTGAGTACTCAGATCTGAATTGACACGTCCTGTTTACGTGACAACCTTTTCTAGTTGGCTGTGTCGGGTGGTGGCGGGTTTTAACGAAACATTTATACATTTACGCAATCTAACCCCCCCCCCCCCCCCCCATAAAACCTTACGTTATGAATAATGACCATATCTGCCACTAGGTGGTGATGGACGGTCATATTCCTTCAAATTCGTTCAATTCACCAACGAATTAGCATTGGTTGGTTGCGCTCGGCAAGGGGGAAGGGGCATCGTTACAACGCACGCGGCGGCCAGGGCTGCCGCTCGTTGTTTGCGAGGAAGCTGATTGGCCCACACAATCTGCATTGCAACAACGCATTCGAGGCCACTCTGGTTTTTAATCTGCAACCGCGTGTCCCGTCAACGGGAGCGGGCCGGCAGGGATTTGTCTCGGTGGCGAAAGCGTTGTTCGTCGTCTTCTTCTGTAATATCGTTCCTTATTTATTGATGTATTTCGATCGCCCGTTATTAAACGCTGCCACGGGTCAGTGGGGACAATCCATAGGCTACAACACACACACACATTGCTGCTGCTGCGTTACATCGAATGCATTGTCGGAGACAATAACATCAATTGTGATTCCAGGCTAAAATTACACGAAATTCTCTTCAGGCCCCACGGTGTAAAAAAGTACGATCTCCAACTCTTGTCAATCACTCCCACCTCTCCGATCGTTCTGTGTGCCATGAAGAAGGGCCATTTCCTAAAACGTCGCCGATTATCCCTTTGAAGGGGCCACGGTCTTGTCGACGAGTGCGTTGAGTTTCGTTGCTGTTTATCACGCACCGCTGCCAATGACAAAACAATAAAAACAATCCCTTAAATGAGATGGCTTAAAGATTTGAAGGGACGTCGGCGGTTATTGTGATATTTACAAACGGTGCAACGATGCTCCGATTTATCAGCGACAGGTTTCCCTCGCTTTATGCGGTAGCAGCAGCAGTAGTAGTAGAAGATGCGTTCCAAAAAAAAGGCGCACAAAGCGAAACCGCACGAGGGTTCGCTTTGTGCGCCTGTCGAGTAGTACACGCAGTTACAACACAAACACAGTGTTGTCCCACGTCCGACCGCATAGCCGCATATCAGTGAATTAAGACCGCATTAAGCGAATTATGGGTAGATATACAGTGAGGGAAAAAAGTATTTGACCCCCTGCTGATTTTGTACGTTTGCCCACTGACGAATAAATGATCAGTCTATAATTTTAATGGTAGGTTTATTTGAACAGTGAGAGACAGAATAGCGACAGAAAATCCAGAAAAACGCATGTCAAAAATGTTATAAATTGATTTGCATTTTAATGAGAAAAATACGTATTTGACCCCTCTGCAAAACATGACTTAGTCCTTGGTGGCAAAACCCTTGTTGGCAATCACAGAGGTCAGACGTTTCTTGTAGTTGGCCACCAGCTTTGCACACATCTCAGGAGGGATTTTGTCCAACTCCTCTTTGCAGATCTTCATTAAGGTTTCGAGGCTGACGTTTGGCAACTCGAACCTTCAGCTCCCTCCACAGATTTTCTATGGGATTAAGGTCTGGAGACTGGCTAGGCCACTCCAGGACCTTAATGTGCTTCTTCTTGAGCCACTCCTTTGTTGCCTTGGCCGTGTGTTTTGGGTCATTGTCATGCTGGAATATCCATCCACGACCCATTTTCAATGCCCTGGCTGAGGGAAGGAGGTTCTCACCCAAGATTTGACGGTACATGGCACCGTCCATCGTCCCTTTGATGCGGTGAAGTTGTCCTGTCCCCTTAGCAGAAAAACACCCCCAAAACATAATGTTTCCACCTCCATATTTGACGGTGGGGATGGTGGTCTTGGGGTCATAGGCAGCATTCCTCCTCCTCCAAACACGGCGAGTTGAGTTGATGCTAAAGAGCTCCATTTTGGTCTCATCTGATCACAACACTTTCACCCAGTTGTCCTCTGAATCATTCAGATGTTCACTGGCAAACTTCAGACGGGCATGTATATGTGCTTTCTTGAGCAGGGGGACCATTGCGGGCGCTGCAGGATTTCAGACCTTCACGGCGTAGTGTGTTACCAACTGTTTTCTTGGTGACTATGGTCCCAGCTGCCTTGAGATCCTCCCGTGTAGTTCTGGGGTGATTTCTCACCGTTCTCATGATCATTGCAACTCCACGAGGTGAGATCTTGCATGGAGCCCCAGGCCGAGGGAGATTGACAGTTCTTTTGAGTTTCTTCCATTTGCGAATAATCGCACCAACTGTTGTCACCTTCTCACCAAGCTGCTTGGCGATGGTCTTGTAGCCCTTTCCAGCCTTGTGTAGGTCTACAATCTTGTCCCTGACATCCTTGGAGAGCTCTTTAGTCTTGGCCATGGTGGAGAGTTTGGAATCTGATTGATTGCTTGCTTCTGTGAACAGGTGTCTTTATACAGGTAACAAGCTGAGATTAGGAGCACTCCCTTTAAGAGTGTGCTCCTAATCTCAGCTCGTTATCTGTATAAAAGACACCTGGGAGCCAGAAATCTTTCTGATTGAGAGGGGGTCAAATACTTATTTCCCTCATTAAAATGCAAATCAATTTATAACATTTTTGACATGCGTTTTTCTGGATTTTGTTGTTGTTATTCTGTCTCTCACTGTTCAAATAAACCTTACCATTACAATTATAGACTGCTCATTTCTTTGTCAGTGGGCAAACGTACAAAATCAGCAGGGGATCAAATACTTGTTTCCCTCACTGTAGGCAGTGGCATTACTAGGGGGTGCGGACCGCACCGGGTGACACCATCAGAGGGGGTGACACCAAAATGACTGTCTATAAAACACATTCCTGCGGAGGGAGCTGGTAGGAACGTTGGGTTGCTCGGTCAATGGCCAGGGTCAACGGCGGCGTGATGTATTCCGCAAATATGCACGACTGAGGGCGGGCACAAGCCGGCGTGAGTAGGTTAAACTTTGAGTTTTATAAAGGCACCACGGGGTGACCAGCCCCTCCCCACC